>NC_132838.1:23851573-24521073 GCF_048164855.1 Canis lupus baileyi
TTCACTCTTGATGATGATAAAAGGCTAAGAGAGGTATAGATTGTGCTCTCAGTCCCTATGCACCGAATTAAATCTGGACTCCTGCCTGGAAAGGAGAAGCATACACATAATATATGTGTGGTGTCCCAGCTCATATTGACCCTTCATTTTTTCTCTCTCTGAGTCTTCTCTATCATAGTACTCCCTACTAGTCATCCTTGAGTTCCTATATTTGCTCAGAAGTTCCTCCAGAAACTAGTAGTATCCCTGATAAAGAATCACCTTTTCTTTAGTACTCCCGACCCTACTTACATATACACCCCTACCAAAGCATACCTGTGAGCCATTTCATTACCTCAGGGTTCTGATAAATCAAATTAGCAGTTCTGTTAACTACCACTCTGAAATTAATATGTTAAACCTACTAGATAATAATGATATGAACAAAGGATGTCAGTATTTTAAGGCATCAGTACCATTAGGATTTCAGACATGGAGGCAGAACTGCTATTAGAGACCACGCAGGTGGCCAATTCTGTTCAGAAAGAGCCCTTAAAGAAGGAACATGGCCTTATTAACATAGTTACTTCCTCCTGGCTGAAAGACTCTGCAAAGACAAATCCCACAAAACATTATTCAAATACACACTGAGAAGAGCTGGATCTCCTATGTCACTCTCCACTTTTGTTCCTTTTTAGCTATTTACACTGATTAGAAGCTGTTGCTACCATGGCTTGGTGTGAGTATCCTCTTTATCTGGGCTCTAATGGAGTCCAAGATTTGTTCCCTTACCTAACACCACACTCTCTTACCGGTTTGCTTACCTCCTTCCCTTCCTCTTCTCCACCAGCCGGGTTAGATATCTCTTCTCTGTGTTCCCAAGACACCTGATACATTTGCATTCTTTTTTTTTCTTACTGTTTACCCTAACATTATTGTAATTATTGGTTTACTTACTTCTTGCCCCAAATAGACTCTGAGCAAAATAGATAAAAGGACTACATGTTATCCATCTTCATGTGGAAGACACTCAACAGTGCCTGGCACATAAATAATTTGTGAATTAGTGAATTCATGGATGGACAGATGAGTGCGTGAATAACTTAAGCTCTAATAGAAGATTTTGGGGGCTCTAAGAGCAATGACCCATCGTATTGCTTTTTCCTCTTATCTTTTACTATCACGCAATTAATTCTTGCCATTGACCACCATGACCATTTCTACAAGTGCTTCCTACAGTTTTGCCACCTTGTTTACTTCTATTCTTCTGGGAGATGGGAAATTCCAGATAGTCAAAACTGTGATAAAGTTAGTAAAGCTACATGCAAGCAGGTAGGCTCTGAGGACTTTGAAAACACTTTATAAAAATGTATATGATCTTAAGGGTCTGAATTTTTATGTTATTCTTGTCTTTCAGAAACCCTTTTGCTACTTCTGTGGTGCTCATTGTGTTCCTTTTTTTTTTTTTTTTTTTTTCTCATTGTGTTCCTGATGGTTGATGTCACGAGATCGGGGAAAAGCACATTCCCATCTGCACTGATTACAGATTGAAATGCAACCGTCCTTTCCACGGATGTCACCTCAAAGGTAGGAAGGCTGTCTTAACTTCGCTACATACTCTTACGTGCTTCGTATATTCATTTCACATTCTTTCATTTCAACAAAAAACCCTCGTCTGCAAGTATTTTACAGTACTTCTTCCACTTGGTCACAACTAATAGTGAAAATTCCTTGATGCCCTATATCTTTTTCTTTTTTGTCTTTTTTAAATTTTTTCCATAATGCAAGATAAATGGTAAAAAAACAATTTTTAGGGGAAAAAAAATCTAGTTCCACTTCCAATCTCACTACTTAACAGAGTAATGAGACAATGGGAAAAAAACAATCTCAACTCTGAGACTCAGCTTTCTCATTTACAAAAATGCAGATAATTGTAATATTTCATTCCCATGATTAAGATGAGAGCCAAATGTCCTACTGTACTAAGAAAATGCTACTAGCTTGAAGAGCTGAAAACATTTCATGTTAGAACTAAAGGATTGAGAACAGAGACCAGGGAGTTACCTGGGTGCAAAGAGAGAAAGATTTGGAAAGAGCCAATGTGGGTAGGGAATACGAGGAAGCAGAAGACATGTTTCCTAAACCCAAGGAGTATACAATCTATTTACCGAAACAAGATTTTTATATAAGAAACAATTAGTGAACACTACCAGACAATATATAATCAACTGAGGAACCGTGTGGTACAGAATATTAACTGCTTTAGGACCTTAGAGAAGGAAAACATGTGAACTGAATAAATTTACAAAGGCATCCTAGAAATTCACTCTTTTTTCAAAATCTTACAGGAATCATAAGCAATCTCAAGTTTCAATTCCATTTCAGAGATGAAGAACACAGAGTTCATCCTATTTCTGTCAAGAAGAATCAAATCCAGGATCCCTGGGTGGCTCAGCAGTTTGGCACCTGCCTTTGGCCCAGGGCGCGATCCTGGAGTCCCGGGATCGAGTCCCACATCGGGCTCCCAGCATGGAGCCTGCTTCTCCCTCTGCCTGTGTCTTTGCCTCTCTCTATCATAAATGGATGAAAATCTTTAAAAAAAAATTAAAAATGAATACTTAAATAATTATAAAAAAAAGAAGAATCAAATCCTCAAGAATTAAATAATTTAACCAATATCCCTCAGTTCGGCATGCCTCTTCTAATCCAGAATTCCTCTTATCATACTCTACTTGGAGAAAAAAAGCAAGGACAGGACATACAGTTAAGAAGATATTGTGATAAGTTGGTGCTTTGACTAAGAGGTAAACATAGGGGGCCAAGACCAATAGCAGAGCTATAGCTAGAACCCCAATGGGCCAATGATTAGCTCTAACAGCCAAGGTCACTTTCTGGTTAAAAAGAATAGCTTATGATTCTCACAGAGATGTCTGGGCCATAAAGTGCACTTCAACTTTCTCTTCTAAGCAAGATAAAGACAAGAGAAATCCCTGTAATTCTCTACTATGGTAAGGACACCAGCATATTTACCAGCCCTTCCCGGTAAACTGCATGGAATATCAGGCATATGAAATCTATATATTGTGTCAAATATAAGAGGCACTAAGACTTTAGGCAAGTCCCAGAGGGCAACTGATTTCAACTCAGAAAATTATTTCTGAAGGCCAAGTACCACAATGGTGTATTAGAAGCTGAGAATACAAATATGGAAACTTGTCCCTTTGGGTCAGAGACAACTATCTAGCAGTGGTGATAAATAGGAAAACCAAACAGTCGGTTTTAATATAATGTATTTAGTGCTGCAGTAAAGAAAAGGACCAGAAACAAAGAGAATCTCAGATCCAATTCGCCTTTTAAATCAATCTAAGTTTTAACCCCTAAGCCAAGCCTGGTGAGGGATGAGATCCAGGAAATACTTCATGAGAAGGTAGTACCCGGACTATGGAATAAAAAAGTGATCTAGAAAACTAAGCTGTGAGGTGCACAGTGATGGGAATGGATGCTACTATTTTTATTTTCTCCAGTCCTCAGTATTGGGAATTTCCTGAGTCATTTCCCTCCCCCCCTTCCACATTTAGAATCAATGAAGTAACAAGAAACAGGAGATATGCAGGTAAAGAGCAAAATATAATTTTCATCAATAATCAAGATTGATAAAGATGGTTGAACAATATGGCTTTGTGTTTGTAGCCAAAGTTGGCTTACCACTAAAGGTCTACTCACTCCCTTGTAAAAAGAAATGAATCAAGGTATAGAGGGAAGCTGAGAGTGATCCTTACATATTTTCCTCTCCTGGATCATATAGGCACAGGGCATGCTCCAAAGTATTTGTTGAGTGAACAGAATGTATGCAAACATTTTGTCTACTGAGCTGAGAAGGATGGCCATATTTTCTAGTGAAAAGCTGCTTGGGTGGTGCATGCATTCCTGTCATCTTCTCTGCGAGGAATCCGAGGCAAGATGTTGTTCTACAGAACAATTCCTACAGGAATCGCCACTGGTCAAAAACAAAGAAATAAACAAAAACAAAACAAAAAAACCACTGAATTTTCACTTACTAGTGGTCCTTTGTCGAATGACCAGCTGGTCTTGCTCTTGCTTCTATTCAGCAGTGCCAGCACTTTTTGGCTCAGAGTCTGTTTCTCAGATGTCTTTGGTTCTGGAACTTCATAAATGAACTCCTGTCATCCCCTCTGCTTCTTCCTTCCTTCCTTCCATGTTTCTCAAGACTGTTTTCTTTGCTTGCTCAATGTGCCAGACAGGAGCTGGCACTGCCATAATCAGGATCATACCCACAGTCCCATGTAACATGTAAGTTGAAAAGAAATTATGATTCATTTTAATGCAGAACCAATGTCGCTGTTTTATCCAATGAGTATTCTTCTGCATAAAATCCATCATGCCTCCGGAAAAGGGGATCTTACTTCGTCTCCATCTACCTAAGTATTCAAATGCATAATGCTCTACATGAGGCAAGACATTTTTCCCTAACTTCGTCATGGCAATCACTTTGTCCTCTGAAGCATGAGATTCAATTACCCATATCATTGTCTTGGCCTGCATAGCTACAACCATTATTAATGATCATAAAATTACCTACTTCTTTGATATAAATTCAGTCACAGTTACGCACTTCCAATCATGCATCGACTAAGTACATTAAAATATTTTTTCAAGATTCTAGGAAATAAATGTCGCTTAACAATATGTGCGTTCTATTTAAGATAATTAAAAAAAAAAAATCATGCCATTTAAGTGACTCTGAATAGCCTAGCAATTACCCAAATTAGGAAAATGCTTCAGAGAAGAGTACGGTAACTTTGAATAAGTTTATCTTCTCTGTGTATTTGATCTTTGTCTCTATTTGGAGTGATATGTGTCTATTATTTTTAAAATACTTTTCTGAACTAACAGTGGATCTTTCCAGCAACAAGTGGGAATAGTATCTGAGGCCATGGTTACTGGACACAAAATTGAGCCAGCACGGCAAGAATGGCATTGCACCTACTGGCATCAAAGTGAAACTGTAGGCTAAATCTGAGGAGCCCTGTGAAGTCTTTCTTTTAGCCCCCAAAAGGAACCTTCCTACCAAAATCTCTTAAAGATCAATACCATTTTGCATCCACTCTCCACTGATATTCTGGAATTGCAAAAGACACAGTGTCATTTTAAATTTTAGAAGTCAAACTTTTTATTGCATTTCATTTTTCAGTATATATCTGAAAACAATGGTTTTCTTTTCTTTTTATATACAATACTTTTATTTTAGATATCCAGAATCTACTAATTTAAAGCAAGTAGCTGTTATACAAATAAAGTGACATCTTGTTAAAGCCCAACACATAGCATCCAAAGCAAGCAGGCATGAGACAAAGCATGTTCAGCATTAAAACCAGATGACCACAATATCGATGTAATGCAGAATAAAATTTTAAAAAATTTAATGTCATGAAACACCTTGTAAATGTTAAAATTTCTAATTGTGTGTTAAATATCCATTATTGGTTAATGTTTAATGGAATCAAGATCCAAATAAGATCTAGTCACTGATTAATTTTTAAATTTCTTTTTGTATTTTAAACCAACTTAATAGAAGTATAATAGACAAACCATAAAAAAAAAATAGACAAACCATAGTATGCATTTATGGTAAGTTTACAAGTCAATGATTTCACGAAGTTTACATGGCCTCTTTTAGTCTATAGGTTTCCTCTCCAGCTCTGTCCCTTTGTTGAAGAAACCGGTTCATTTGTTCTATCTACAGTTTCTCAGACTTTTAGTTTTACTGAGTTCATTCCTCTATACACCTTTACATGTTTCTCTATTTTTTATTATTTAGTTTTTATAAATTAACTATAATTTTTATATTTTATGATTTCAATATGTTTTTATTTTTTTATTTTTATGTTTTTATAAATTTTATTAAAATATTTTATTCTTTTTAAATAAACTTATTATTTACTATAAATTGATAGTTGGAATAATTGATTGATATGAATTACCTTTAGCTAGAACGTTCATAGATTGTGGTGTGCATTGCATTAGAAAGCATCCTTTTGTAATGTCAGCTGCTGTTAGTGAAGAATGCCTACCTCTAGTAATTCATTAGGGGCTACAAAATGGTAATGCTTTAAATCTATCATTTCTACTTTGTTTATTAGCTGAAAAACTGTCATAAAAAGTATTCTTCTATTCTATTAATTAGTTACCCACTGGTACAGTTTACAAAACCAGTATTACATGTTTTATTTCTTTTTTTTTAATTTACCAGGTTTCAAAGTAATGAGTTAATTTCCAAGCATCGTCCAATAGTGATCTTTTTTTTATTATTTGTGGATTTAAAAATGCTTAAAATGTTTTCATCATTTGAGGTTATTGTCACTTATTTCTTGAGTTACCCCATATCTGGCGAGTGGTATTCTCTTCATATTGGTTCCAGAGTCCTTATGACCCAACGTGGAATGAGATATTCCTTATGCAGACCTGAAACTAGCCCTCAATAACTCAAACATTCTTAAATCTCCATTCCATGTACACATCTATGTACTATTTGACCTCTCCCCCTGGGTAACCAGTGTTCCTGAGTGTCAACTTTATTCACTTCCTCCAGCACATTCTCTATGTTCTTATTTCTTGACTATAATTAAAACAGGTGTTATCTTTAAAGCTGAAAGTTCAGTCATATTTTATTAATTCATTGTAACAAATATTATAGCATGTAGCAGAGAGAGTTTGATCGGAGAAGTAGAAACTCTGATATAGAATAAGGGACTTAGAAAAATTCTATTTTATGCTAATATAGGAGCTGTTGGGGACTTCTGTACAAGGCTGTCATCTCTGAGACTAGTTTTGGTTGAACTACTGAACCAGCTCAGTAGTCAGGAAAGAAACAGGGAAAAACAAGCATAAACTAGAACTCATAAGAACAAACTGGATCCCATAAGGACCAACTAGAATATGCATCCAAATTTCATAGCCTCCTACTTGGTAATATGTATGATCTTCAAGAGAGCTTGATGCCCTTCACTATGTATCCGCACACAAATCTGAGCCAGGATACTGGGAGGTTAGAAAGGATATATGCCAGGAACTAGACAAGTTGCAGGCCTTAGTGATAACACTACACTAAAAAGGTCAGCCAGCAGATCAGCAACAAAATATGTGAGCCTCCATAGTTCCTAGTGTCTTACAATAATCTCCAAAGCACAAAAAATGGTTGCTGCTTTATTTCTATTTTCAAAATATTGAACAAATTTCTCCTGTGACCAACCTTAATCACATAGTGCACAGGGAATGGATTTGTGGAAAAGGTAATTTCAGCCTAACTAATTTGAAAGAGTAAGTACAAAGCCAGTAGAATTCATCCTTATTACCCTGGCATCCACATAGTCCTCTTTTAATCATACTTAAAACTTCCAAATAAACAAAATAGAAAGACCAGCCTTACCTAACTTTTTGAAACTGTCCCTCATAAAATTGAAGACATGTTAATTCTTGCCCCCAAAGAGGATACAAAGCTGTTTATTCATCTTTGAGAATGTTCATTCTTCTTCTGGCTATGACATATCCCCTTACTTACCTTTAACATAAAATTAAATACTATTAACATATATTATGTTAGATGGTAAAAAAAAAAAAATGCGAGAAGGGAAGAAAAAAAGAATTGAGTTGGTTAATATAGAAAGTATATTCATATCAAAACAAGATAGATATACTCATAATAATCACAGTTATTTCCATAATTTGCCACATGGTTAAATATGTTTTTTTAGAATCACCTTCTTCCACGACTCCTTCCATATTCCCTCAGCAACAACTTCAGTCACCTGTAGTTCCTTGCTTGCTAGGATGATTTATACCTTCAATCCAGAATGGTTTGAGCCATTAACAGTCTTATCCACATTGGGTTGTAGTAATCTCTCATTGACTTTTGTCAGATGACATGAGAAAACAGGATTTTATCATGGACTTGGTACAAATGTCGGCCGTTGGCAGGTTGAGCACTCAGCAAAGGCAGCAGCCAGATCAACTCAGGTGAACGAAAGTCCATGTTGCTGAGTTCAGGCATAATCTTCATTCCTTCCAGCCTGGTCATTTTGTTCATGAATCCATTAGGTAAGCTCAGAGGGGTCTAGGGAGAGAGACTAATTCCATCGGATACATTATCTTCCCCACTCAATTATAAATAACCTCCTCAGTGAAGTTACTCTTTCACGGGCATTTACATGACACAAGTATCTCACAAATCCTGCTAATCTGCAAAAGTGTGTCAATACAAATTTTTATCCATACTTCTTTGTCATCAATATCCAATTTTTCTTCTAAACTTTCGACCATCAGGCCAAACCATTCGGTACTTGAAAACAAATCAGTAGGGATCCATACCTCTTGCCATGTGTCCTCTCGGCCAAAAGCCAAGTATATCACTTGAAGTTATGCTCACTGAATGAATTTTGTTTCACCACTGTCTTTTTTCCACAGGGAAAATCTCTTAAGACCACAAGTACATGTTGAGAGGAAAGAGGAAATATAGCATAAGTATGATACATGGACATTTGGGCCATTAGACTCAGGAGTGTATACCTGTGCCTTCAGGATCTGCCTACACCCTATATTGTAGATATCTCTTCCATTTTATGATGAAGTGCTGCTGTGTATACTCAGATTAATGCATAGCATTATAGACAGTACATACCTAATAATGGGCATTTTAGGTCTCATAGAAATTAGGTAGTCTGAGGCCAAGTATTCAGTCTCTCCTGAGGCCCGAAGCAGTTTCTCAAAATGATAATCATTATCTTCAGAGATTAACATAATGATGTTCCAAATTCCTGAGGGCATGCAACGTGATTTGCTTACAAGAGCCTTTCAAAGGCATTCCTGTCTGATACTTCAAGGACTAATATATCCCCTGGGTCATATAGCCCAGGAGGCAGAGCAGCTTACATTGCCCACTGGACCTATTTTAAAGCTTCCTCTTCCTTGTCCGAACCCAATTTAAAACTCGTGGTTTTTCAGATTACTCAGTAAATGTTTGTAACATGTCCAAACGAAGCACATGTTCCCTCCAAAATACAAATTGCAATTACTATGGTTAGTTCTTAGTAGTAGGAAGAGCCAGATGCAACAACTTTCCCTTCACTTTGAAAAGATTATCTTGACTGCCTCACATCAAAGGACCCTGAAAAATTTCATTGAGATATATGGTAGACAAAATAATGTCCTGCCAAAGATGTCTACATCCTAATTTCCCCAAATCTGTGCATGTTTTATATGTCCAGAAGGACTTTGCAAATGTGATTAACTGACGATAGGAAGATTACACTGTATTATCCAGGTGTGCTCAATATAATCACAAGTGTTCTTATAAGAGGGAACTAGAAGGTTCAAATCAGAGAGATGATGTGATAAAGGAAGCAAAGGTCAGAGAGAGAGAGAAAGGCAGAGAGCTTAAAGGATGCTATGCTATGAGCTCTGGGGATGCAGGAAAGGACCACAAGGCAATAAAGATAGGCAATCTTTTGAAGGCAGAAAAGGCAAAGAAACAAATTCTGCCCTGGAGTCTTCAAAAAGAAACACAGTCCTACCAAGATCTTGATTAGAGGACTTCTGACTTATAAAACAGTAGGACAATAAGTTTGCTTTGTTTTTAGCCCCCTAGGTTTGTGGTAATTTGTTGTAACAGCAATGGGAAATGAATATTAGGTAATAATGAATTTGGAAGAAATTTATCTTCTATCAAGTGTCTAAATCAAGTAACTAAAGATTGTGTTACTTCCTGCTCATCAGATCTACTTATCATGATGTAATCAATGTAAGGGAAGAGTGTGCTATCCCATGAACTGGAGAGGTGAAGACAGGTCTCGTCGATTAGATCCAACATTGGGTTGGAGAGTGGATATAGCCCTGAGTTAAAACAATAAAGGTATATAATGCTAAACCCTCCAGATGAAAGAAAATTACTTCTGGTGGTCTTTGCTAATAGGTACAGAGGAAAAAGTCATTTGCCGGATAAATAACTGCATACCCGGTGACATGCCAATTTGCCATAACAATGAAACCACATCTGGACCAACAGGTGCAATGGGAGTTATCATCCAATTAAATGCATGATCATCTACTGGCATTTTTCAAGATCTGTCTGTTTTCTTCATAGGCCAAAAAGGTTAATTGAATGGAAATGTGTTGGGAATCCCCATTCCTACATATTTCAAGTCCTTTATAGTGACAACAATTCTGCAATTCCTTTCAAAATGTGGTGGGTGGTGGTATTATCAAGCTATTTTGGTAGAAAAAGGGAATTTTAATGGCCTCTGCTTGGCCTTTGCTACCTATATTAATGTTCTATTGCTGTATAACAAATTATCACAAAATTATTAGCTTAAGACAACACCTATTTATTAGCTCATGTTCCATAGGCAAGAAGTCTGACACAAGGTGGTTGGCTTCTCTGCTTAGACTGGAATCAAGGTGTCAACCAGCTGTATTCTCACTTTGGGTTCAAGCTCCTCTTCCAAGTTCATTCTAATTACTGGCAGGAATTCAGAGAACAGCTATTAAAAAAAACTCTTAAAAAGATATTCTCCTCACAAATGTTTTACCACACTGATGGTGAAGAAATTGTCTTCTGGACCCTCTTGGGGAACAGTTAGGGGACAGATCAACAGAGTTTATTTGAGAAATGTATTCTAGCATAGAGGGCTCACTAAGCCTTGAGATCTCTTCCTCTACAATATGCCAAGGAAGTTCTGGCATTTCTACTTCACTAGTTTTTAGTTTGGCATTTCAAGTTCATGGGAGAGTTTGGGGGTACAAATTTCAAACAATCAAGCAGACTTTTAGAGAGACTACCAGTTATTTAAGGTGCTTACTGAATCCAGAATTACTGTTTAGTAAGCCATATCAACAGATACATACAAGCCCAACGTTTTATTCCTTCCACTCTCCTTACCACACTTAGAATATATTCCTATATTTTCCCCACGTTACTGTCAGTATAAATTGGCAAAATTTTGTCATTCTATAGATGTAGAAGCAATGGAACATTTATGTATTGGATCTGAGAAAGAACAACAGTCCTCTGGAAGGTAAATGGGGTCCGTTTCACTTTCTTCAGGCAAGGGATACTATCCTCCTCAGAAAGGAATAGAAAACAGAATCACTTCAAATAGTAAAGACACACACACAAAGAAAGGAAAATTCAAAGGTCCAACATCCTCAGATTCAATGGAATCTGCAAATATGAACCCAGTTTTCAGGATACCACTACTTCCAAATGAATGTCTTAACATTAACATAACAGACTTTGTGACTTTGGCAATTTAACCATGTGCCAAGTGTAAACTTTGGATTTAATATTCAGAAATCTCAGCCATGAGGCTATAGGAGAAAAGGGTTTCCTTCAAGGCAGACTTGAAGCTTCCTGGTTTCTTCCCAGACTTTGAGCTGAGAATCTAAAGCCCTAAGCTCATAATCTTCTTTCCCTAAATTCTCTACCGCACTTACAAGCAACCAAGTAACCCCATTATATTCCTTACTTTCACTTGTTATTCCATGCCATATTCTTAGTCAAAGCCTTGCTTCTTTAAGTATATACTGTGCTGCCTGATGCTAATAAGGTGAACTAATAGATCAGCAATATCACGTATGAGTTGTCACAGTTCATGCACTGACCTTTGGAGTATTAAAAATGGCTGCTGCTTCACATCTACCTTCCAAATATCATGTAACTTGCTCCCATTCCCTGGAACCATACAGAGAAGGAAATTTATGGAAACACAGTGCCCTCTTAGCTAACCTGATAAAGCAACCACTTGGAGCATTTTCCTGTGCCAGCCAATTCCAGCCAATAAGCTTCATCTTGAAGATAAAAAGCTAAATGTCCCATTGGTTCTGAAGCAGATGATGCTAAGGGAAATGCAGTTGACAGAAATTAAAAAAAAAAAAAAAAGATATATTCTAACAGGATGCATTCTTGTATTCTTTGGGAAAACAAAGAAGAAACACTAACACTTTCTCCCTTACCCATTTAACACAAAATAAATCAGCAAGAATATTCACTGATTCACTGACCCCAAAGAACTCTATGCCACACTCCAGGTTTGGAAAAGTCACTGTGTTCTGAAAATTCTCCTTTTGTAATATTTCTTCAACCTGTTTTACTTGGATTCACACTGCTGCCACCATAGGACATCTTTTACTTTACTTATGGACAATTATATGTCCACCTGACTGATTTGCTATCCTCAGTTTCCCATTGTGATCTATCCTACATATCCCAGCAGATCTATTTTACTTTCATCTTGTCATTTTTTCTGCCCCAAATCCATTAATAACTGACTCTCCAACCCCTATTCCCCATCTACAGAAAAATGTCTTTAGTTCATGTAGGATCCATTCCAACTTCAGTCCCATAACTACACTATATTTAAAAGTCATCATTTTGATAGGTGGTAAAGGGCCAGATCTAGCTAAGAGTAGCTAGAACTACACAAACGACATAATTTTGGCTCTGCAGGAAGAGTCTGACAAGTTCCATAAGTCAAACAGTGAGTAGGTCAGATTCTGCCGCTGTTGACATACCCCAAATGATCAAGTGGATTGCATAAGTTCAAGCAGGTCAGAGTTTGTGTCCATAAAGTTCATTAATGCAAAAACAGTGAAAGAAGAAAAATAGCTCTAAGAAGGCAAAGTCTAGGAGTTCATACCATCAAAGATAATTGCACTGAAATGCAGACATTGAACCAAACTCTGAGAGTGGAGCTAAAGCTTTTTTTTTTTTCTCTTCTACATTTTGCACAACTTGCTATGGGCTTGGCAATGCTGACCACACAATCACCATAGCCAGAAACAATTTAGGGACATGGGAGTCCTTGTTCTGAATGAGCAAGGGAAATAGTAGGATGACCATGGGTCTCGGTTTGCGCCTGTTGACCATACATCATATACTGTTAGCAATCCCTTTCATTCTCAAAAAATGTCTCCATAAAAAATAAATTACAAAAAAAATAAATAAATAAATAAATAAATAAATAAATTACAGGTTTATTTTATACTTAGATAATATCTCACATCCTTAAAGACTGAATTAGTTTTGCATATTCTACTTTCAAACTTTGATTTACATGAACTGGAGCTTCCTAATTACCTTCCTGGTGATTAACATCTTCTGTGTCCAACTCCTATTACTGGCCCTCCATGATATTTACACTATTACTGATCTGAGTTCTGTTCTAGGTTTTGCTGCCAGTTATGTGATCTCATGCAGTTACTTAACCTATCTGTGCATCTATCACTCTTTTGAAGGGACATAATAGGTACCTACAATAAGGGTTTACTGTGAAAATTAAAGTGAGTTAACATATGTAAAGTATTCAGAGTAGTTCCCTGAACATAATATATGCTATATAAATGTTTACTAACTTTATTAGTACCCTTATCATCGATGATATTTTTACCTGAATTCACATAGTATCCTCATTTGGCGCTTGAATTATTAGTTAAATCTTTATTTGTGACTATTTTGTTTCCTAGTTAAATTCTAATCCTTGGGATGCCTGGACGGCTCAGCGGTTGGGCACCTGCCTTCAGCTCTGTTCGTGATCCCAGGATCCAGGATCAAGTCCCACATTGGGCTCCCTGCGAGGAGCCTGCTTCTCCCTCTGTCTGTATCCCTCCTTCTCTCTTTCAGTTTGTGTCTCTCATGAATAAATAAATAATTTTAAAATAAATAAATAAATTCTAATCTTTAATGAATAAGACTATATCTTATTTTTGTATTCTGCAAGCACCTACCACGATAACTTGTAAATAATAAGAGCTCAGCAAATAAACATAATTTACTTTAAGGTAATCTTTCAAAAATAATTTCTTGTTTAAGTAGAGCCCAAGAGCAAAATAATAACTTTATTTCAAATGTGGGACTGTACGGCCTTCATCTTCAGAATAAATCCCTTAGAGAAAGGAAGGAGATTGTTGGGCCATGAACAAACATCTAGGAAACCAAATGAAGTAGGTAGTTTTGTTTTTTAAAGTAAACATCGCAACCTAAGTGTCTACCAATACATAAGTGAATAAGGAAAATGTGATGTGTGTGCACATGCGCACATGCACACATACACACACACACAGGAGTATCATGCACCCATAAAAAAGACTGAGACCATGCCATTTGAGACAACATGGATGGGCCTGCAGGGTATTATGCTAAGTGAAGTAATTCAGACTGAGAAAGACAAATACCTTATGATTCCACTCATAAGTTTTGATCTAAAAACAAAAAATGAGTAAAACAAAAAGCATAGTCAGACCTATGAATACCAAGTAAAAAAACTGATGGTTGCTAGAGGGGAGGAAGGTAGGGGGCTGGAGAAAATGACTAAAAGGGGGAGAGAGATACAGGCTTCTAGTTATGGAATGAGTAAGTCATGGGAATATAAGGCACAGCATAAGGAATACAGTCAACAATATTATAATAGAGCTGTAATGGGATAGATGGTAGATATACTTGTAGTGAATAAAATCTATAAACTCATCAAATCACTAAATTGTACACCTACATGAACCTAAAGTAACATTGCATGTCAACTATTTTTTTAAAAAAGAATTAGCATAGGAAAAATTGTTTTATTGATTTTTATCTATTTATCTTCATTGTGGTTCATCTTCTTGGATAATTAAATATTTAACCAGCCTCTATGTAGATCCAAGTAATACAAATTTAGCCATAATTTTATTAAATGTACAGAAATTGATACCACTCTTAACATTGTGCTAAGACGGGCATAGAATGTGGTTTAAAAACACAAAAGATAGGGATCCCTGGGTGGCGCAGCGGTTTGGTGCCTGCCTTTGGCCTGGGGCGTGATCCTGGAGACCCGGGATCGAGTCCCACGTCGGGCTCCCGGTGCATGGAGCCTGCTTCTCCCTCTGCCTATGTCTCTGCTTCTCTCTCTCTCTCTCTCTCTCTCTCTCTCTGTGTGTGACTATCATAAATTAAAAAAAAATATTTAAAAAAAAAAAAACACACAAAAGATAATATCCCCATCTTTGAGGGATTTAGAATATAAAGGAGATAATTTAAAACTATAGCTTGTATACATCTAAACATATTCAGTGAAACCATGGAAACAGAGACAAAAAATACAATAGCATCCAAAAACAATAAAATACTTAGGAATAAATTTAACCAAGGAAATGAAGATCTCTACTCTGAAAACTATAAGACACTGATCAAAGAAACCAAAGACAACACAATAAATGGAAAGGTATTTTATGTTCATGTATTGGAAGAACTGATACTGTTAAAATGTCAGTAATACCAACAGCCATTTATAGATTCAATGCAATCTTTAACAAAATTTCAATGTAACTTTTTACAGAAGTAGAAAAAACAATCCTAAAATTCTTATGAAACTACAAAAGATCCCAAATAGCCAAAGTGATATGAAAAAGAAGAACAAAGCAGAAAGTATCACAGTTCCTGATTTCAAGTTAGACTATAAGGCTACCGTAATCAAAAGAGTATGGTGCTGGCATAAAAACAAATAGACCAAGAGAACAGAATCAGGAGCCCGGAAATAAACTTAAACAGATATCGTCAACTAATATTTGACAAGAAGTTAAGAATATTCAATAAAGAAAAGATGGTCTCTTCAATAAATGGTGCTGGGAAAATTGGATATTTACATGTAAAAGAATGAAACTGGCTCACTTCTTACATCAGTCATAAAAATCAAGTTGAAATGAATTAAAGACTTAAAGATAAGACTTGCAACTGTGAAACTCCTAGATGAAAACACAGGAGTAAAGTTTTTTGAGGGCAGCCCCGGTGGCTCAGCAGTTTAGCACCGTCTTCAGCCCAGGGTCTGATCCTGGAGACCCGGGATCAAGTCCCACATCAGGATCCCTGCATGGAGCCTGTTTCTCCCTCTGCCTGTGTCTCTGCCTCTCTGTCTCTCTGTGTGTCTCATGAATAAATAAATAAAATCTTTAAAAAAAAAAAAGATAAAAGCTTTTTGACATGAGTCTTAGTAATTTTTTTTTTGATATGACACCTAAAGCGCAAGCAACAAAATCAAAAAGAAATAGGACTACATCAAACTAAAAAGTTTCTGCATAGCAAACCATCAATGAGGTGAAAAGATAATATATGGAATGGGAAAATAAATCTGCAAATCATATGTCTGATAAGAGGTTAATAATATCCAAACTATATAAAGAACTAGCACAACTCAGTAGCAAAAACAAAAAAACTCCAAAAAACTCACAATTCAAAAAATGGACCCAAATAGACATTTCTCCAAAGAACATATATAAAAGGCAGACAGGTACATTAAAAAATTCTGGACATAGTTCATCATTTGAGAAATGCAAATCAAAACCACAATGAGATGGGATGCCTGGGTAGCTTAGCGGTTGGGCACCTGCCTTCTGCTCAGGTTGTGATCCCAGGATTTGGGGTCGAGTCCCGCATCAGGCTCCCCGCAAGGAGCCTGCTTCTCCCTCTGCCTGTGTCTCTGCCTCTCTCTCTCAGTCTGTGTCTGTCATGAATAAATAAATAAATCTTAAAACACACATACACACACACACAATGAGACGTCACTTCACACCTATTAGAATGGTCATCATAAAAAAGACAAGAAATAACAAATTCTGGCATGGATTTGGAAAAAGAGAACCCTTATACACTGTTAGTGGGATTGTAAATTAATACAGACATTATGGAAAACAGTCTGGAGATCTCCCATAAAATTAAGAATGGAACTACCACATGATCCTACAATTCCACTTCCAGGAATATACCCAAAGGAGACAAAAACGCTAAATTTAAAAGATGCCTGCCCCCCCATGTACACAGCAGCATTATTTACACAGTAGCTGAGACATAGAAGTAAGCAAAGTGTTCATTGATGGATGAGCGAATAAAGAAGTTGTGGTTTGTATGTATGTGTATATAGTAACATGCGTATGTTACTGTGGTATGTAGGCATGTATGTAATACTAATGTGGTATGTATGTATGTAAATAATATTGTGATATGTATGTGTGTAATAATATATATGTATATGTAATAATAATGGAATGTTATTCAGCCACAAAAATGAGGAACTTCTACAACTTGCAACAATATGGATGGATCCTGATGGACATGAACTAAGTCAGACAGAGAAAGACATATACTGTATGGTCTCGTTTTCATGTAAATCCTCCCAAAAATCCAAACCTATAGAAAAAGAGATCAGATCTGTGATTACCAGAGATAGAGGGTTGGAGGAGGGGTATTGGAGGAAGACAGTTGAAAGGTGCAAACTTACAAGGTAAATAAGTACTAGGGATAGAATATATAACATGATGACTATTGCTAACACTACTATATGATATATAGGAAAATTATTAAAAGAGTAAATCTTAAGAATTCCCATCATGATAGAGAGCCTGGGTGGCTCACACGGTTAAGCAACTGCCTTTGGCTCAGGTCATGATCCTGGGTCCTGGATCCAGCCCCGCATTGGACTCCCAGCTCAGTGCAGAGTCTGCTTTCTCCCTCTCTCTGCCCCTCTTTTGCTTGTGCTCTCATTCTCTCTCTCAAATAAATAAATAGATAAATAAATAATAAATAAATAAATAAATAAATAATAAAATCTTTAAAAAAAAAGAATTCCCATCAAAAAGAGAAAATGCTTTTCTTTCTATGCCTTTTTTTATTGTATCTATAAAAGAAGATAGATGTCAGTTGAACCTATTTCTGGCAATCATTTCACAGTATATGTAAATCAAACCTTATGCCACACTCCTTAAGCCTATACAGTGATTTATATCAATTATTTCTCAAAAAAAGAAACACAATGAATGTATACTCAATCTTGGTTCCAGGGATATTACAGATAAATGAAAAGCCACTATTGTTACTTTTTGGGTTATCCCATTTATTCCCAATTATATTTTATTCTTGATTTTTTTTAATTTTTTAAATCAGAATGCAAATGTACAAGGACAAACATCAGATATTCCTTTCCCTTTTCATCTTCCAAAGAAGTGCAAAATGTAATCAATTAGTATTGGAATTTAGTTTAAATTTTTTTAAGGTATTTATTTATTTATTTATGATAGTCACAGAGAGAGAGAGAGGCAGAGACACAGGCAGAGGGAGAAGCAGGCTCCATGCACCGGGAGCCCGATGTGGGATTCGATCCCGGGTCTCCAGGATCGCGCCCTGGGCCAAAGGCAGGCGCCAAACCGCTGCGCCATCCAGGGATCCCATGGAATTTAGTTTAAAAATCATTGTATAATTTTTGTAAATTGTAATTTACATTACATCATTGTAAATTCCTCCATTGAGGTGAAAGCCAACATTCTTCATAGTGTTTTAAAGTTTTACTGTTAAAATCAACAGTTAGAGTAACTCACTATACTTGAAGAAAGGAGAAAAAAGGTGCTATTTCCTTGGTTCAAAAAAAAATATGTTTTTATGTTTGTTTGAGTTAATAGGAAGGGAAGTTACTATCACTTGATTAAATATTACAAGTTTAATGTAAACTCAAATTTGATTTCCTATAACACAAATATGACAAGTAAGCATATTTCCTACAATAAATAGGGAAATAAGCACAATTGTCTTAAAGTTAAACCCATTTATCACTGTGGTTAAAAAGGAATCCAGAGAACTTCTGTGAGAAGGAAACTGTTTAAACCCACATATATCATTTTTCTTCCTCATAAAAAACTGCTGAACTATAGTGAAAAATATATAGTTAAAACACATACCTTAGAAAGCTAAAATCTAAGCCAGTAACAGAAAAAGCCAGTCAATAGCCAACCTGATCTACTTTGTGCAGAAATGGTGGCATCAGCTACCTCTAGAAGATAAGATGGACTTATAGGGTGTTTGCAGGGCAGTTACATCTTTAGGTTCCTTCCCCAGTGGGGAATTATACCTCTCAACACAACAGAACACAGTATGTTTAATTTCTCAAGAAGATAAAAAGAGTCCAGACAGAGGGATGCTAGGCTCAGTGAAAAGGCAATGAAAATGGAAGAGGAAAAAGGCAGGAGGGATTATGCAAATTTGTACATGCCTACATTTCAAAAATGCACGTAGAATGGAAGTCAAGGTATATTTTGAAGAAAATGTTAGATATTTCAGAATGTTTCCTCCAGGATTTTGAAACTGGTACATAAAATTAGCCACCCAATGTCACTGTTAAAAGGTAGAAGTTAGAGGATAATTTTATAAAAGCTTTGAGTTCAGATATTTGTAACAATAATGGCAGCAAAGGACTCAATTTCACTTCCCTCCTGCTTTCTCCAACATGTCTTCTCTGTGCAACAGACAACCTACACTTGGTTGCCAAAGGTGAAAGCACTGAGATGAATGGAAACAAGAAAGTTTTGATGATGAAGGGAAAAAAATCATTTAAAAAAGTATACATGAGATGGACAAAAGCAGAAATCTTACTAATCAAATTTTAATGTTATACTCTTCTTAATAGCTCATCCTTTGATGGTTCTCTTCCAAGAACCTAAATACATCATTTGGAAGAAAATGTTTACACAATTCTTCAAATTATCTTTAGTTAACCTTAAACTTTTTGAGTCTTCTCCCAAAACTCAAGAACCATGAGGAGTAAAAGGGGAGGATGGCAATTAGAAGTGGAAAATACCTTCTGGGAGCCCATTTGAATGGGAGCACCTGCCCTCAAGGAGTCCTTTGATGGCACAGAAAATAAAGAAAGCTGTTGATGTGAGATACTGTAGCAGCTCAGCACCTGCCAGACCCCCATGTCAACTTCTTCAAGGGCTGCCATGGTCAGAGCAGGTGAGAAATACTCTTCTCTTTATTTAATGGTGCTTTGAATTCATCCTCTTGCATGGATCCAGTAGGGCTCTACATCTCTAATACCTGTCTTATTAATTCAGCTATATAACAACTCAAACACCACCACCGCCAAAATATGTTCTCAATAAGAAATCTGTTCAATTTGTATAAAAAGGTATTACTTTTTATTTTGTACTGTTTGGGCCAAATTGAGTCACTGATGAGATACTGACATGCACAGAACTTTAATATATAGTCATGGAAATCCACACCTATTCTACAAATTAGGGATTATTTTACCTACATATTTATCAGTTATTATTTGGGGAAAAAATGGAAGATTTTTTATCCCAGATTCTATCTTGTCTTTGCAAATAGTAGGTATATTGCAAGTCTCTTGAGAGTAGTAACTATGCACTATACTTATTATCCAAACAGCTGGAAGGAAACTTAAAGGTCAACTATGCTCCTTACTCATATAATTTATAACTACACAGAATTCCTGACATTCAGCCAATACTTTTGCTTTAAAACATTCATGCACAGGTAACACCATTCAGTCAATGTTTGGGCACCCCAATAGAATGGTCTTCCTGGGCTTTTACAGCATAATATCAAAGACAGGTACTTTTAAGGAAAATATGTCTAAATGTAATATTTAAAAATAATAACCAAAGGAATAAGACCACCAAGAGGGTGACATGGGTCTTTCCTCACTTTGTTCCTACCCATAAGAACATGTAACAATTATTCATAGATAGAATGTCCCTGAAAAAATCCAAGAGCTGGGAGTGAGGGTGAGCCACCTTCCCGTACCACAGAGACCAAGATAGACTATATTAAAGGGTAAAAGTAATGGCTTCATCTTGACTGCACTTCCTCTCCCCTAGGCTGAAGCAACACCATAGCAAGAGCTTTCCCTTGAGACTATAGTTCCTCCCATGGGAACCAACAGCCTGGGGTGACCTCCAGCCTCCCAGCATTATAGGGTGCTTTATGGGATCCCTGACTCTGGTTTTTCCCTATTGGGACTCTACGACTGAGAGTCTGAGATAGAGAAAGGGAGAAGGGGCTTCCAAAAACCAGCACTACTAGGGTCTTAGGGAACCAAATTCCTCCCTACAGAGACCTAGTATTCCCAACCAACAATTTTGCTTATCTGCAGAGTCAGATTATAGCACAGTCGGACCTAAGAATTCAGTGGGGTTCAGGTCCGCCTAACGTGGGCCCTCAAATGAGGAGTTCTGCAGGCCTTGGAGCTTCATCTGGCCATGCCCAGGCAGAAACTACCACTGCAGATGGTAGCTCCCAACCCCTCCTGACCAGAAAGCCCAAAAGGAAAGTCCCAAATTAGGAAAATTTGGGAATTGCCTGAAGTGGGCTTTCCTAGTCTTATCCACATAGGACCCCGAGTCATAGTGTCAGCTCCACCTGACACAAAGAACTGGTGAGAACACCTGAAATCTGCATAACCCAGCATCTCTCTAGTCTAAAGGCAGGGAAGGCAAAGCTGATTGCCTCATGATTAAAACCAGTGGCCCTGTTCAGTCAGGAAAGTTGGAGCCCACATCAGCTTGAGTCAGTATCCCAAACAAAGAATTGTTAAAGCTGCTTCTCCTGCTGTGCTTGGGCAATTAAACTAATCTGTAGCCCCACTTATTGCTGAATACAGCCTTCAGCCCACCCAACCAGAAAATCTAACCAGAGCTGTTGGGAAGCTGTGGAGCCCACTGAATAGCCCTGTTTACAGCAGTACTTGAGTGGAGTGGTTTCCCTATCTTTTGAGAAAAAAAAGACCTCGCTTCACAAGTATAGTCACTGCACATACTTGGCTAATTTGACTTCCCAAACAATCAGCGATGTAGGCCCTAGTCCCATCCTGCCACTCCCTCAAGGCAGGGAAGCTAATTCAAGACACACCTACTGCTGAGTGTAGTACCCAATCCCAATGTCTAGTAAGCCTGACCACAGAATCCACAAAACTTTGAAATCTATCCTACTACCTCACTGGAGCAGGGCACCAAGCCAGCAGTCTTATCCAGCTGTTCTCAGCCAGTGGCACACTATCCCCAACCTCAGAAGTCAAACAATTGCCTTGCCCCAAAATAAACTCCAATAGCAGGTCCCACTTGCTCAAGGATGTTACCAGAAAACACAATCAGAAATAGAAATTGAGCTATTAACAAAGTGTCTCTGTCAAAATGAACCTGCAAAGTCTGGAAGAAGTAACCACTTTCTTAAATGTGCATACATCAACATGAGGAATTAAGGATTGGGGGAAAAAAACAACAAGTAAATATAACACCATTTAAAGAAATTAGGAAAGTTCTAAAACTGATAGATCCAAAAAATTGGTCTATCATCCATCAAAGAATTCAGAATAATGCTCTTAAATAAATTCAGTTAACTGTAAGAACACATGGATAGACAACTAGACAAAATTAAGAAAATAATACATGAACAAGAATTTCACCACCACCACCAACAACAATAGAAACCATTAAAAAAAAAAAAAGCCAGAAATCCTAAAGCTGAAAAATATAAGTTAACTGAATAATTCAATAGAGAGGTTCAAAAGCATACTCTATGATGCAGAAGAAAGAATCAGTGACCTGGAAGACAGAACAATTGAACTTATCCAGTGAGAGGGGCAAGAAGAAAAAATGAAAATGAAGAAAACCTATGAGAATTATGGGACACAAGAAATCATATTCACATTATGGGTATTCCAGAAGAGAAAGAGAAAGGGACAGAAAGTATGTTTAAAGCAAATGATGACTGAATATTTCCCAAACCAGGCAAAAGAAATAGACATCCAAGACCAGGAGGCCCAAAAGACCCTAAGTAGATTAAACACAAGTAGAGCTACACCAAACAGATTTCAATTAAATTGGCAAATTCAAAGACAAAATGAATTTTAAAAGCAATGAGAGAAAAGAGAAAAGCTATACACAGGTGAACTTCCATAAGATTATTGGTAAACTTCTCAACACAAAGTTTTTAGTCCAGAAGAGAAGGAAATGACATACTCAAATACTGAAAGAAAGAAGCGGAAGTGGAAGCAGAAGCGGAAGGAGAAGAAGAAGAAGAAGAAGAAGAAGAAGAAGAAGAAGAAGAAGAAAAAGAAGAAGAAGAAGAAGAAAACAAAAAACCTATCAAGCAAGAATACTATCCCAGGTGAAACTGGGAAATGGAAATGGAAATAAAGAGTCCATAAAAAACAAAAGTTTACAGAATTTATTACTATAAGATCTTACAAAAAATGCTAAAGGGAGCTTTCTGAAAGAAAATAAAAGGACACTAACACCATAAAAAACACAAGAAGGTAATGGAAAAGTCCCTGGTAATGATAAATATATAGTCAAAGTTGGATCCTGTAATATGGTAATGGTGGTAAATAATTTAATTATAACTGGTTATAATTAAAAGTTAAAAAAACAAATGTAGTAAAAAAACAAAACAAAACAAAACTACAACAATCTTAGTTACACAGTGTTAAAAAATAGGTAAATTGTAATATCAATAACCCAAAATGTAAGGGGAAGAGGAGTAAAAGTGTAAAGACTAGGGTGTAAAGAAATCAGGTCATTAATTTAAAATTTAAATTAATTTTAAAATACTTTTTAAAAAGATTTTATTTATTTATTCATGAGAGACACACACACAGAGAGAGAGAGAGAGGCAGAGATATGGACAGAAAGAGAAGCAGGCTCCATGCAGAACTTGATCCCGGGACTCCAGGATCATGCCCTGAGCTGAAGGCACACGCCTAACTGCTGAGCCACCCAGGAGTCCCTAATTTTAAAATAACTTATGTAAACTTCATGGTAACCACACATACACACAAAAAAGGAATTATACAAAAGAAATTATACAAAGAGCATGGTAAACAAATCCAAACACATTGATTCCAAAAGACATCAAAACACACATATAAAAAGACAGTGGGATAAGAAAAAAGAAATAACGGATCTACAAATGAACGAGATAAAAAAATGAACAAAATAGAAATACTAAGTCTTTATTTGCCAATGATTATTTTAAACGTAAATGGATTAAATCCTCCAATCAAAAGACACAGAAAGTTTGGATAGATTTAAAAAGAAAAAGGATGCAAAGATACCCTACCTACAAAAGACTCACTTTAGCCTTAAAGAAAACATCAGAGTAACAGGATGGAAAAAGATTTCAAGCAAAAGTAACCCTTCACACACACACACACACACACACACACACACACACAGGAATAGCTATACTTATATCAGACAAAATAGACTTCAAAAATAGTAAAAAGAGACAAAGAAAGTCATTATATAACAACACTACATCACTACATCAAAAAGATATAACCATTATAAAAATTTATGCATGCAACATTGGAACAGCTAAATACATAAAACAAACCCGACAGAGCTAAAAGGAGAAATAAACAGCAATACCATAGAGTTGGGTACTTTAATATCTGCCATTCAACAATGACAAGCCATCTACACAGAATGTCAATAAGGAAACAGGGGATCCCTGGGTGGCTCAGTGGTTGAGCACCTGCCTTCAGCCCAGGGCCTGATCCTGGAGACCCGGGATCGAGATCGAGTCCCACATTGGGCTCCCTGCATGGAGCCTGCTTCTCCCTCTGCCTGTGTCTCTGCCTCTCTCTCTTTCTCTCTCTCTCTCTCATTCTGTGTCTCTCATGAATAAATAAATAAAATCTTAAAAAAAAATAAGGAAATGGGATTTGAACACTATAGACCAAATGAACCTAACAGACATATATAGAACATTCTATCCAACAATAGTAGAGGAAATATTCTTCCCAAGTGCACATGGAACATTTTCTAGGATAGACCATACATCATTCCACAAAACATATCTTAGCCAATTCAAGAAGCCTGAAATGATACCAAGTATCTAAATGGATTGAAACAAACAGTAACAAGAGTAAAATTCATAAATTCATTCATTCAAAATTCATTCATTCATGCTACATTCATAAATACATGGAAATTAAGCAACATTCCCCTATCACAATCAATGGATCAAAGAATCATTTACAAGGGAAATTAGAAAGTACCTTGAGGCAAACAAAAATGGAAATACAACATACCAAAACTTATGGGGTGCAGCAAAATCAGTTCTGAGAGGGAAGTTCAGAGCAATAAATGCCTACACTAAGAAAAAAGATAGATCTGGGGCACCTGATGGCTCAGTGTCTGGCTTGGGCTCAGGTCATGATCCCCAGGTCCTGGGATCCAGTCCCACATTGGGGTCCCTGCAGGGAGCCTGCTTATCCCTCTGCCTGTGTCTCTGCCTCCCTCTCTCTCTCTCTCTCATGAATAAATAAATAAATAAGATCTCAAAAAAAAAGAATATCCTAAATAATTTACTTTATGCATTTAGAAACTAGAAAAAGAACAAACTAAGCCTAAAGATTAACAGAAGAAAGTAAATAGTAAAGATCAGAGCAGAAATAAATGAAATAGAAAGCAGGTAAAGATAAAACAAAATAAAACTTGGTTCTTTAAAAAGATAGACAAAATTGTCAAACCATTAGCTCGACTAAACAAGGAAAAAAGAAATAGAAGCTAAATCAAAAAATATATATAAAAGAGACATTACAACTGAGAGTACAGAAATCTAAAGAATCATAAAGCTGGACAACCTAGATGAAATGGAAAAAGTTTTAGCAACTACAAACTACCAAGACTGAATGAAAAAGAATCTGTATAGAGCAATTAATAGCAAGAAGATTAAGCCGGTAATCAAAAATCCTCCAACAAAGAAAAGCCTAGATGAGATGGATTCACTGGTGAATTTTACCAAATATTTAAAGAATCCTTCTCAACCTTCTCCAAAAAGTCAAAGAGGAACAGACATATGTAAATTCCTTTTATGAAGCCACCATTACTCAATACCAAAGCCAGAAAAAGATGCTACCAGAAAACTAAAGACCAATATCACTGATGAATATACATCCAAAATTCTCATAAAATACAAGCAAACTGAACTCAGCAGTGCATTCAAAGGATCGTTCACCATGATCAAGTGGGATTTATACCTAGGATGGAAAGATCTTTCAAAATATGGAAATCAATTAATGTAATACATCATGCTACTAGAATGAGAGAAAAATTGTATGATTTTCTCAATAGACACAGAAAAGACATTTCACAAAGCCATCATCTGTTCATGATGAAAACTCTTAAGAAATGAGGTATAGAAGGAATGTACCTCAACATTATGGCCACAGCTAACATCATACTCAACATTGAAAGGTTGAAAGCTCTTTCTCTAAGATTAGGAATAAGACATGGGTGCCCCTCTCTATTACTCCTATTCAACACAGTCCTGGAAGTCCTTGTCAGAACAATCAGAGAGAAATAAAAGGAGGAAGTAAAGTTGTTTGTGGATGACATGTTTTTATACAGAAAATCTTAAAGATTCCACCAAAATCTTGTTATATCAACAAATTCATTTAAGTAAAACTGTAGGACACAAAATTAACATACTAAGGTCAGTAATGTTTCTATATAGTAAATAATCTCATAACAGCATCAAAATGAAAAATTTTGGAATAAAATTTCTATTTATTTTATTTTTTTAAAGATTTAATATATTTATTCATGGCAGACACAGAGAGAGAGGCAGAGACATAGGCAGAGGGAAAAAGAGAAGCAGGCTCACCTCAAGGAGCCTGATGTGGGACTCGATCCCTGAACTCCAGCATCACACCCTGGGCCGAAAGCAGAGTTTAACCACTAAGCCATCCAGGAGTCCCTGAAATAAAATTTTTAAAAGCTTAGGAATAAACCTAACCAAGGAGATGAACGAGCTCTACTATGAACACTACAAGTCACTGATTTAAAAAAAAAGAAAAGTAAGATGACACAAATAAATAGAAAGGTATCTTATGTTCAAGAATTAGAAGAGTGTTGTTAAAATGTCAATACTACCAAAAGCCATCTACAGGTCCAAATGCAATCGCTTTCAAAATTCTAAGGCACCTTTTTATAGAAGTAGAAAAAGGAACCTTTGTGAATACTATTGGTGGGATTGTAAATTAGTACAACCTCTATGGAAAACGGTATGGATGAGCCTCCAAAAGTTAAAAATAGAACTATACGAGCCAGCTATTCCACTTCTGGGAATATACACAAGGAAAACAAAATACTAATTTGAAAAGATACCTGCACCCCCATGTTCCTAGCAGCACCATTTCCAATACCTAAGACCTGCAAACAACTTAATCAAATGTCCAATGATGGATGAATAGGTAAAGAAGTTATGGTATAAACAGTGGACTCTTGAACAACACAGAGATTAGGGGTGTCAACCCTTCACGTGGTTGCAAATCTGTGTATGACTTTACTCCCCTAAAACTACTAACATCCTACTGCTGGTCAGAAACCTTATCAAGAATACAATCAACATACTTTGTATGTTTCATGTATCATATACTGTATTCTCACAATAAAGTAAGCTAAAGAAGAGGTTAAGAAAATCGTAAGAGAAAATACATTGGCAGTACTGTCCTATAAAAATCCACGTATTTCTAGACTCGCATATTTCAAACCTGTGGCGTTCAAATGTCAACTATGTACACAATACTGATACACACAACCACAATGGAATGCTCTTCAGCCATATAAAATGAGGAAATCCTGCCATTTACGACAACATGAGTGGATCTTGAGGGCATCATGCTAAGTGACGTGTGAGAAATCAAATACTGTATGATCTCATTTACATGTGGAATCTAAAAGAAAAAGAAAAAATGAAAACCAAAGCCATAGGGGGGAAAAAAGAAAAAGATCAGATTTGTGATTACGGGAGGTGGAGGTGGTGGGAGGAGGAACTGGAGAAAAGTGGTCGAAAGCAACAAACTTCTAGTTACAAGATAAGCAAGTGCCAAGGACGTAATGTTTCGCATGGTGGCTATAGTTAACACTGCTGTATGATACCAGGTTTTTAAGAGAATAAATATATATTTTTTTAAGATTTTATTTATTTATTCCTGAGAGATATACAGAGAGAGAGAGAGAGAGACAGAGACAGAGACACAGGCAGAGGGAGACGCAGGCCCCATGCAGGGAGCCCGATGTGGGACTTCAGGATCTCGAGCTGAGCTGAAGGCAGACGCTTAACCACTGAGCCACCTGGGCATCCCAAGAGAATAAATCTTAAGATTTCTCACTGCAAGGACATTTCTTCCTTTTTCCCTTTTCATTGTATCTATGAGATGACAGATGCCAACTAAATTCACTGTGGCAATCATTTCACAATATATCAAGTCAAACCATCATGCTGTACACCTGAAACCTACACAGTGATGTATGTCAATTATATCTCAATGAAACTGGGGGAGGAGGGGAAATCACCAAACAAAAATATCCTTGCATTGGTGAGGACAGGGCTGAATCATTCCGTAGTGATAAGCAGCCCCCAATCTCAGGTGTTCACCATAGTAAAAGTTTATCTTGTTTGCATGATTTGTAGGGAGGGAGGGCTCCACTCTTTTTAGTCCTTTGGAGTGCAGGCTGACGTGGTCCCCAGCTCTACGTCCGCTGCCAGGATCAGCATGGAAGAGCAAACTGTGCCCTGGCCGTTCACTCATTTGTCCAGATGTGGCATAAACACTATTGCTCACATGTTCACTACTGGCCACTTGTTATTGGTCAAAGCAAGTTATGGGACTCCGTTCATAATTGTAAAGGAAGCAGGAAAGTGCAGAGAACTAAAAATGTTTGCAAAGCTAGACTATTTCCTCTCGGGGTATGAAAGTAAAATAAACTGTCAGTGACATTAAATAACAGGGCAAAATCGGTAAAGATGCTGAAAATATGTGTCACAAAGACTTAGTCTTCGTGTACCGTAAACTTTTATAGTTCGGTAATAGAGAGAAATTTACCTCCAATAGGTGGTGAATAGAGATAATGCAAGGATAGTACTCAAAAGCAAAGATAACGCTTTTGACATAGTCAAATGTTTAATCTCACTGGTAAGGAAAGATTAATACCTCTAAAACTACAAGCTCATACTTACTGAACAACTGTGTCACGTATCGAGCTTCTAATTTATACATGTTTTTTGAATTTTTCCCTAACTTGCTACAAATTGATACTACATATTAGTCCTTCTTTTTAGATGAGAGTTAGTGATATTAAATAAACTTCCTGAGGTCACACAACATAAAATCATGGTGTTTGGTTACAAATCCAGGTGTGTCTGACCCTAAGACACATACTAAACTCTAAGCATATCATCAGAATATGAATGAAAATATTATGATTCTCACCCATTTTTTTTTGTACTATCATCACCAGCATTTATAAAAGAAATGAAATCCAGTAGATGGTCAAATTCTTAAAATCTTAAATGGTGTGTACCTAAAAAAAACAAAAAAAACAAAAAAAAACCCAATATGCCTGTTCTTTGACTTGATCTATTTGTAGTAATCTATTTTGGGTATCGTTTGGGACCAATTCTGTAAAAAGAAGCAACAGACTCCTTGTCCTCATGGCCCTTACATTCTTGCAGTCACTCCCCTCATTTAGAAAGGCTCAGATAGGGAAAACATCCAGTAAACTACATCAGCTGCTATATAATGAATTCAAACTAGATTCCCTGCACTAAAAATCTAATAAACTTGTTTACACGTGGGATCTATTTCCACTTTCCTGGTAAATATCCTATTTAAATGTTCTATATTGCCTTGATTCTACCAACGTCCACTGAGCACACCATGTAAAACAGTAGAGGTACAAATGGATAAACTGTGCATAGCCTAGTGGAGATAATTTGCACACAATATGGTAGGATGCTCTAAAATATGTAAGCTGGGGTACAAGGAGAAAAAGAAGGCATCTTCTCCATCCTCGAGCAGTCAAGGAAGACTTCCTGGAGGAAAAGGTGAACAATCAATGTGCGATAATTAATCTGAAATAATGACTTTGAAATACCCAGGTAAGAAAGGATAATTGGGACTCCCTGTGCCAATTGTTTTTGGTGTTATCCGTGGGACTTACTCTGAAACTCTTGCTGCTAAACTGTGGAAGAGAAAGAAAAGAGGAGAACGTGTACCTTGTTATTAATGGCCTTCCAGTATGACTGTCATCCAGTAAAATATCATAAAGTTGTGTCTCATGACTATTTTTGTTTTTAATTTTTGCCACTTGTCTCAAATTTAGTACTATGCATATTGATTTGGGATTTGAACCTTGCTATATATTTAAAGAAAGGGAAGGCTGAAAATGTGAGGCAATAAATCAAAAGCCACCAGAACCTCTTATGGGCACTTAATGGGCAAAAACAGGAAGTCCCTTCTAAATGTAAACGTGGTTTACTGATATGATGAATGGGCTGTAAGTTCCATTCCTCTGGGCTTTCTTTGTTTTTTGTTTTTTTTTTTAAACTTTTATTTATTTATGATAGGCACACAGTGAGAGAGAGAGAGAGAGAGGCAGAGACACAGGCAGAGGGAGAAGCAGGCTCCATGCACTGGGAGCCCGACATGGGATTCGATCCCGGATATCCAGGATCGCGCCCTGGGCCAAAGGCAGGCGCCAAACCGCTGCGCCACCCAGGGATCCCGTCTTTGTATTATTACTATTAAATTGTAGTTTCAGATGAACCTCATTACTTCCCACTGAGACCCATTCCAGTGGCATGAAGGTGAAAGGCTGCCCAACCTGAGAATTTGGCTGGCTTTTCTCTAATATTGGGGGTCCCATGAAAGCACTGTCATATGCATCAAAAGCATACTATTTGTGAGAAAAATAGCACTGACCTTAAGGAACCAGAAGAAACATGAATTTCAAAAATTTACCCAAGATAACTAGAAACTGGAATCATTAAGAGATTCTATACCTGGAGACTAATAGGACACAGTGAAGACTCTTCTGCAGTTTTATAAATCTCTTTGTGGAATCACGCAGTAGCTTTGTAAAAATTACAGGTCAAACTAGAAGGCTACAGCCAGATATGCATAATTACTCTGAATGTTTAATTTGGAGATAATCGTCCATTTCTGTGCAGTTGGAAAAAAAATAGTATAAAGAGATTCCATGTCCCTTTTATCCAGATGCTCTCATCAACATCTTCCATATCTAGAGTAGAGCGTCACAACCACGATAGTGACATTAACAGGTTCAAGAATGAGAAGAACATTCCCATGACAAGAAAGATTATTCATCTTTCCCTCTTATAGTCACATCCACCTCCCTGTTGCCTTCTACATAGACTCACCTTGACCCCATCTTTCATCCCCAGCAACCACTGATCTGTCTTCTGTGTCGATACTTTCATCATTTTACAAAAGTGATATCAATGGAATCATACTTTATATAATCTTCTGGGATTTTTAAAAAAGATTTTATTTATTTATTCATGAGAGACGGAGAGAGAGAAAGAGAGAGAGAGAGGTACAGACGAGGGAGAAGAAAGCTCCCTGCAGGGAGCCCGATGCAACTCCATCCCAGGACCTGAGGTCGCGCCCTGAGCCGAAGGCAGACGCTCAACCACTGAGCCACCCAGGTGTCCCTCTTCCGGGATTTTTTGATCAAGCATGATTCTCTAGAGATTCATCCAAGTTGTTGTGCATATCAATAGTGCATTCCTTTTTGCTGCTGAGTAGTATGTTCATGGTATGGGTATAGCACAGTTTATCCCCCAAAGGACAACTGGGTTGCTTCCAGTTTCCAGCTATTACAAAAAAAGTTAAGTATGAATTTATCAGATTTCTTTGTAAGTTTTTAATTTCTCTGGAATAAGCATCCAGCAACACAATTGCCAAGTCATATGGTAATCACAAGTTTAGTTTAAGAAACTGTCAAATTGTTCTCCAAAGTGTCTACCCATTTTACATGCTCCTCTCCTTGTAATGTATGAGTGACAATTTCTCTAGGTCCTCATTAGCGTTTTGTGTTAGCACTACTTTTTATTAGGGTCATTCTGATAGGTAGTAATATCTACTTACGGTTTTAATTTGCATTATCCTTATGGATAGTCATCTTAGATATATTTTCTTGTGTTTATTTATCATGTGCACATACTTTCTGGGGAAATGTCACTCAAGTCTATTGCTTATTTTCTAGTTGAATTACTGGGTTACTGCTGAGGTTTCGAGAGTTCTCTATTCTAGATATCCATCCTTTGTTGGATAATGGTTTGCAAACCTGTTTTCCAACCTATAGATTATTTTCATCCTTTTGACAGAATGTTTCACAGAGCAAGTTATCAATGTGATGAAGTCCAATATGCCAATTTTTTTTTCTTTGAGTGGTTTCTTTGGTGATAAGTCATAGGACTCACTGCTTTGTCTTAGATCCTAAAGATTTTCAATGAAAACATACTTTTATAGTTTTACATTTTTTATTTAATTTAATGATACATTTTGGGTTCAGTTTTTATAAGAGATGATGTTGAGGGCTTTTTTTTTTTTTTCTTGTTTATCGAAGTGCAATCACTCTAGTACCATTTGTTGGAAAGGTGATCCCTCCTTCACTGAGTTGCTTCTTCAACTTTGTCAAAAATCAGTTGGGCATATTTGTCTGAGTCTGGTTCTGAGTTCTCTATTCCATTTAATTAATTTACTTCTTTATCCCTTTTTCAAGTAGTCTTGATTACTAAGCTATTGTTAATGAAGTAGACTACTTCTTTATTCTTCTTTTTCAAAACTGTTTCAGCCATTCTTCAACTGTACCTTTCCATTTAAATTTTAAAACATTGTGTTTCTATATCTCCCCAAAATCTTGGGATTTTAAAGGGAATTGTGTTAAACTTGTACATCAATTTAGGAAGAACTATAATCTTTGTTGAGTTTTCTCATTTATCATTATTGAATGTATTGCCATTTAATTAGCTCTTCTTTGATTTCTTTCATTAACAATTTATAGTTTTAAGTATGTTTTTTGTTTGGTTTACCTAACTTTTTAAATAATTATAGATTTGTATTTTTAATTTTAGTATCTACATGTTCATTGCTATTATATAGACATTAACTTTTATATGTTTATCTTATATCCTGTAACCTTACTGAACCCATTTATTGGTTCTAGAAGTTGTTTCTGTTCTTTTTGTAGGATTTTCTACACAGAACATGTCATCTGCCATTACGCATAGTTTTATTCATCCTTAAAATTTTTATACTTTGTATTTCCTTTTCCTATCTTATTTTAATGGCTGGAATTTCCAGTGCTAATTTGAACTGGAAATGAGAGTAGACAACCTTGCTTTATGTCTGATTTCAGGGAAAAAACATTTAGTTTTTCACTCTTAGGTATACTAACTTTTGGGATTTTTATAGATGTTCTCTCTCAGGTTGAGGAAGTTTACTTCAATTCCTAGTTTAGTGAGAGTTTATAATCATGAATGGAATTCTGTGAAATGCTTCTTCTGTATCAATTGCTATGATCAATGTGTTGACATCTATTAATTTATTTTTCTTTGGCTGAAATTGCCCCGATTTTTTTTATAATGATTTTCACTGAAACCTGGATTTTGAGTGTATTATGTTTTGAGACTCTAGTTCTTAGACTCTTCTGTTTTAGCTAGCTTATGAGATCACTTCAGTAGGGAAGGAAGAGTGTTTCTGTATTCATGTCAGATGTGGACAGAGGTCCAGGTTCCCCACTGAGTGTCCATCAATAACCAGAATAAAGGTAGAAAAAGCCCCTTGTACTGTGGCATGGAGACTGGAGTTCTGGGTCCTCATCAGGCGTCTCTTGATACCACCCTTTTTAGACGAAGGAGGTTTCCCTAGTAACTGCTGTTAGAGGAGGGGTGGAAGGTCAAGGTCACCACATGGTTTCTACTAGTACTGCAAGAGGGTAGGAGTTGTTGTCACTTTAATAATAGGCCCAGCTCCGTAATCAGCTTTCTCTGAAGTTACTCTGGCAAGCAAGCTGTGTGCCTCGTGCCTCATTCTAGCCTGGTAAGAGTGAAATCTAGGTTTCCTGCTTATATTTTACTGCTATGTGCAGATGTGGGAGCCACAGATTTCCTGTGATGTTTGGCTGTACTACTGTGGGTATGGTCTAATTTTTTTCTTTTTCTAGTCTGTCCCTTTGCCCAGTCCTTTGACTACAAAGAACAGGCTTTGTTTGTGTTTGTTTGTTTGTTTGTTTTCCCATCTACCAATTGTTTTTCTAAGTTGCCATCTTCTTCAGTTCCAAGTCTGAAATATAAGAGACAGAAAAACCCAGAGAACTCACCACCATGCATTCCTTGACTCCTAAAAGCCCTAGACACCACCTGCCATATAAGATCACATAGAGATGCACCCGGGAACAGAGTGAACCAGGTGAAGCTGTGGGAGGCAGGCTTTGCAGGAGTCAGAGAAGGGATCCCCTGGGAGGATGTGATTGGCTTGTCGGAATAACTTTGCAGGCTGTCTGGGAAGCAAAATCCAGTAGGTTGAGGGCCAGGTGGAAGCTGTTGGTCTGGCTGAGAGGGAATGGGTTGGGTGGGGAGCCTTTCTTGCTGTGTGGAGAATATATCTGGTGAGAGCAGGGGAACTCACTGTTAATCTATCAGGTCCTCCTAGTTTCAAACGTTAAGACAGATAATATTGCATCTTCATTTCAGGACTTACAACACAATAATGTCCAGGGGTTTTAGTTTTATTCTGCGTGAGTATAGAGAAAAGAACATCTATTCTATCCTCCTGGAAATAGAAGTGGCCTTTATAACTTAACCATACGTTTGATCAAGTTGGTTTATCCTTTGCACAAGTATAAGATATACCACAAAGCATCTGGATATAGCCCCATGGCTCTCTCTACTAAAATAATATTATTATCCATACTATCCATTTATTTAACATTTTATTATGATATAATATATCTTTTGTGCCAGTGCTAAGTTACCACCTACTTACCTCTCTAATATTATTCCATTTCTCCCCAAAACCAGTGGCAATTTTATTATTACAGAGAACCAGAAAACCTCCTTTGAAGAGCTATAAGTATTTGGAGGTATAAGAAGCAGATTTAAAATCAATTTTAAATGAAGTAAAGCAACTTAGGAATTTCAATGATAAAAATCTCCATTTCCAACCAGCCAATAAGAAAATCTATATACAACTATATAGGATTGCTTATTTTTTTCATACAAAGAGGTCTCATTAATAATGGCACACTGGATTAATAGTTAATAGTGAAAGCAAGCAACATAAAGAAAATATGAACAGGTAAAATTTTTGGTTTAAGGTAAATATTAATGCCAAAATTATTTTTAGATGCTATTTAAGAGAGTCCTGTAAGCTGGGTCTACTGAAAGATATGGATTTTTCCATTTATCTCTCTATTTACTTAGTAAAACTGATGTTACTAAGGGAACAATTTCATTTTACCATGCAAAGTAATGTATTCCTCCTTCTAGCGGATGATGATGATGATGATGATGGTGATATAAAACCCCAAAGAATAAACGGTTGAAGCCTAAACTACATTAACAAGAGCATTTCTATTCCTGGAATTCATAAAACCTGATCTCCAAACAATAAGTAGCCAAATTTAATACTTATGATTTCATAAATGTTAAGTTGTTCCATGAGGGTAAAAATTGGGGAGATTGGGGGCAAAAAAGGAAGGGAGGGAAGAAAGCAAAGGGCAAATATTTAGTGTAGGAATTATCTAGTCTACCAATTTAAAAATAACTGTTTCTGAGTCCTGAGCACCCAGCACTCTGCCTGGCAGGAAGTATGTGCTCAAACACATGGTTTTGACAAATTGAAAAAAGGGAAAAAGAAAAGAAAAAAGGTGGTTCCTTTTGTCTGAATTCTTTCTTGTGAGATCTAATGAAATTTAGGAGAAATATATATATTTATTAAAAAATCAAGTAAGGAAAGCTTTGAGATTCTTTATAGCTAGTATTTTATATGTCATATATATAGTACCTAATCCTTTGTCAAGTACATAATTTTCAGCCTTATGCAAATAATAATGCCTTGAACATAGGTGTCCTCCACTATCCAAATTAGAGAGTTTCTATGAAAACCTTTCTAAGCCAAAATGGCATAAAGCAAAGCAATTTACCCTTAATTTATATGGATTTTTTTTTTTTAGTGTTTCCAGACTCAAAAATAACTTCTTTCAGTCTTTTATAATACCTTAGGATACATCTTACTAAAAGATGCAAACTAAATTGAGATAAAATAAAGATGCTCACAGACACAGTTCAAAGGTAGGGAGGCTTGATGCTGAGTGTAGTTCCCAGAGAAGGAGCTTGGCGGTGCCACACTCTGCTCAGGGTGTTCACTGCCACTAAAATGGCTTACTGCATCCTCTTTGAATTTCTTAGCATTAATGAAATGGGTAGTAATGGAGGTCTTTTTGTAAAAGCAAAACTCTGTATGTGACACAATCTTTGGAAAAGCAGGAGATACCTGTAGTGGCTTTATACTTTTCGAAGCAAATTGTTGTCCGTTCTTACTGGATATAACTTCTACTATGACCTATTGGTGCAGGAAGGTCAAGGCCCCAAGAGGGAGGGCCTCACACAACTTGCCAAGAAAGTTCTTGGCTTTGCTGGAGAAAGAATTTAAGAGCAAGCCATTTAGAAAAAGGGACGCAGATTTACTAAGTATAGAAGCAACAAAGAAGCTACTTCACAGACAAAATAATGGTTTCTCCTTCCAGACAGGGAAGGGGATCCTCTTTTACCATTAACGAAAGGTTTTCTAAGTTTTAAAAATTAGCTAACCGAATAGGGAGAGGCCTACCCTTTAACATTGGGTTTATCATCTACATTGGGTGGTTATTTTTTCCATTGTCTTAGGGCTGTGAAACGACCCACTGGGAGCAATTTTAGAGTGGGGTCTTGTGGTCTTTCCTGAGTCACATCTTGTGACTCCTTTTATGACCTACTGACTCTTAGGTTAAGGGTCAGCCTAAACCCCAAATGGCTTTACTCTAGTCAGTTGTCTCCTGAGTCTCCCTGCCTGCCTGCCTTAGTCTGAGATAAGTAAATATGGTAGGTATAAGCCACCCTTATTTCACAGTGAAGAAACAAGCATGGGGAGGTTCAATGAAATGTCAACAGCAGCACAAATGACTGAATATGCACAGAACTATAGCCCTCTGACTGAGTCTTAGTTCTTTAACAGAGAGAAGAGGTAGAGGGCTCCTGAAAAGGTCAGACAGATTTTGACAGGTACGCTGGAATGCATACATATATGTGCTACACATTGTAAACCTAATAAACATCTTGCTCAGATGTGTTCAACCATTCTCAGAGGCATCTGAAATCTTGAATAATTTTTCTTAAATGTCAGAGATGCTCTTTGAACTTAAAGGAATTATTGCTTAAAATTAAGATTTCCTTTAAACAAAGGGTCTCGTGAATTAGTCACAAATTTGGGAGCACAGGAACAGAATTCTGAGATCGGCTAGGAGGAGCACTCTGCTCTGCTCAGTGATAACCTATGAGCTACTCCACATGAAAAGAAAAGGGATGGGCAGGAAAAGGATCGCACGGGGATTCTCTAAACTATTACAAAAAGGACATGAAAGAAGGCGTGCTCTTGCCTTATATGTAGTCAGCCTACTAAATCCTGGGAGATGTTGGTGAATTAAGTAACTTTTCATTTACAAATCTGTTTTATAGCACGTAGAATGAATGGCCTGTGAACTATACCAGCAGCAACAGAAAATCTGCCATAAAATTAGCAATAACAGGAATAAGGTACATTTAAACAAAGCATCCCCATAAAGTCAAGAAAATCCAGGAACAATTATAAGATGAGCCGTGAATATTTTTCACACCACCATGTAGCACGTTTCTCCCGTGCTTAAAGCATTTTTGAATATTAACAACAATGGCAACATCTTAAATTTAGTGCCATCATTTAATTTTAGGTATGGACATTAGCAGCAGATTCAAGCTACCCCTGTCTCAAGCTAATTACAACAAAGGGAAAACAGAAAGTGGCCTCCTGGCTGGGCTTTGTGTTCATAGCAATTAGTTTTAACTGACTGGAAGCCAATTTTAAATAATTTTATAGCTTGTACTAGATCTTTGCCATTTACCATGTGTGCCCTTCCTATTTTTATGGAAACCAGGACCTCATTCTGAGGCTCCTGCTTGTCAGGGCTGCAGGTGAAGGCCAGCTGGGGCCAGAGGCACTTTGTGTGCATATTAGCATCTGAAGAGGGTTTCAGGAGGCCTTGTGTCTTTGGGGACTTTAATACTATAGTCAGATGCAAGAGCCCTGCCTCGGAGTTTCCTTAACCAGCACGTACAAATCTTAGGAAATGAGCAGTCTGGATCTGGTGGCTGTAGTCTGAGCATTCTCAGGGCAAGAAAAGTGAGAGAAGACTTAAGAGTATCTCGTTGGGGATTTAGGTTAAAGAGGAATGAGAGAGGGAAAAGGAGGGCAAGGCAGGATGTCAGACACTGGTGCTCTGGCACAGCGACTGAAGTTCATTAACAATTATTTCGAGGTCCCCATGGCTGTGTCTACATGATTTCACATAACACACAGGCTGCCCTTGATTAATGGGTGTAACAGTATCTCCATGATGTGAAATGCTGGTAGAAAATCACAGAAAAAATACAGTTTGCCAAAAAGATATTTGCAGCAATCGTTCCTATCAGCTGTGAATGTTAACCACACGGAGAGAAATCAAAGACTAATTAATTCCTATGTGGAAGGAGAGAGGAGAGTTAATCCAGTTTCCAGTATCCTGAAAGCTGTAGTTCTTACTATGGCAAACCTTCCAGGAAGAACATGAAAAATTACACCCATGAAAAGTCTTCAGATCCAGGACAGACTTCTTACAGGAAGAAAAAATGTTAGCATGTTCATATTTCCACCCGCTCACTAAAAACGAAGAGGCGTTTCTTGGCCTTTAATCCTACCACCCACCCTCAAATTCTATCAAACCTATTTAAGATTCTATCTAATTGAAGTTCTTAGGATCACAAGTAAGTAATTAGAACATAGTCAATTGAAACCAAGAAGACTGCATTTGATAGGTTCAAATATCGTTATAAAAACATCTAATTCTGTGAGGAGTTTCACAGTTTCTCCTTATCTTGCAGAGATAAAACCATGGTCTGGAGTGTGGAGGCAGTTTTGAAAATGTCCCAATTTAGAGGTTACTAAATGCCAGGTGATACTTGACTAAAAGGGACAGAGCGTGATAGAGTATGTTTTGAGTACTACTCAAGTTCAGCACTTGCCTTCTTAATTCTTTTAACTTAATAAATTAAAAATTAAATTAATTAAATATCTATGTATGAATATATATAATGCATACATAATTTAAACACGTATAAAGTAAAAACCATCAATAGTTCAGGTGCCCTAACAAATGGGCAGGACTGCTGACGCTCTTGCTGTGACATTCTTTGATCACATCCTTATTTTTTCTTGTGGGAGAAGAGCCAAGGAACGATTCTGAGTTTTGTTTTTATCATTCCTCTTTTTATTTGTGGTTTTACTACTTAAGTCTTCTTCAATTTACACGAATTGTTTCATACTGTATGTATTCATTAACAACTTGCTCTTTTCGCTGTTTTTGAGATTCATCATTTTCATGTTAATTCTTATTGCTACATGAATTTTCACTGCTGTATGCTATTTGAGTGTGCAGCAATGCCAGACTTTATCTATTCTCCAACCCTGGGTAAATCAAACTTGGCTATATGGGCTGAGAGCCGAGATGACCTAAGTCAGCATACTATTTGCTCCACAGAAGGACTGCAACCTCATAGATAGCTTCATTATTATCTTCAGGAAATTCTTGCATTTCACTTTATCCAGGCAAATCCTTTCTGCATTTGGGAAAACAACTCTTTTATAAGAACAGAAGTTTGTCCATCTGAATACATAGTGAGCTTTTATGAGCAATGGCATGAAAAAAAATATTCAGTGAATTCCCCCCCCCGAAAAAAAAAGGCAGAAAAGGAGGAAAAGGACCCAAAAGCAGATATGACAAAAAGGAAACAACTGGCAAGATGGTAGATTTAAATTTAACTGTATCAATAATAACATTAAATGTAAATCGTTTAAACACTGCAAGTTAAAGACAGATTGTCAAACAGGATAAAAAGCAAGAACTATTTCTCATACAGAAAATGCCAACATTGAATGTGAAAAACAGACAAGTTAACAGTAATAAGTTGAGAATGAAAAGCAGGAAAACACCAACCAAAGGAGCACGGACTAAATTAACATGAGACAAAATGTGCTGGTTCCTTTCTGGTGCAGGGGCCCTGCTGAAGGAGCCATAAAGGAATGAAGGACAGGAAATACACCTTAAGGACTGCCTATGCTTGAGAAGGAGGAGGACACAGCCCCTTAGTCTATAGGATCCAGAATATTTGACCAAGCCAAGATGCCGTCAAGGGCTTGACCTGTTTCTGTCTGCCTCTGCAGTCCTGCCATGACCCTGTCATCAACCCCCCATCTGCCCCACTGCCCCCATTGCTTTCTGTGTGAGTATGAGACAATCCTGGATCACATTTTGCATCAGAAATTAGAAATCACCAGCAGATGAAGACCTAGGAGGAGCAGCAGGGAGCCAGGCATTAGGAGCAGGTGTGGGGCTTCATGGAGAAGGTGGCGACCCTAGTGCGCTGAGCCCTCAGCCCCCTTCATGCCCAAGGCTGCCTAAGGGAGCAGCCCAGATGACACCTGACCTGCATGCAAGGAGAAGGACTAAGCACTGTCTAGCTTCTGGATCCCATCATTGACCCCCCAAGACCAAGGCTACCCAGTGGGAAAAGCACTCTCACTGTGACCTGCCCTATGTTGGAGGACAGCACTGCACTTGGATCATATGCTTCATGCCACTTGACCACTCTGTGGCCCATGTGCCGTGCTGTGGCCATCTGGGACCCTGGGCACTTGGGAGTGCATGGAGAAGCTGAAATGAAAGGACACTGCGGACCCAGTGACCTCAGAGCAACTCAGGACTCAGACACACTGTGCTGCTGAAGGGCAGCAAGGAGCGGGCCTGAATGCAGGGGGCACCAAATAAATGGGGCTTGGAAGGGGAAAAAAAATCTGGAACCAGATTACCTGAATTACCTAAATCCTGGCTCACTGTTAACCAGCTTGAGTAAATTACCTTAACCTCTTTCTGACTCTTTCTCCATCTTCAAAGTGGGGATATTAATAGTCTCTTCCTCAAATGGCTGAAGAGAAGGTTAAATGAAGTCTGTGATGCCAATAGTGCATTGCCCACAGTAAATATTCAACAAATATTATTTGTATTAGTTATAAATAAGATAGTGGATCTCCTTGAACTATCTTAGAATATAATAAAAATGCATGGCCTATCCCACTGTCAAGTATGACACACGATGTTGGTTTACCATAGGAATATGTTTCCGTTAAGAACACTTCCAGTGATAAGAATCCTAAGGACCGTGGTTTGTGCTAATAGTCTGTTGGCTTCTCCCTGCAACCTGGACAGGAGTTTGTTACTTTGGTAAACTAAGGCTTTCTTTTATATTAGTCCCTGACACAATCCACGGTCCATTTTGGCTCAACTGTTTGCCCTCTCAGCAAACAGTCACCTCTGGGTGACAACTTAGGAAGAAAAATTGGTTCTCAATTTGAGATGTAAATCCTTAACCACAGAGACTAATTTCTGAGCTGCTTTCTTCTCAAGTCTCTTCATTTCATAACTTACAAGAAAACTGAGAAGTGGGAACATCCTATGCTGTTGTGAAACAGCAGAGAGTTGGCAGGGGATAGTGGGAGAAAAATAGCAGTTAAGTAATTGGGCCAATACACCTATATTTTCAGAGTAGAGATGAAATCTGATTTAATTTGAGCAGCCATGACTGATGGTTTACAGGTAAACTCCAAACTGATCATGATCACAGCTTGCTCTTAGTATTTTCTTCTGTGTTGCTCAAATATCTGCTGTTTCAAATGCTCAGCCCTTACCTTCTCAAGAGATCCAACAATGATCGTCCAAAAAAAAAAAAAAAAAAAAAAAAAAAACCCAGAAATGCCTACTGTTTATAAAAGCAGAGGTGGTCACTGTCACAAACTTGACAATCACAACAGCTCAATCAATGACATGAATCTGGATTAATCATGTCCCCAGAGGATAATAATCTCTCTTCTAGCTGAGGCTGGAGAGTGACTACATGGGTGGGGGCAAGGGGGCCTCAGGAACTTCTGTCCTCAGAAACTTGCTTACCTAGAAAAACAACTGTCTCATTAGGACAATAATTTACTCAAAGTGTTTGTCTTCAGACCCTTGCCCTATATGTCCTATAGTTAAATTAGTAGGTATCAAACATTGCCCAAGTCCAACCACTTTCATGCTGTGGAAAACCAACCTAAACCATTAAGTTCAGGCTCCAAACCCCACAAAACCTTTCCAAGCCTTGTACTTTTGCAATACCACTAAGACCTTATGAAGGTGACATTCTCCCTGGCAGCTTTAATACATTCAGATTTATTCAATAAACAGGTTTTCCTGGAGGAATCTAAAATGCCCACTTTTCTGTTGGATTGTTTATCTTCTTCTAAATGGTTTTTAATTCCTTATATGTTCTGGAGAGTAGTAAGTGTTTCAGAAATCTTCTAATTCGTAGCATGTCCTTTAATTTTTAGAATAGTTTCCTTTGCTAAATTGAAGTTTCTCATTTAGAAATGGAATTGATACTCATAGTATTGTTGCAAGTATGTAATGAGAAAGCATCTATAAATTATTAGCACAGAAAGCTCCCATGGAGTTAACTTTCAACAGTCCCCATACAGATTGGCAGAGAAGGTAATGTTTTCAACAGCAGTAAATACTTAGTGCTCTTGCACCGGGTCAGCAGGACTCTGGATCCTCAGGATCCTTCTTGTCCTTTATACCCATAAAAATGTTCCTATGTCCAGTCACAGCAGCTTAATAAAGATTCCCAGCACATGCTCCATGGATGAGAAAATTTAGCCATTCACTTTAATGTCTTGTGATCTCTTAATGGGCCCTATTTTCATTCCCCACGTAACACAATCCTCCTAAAATGAGTTTCCTTGTCTGTAAAATACGGATAATATCTCATCTACCTCTTTCACTGAAGTTGTTGTGAGGGGTCAAATGAAACCATTAAAGAGTTATCATAATCGTGTTTGCATTTTAACTGGGCCTCCAGGAGGTAATGGTTATGCCCTACTCAGTAAGGGTAGACATTTCTCATATAAATATTTTTGAAACAAGCCAGGATCTGCGTGAATGAATGAATGGATGTGGGTATGTCAAGCAGTCACTACTGAGAGACAGAGCTTTTCACTGTCCCCTAAATAAAGAGTCTTGCTTTTGGAAAGGGCCCTAGGAGATGAGCCCATCATCCTCATCCTTAGCCCCCATTCACACAAGTGCAGGAATCTCTTCTGTAGCATTACTGATTCATTCCAATGATTTTTCTGCCATCTTCCTGATGCTTCCAGGATCACGAAGATCAAAAGGCAAGACATTCAACTATCATACAGCTCTAATTGTTGGGCCCCTGATCCTGATTTTGCCTTCTCGATCACTCCAGAGCCAATCTTCTCCCTACTATATGCTCTAGTTCTTCAGATATGCCTCTATCCCCTTTCCCTTTAAACTTCCCTGAAGGCTAAATACCCTTAACACCTTGTCTGGTTATGTGAAATGGCCTCCAGATTCCTCACTGCCCTTCCCACTGCTTTGGAAGCTTTTTTTTTTTTTTTTTTTTTAAATCTCTACATCCCTCTTTTTTTCTCAAATACTTAGCAGCTTTCTACACAGGGAGAACCTTGTGCTAGCCATAGGAATATCAGCTCCATTTACTCTTCATCCCTCAAAGATGATGTTATCCTACCTATCCTATTGAGGGCTGAAAAACAGCTCTAAGCATTGGAAGCTGCTCAGATGCATACACTATCTCCCTCCCAAGGCTTGTCTATTTAGAAATGATAAATTAAAAGCAGCAGAACACTGGAGCATCTGGATAATTCAGTGAAATGCCCTACAGTACATACATTGAAATCCATATGGATCACTAAGGACAGAGCGGGAGCTCAGTAGCACAGTCCTATTAACTAACTTGAAAAAAAGGAAGAGGCAAAAGGCAAGTTAATCCTTCACATTCTGCCATTTGATCATTTTCCAATAATTGTGCTTGGGTAGCCTTCAGCTCACTTGAGAGTTTTCCTAATGCAGAGCTATTGTTCAGGGGAGACTAATTAAAACCAGTAATTTGATCAAATGCAGACTTTAAAAAAAAATCTGTCAGCTCCATGACTCAATGATTTTGTGGTAAACTCTTTTATAGCAAGTTTCCAAATTCTTTTGGGATTTCTGGAATCCAGTTATTTCTGACCCTTCTTCTCAAATGTAAGACACACTTACATTCCTCTATACCACTTACAATATTGTACTGTAATATTTGGTGTACTTCTTATTGTATTCCATTAGACCAAAATTCCCCAGGTCCTTCATCTTATGTAATTCAATTTTGCAGTCCTCACACCACACACACTGCCTGAGATTCACTGGACCTAATAAACATTCCATAAAGGACTGCTAAATGACAGAACAAATAAACTCAGGAAGCCTCCTTGGTTTCCTGCTTTCTTTAATTTTTTTTTTCATTTCAAAACATCTTCATTCATATTCATCCAATATATATTGAGTATCTGATACATAAAAAGCACTGTATTTGATTTTTTTGAACAAATAGTTGTATGACTGTATTGGATATGGTGACCAAATGGCCGTCTACCTAATTCTTCCTTTGGTGGAACCGACCACAAGTGGTCCATTACTCATGAATCACCACAGTATGGCATTATATACCATAATTACTACTTTGGTCATGATTGATTACACAAATATGATAAGTTATAGGCTGGCCAGTAATCACTGAGGTGTCCTTGTACATGAATGCTGCTCAACAATGGCTCACTATTCTGGATGGTGGCTAATTTAAATCTCCTGGAAAATTTGTATACAAGATGTCTAGGGGGGAAAAAAAGTGAGTCTGCAGCAGAAAAGAAGAGCAAGAGAAAAGCTGAGACATCAGAATTAAGGGTTATCATCAGGGAGTTAGGTGCTTTCCCAGTATAAAGGGAGCAACAGAAAGGCTATATCCTAAAAGACAGTCTAGTATTTCAGGAGGCCACTGGGAGTATTTCTGTTCTTCTTACTTCCTGTGTATGTCTGTAATGTACTCTATTAAATGAGGCAGTCATAGGATGCTTCTGCTTCTCACCATTAAAGAGTCTGATTAACTCAACGGTATAGCCACTGCCTTCAAGGAGGTAACAGAGGCCAGTGGGAAGACAGATATGGCAATCAATGAATGCACTAATATTTGTCAATTAAAGGCTAGAATTATGCTGGGAACATAATGGAGCCTGGATTATTAACTGTAGAGAAAGGGGCAAAATCAGGGAAGTCATCACAGAGAGAAAATGCCCAAACTCAAATTTTAAAAAATGAATATGCAAGGAGATAGAACTAGCATCAGCTGAAGTCCTGAAACATAAAATTATGATATTCAGGGAACCATAAAGTGACCACTCCAATCCCTGTTCCAAGAGGTGTCTTTTTTTTTTTTTTTTACATTGTAAAGATTAATTGATTGATTTGACAGTGAGGACAGTGAGAGAGAGGAAAAGCATAAGCAGGGAGAAGGGCAGAGGGAAAGGGGGGATCTCAACAAACACTCTGTCCTGAGCATGGAGCCCAACGCAAGGCTTGATCTCACAATCCTGAGAATATGACCCAAGCCAAAACCAAGAGTTGAACAGCCAGGCTCCCCAAATCAGTATTTCTATCAAAGGATTTTTGTGAGGATTAAATGAGTTAACACAAGTGAAGAGCTTAGATCAGAACCTGACTCAGAGTCACCATCATATTGGTGCTATTTTTATCCAGATCCTTATTGTCTTCATGACCTCATGGAGAGCTGAAAAATGGTAATTCCCCTCAACTACTCACTTCGCCCACTTTTCAGTGGTTACTCTGTGCAAGCCTGAAAGATAAAATCTTCACTCTTTAGAACAACTGCTGAGGCCCCCTAGTAACTGTTCCTTGCTCCCCATATATTCTGATCCTTTGCTCATCAGGGTTAAAGAGAGATGTTCTACTTTTCCCTCCTCTATTCCATCCATCTCTACATATAAATACTAATTTCTAATATTCTACTGTTGGAGCACATGCTTTTCTTATACCTTCCCTCACATTTCTTTTTTAAAATGAGAATTTCTGAGGTATAAATATTATGAGGTAATTATACTCTTATGCAAAGCTAGACTTATTGGAGGTAAAGATAAATTTGAAGAAGAAGAAGAAGAAGAATAACCTTAAAGAGGTTATTAAAGACCAACCATGGGGTGCCTGGGTGACTCAGTCAGTTAAATGACCAACTCTTGATTTCAGCCCAGCTTATGATCTCAAGGTCCTGAGTCCAGTCCTGAGTAGCACTGAGCCTACTTAAGATTCCTTTTCTTCATCTGCCTCCAACCCTCCTCTAAAAACAAAACAAAACAAAACAAAAAAACAAAAAAAAACCAACCACGTATATATCACGTTTCTTTCTTTCTTCTTTCTTCTTCTGTAACATATACATTTGATCCTTAGAATTTGATGTAAATTAGTCTGATGGCGTATACACTGATAGGTTCTATAAAATTCCCTTCCAAGATGTACCATTTCCATCCCCACCAACAGTGAATTAGAGTATCAGTAACCTCATATCATTGTCACATTAAATACTGTCCATACTACCCTTGAATACTATCCCTACTACCCAAAGCAACTTACAGATTTAATGGAATCCTTACCAAAATTCCAATGGTATTTTTTACAGAAATAGAACAAATAATCCTCAAATTTGTGTGGAAACACAAGAGACCCTAAGTGGAAAAAAATAATCTTAAGAAAGAAAAAGCTGAAGGCAAAATACTCTGATTTTAAACCATATATACAACAAGTAAGGGGGAAATGCTATTAAAAATGTAGAGAATCTGAATAGACATTTTGCCAAGAAGACATGAAGAAGGTCAACATGCACATGGAAAGGCACTTAACATCACTAATCATCAGAGAAACGCAAATCAAAACTACCATAGAGTATCTCCTAAAACATGCTAAAATAGTTATTTTAAAAAGACAAGAAATAATAAGTGTTGATAAGAGTGTGGGGAAGAGGGGACCTTTATGAAATACTGGTAGGAATGTAAACTGGTACAGCCACTATGGAAAACAGTATGGAGGTTCCTTAAAAAAATTAAAAGCAGAACTAGCATGTGAACAAGCAATTCCACTTCTGGGTATTTATCAGAAGGAAATGAAATCACTATCTTGAAAAGATATCTGTACCCTCTTGTTCATTGTAGCATTATTTACAATAGCTGACATAGGAATAGCCTAGGTGTCCATTTGTGGACACATGAATAAAGAAAATATGGCATATATATTTATTCAGCCATAAAAAAGGAAGGAAATCTTGCCATTTATGACAACATGGATGAATCCTGAGGGGATCATGTTAAGGGAAATAAGTCAGAAAGAGAAAGGCAAATACTGTGTGATCCCATTATGTATGGAATCTGAAAACAACAAAACAAAAATCGAGTTCAGAGACACAAAGAACAGATGGGTGTGGTGGATAGGTGAAATGAGTGGGTTGCCTAAAAGGTACTAACCTCCAGTTACATGATGAATAAGTCCTGGGGATGCAATGTATGGCATGGTAACTATAGTTAACAGTACTATATTGTGTACTTTAAGGTTAAGAGATAAATCTTGAAAGTTCTCATCATATACACAAAAACTGTAGCTGTGTGGTGATAAATGTTAACTGAACTTACTGTGTTTAAATAAACGCTTAATTATTTTGCAATATATACACATATTGAATCATGGTGTACACCTAAAACTAATACAATGTTACGTGTCAATTGTGCCTCAGTTAAGAAAAAAGAAGTCTAAAAGATATTACCAAATTATAATTTTTGCCAAACGTAATTGGTAAAACATAACTTATTGTTTCACTTAGTATAGTTATGCTTGTGGGTGAGGTTTGGTATTTCTTAAGTGCTTTTCCAGTTTATAACTTCTGTCACTTCTTTAAGAAAAGAATCATAATTTTGAAGACATTTAATCACCCTCAATGATGTGGGTGGTCCTCATCCAATCTGCCAAAGGCCTTAAGAGTAAAACAACGACCTTCCCTAAGGAAGATGAAACTGCCAACAGGCTGCCTTCAGACTTGACCTACAGCATCAATTCTTCCCTGGGTCGTCAGCCTGCTGGCCTACCCTGGCAGGTTTTGAATTGCCAACCTCCCCAACCATGTGAACCAATTTCTTAAAATAAATCTCTCTGTAGAGAGACAAACACATGCTATTGGTTCTATTTCTCTGGAGAACCTTAATATAGAACCTGTCCTCTTTATGTCCTTATATTTTACTCTCCTGTCAAGTATCTGTTCATTTCCCTTTGTTAAAATTATTTTTTAATAAAATTGATAGCTTACTTTGTGGTATCTAAAGTATTTTCTTTTTCACATCTTATTACTTGGGTTAAGACCTTCAGCATGTCTTATAGTAATGAGAGTGAAGACCCTCATCATTTTACTGATTTTATTATAATTGTTCTAATATTTCACCACTAAGTATGTAAGTATGAAAATATTTGTTTTATAATTTTCTTGCTCATTTCCTTAGTTGAAGATTTCATTTTAAACGTTGTTTTTCATATACATATTTAAGATTAAGAATTTCCATCAGAGGGGTGCCTGGGTGGCTCAGTCCATGAAACATCTGCCTTGGGCTCAAGTCATAATCTCTGAGTCCTGAGATCAAGCCCCTTGTCAGACTTCCTGCTCAGTGGGGAGTCTGTTTCTCCTTCCCCCTGCTCCTGCTCTATCTCTCTGTCTCTCCCTCTCAAATAAATAAAATCTTAAAACAAAACAAAAAAAGAATTTCCATGAGAATCTTTCTTCCTATTCTACATGTAATTTTTTTTTTCTCTATTCCTGTCGTTTTGTGTGATTTCAAAGAAAGGGTAGATGCATATCTGATGTCTTGACATAATCTCCTATTTTCTTTTTATGAATTCCCATTTTAGTTAGGTGCTATTTAATTAGGTAGTTCTTGAGCTGGTCTAGTCTGTAAAGAATTCACTTGCCAGAAGTGATTTAGAGGATGCTATAGTAGTTATTTCTGCTCACTAAATATTTCTCTACTCTGCTTTCTGAACACTGCCCTTCACATTTAAGCTTGGCCATATAATTTGTTGGGCTAATAAAATGTAAGCAGAAGCGTCTTGTGTCACTAGTACATAAACTTTAAGAGCCAGTTCATGATTCACCTTCCATGTATTATGGTGATCAGAGAAGCAGGCATCAAGATACAGCACCCATTGGCTGCACCCCTACTGACTAAAGAGCAGGATCACCTGCCTACCTTATATGACCATGTGATATGGGCAGAATTAAACTTTTGTGTTTAGCTCCTGAGAGTCTGAGAGCTTGCCACTATATCACAACCACCTCTAGTTGATATATAAGCTCAAATAACTCCTTTTCATAGTCAGAGGTCTTGAATCCCCTTTCACTAGAGAGATAAATAAATGAGTAGGCCCCCCCTCCCTTTTTTTTTTTTTTCTCCACAGGCTCACAAAGAGTAAAGATAGAATTATGTTCCCCAACAATGATGGACTAGTTATATCTCTGGACTATGAGACATGAAAGTAGAAAAATACATTTTATTAGAAGACATAAAAAAACTAGCTCTGGGAGTTACCTAACTGTGGTCGAAGGCCACTCCTTCTAGAAGAGCAGCAAGCATGGTGTTAGGTGGATAACTGGCTTATTTTAACTGAGTGATAATTCATACAACCATTGTAAGCTCAAGGTGGCCACTGCTCGTCCCCCTCTAATCACCTCTGAGAGCACTCTTTCCTGTGAACAATACTTACTGATCTAAATAGGAAGGTAATATATTTGCTTTCTACCAGTATGTAGAAGTCTTGTGCTTTTGCATAAAGGATTAGAAAAGTACTCATCACTCTCTTTAAAGGCTACATAATCATTTCCAGAAACTATCAACTCCCACTCTCCTCTGATACACAGAACAGCAGGGAGGAAGATTACTCTAACTGAATGAACTCCAAGACATAACTCAGTGCTCTTACTCATTCAAAATGTATCTATAACTCATAGTAGGCTCCATCATATTTATCTCCAAAGACACATTTTATGAGGTCATCTGGCTCTTTTAATAGTTCACTCTGCCTCCAGAGAATGGGTAAATACATCTCCATCTAATTGTGCTAGAAGAGGCTCCTTTTTGAAAAAAAAAAAAAAAAAAAAAAAGAAAGAAAGAAAAAGAAAAAAAAATCTGTCTTGATGGAGTGCCTGGTGGCTCATTCAGTTAAGTGCTGTACTCTTGATTTTGGCGCAGGTCATGCTCTCAGCATTCTGAAATCAAGACTTACATCTGGCTCCACACTCAACATGAAGTCTGCTTGAGATTCTCTCTCCCTTCCTTTCTCTCAGCCCCTCCCCCTGCTCACTCTTGTGCTCTCTAAATACACAAAGTCTTTTTTTTTAATTATAAATAAAAAGAAATTTGTCTTCACATATTATGAGTTCACAAGCATTTGTGACAACGTAGAGCAAAAACAATTTTTTTTTTTTTAGCAAAAACAATTTTTAAAAAAATTATCTCCTAGGTACTCCAACATTATTGTACGGTAGTGCTAATCATATAACTTTCTAAATACAAAACCATTGTATTAATCACAGACGAGTTAGACAAACTGATTCCTAAGTAGTTTCTGGGTAATGAATCTACTACACCACCATTATTTGGAAGCTAAATGTAAGATGTAGAAGTTGTTTTATAACTATGAATGTAAATTTCTTTATGGCCTATGCACGTCAAGAAAATATTCTTTTAAAGAAGCAAAAATAGAGACATTCAGGTCTGCTTTATTAACAGAGCAACTTACCACACTCAGTATACGATGATAAATCCATATAGTATTTCCCATCAAACACACATTTTTAACAACAGGATCAACTACTGTGAAGTGGAAACATTTTAAAGCCAATTTTCAATCAGTTTGCTACTATATTATGAACACGAGTATTATCAGACAAGTGTCACAGGTAACAAAATGGAAATACCTGGGGAATTAGCCATTCTCTTAATGAGTCCTGGCCAAGGTTATACGTTTGTGATAAAGGTCGCATGTTCAGTTCTGTGAAGTTAAGTTGCATTCAGTAAAAGTAACATGAATTGGAAACTGTCATGGAAGAGCTGAAACACATCAAATTGTTGTATGACTAGCAAGGAAAATATTATTAGAAAACAGATCTCCAGGACTAGAGCAAGTCAAAGGGAAAAACCAACTATGATTACCTGTAATGATGAACTCAGAGCAACACTAAAAACTCTACTGAACAGAAGGCCTATAGTGGCCTCTTTTATTATTTAAATGAAAGACACTATAAACAACTCTTTGATAGTCCCATGCTGGGCTGTTGTTCTGGCCCAATCAGACTTGATTAGGAGTGCACATTCAGCCTTTATGAACACCTGTGTCTAAAGCCCACAAATAATTAGCTTAGCCATACCATTTCACTCTAATAATGGTGTAATTTGCCACGCCTTTCAGGCTCCGGACAGCTGGTGCTATTGAAAAGCACCTCAGGATTAAGCCCTGACTCCCAGGCCTGAGTCTTTGGGGGGTTCTTAGGTATCCATGGCAACACACTTAGACTGCAAATTATCACCTCTAATAATAACTGGGACAGTCTATCTTTATTTTATTTGAGTTATCCATAGAAAAAGATGATGCATAGAAAAATCACTGGAAATCTTTAAAATAAACACAATATATACATATATTATCTTCTCAATAAACTTATAAGATTGTGAAGGCCAAGGAATTTTTTTTAAAAATCATACCTGTTCAAAGTTCATTTGGTTATTTAATATAAATCTATCAAAAGATAATTGAGGAAAAATGAGGTTCACCACTGAATTTGTCAGTGCTAATTGACGCTGTTACCTACAGCTCCATGGAAATCTAAAGGTAAATTATTATCTTGAAAAGCTCCTGAGCTGAAAACAACTTTGTGACTGCTGTACTTTCATCTGAGCTCCTAGAAGTTTATAAATTGGACAGCCTAGAAATGCTGATGGCCATACTCTGGCTTCCTGAAGCTTCCCAGCACTTCAGTTGGCAAGTTCCATTAACACAAACATGGCAGGAAGGAGGGACTAACTCATGACTGCCCCAAATGCTGGTCAGTGACATATCAGTCTATGGAATTTGCAGGAGACCAAAAGGGTAATTCTCTTCGTATCAGGCTATACCACACATCCCTCAAGCAAAAACAAACAAAAAAGGCTCTGCATACATTTGTTTAGAACGGGAGGCAAATGGACATTCCTTTTCTCCTTAACAGAAAATGATTTATTGCATATAGATGACCAAATTTCAAAGAATTGCATTTAAGCACAGTGTAGGTTGCACAGGAGACCATTGTGGTTAAATGCTTAAGCTCTGGAGTCAGACTGCCCAGATACAATCTAAGCCCCACCATTTAAACTCATTGTGCGACCTGGGACAAGCCAATTACCCCTTCTCTGCCTGCTGTCTCATCTGTACAATAGAAAGAATAATAATACCTACTTCAGGGAGATAAGGTGAGAATTAATGAGATGATGTGCATAAAAGGCTTTCTGCAATATTCTGGCACGTGGTAAACAACAAATATCAGCTACTTCTACTAATTGTGATAGACTTGGAGATCTGCCACCCAGATCCCCCTTCAAGGAAAGACTTGTCACCCTACCCAATAGCGGGCAGCCTCCAGCTGTCAACCACGGAAGGGTTTCCATCAGCTGCACAGAGTCCCTTCACCCCAATCCATGTACTTCTGGAGTCAGCCCACGTCCAAATCAACGAGTGAGATGAGAGAATGAAGACTCAGGCATGTCAACCCAGCAGAAGACACCTCTGGAGTAAACCCTCTGTGTTAACTAAGGCTCTGTGAAGACAGCCTGGGGGTTCCACATCCCCCTTCCTCCCAAGGCTACTGATCCCTAGTAAATACCTTGAATGCTAAACTCCCTCTTTTCTTCTATCTATGAGTACTTCTTTATGAGAAAATAAATTAACCATTCATACTAGAGACTGCAGAAGGAAATTAAGTTAGTCTTAATATTCTAGAACAGGAAAACTTCACAGCAAGGGATTCTTAAGTTTTCAAAGCATGAAAAAAAAAGAAAAGAGAAAATCATTATGGACAATGCTGTTCCAATTTGGCTCTTTTCACGGACATTTTTGAAGGAGGGAGTTATAAGTTTTCTGTGATTACAATTTAAATTTGGTATTTTGTTGATTATCCCAATCAAATTAATGCACATTTGTTCAGGATTACCACCTGGATAAGCCATCTTTTATAACAGTGTTGCCACAAGATCCCAGCATCCGTACTTGTACTTCAGATCCCTGTGACACCAAGTAAAGGCCACCATGCTTAAGTTTTGAATTGGATCCTCAGAACATTTCCTATGAGATCTGGGTGTTGTCAAAATTGAGAACATAGGTTCAGAGCAATGATTCTCAAGATAGGGTAGTGTGATGAGGTGGGGACGGTGACCAGGAAGATGCATGTAGATTGAAAAAGCACATTTAAAATTCCTACTGATTTCATAATAAAGCTCCTTAAAGTCAAACTCAAAAATACGATTTTGGCTACTGGGAAACAGCAGAAAACTGACTGTAGATTAATCCTAGAGGGCTCAGAATAAAGTTCATTATGGAACACTGGCTTACAGGTAGAGGAGCCTAGCACAAGAAGAATAAGAAACATGTGTCAAAGATGCCTTGTCAGCATACAACGGGCAACACTGATAAACAACCCTGAAAATAATTTTTATATTTAAGATTTCAGAGAACATTTCTGGATAAGGCAAAACAACAAAATCAACATTATTAAATTTAGTTTAAGCATGATGTTGATATTACATCCTAAAGAACACAAAGTAAAATAAGGTGCAACTTCTATTTCTTTAGGAGCCGCTCAGAGTCAGACAAAAAAGCATCCCTCCCAAAGCAGATACAGAACTCAACAGGCTAATGACTCAATAGGGTCACACATAAAGTGCCTTCACAACAAAGCCATGAATAAGTAAGCCTGATGGTAGCACCAGTAAATGACACTGAGAAATATTGAAATTTTCTTTGGATCTTGAAAGATGAAGTGGAGGTCTGTGAGCTAAAAAGTGAGGACAGGTGTCACAATTGAGAGAACAGCATAATTGTAAAAAAAAAATAATAATAAAGTGCTGTTGCATAAAAGCATTACATTGATTCAGTAGTGTGGAAAACAGCAAGAAGGCAAAAAGGAAGGACACTTGATGCAGATATAGTTCAGTGGTTATCTGAGGACAAGTGATAAAATGCTTTCAACATCACGCAGAGGACTCTGAGTTATCTCCAGTTGGCACCAGGTATCTGACCACTATTTATTTTTTATATCAATAATCACTCCATGGTTCTAAAAGACCTGGTAAGCATAAGGGGTAGAGCACACACTAAACAACGACTAGAATGGGGCTGAAGTTTATGTATTAAAAAATATATAGCAATACAAAGTGCTGGCAGGGATGCAGAGCAACTGGAATGCTCGTGCATCATTAACGAGAAAGCATAACAATTTACCATATACTCTAGCACTATATCTCTGAAGAATGTTGTGAGTTACCAAATGGTATCTGTTACTGATTCGAAGTTTGATTCCACTGTGATAAAAAAAAAATTCTGTATGCTTTCAACTATTTTTAATTTGTTGAGGTTTATTTCACAGCTCAGGATATGGCATATCTTAATACAGGGGTTTTGTGGGCACTTGAAAAAAACACGTTTTTGCTGCTTTTATTCAGTAGAATGCTCTATAAAATGTTCTTTAGATCCTAGTGGTTCATGGTGTTTCTTAGTTCCTCTATATCTTTGATGATTTTCTGTCTAGCAGTTCTCTAATCGCTGAGAGGAGGGGTGTTGAAGTCCCCAGTCATAATTGTGTATTTATGTGTGTCTCTTGTCACATATGTCAGTTATTGCTTTATGTATTTTGAGGTTCTGTTGGTGTATGCGTACACATTTGCTATGGTTGCGTCATTCTGCTGGATCTGTCCATTTATCATTATATAATAACCTATTTGCCTGTAACGGTTTTCTTTGTTCTGGATTATTCTCTTGTACTCTCTACTTTCAGACATTTCACCATTCCTGAGTTTTTCATTAATGTTACACAACATATCTTTTTCCGTTCTTTTACTTTTAACCAATATACGTTATTGAATTTAAAATGAGGTATTTTTTTTTAAATCAGTAGTTAATATTTGGGTCATTTTTCTTTGAACTGTATTCTGCCAATTGGTACCTACTGATTAGTGCATTGTCACATTTCTATTTAATGTAATTATTGGTATGTTAAGTGCGTAAGTCCACCATATTGTTTTCGGTTTCTTTTGGCTGTCATTCCTCTATTTCTTTTTTCTTACATTCCTGTAGGTAACTTAATATCCCATCTTGATTAATATATATTGTTTTTGAGTACCCATCTTTGTTCTCCTTTCTCCAATGGTTGTTTTATGTATTACATATCTGACTTATCACAATCAACTAGTATCAAACATTTTACCACGTCAACTGAAGTGTGGGAATCTCACTTCCATTTGGGTCTCTTTACCTTCCCCATGTTTAAGTGTTATTACAGTCTTAGTTATCAGTTAATGTTATAATCTTCATTTCAATCATTAAATAGGATTTTTAAAACTCAAGGAGAAAAGGGTAGTGTATGATCATCTTGGGCTACTATAAGGACATACCACAGCCTGGGTCCTTAAAAACAGCCTCCATGGATTAGGAACCCACTATTGTGACCTAATTTAAACTTTGGCACCTATATCCAAATACGGTTACATCAGGGGTTAAGGCTTTAACTACGAATTATGGGATGGGCATATTCAGTCCATAGTCCAATATATGTAACCCATCCCTCTGTTCCTTCCACTCTTTGTCTTTCCTGATATTCCAATACTCCTTCTTTGATCATTTCCTTTATGTTTAAGAAAGTTCCTTAAGCCAGTCTTTTTTTTTTTTCTTAAGCCAGTCTTTAAGAGTAGACCTGACATGAGAAATTCTTAGAGTTTTCCTTCATTTGAAAATGTTATTTTGCCTTAATTCAGGAAGAAGAGTTTTGCCAGCTATCGTAGACAGTTCCTTTCTTTAAGCACTTAAAAATATTGTCATTTCCTTCAGATTTCCTTGATTTCAACTGAGGAAATTTTTATTATTCAAATTGGTGATTCTGTACACATGTGTCTATTCTCTCTGGCTTCCTACAGTTGTTTTTACCTTTAGTTTTCAGAAGTTTATGGTGTGTCTTGGTGTAGATTTCTTTAGACTTATCCTACTTGGGCTTTGCTCATGTTCTTAGAGCTATAGATTTGTGTATTTCACCAAATTTGGGAAGACTTCAGACATTATTTATTTAAATACTGTCTCATCCCCACTTCTTCTGATGGGACTCCCATGGTATGAATATTGACCTTTCATTATTGCTACACAGGTCTCTGAGTTTCTGTTCATTTTTCTCCCCAGTTTTCTATCTATTGCTCATACTGAGTGAATTCTCGTGTTCTGTCCTCAAGTCCATCAATTTTATTCTTTGCCATTTCTACTCTATCTACTGAATTTTTCATCTCTCTTACAATATCTTTCAGCTCAATGATTTCTTTTTATAACTTCTATTTCTTTGCTGAGGTTTCCTATTTTTTCGTTTAAGAAATTGTATAATTGTTACTGTATTTTTACAGCAGCTGCTTTATAATCTTTTTAAATTCCACCATCTGATTTACCTTGATATTGGCATCAGTTGGTTATCATATCCAATTTAAGTTGTGATATTCTTGGTATTACTGGTGACTATTTATTGAGTCCTGGACATGATGTGTTATATTAGAAGACCCTAGGTTCTATTTAAATATTTTATTTTGGGGCAGCCCCGGTGGCTCAGCAGTTTAGTGCTGCCTTCAGCCCAGGGCCTGATCATGGAGACCCGGGATTGAGTCCCATGTCGGGCTCCCTGCATGGAGCCTGCTTCTCCCTCTGCCTGTGTCTCTGCCTCTCTCTCTCTCTCTCTCTCTCTTTATGTGTCATTAATAAATAAATTTTTAAAAATAAATATTTTATTTTGGCAAACAGACAAGCTATTGAAATTCACTATGCATGTCATGGCCTTCCCTTGTGTGTTGTGGTTCCAGGGGCTGTTTAATTTCCAAAACATTTTTAGTATTAGTTTGGTTTGCTTGTGTTTCTGAGGCTTCCACTGGTTGCTGCTAGTGCTGCCTGAGATATGCAAAATATTTCCCCAGGCAAAGCTTCAAGTATCTCTCGGTGGAGGAGTGGGGTGGTGGGATCCCCTCTACCACTACCTCTCTCACTGTCGTAGGGTTTTTGAGCAAGAGAGGAGAGATGTATATACATAGAGATAAAGAAGTTTATCAGACTGGGCTATGACCAGGGGCCCTTTTCCCATTTTACCTGCTTGTCCTAGAGTCTCTAGGTGAAAGGTGAGTTATAGATCCATGGGGACAAAATCATTTCCCATTTGGGGCTCCTTAACTTAGTTTCGTTTGTTTGTTTGTTTTGTTTTGTTTTTAAGATGTATTTATTTATTCATGAGAGACACACAGAGAGAGGCAGAGAAAGGCAGGGAGCCCGATGTGGGACTTGATCCAGAATCCTGGGATCACTCCCTGCGCCGAAGGCAGACACTCAACAACTGAGCCACCCAGGCGTCCCAGTTTTTTGTTTTGTTTGGCAAGGAAGGGTTTTTGTTTTTCTTTTTGCATTCTGTTCACCTTCAGAAGTTGTCAGAGACAATAATTCATTTGGGGAGGAATGAGCCTACCTGGGCTTCAACTGTTAGGTCATGGGCTGAGAAACACTGGGTCTGGGTGGTCTTGCTCTGTTAGAAGGACTGCAAGGTATCCTGCTACTGTGCTATCCTCCAGATAGAGTCCCTCGCCAGTTTATCTTTTTTTTTTTTAACCACTTGTTCATTTCTTTTGCCATTTATAGGATTTATAGTTGTATACGGCAGGAAGGCACAGAAAAAATGGGTCCACATCTCTCTTGTCTGAGTTGAAGTAGTATGGATAAATTTCTTGAAGTAATTTGTAATGGTGGTTTTAAGACTGAATGCATTTGTCAAAATTCACTGAACTTAGGCTTAAAATGGGTGGACTATATTTTATATACCTTGAATTAAAAAAAAATCAAAGTGACTCAAGTATAAAGTATAGATAACTTTTATAAAGGCATGCAGCTTGTTAAGGGGAACACAACTCCAGCCTAGACTACAAGTTCCCATTCTGGGTGAAATCAGCAGTGTGCTCTGCAAAAACTGATATGCATCCTCATTTATGTTTTGCCACTTATATCTGCTTGACCTTGGATATTAAATATTCTTTCTGGGCTTCTGTATCGTCCTTCTGCTTATGAAGGGAGGCATGACGCATAGAAACCATTCCACAATCACGATTCACCTTCTCTTTCTACCACACCACGTTCATAACTTCTATGGTTATCTTAACTTTGAGATTTTATGATTTGTCAAGACAGGCACTCTGTTTTAATGTTCACCTACTTGCTTTTTTAGTTTCTTAGTAGCTTAGAAATAGAGATTTAATTAAATTTCTCTTTACATTACAGGGATACTTAATTGCTAGGAAATATTTTGCCAAACTGTGTATTCTATTACGGTTTGGCACTTCTATAAAAACCAATGTTCCACATGGTAGCAGGAAATTTCCCTAACTTAAAATGAGAATAATCACATCTGAAATATAGTATCTGAAGGTGTTTTTGATCTGAAGATCAGGTGCATTTCAACAAATTCTTTAAAACTGTTTTTAACCATCTAAAGAAACCGGAATCTAAACAGCAACGGATGATGAAGTTTAAATTGTATATATCTTAAATTACACCCACACATGAGCACTCACACCCATTGCTGGAAACGAGAGCCCTATTCAGCAAGGGTTCAGACCTGTGCAGAGTCCTGAAGGGAGACAAGGACAATGTCTACCTGGGGGGACCAGCCACTGTCTGGTCTGCTCAATATTCAATTGGCCATATCAAATCCGCTTTCACACGGTACCTTTGGAGAGCACTTCTCTATTCAGAATCTTGAACCAACAGCCACCATCAAACGCAGTGGCAGGCAGCCAACTACACGTTCACAAGGTATAAGTAAAGGGTACCACCTGCCCTCCACCGGCTCCTCTATACTGAAATTTGTCCATGATTTTGGGGGGAGTTCATAACCCTATTTTCTTTGGGGTTTTATTTTTGGTCTTTAAAAGCCCCATATGTGAGTGCAAATACCATTGCAAAGTTGGCACTCTACATAAATTTCTTGAGGGCAGAATCATATCTTACTCAAATCTTCGTATGCTTGCATATGGGACATAAAATGATGCCCTGTGAAGTTCAGGAAATTATTCCACTTACAATTTTCTTTCAATTCTTCTGTAACATCAAAGAAAATTCTTGGTTTGGTATTTATTCCCACCACTTGTTCAACCTGTGGTAATGTCCTTTTTAATAAGCTGAGAACAAATCTCAGGCAAAGAATTAATAGCAGGCCACAGTATCTATAAAATAAAGTCTTGGGACCCCTGGAGGGCTCAGGGGTTGGGCATCTGTCTTTAGCCCAGGATGTGACCCTGGGGTCCCAGGACTGAGTCCCGCATTGGGGTCCCTGCAGGGAGACTGCTTCTCCCTCTGCCTGTGTCTCTGCCTCTCTCTCTGTGTCTCTCATGAGTAAATAAATAAAATCTTTAAAAAAATAAAAATAAGGTCTTAAAAAATTAGTTTTTCACCTACTTTCTCTTTATGACAAGTGATGCTGGTTTTGGATTTATGAGAACAAAGCTACTTACTCGCATGTAGATTACATAAAAAATGCAAAGTGAGGAAGGCCCAATTAGCCTGGGGGATGAGTTCTCCCATCCAGGAAAGTTACTACTAGAGCTCACTTCTAAGACACAAGAAACAGAGAAATGATAAAACGATTGAGACGGGCATTCTGGGGGAGGAAAAAAAATGTGGGCAAAGGCATCAAAAGGTGGAAAAACAGAATCTCTGGTTCTGGGTTATAGTTTAAAATGATGGGTCAAAGAATAAGCCAAAGATTATGAGCTTTACCCTAAATCTGCAGGAAGCCAGTTCAGTGATACAAGCGGGGTGAGTCACGATCACATTTACTATTAAAAAAGATCATTCAAGGAGCAATCTGGCAAGTTGACGGTTGGAAAGAACTAGTAGCCTACAAATTGAGACAGAAAATGTGTGATGGAGGAGGAGGAGGAAGCATGTGTCCCGAGGTGCATTTGTTCTTTATTACCATTTTCAATATTCCTATGGTTATTATTCTTTCATGTTCTTCTATATCTTCTTGTATTTTACATTGTTTTTTCTAGAAATGTATTCCTTTACTTAAGTTTTCCAATCAGTTAGCATGTAATGGCTTCTTATATTTTGTGTCTTAATAAATCCGATTTTACAGATTTTCACAGGTTTTTTTTTTAATTCGCTTATTACAGGTTTCTTTTTTTCTTCTTGACCTGTTTCACCATATGTCTATTATATTTGGTTTTTAAAACAACATACTTGGAAAAAAATGTGTTTTCCTGTTCTCTACTTCATTGATTTCAGCCTCATTTTTATTATTTCTTTTTGTTTCTTTGAATGTGTTTGGTTTCTATTTTTCTGGCCTATTGAGTTGAACCTCATGCATCTCCAGTCTTTCTTGTTTTCTGATAATTACACTCAGAGCTACATATTTCCTTCTTGGTGCTCTCTAGGAGCATACCACACATTTTGCAATACACAGCTTTCATTTTATTTGGCTATAATAGTTTACGATTTCACTTTTGATTTCCTTTTTAACCCATGAGTTATTTAAAGGCATGATTATTATAGTTCCCATTCACATGGGAATACTAAATGTGTTCTTTTGTTATTAATTTCTAATTTTATGGCATGGCGGTCAAAGACCACAATGTGTATGGTACTGATTCTTTGAATTTATTGAAATTCCTCTGTGGCCTGATACATCACTGGTTTTGAAGAATGGCTCATGTTTCCCAAAGAAGAAATGTGTTCTGTGTTTACTTGATAATATATGGTTTTTCAGATCTTCAATTTTTTAATGTATTTTTTTATTGGAGTTCGATTTGCCAACATACAGCATAACACCCAGTACTCATCCCGTCAAGTGCCCCCCTCAGTGCCCGTCACCCAGTCACCCCCATCCCCCCGCCCACCTCCCCTTCCACTATCCCTTGTTCGTTTCCGAGTTAGGAGTCTCTCATGTTCTGTCTCCCTCTCTCATATTTCCTACTCATTTTCTCTCCTTTCCCTTTTAATCCCTTTTACTATTTCTTATATTACCTGTAGGAGTAAGACCATATAATGTTTGTTCTTCTCCAGTTGACTTACTTCACTCAGCATAATACCCTCCAGTTCCATCCATGTTGAAGCAAATGCTGGGTATTTGTCCTTTCTGATGGCTGAGGAATATCCCATTGCATATATATCCCACATCTTCAAATTTTCTAAATGCTTCTTTTTCCTTTTAATATAACAGCTTTACTGAGTCAGAATTACACTATAGAATTCACTCTATTATAGTGCACAATTCCATGGCTTTTTTAAAAAAAATATTCTCACTTTTTTTTTTTTTTTTTTCTTTTGACAGCTAGTGAGAACAAGCGGTCAGAGAGGCAGAGGGAGAGAGAAGCAGACTTCCCTCTGATCACAGAGCCCAATGTCGGGGCACCATGATTTTTAATTTATTAAAATCCATCTATGGATTTTCCTATTCAGGACTTTTTTATAAATGAAATCATACAATAGGTCTTCTTTTGTATCTGACTTTTTTCATTTAGGATGTTTTCAAAATTTGTCCATGTTGTAACATTTGTCAGAATTTCATTTCTTTTTATCACCGAATAATATTCCATTGTATGAGTGTTGTACATCTTGCTGATTCATTCTTCAGTTGGCAGACATTTGGGTTCTTTCTGTATTTCAACTCTTAAGAATTAGACTGGTATGAATATTCACATACAAGTTTTTGTGTGGAAATGGGTTTTCATTTTCCTTGGGTATATACCTTGGATTAGAATAGCTGGATCATAAGGTGACTCTGTGCTTAACTTTTTGAGGCATAGCAAAACTGTTTCCAAAGAAGTTGCACTATTTTACAATCCCACCGACAATATATGGGTTTCCAATTTCTCTGAATGCTATACATTTCATTTTAGCCATCAATTGGTATGAAGTAGTATCTTACTGAAGTTTTAACCATTTCACTAATGACTAATGATACATACATACATTTTCTTTAAAGAAATGTCTATTTAGATCCTTGGCCCATTTTTCAGTTGGGTTGTCTTTGTATTATTGCATTTTATTAGTTCTTTACATATTCTTGATGCAATTCTCTTATTAGAACCACTTGTTAACATTTTCTCCCATTTTTGTGGGTTTTTTCACTTTCTTGATGTGTTGTTTGCAGCACAAAAAATTAGTTTTGATATCATCTATTTTTTTTTCTTTTGTGGCTAGTGTTTTCAGTGTTATATCTAGAAAACAGCATCTAATCCAAGAATTACTCCTACATTTTATAGAATTATTTTGTTTTCACAGATTTAGCTCTCACAATACTTTTTAAAAATATCTGTTAGCTAAAGTTTTAAAAATAAGCTTTTAAAAGGATTTGAAAAAATTTAAATTTATAGCAAAGTTGTGAAAATAACAGTTCAACAGATCCCATAACCAGTATTCCTAATATTAATGTCTTACATTGGTATGGCCCATGCATTACAACTGACAAAGCAATATCGATACATTATTATTAATTTAACTCCATACACTATTTGGGTTTCCTGAGTTTTACATAATGTTTTTGTTGTTGTTGTTCAAAGATCCTATCCAGAATTCCATATGTATACCCATTAAGTTCCCTCAGGCTTCTCTTGGCTGTGAGAGTTTCTCAGACTTCCATTATTTTGGGTTACCATGACCAGTTTTGAAAAGTCCTGGTCAGGCATTTTGTAAAGCTTTCTGCAGTTGGGAGTTGACACGTTTTTCTCATGATTAAACTGGGGTTATGGATACTGGGGAGGAAGGCTGCAGGATGAAGTGCCATCTTCATATTTTAAAATGAATGTTGACCACGTGGTTGAGGTGGTTGGTATTTGTTAGGTTTCTCCACTGTAAATTGCACTTTGTCCTTCTCCACACTGTATGAAGTCATTAGGAACCTCCACACATTAGGAACCTCCATACATAAAATCTTTTTTTTTTTTTAATTTTTATTTATTTATGATAGTCACACACAGAGAGAGAGAGAGAGGCAGAGACCTAGGCAGAGGGAGAAGCAGGCTCCATGCACCGGGAGCCCGACGTGGGATTCGATCTTGGGTCTCCAGGATCGCGCCCTGGGCCAAAGGCAGGCACTAAACCGCTGCGCCACCCAGGGATCCCGGAACCTCCACACATAAAAGTGGGATTTCCACCTCCTCGAGGGCAGAATATTTATAAAAATTGGGATACTTCAGCATAGGAGATTTGTCTATAATTTGTCTTATAATAAATACATTAAGGCAATTACAACTAGCTCTTCTGCAGCACTCACGGTGTGCCAAATTCTATCCCATGAGGTTTTCTCTCATGTAAGTACATACACATATACATGTGTGTATGCTTATCCCATTTTGATTGATAACGAAAGCACAACTATCCCTCATTTGTTACATTTGTTGCCTATTAGTCCTTATCCTATATCATCATTTTCAAACTTTTAGCTTTAACTAAAAAAAAAAAAAAACTGTATTTTAAAATCTAATCGGTTTTTAAATCTGTGCCTTGACTTAATTTTTACTTATTATAATATCAGTGACTTTGGATTTATTTCTACTACTTTCTGGTTTGTCTTTAAGTACAATGTTTATCATTAAGGTCAATCTTTTCCCCTTCCTTTTATTCCCCATTATTTGTTTAAACTTCTATATTTCATGGCATTTTCTGATGGTTATGGTTCACTTATTAAAGCCTACAGTTCTCCTTTCCTGGCTAATGTATAAATATCTTTAATACCTGTGTTTCCCTCTCTGTCACAGGTAAGAACTTTGACTGACTTTTCTCTCTCTCTCTCTTTGTTCTCTACAATTAACTTTGCCAGTTTTCATGGGGATTTCAATTGTAGATTAGGGGATGTGGATATATATTTCCTCATAATTATTACTTATTAAGGCAAATTATATTTATTAATACACTTATTTATTCCTGCTTCCCATAATTTTTGCTTCATTGTGGGCTAATTTATATTCTCAGGAGAGAATATGCTCTAAAAAAAGTTACTTTAGATGAGCCCAATGGGCATTAAGGCAAAAAGAATTTTACTTTATGGCTATCATTTAGAGTATTATTTTCTGGATAATCTGGAGTCAGCTCCTCCCCAGCCCCCAAATACCACATGATCTCCTCATTGCTTTTGAGAAATCTTACTGTCCTGTCTCATGCCTGTGGCTTTATAGGTGGTTTGTTTTTCCTCTCTGGAAGCTTGCTGTGAAATTTCATTCTGATGTGCCTGGATATGTGATTTTACCTCGTTTGTTTATTGTGTACTGTTGCTGTTTCACCCTGAAACCATTTTTAATCTAAGGTCATATGGCTTCTTTTAATTCTGGAAAATATGTTTTCTTCAGATTACCTTCCTACAATGTCTTTTTAGTATTTCCATTGGAAATCCTATTAAATGAACACTTGCATTTTAATTTGATCTTCCATATCTCTGAAATTTTTAAAAATACTTTCTGCCTATTTATGCCAGCCCCTTCATCTAGAAAATCTCAATATAATTTTCCAGCCCATTAATTAACTCTTGGTAGCTATTCTACTACTTAAATTTTCTATTTAATCCTTTATTGATATAATTACATCATTTCACATCCAATATTTCTAACTGGTTCTTCTTTAGAAACATCTGTCCTTTTTTCATGTTTGCAATAAATTTCTTTATTTCCCTAAGGATATGTATTATGCTTATTCAAAGTTTCTGTTCTTTCTGCTCCATTACCTCTGCTTTATCTACTATGTATCTTTGTTGTTGTTGCCTTGTATTGTCATACTAAAATATTTTTGTGATTTTTAAAAATTGTATTATCTTATCAATATTCCTTTTACAAGGTTAGCATCCTTAAATCATAAACTCTCTCTCTGGGAAAGGTAAAATCTACTCCTAGCCTTGTTCTAACTGTGATTTATGGGGAGGAGAGCCATATTTTATAGGTGGATTGTCTATTGACATAATCTACTTAAATACTTCCATTCTTCTCCTGGAACCATGACATCAATTGTCACATCATTTCAGGCTCTCTTTTACACAGAGATATTCACCTTTTGAGTGGCAGTTGTCTGGTCCATGTTGGAGATAAAATATGGGAGAAGGGCCCATGCTAAATTATCCAATGACTACATCTTTATTGCCTATTTTCTCCATTTAGACTGTAAATTCTTTGGGGGTGATAACTTTGTATTGTTGATACTATCTTCAGCACTTAGAAAAATAACCAGCATAGTACAGCCATTCCATAAATATCTGTTGTATGGATAAATATTGCAGTCAGCTACCTATCCCAGCAGGGCTCTGGGTTGACTTGTTGGGACTCATTCATATCTAGTTTTATCACACTCTTCTTGATCATGCTACATATGGGGAAAATCTAAAAATCCAAGGTAGGGCCCTCAAGGCAGTATATACAGGTATATCTCATTTTATTGCACTTCACTTTATTATACTTTGCAGATACTGCAGGGTTTGGTTTTTTTGTTTTACAAATTGAAGGTTTTTGGAACCCTATAACTGAGCAAGTCTATCAGTACCATTTTTCAGATAGCATTTACTCACTTTGTAGCTCTGTGTCACACATTGTTAATTACCAAAATATTTCAAACCATTTCATTCTATTATATTTGTTATGGTGCTCTGTGATCAGTGATCTTTAATATTGCTATTTGTAATTGTTTTGGGGCATCACAAATCATACCCATACAAAATGGCTAAATTAAATGTGTTCCCTCTGACTGTTCCACCAACTGGCTACTCCCCCATCTCTCTTCTATCTACTTAGGCTTCCCTGTTCTCTAAGACATGACATTAAAGTTAGGCCAACCAATTAATAACACTACAATGGGCTCTAAGTGTTCAAATGAAAGGAAGAATCACAAGTCTTCCCATTTAAATCAAAGACTGGAAATGATTAAGCTTAGTGAGGAAGAAATGTCAAAAGATAAGATAGGCGAAAAGCTAGGCCTCTTGTACCTAACAGCCACATTGTGAATGCAAAGGAACAATCCTCAAAGAAAATTAGAATTACTACTCCAGTGAACACACTAATGATAAGAAGGTGATAAAGTCTTATCATTGATATGGAAAAAGTTTTAGTGGTCTGGATAGCTCAAACGGGCCACAAAGTCTAATCCATATCAAGACCCTCTTCAATTCTATAAAGGCTGAGAGATGAGGAAGCTACAGAAGAAAACTTTGAATCTAGCAGAGGTTGGTTCATGAGGTTTAAGGGAAGAAGCCATCTCCACAACATAAAAGTATAAGGTAAAACAGTGAGTGATGATATAGAAGCTGCAGCAAGTTCTTCAGAAGGTTCACTTAAGATAATTGAGATGTTACGTTAAACAACCGATTTTCAATACAGACAAAACAGCCTTGTATTAGAAGAAGATGCCACCTAGGACTTTCATAACTAGAGAGAAGTCAACACCTGGCTTCAAAGCTTCAAAGGATAAGCTGACTCTCTTGCTAGGGGTTGATGCAGCTGGTGACTTGAAGTGGAAGGCTCAAGGCTCATCTATGATTCCCAAAATTCTAGGGCCCTTAAGAATTGTGCTAATTCTACTCTGTCTGTGCTCTATAAGTGGAAAAACAAAGATGACAGCACATCTGTTTACAATGTGGTTTGGTAAATATTTTAGGCCACTGTTTAGACTTACTACTCAGAAAAATAAAATTCATTTCAAAATATTACCACTCATCGACAGTGCACTCGGTCACCCAAGATTAATATCATTTTTATATCATCTAACAACTAACAATATCCATTCTGCCACTCATTGATCAAGAATCTTGACTCTTGGGGCACCTGGGTGGCTCGGTGGTTGAGCATCTGCCTTCAGCTCAGGGGGTGACCCTGGGATCCTGGGATCGAGTCCCACATCAGGGTCCCGGCAGGGAGCCCACTTCTCCCTCTGCCTGTGTCTCTGCATCTCTCTCTGTGCCTCTCATGAATGAATGAATAAAATATTTTAAAAAGAATTTTGACTTTCAAGTCTTATTATTTAAGAAATACATTTTTTAACATTATGGCTGCCATAGATGGTGATTCCCTTGATGGATCTGGGCAAAGTCAGTTGAAAACCTTCTGGATAGGGTTCACCATTGCAGATGCCATTAAGAACATGTGTGATTCATGGAAGGAGGTCAAAATACCAGCATTAACAGGAGTTTGGAAGAAGAAGTTTATTCCAATCCTGCTAGGATGACTTTGAGGGATTCCAGACTTCAGTGGAGGAAATAACTGCAGATATGATGGAAATAGCAAGAGAAGTAGGATTAGAAGTGGAGCCAGAAAATATGACTGAATTGTTACAACTTTGTGATATAACTTTAATGGATGAGGAATCATTTCTCATAAATGAGCAGAGAAAGTGGTTCCTTGAGATGGAAGATGCTATGAAGATTGTTGGAATGAAAATGAAAGCTTCCAAATATTATAAAAACTTAGCTGATAAAGCAGCCACAGGGGTTGAGAGGATTAACTCCAGTTTTGAAAGAAGCCCATATAAACAGCATTATATGCCATAGAGAAATCATTTGTGAAAGGGAAAGTCAATAGATGATAAAATTCACTGTTGTCTTATTTTAGAAAAATTGCCATGCTACCCCAACCTTGAGCAACCACCACTCTGATCAGTCACAGCAGCTATCAACACTGAGACAAGACCCTCTACCAGCAAAAGGATCAATTCACGGAAAGCCCAGGTGATGGTGAGCATTTTTTAGCAATTTTTCATTAAGGTATGTACATCTTTTAAGGTGCAACGCTGTTGTACACCTGATAGACCACAGTATAGTGATTTTTATATATACTGGGAAACCAAGAAATTCATTTGACTCATTTTATTATCATACTCACTTTATTGGTCTGGAACCAATCTGCAGTCTCTGAGGTATGCCTGTACTTGTTTATTCCATCCCCCTTTTGGGGTGGGGGTGGGGGGCTCTGGGAATTTGATAAATGCCAGCCTAATTTTGTACTACTAGATTGGACTCAGACTCACTAAAGCCAAGGGAGTGCCCTGCCAGGTCATGACTTCTAGCCTGGGCTTCCCGAGGCAACCTGAGAGAGACAGGTAATGGTGCCTAGGAGGCTCCACCCAACCCATCTCCTGGGCTCCATATTGCCTTTTTTTTTTGGCTTAAAAAGAAACACAGAGACTTAATAGCCTCCGGAGGTATTTCCACACTTTTGTACCATTTGTTATTAGAAAGTCCACTTTGCTCATGTGAATTATATCCTTTCTAGCATCTGCTAGGTTTGATGTGAAAAAAAAAAAAGAAGTTAGTGCTTGGTTTGCCTTCCTAACAAAAAGACTCCAAAATCTATTTTTGATATAAATTTAAGTAGACAGTGAATTGATTTCAATGAAAAATATTAGGTTATTTTTGTTATGATATGGCAAAAATTGTGTAGGTAATATAAAGCTTATGAGCCTATGACAAACCATAAATGTGTTAAGCAAGTAACCAATGCCTTGAACACAGCAGGTACTCAATAAGGAATTGTTAGATAAGGGCACCTGGGTGGCGCAGTTGGTTAAGCATCTGCCTTTGGCTCAGGTTGAGGTCTCAGGGTCCTGGGATCAGAGCTCATGTCCAGCTCTCTGCTCAGTAGGGAGTCTGCTTCTCCCTCTCCCTCTGACCCTCCTGCCTCCTACTCTCTCTCAAATAACAAAATCTTAAAAAAAAAAAAAAAAAGAAAGAAAGAAATTGGATGAATAGAGTAACTGATACTTTATCCACTAATATGAATTCATACCTCATTAGAGTTGTTGTTCCTAAAGAGATGTCACAGGGGAAGTTAAGAATAAAGAGAGAGCACAGAAAGAAGCTATAGTTAAAGACAAACTTCTCCAACCTTACAATTTTGTTAAAACCTACCCTGCCTGCAACATTACAACAAGGCAAATGTTAAAAGCTCTAATAAGCTGAAGCAAAGCCACAGAGAATCAGGATACTGGATCAATTTTTTCATTGACCAGGGCAGCACAAAACAAATATAAAGATCCCAACCCTGGACAGGAGCAAGGCACTGAGCACACAGAGCAACCTGCTGAGGGACCTTGGTCCATGGCTAGCATGGCCAATATCTAGGATACTGTTATCTCTTCCCTGTAAAAAACATGAATCTGAATTAGGGGGCTGGGGGAAATACTGGAAATTAGAGGTGACTTAATGCCTGTAGATTTTTCATGCATGGGATGTGATAAATGGATGACCATTAGAGTCAAGCAGAAAATGAAAGGAAAAAAGCTTGGTGCTACCAATGAACTTAGGAATCCTACAGGTCACCAGATGTTTGGAGCAGATCTCAGCTCCACCATACCAGCTTTCTTATTTCTAGGTACCATGTTATTCTTTTAAACAAAAATCCACTCCCAGAATCACATTTTAAAAACCCCCAAACAACCAATCTACGCATATTATAAGTTTGAAATACAAGAAAGCATTCTATCTCCAGAAAGCCATCTCTCACTCTGTATGATCTCTCTCTCTCTCTCTCTCTCTCTCTCTTTGTACGTTGATACATTCATGTCTCTCACTGGTTCAATGCTTGAGTGTAGTTTCCAACTTCTGTGTCAGTAAGAATACCATATTAAGTGCTGGAACATATAAGCCACTTAAAATTATCAAGTGACTTAGCTTCTGGTGGATAGAGCAAAAGGTTAATATCAGAAATTTGGTTTTCTGACTACCTCTGTGACCTGGGGCAATTCATCTATCTGAATCTCCATAAAATTACCAGTAAAGGGAGGCAGACGAATTAGGTAACCTGTGAGCCCCCTTTCAGTTTTGACATTTTTGTTTATCTGTATCAAATGTTTCTACCACAAAAGCTTCATCATTAAAAAGATTAGTTTGGAGATTGGGAGTTTTGTACTGGATTTGAAGCCTCATCCCTTCCTAGAGACTTTGTGTTGCTGAGGTCCAAGAAGACCTCTTGACCCACTGTGCTTCAGTCAGATCAGTAACAGATGTGGACACATGCAAACACATACACACACCGTGTTTCGGTAGCCCACTGCCTTAAGGAAACATGGAATCTGACACCTAAGTTTTGCCAGACAGGATCCAACATTAGGTAATCTGTTAGGCAGTATGAAAATAACTCCCTTTTACCCAGATGGATAAATAATGGTATTTTCTAGAAGAGAGGCAGGTGGACCAAATCTTAGGAATTTATTTTTTGTGAAGCAGCACTGATGGTTAACACTTCTTTTTTTTTTTTTTTTTTTTTTTTTTTGGTTAACACTTCTTGAATGGATTCAAGAAAAAGGGTCAGCTACATCAACCACAAAAAAAAAAAAAAAGCAAGAACATAGTTTGGAACTAACCATTGAATAAATCAACACAATTTCCAGAAGTGATCCTGAAAAAATAAGAGCATCCTAGGAAATTTTTACTACATCAGGAACAGTTTATACTATACTTTGGAGCTTTTTCTTCCCTGCCATTGTTAAAGGGTTTATAGTCCTAGTCCTAACCTAGTCAGGGAGAGCATAGTTTCTCTTTCAGGTGGACAACCAATTAAGTTGTCAATTCCAAATTCAGGCAGAGGCTTGCAACAGGCTTAATTAGAGTTAAAAGGATTGGGTTATTGAGTAAAATTTCGACTTACCATCTTACGTTTTGGAAAGCTAAGAATTCCATCATCAAGCTGGCATTGTGTTAAATGAGCTGGAAAGCTGAATGAGGCAAGAATGGAAAAGCTAACGACATGACCAAAAGTAGCAAGGCAGCTCTAGCAAAAACAAATCAGAATCTGAAAACCTCTTCTGATTTAGAGACCCACGGTTTTCTTAGTGGAGAGATTATAATAACAGATAAACAACAATTCCTACTAGAGAAGTTGTATCATACAGAGAAGACCGTGGGCCTTGGAAACTAGTCTTTAATCCAGGCTGTTTCATGTACTGGGTTTGTGCACTAAGACAACTTACTAAACTTCTCTTAAACTATAAAACATGGATAATAACACCTCTATTACATAGCCTATGGGTTTTAAGAATTAGAAATAATGTGAGTCAGCTGCCCAGTGCCACACAGCTGAGCAATTCAATTTCCACCGCCAATGTCTTTGTAGTTCAATGGAAAGTACAAAGCAAGATTTTTAAAATTAATATTCAAGGAGAGTCTCTTATTTAAAAAAAAATAACCTCGCTACAAATCATTTTATAAAGTAAATAATTCTGCTGATATGTGGCCAACGGCTTATTGGTCGAGCGTGGATTTTTATAAGTAAGATTTTCTTAAAATAGGTACACACACCATGATTCAAATAACTGATATTCTGAGTCTTTCTGCATGAGAGACAACCTGGTGATCAACAGGATAGGGTCACCCTTTCAAACAGTTTTCAATAAATGGCTCCTCCAGAGCTAAGAATTACTTGCTCTAATGCTGGGGGTCGGTGGGGAGGGAAGGATGGTGTTAGCATTGGGTTTTGTGTGTGTCTTTGTGTTAAATCTTTGGATTTATTTATTTTATTTTTTATTTAATTTTTTAATTTAAATTCAATTAGCCAACATACAGTACCTCATTGGTTTCAGATGTAGAGTTCAATAAGTCATCAGTTGTTAGCTCTGCTTTTTCTCCATAAAAGAAAAATGTTCAATCTTCCGTGGTATATTTCCTCAACACTTCTCTACCCGCAATATATTGCTCCTTTCTCTGTTCCCATAGTCCTTTGTTCATACCACTATGACAAATACCAATGGCAGCTAATGTTTGTTTAATACTTGTTCTGTGCCAGGCACTATTCAGAGTGCTTGACATACAATTAACCATTGAATCGACTCTTTACACCTAAGAGGTAGGTTCATATGATTGCTTTAAAACTAAGGCATAGACAAGCTACGGCATTCGTCTAGCGTTCTACAGCTGCAAAGTCCTACAGCCAGGTCTGGACACTAGAGCTAGTTTGTTTCTGTAGTCTATCGTCTTAGCCACATCAAGCTGTGGTGCTTCCTTGGGCTACATATTTGAGAACAATCCGTTGTAGCTATTATTTTGTGTGTTCTTACGGTTGAGGCAGAATATGGAAAAGAAGGTGATCCCGATCACCACCATAGGCACTATTGTAATTTCCATATCCTTGATCATAATAGTTATTAAATCCTTGGTTCCAGTTTTGGCCCTGACCTCTTTTGTTTCTGTGGTTCCACATTAGTCTCTAGCATTGACTTACATGTTCACATGTGGAATATCTGATCTCACCTTCAAAATGTAAATTTTTCATGTTGACGAACCTGCCTTTTGTTTTATTTGGTGCCTGCAACTTCCTTTGTTCAATGATCTTTGTACTTGCTGGCTATCAAGTTACAATGCACTTGGCCTCCTTCTGCTCTTGTTTTGCTATTTGACCTTAAACCTAGGCCAAGTACCAATGTTGGTTATTGCAAGGGACTGTTTATTCTTTAAACATGCAACCTTAGGGAACAAGAGAGATTTTTCATTTTAAGTTATGTTGTCAAAAGTCTGTAGGTGCAGTGTCTTTAGGGCAGTGAATCCTGTTAAGTTCAAATTTATGAATAGGTGACAAGTTGACATTGAGATTGTCCTTTCCCTGAGCAAAAATGAATAAAGGCTTTTTTAAAAAAAGAAGGTGATCCCGATAAGGAAGAAATAGTAAGAAAAACAGAGGGTGGCCTGAGAAAACATTTTTCCCCTCTAAGGTTTTTGTAAAGGCTACGCTGGGATGAGAACACCAGTCTAGAATGCCAATATGCTGATGCTGATAAATGGGTTACCAACATCGAACAAATTTGTCAACAATTCCACCTCCACACCTCAGGTAGGAAAGATGGCAAAGTCATCTAACGCCGCCCATGTATCCTAAAAAGAGGACTGAGAAGAGAATGCCCTATCCAGACCCCCACCAGTACCCCACTTGTTAAGACAATTTAAGGCCCCTTGGGGATTGGCTCCTGTGTCCTTTTTCAGCCCCACATTTTTCCTTTTAGATTCTACACTCCAGCCCTATTCCAAGGACTCATTTACCTGAAAATGCTCCAGTCTGTTTCCTCTGAAGGTCAAGGTGTCTACTCCTCCCTCTGCAAGAAGCACTTCATTGTCAGCCCAAGTCTTGCTCTCCATTCATGACTATTTGAACACCTTTGCACAGAAGCTCTTCCCTGGCTCCCCTGTCCAGGTTTGGGGCTTTGCCTCTGGTTCCCATTAAACTCTGTGTGGTTCCCACCAACCTCCTGGTGTCTGGTCTCCTGCCTAGAGGATACAGGTTAAAAGGACATACTTCAGAGCGAGAATCTCAGTCCCCACCACCTACTAGCCAGAGAACTTTGGGCAAGTTATTTATATTTTCTGACTCTCACTTTATTATTTGGATAATGAAAATAGTAACAGTGCTTATCTCCTATGTTGTTTGTGAGGATCAAATAGTTAAGAACAGTGTCTGGCACTGAGCAACCGCTTGTCTGTTATTATTAATGGTGGGTTTTCCAATGAAAGCCTAACAACTCAAGCCAAACAGTTGGAAATAGCCCAAGGGTCACCTTGGGCTATTTTATCACTTTAGGGAAATTTGGAGATTGTGGTTCTCAGATGTCAGTTCTAATCACTGATCTCAGAGTGATACCAGAACATACTGCCCTTGCTAGGGGACATTTAAAGGGACCCACCCTGAAACACTGCTATGCCTATTCATTCTTTTTTCTGGCCCAGTTGCTTTCTCTCCTGAACTCAGGGTTTCAAATACTGCATCAGCATTTTCTCTGCTGACAGCATTACTAGTTCAGGGATACTGCTCCTTGGGGCATTATTGGCTGCTTCTGGTAAACAGTGCTCCATGTGTTTGCTTTAGGTCTGCAAAGAAGCCAGGGAGGAATTGGGTTTGAGGCCTTGGGTCACTTCACAGACAGAGGCAGGGAGGGGTGTTGTCACTCCAGGTTAAAGTCGTAGAGCCTTTACTTTTTCTCCCTCAACCTTTCTGGATGGCCCTCTGCCTCTGAGCACTACTCTTCGCTAGCGTCAGTCATTGATACCTAGAGCCCTTGGGAGTGCTACCTCCTGGCCATTCCAGAGCTTCAGGTTGCCAAGGGAGGTTGGTGAAACTAGGGTAGAGTCTGCCTTTGGGGACATCTCCCCATGCGTCGTGTCCCACTCTTGCACACTGGCCTTATGTAATTGGCCCACTCATGTATGCCTCTGTTCCTGGCTCCTCCGTGCTTTGGCTATTAATGTAAGCAGCCGATCTCTCCCTCCCAGGTGGTATGACTGCTTACTTGAGATAGGTTTTCAAATAAAGAATAGCACCGAACTGGGAGGCTAAGAAACTAAAATCCATTTCAGTTCTATTTTTATATTTCCCTGTCACCTTAAGCAAATCACTTCAATATTTTTGTCCTCGGCTTCCAAATCTGTAAAAATCAGTGAATAGGAATAATTTCTTTCTGGAAATTTGCTTTGAAGATTTATAATTATGGTGAAAATTTAAGGCTCTGGGAAGGCTTGGTAGGTATCCTGCGACAGAACTTCCTCAGATCCCTTCATCATCTCATCAGCAGCTCTCAAGAACTGGATCAATGCACAAATCTTGAATTTATGTTGGAGAGAAAGGTGTCTTGTAAGGCTGGCTGAGTCAGATCGGTCCTGTCACTACCGAGACAGGGTCCCCCAGAGCCAGGGACAAGCAGAAAGAACACAACCGCAGGGTTTTTCCATTATTCCTGCTGAAGTTAACTCCAATATATCTGTATTTCAGAAGGCTTGGGATGTAGATGAAACTAGCATGCTGCAAGGCTGAAAGTCTTTTTCATGTCTCATATTTTATCTTTCAATATATATGTTTAACATTTTAATCTATATTTGTTGTAATAAAAATACTTGAAGTCATTTAACATGAAGTAAAATTAATGCTCCAAAAATATGCATTAAGTTTGGTGCCCTGGGCATCCGCCCTCAGGTGTGCGCCCTCTAATTTGAAAAGCATGGATTTATTAAAAATAATTTATGGAGTGCACTATGTGCCAGGAACTATTCCAGATGCTTTGCAATAGGAAATTCTTTTAGATTACAATAAGTTTTATGGTTGGTGAAGTAGAAAAGCAGAGAATATTGTTTCAATAGTGTCTTTTATCTATAAAGTAGGAAAGAGAATAGCAAGGCCATGACTCATGAGTTTAATGTAAGGATTAGGTAAGATGATATATATGAAAATACTTTATAAGCACACAATATTATATACATAATAGTTGATAGTTATTAGATTAGCTAATGTGAACCCCCACCAGGACATCTCTTAGAACAGCAGAATAGACAGAAACTGTGATTACATTTTGGCCAGATTGTCAAAAGGTCCAGGATTAGAGAAATTCTCAGAATCTCAGCAGTTGCTTGGAGCAGAACAGGAGGCCTACAGGAATAGTGTAGTCCTGGGAGGAAATGGAACATATCAGACAAAGATCAAACCTTACCTGTGCCAAACTATAACTTAGTTTTGTTTTTTTTTTTTAAATATAGTTAGGTAAGAGCAGAAAGTAAAATTATTATTGAATCAGTTAATTTTTAAAAAGATTTTATTTATTTATTCATGAGAGACACAGAGAGGCAGAGACATAGACAGAGGGAGAAGCAGGCTCCATGCAGGGAGCCTGATGCAGGACTCGATCCCAGGACCCCAGGGTCATGCCCTGGGCCAAAGGCAGACACTCAGCCACTGAGCCACCCAGGGATCCCTGAATCAGCTAATTTTCAAATATGTTATGTCCATTGTCAGAAATTCTGGAACAAATACTTTCTAACATCCAGGAAGATAATTCTACCCATAAATCTTGGCCAAATGAAGTTTCTTATTCTTCCCCTTTTGAGAAAATATGCCTTTCTTCCTCCACACTAAAAACATAATTTTAACTTTTTTTTTAATGATATTGGGTATTGTTATATTTTTCTATAATGCTAGTATTGAATTCAAACATGAATCCTACGTATTTAATTTAAAAATCCAATAAAATATGGCAATTTAAAAGAGCAAGATAGTCATGGAGGTAACTAAGTATATTAAAGTAAAGATGACTTCCATGAACAAAACTGGAGTTCCTCTCAAGGAGATCCAGTTTCTGAAATCTGAGGAGATTAAGGAGCAGTCATTTGGATTTCACTCTGCTTCTGTCTTTAAGCTGACATTATTGGACATGGACACTGAAGTTGGATTTCAACTCTTGATCTTGTGCCTTTTTAAATTTATTTTATTACTTAGATAGAGAAATCTAGGGACAGATTTTCTATAAAGGAATAAGTGTGGCAAATGGAGGGGCAGATGATCTCAGATTGCCAGAGCCCTACACCCTTCCTTCATCCTGACAGTAATCAATTTCCAACCCTTTCTTTAAATTAATGTCATTGAGTAGATAGCGTAACTAATGAATTTCATGAAATTTTTCAAAATTATTCTAGCTATTTTATGCACGTATGTATGTGTATAGTTTTAGTTAAATAGTTAGTTACACATAGTGATATCCAACATTGTCACCCTGGTCCTACCACATTAATTTCAATAATGTAAGTACTGCTCAAAAATTTTTATTATTCTTGAGGATGGACTTCAGCATCTGCTTGAAAATCACACAATTAGCCCTATAAATCTAGTCCAGTCCAATATATTATTTTTTGAACATCATTTTAGGCATGTATAATATTTAGTTCATAGGCAAATGTCCCCAATTGTTTCTTAAGTGTCTGTTATGGCTTTTTCCCTTTCTTCCTGCCTTTCATGCTATCTATGTTACTAAACCAAGATCCTATCAAAGTTAATACATTCCACTTGCTTTTTATGGTCCTTTAATCACTTTTAATAGATTAAATAAAAGTCCCCACTTTTTTTTTAAAACACTTAGCTTTATGAAGAATACAGACCATTTTTGTGTTTTTTTTTTTTTAAACAGGTATTCACATTATGGATTTGTCTTGTTTGTTTGTTTTGGTTTCTCTTAAATTGTTTATCTACTGCCTTTCTTTTCTGTAAGCCCTACATTAGAACTAGAGGCCTGATTGAATTTGAGTTAACCAATGGAAGAGTATGTCAGAGCAGATGTTTGCTACCTTACATGGGATAGCAACTTGCCTTAAAAGGTCTTAGGAGGTCAGTATAGCTTACCATTACTAATTCCAAATTTGATCATTTGATTAAAATAACAGTTACTAGATCTATCTACGTCAAGAAAAACTTCCCCTTTTTGCAGACAGTAATTCATTTGGCACTATACGTAAATACTGTTTCCCCACTAACTTCCACCTACTGGTTTAAACATACATGTTTATAATTTGCCTGAACCACTTATTACACTGGAGTTTCCTAAATATTGAGTCAAATTTTCTAATCTTTATGTGTATTAGCTAACATTTATCTAAAAGAAGGTAGCTTTTGTTACCTCTCTTCCATCTTTGAGTATCGCTATAGACTCTGAGGTTTTTACTCAAACATTAAAATTGATTACACTCATGCTTAAATTGCCCCAAATTTGCTAAGTACATGCTTAAGCAAGCTCTTGTACCCTGCTGACAGGTTTTTATTAATCTTTAAGTACTCCTTAATGTTTGGTACAAGCAGAGGTCCCAAGTCACACCGTATTTCCCTGGAGATATGTGTGGTGGTTTTACAACAGATCCACAAATCTTTGATGTCTTCCCATCAAAAGATAAATTTGAGCTCCCTTCCCCTTGAATATGAACTGGATATATATATATATATATATATATATATATATATATATATATATACTCTTATTTTTTTACTATAGAAAAAAGATAATCTTGCCTTTTTCACTAGGCAAATAACTTAAAATTAATTTTAAATCAGCTCCTGGAGCTCTTTACCATTCTTTTTTAAGGCTAAATAATATTCAATCATATTTATCTACAGTCATTTAGTCAACCAGTCCTTTAATGGGCATTTAAGTTATCAATCCCATGCTATTACAAAAAACTCCACAATTAATGATTCTTTGCATGTTTTTGTGGTGACTCTGCTGTTATTGTCTTGTTTTTGTAGAGGTATATCTACAGGCTCAATTTCAAGAAGTAGATTTTAGGGATCAACTAAATACAATATGAACAGACCTAAGCAAAGAAATAGACAGCAATACAACACAGTATGGGATTTTAATACCCCTACTTTCACCAATGGCTAGACCATCCGGCAGGAAATAATAAAGGGAACAGTGGCTTTAAATAATGTTAGACCAGATGGACTTAACAGACATATACAGAACATTCCATCCAAAAGCAAAAGAATATGCATTCTTCTGAAGTGCATAAGGAGCATTTTCCAGGATAAATCATATGCTAGGCCATGAAATAAATATAAATAAACTTAAGAAGACTAAAATCATAGCAAACACCTTTTCTGACCACAATGGTATAAAACTAGAAATCAATTACATGAAGAAAATTGTAAAATTCAGAAATATGTAAAGATTGAAAACAACCTATTTGACCAACTAATGGGTCAGAGAAGACATTAAAAGCAATAAAAATACCATGAGACAAATCCAAATGAAAATACAAGATACAGCAAGAACAAGTCTAAGATGGATGTTCGTAGTAATAAATGCCTATCTACATTAAAAAACAAAAAAATCTCAAACAACAGAACTATACTCCTCAAGAAACTAGAAGTAGAAGAATAAAGTCCAATGTTAAAAGGAAAAAGATTAGAGCATAAGTAAATGAAATTGAGATTTGAAAACAATAGAATTGATTAGGAAGCCTGAGATGGATTTTTGAAAATTGGCCAACTTTTAGCTAAACTCACTACTCCCCTGCACACACAAAAAAAGAGGATGCAGAATCAGAAATGAAAGAAGGATATTACAACTGCTACCACAGAAATACAAAGGATCATAACAGATTCCTGTGAAGGATTATATGCCAACAAATTTGAAATCCTGTAAGACATGAATTCCCAGAAACATAAACTACCAAGTTAGAATATTGAAGAAGTAAAAAATCTGAACATACAAATTATTAACAATGAGATTGAATCAATAATAAAATCTCTCAGCAGAAGAGAGAGCTAAGATGCTGGCATAGTAGGAGGACTCTAGGATTGCTTCATCCCTGGAACACAACTAGATAACTATCCATCTGAACACTGAGGAAATCAACCTGACAACTGACAGAACAAACTGCACAACTAGAGGTAGAGAAGAGGCTGCATCGAGGAAGGTAGGCAGCATGGAGATGTGGTTTCGGGGAGAAACAGATTGTGGGTACCTCAGAGGTTAGGGAACCATAGTTGCAGAGAAATGGGGAGGGGAGGGAGAGAGAGGAATGCACAGGGGATTGCACAAAGAGAATACTACCCGCAAGCCATTGGCTGGGAAAATGAGAGAGGCTGATTTACATGAGTTTTTGCAACCAATGGAGCTTGAAGACTGGAGTTTTAAAGGTTGGAGGGCTTGGCTGGGATGCAGCCCCAAGAGTGCTGCCCAACTCTGGAAGAGAAGGTGAGCCAGCAACCTGGGGTGGAGGTGGAGGCTGAAGGCACAATCCAAGGAACACCTGAGGCTCACAGGGGAGAGATCGTGTGCTCTTCTTAGAGCACATCTGTGAGAGGTAGTGTTGGCAGAGATGGCTCTGCAGGGACAGAGGACCTGGGAGGCACTGTTTTCCTCCCCCGCCCCTCAGCATGGACGCAGACCCACCTGCAATGGGAGGTTTGCCCTGACACAGCTGCCTACCCCGCTTGCTCCAAGTCCCACACCTCTGCACTCTGGTGTGACCGTTCTTCTCAGCCAAACCTACCTTAGTCCCAGCATGGTGTGACCTTCCCCCTAGAAGATCAGCAGGCCCCTATCCACCCCAGGCCCCTACAAAGTTTAGAGTTTTAAAAGTCAGCAGATTTGGCTGGGATAGAGCGCGAAGTACATCGCACTGCTCCAGGCAGGCAAACAACCTGAAGATAGCATGAAAACAGCAATCTGAAAAACACCTGGGATGCAGGAGAGGGGATTATTTGCTCTTCTGGAAGTGCTTCCCTGAGAGCAAAAAGCAGGAGAGACCTCTCTCCAGGGACAAGGGAGCTGGCTGGTGCCATTTCCCACCCCTCAGCGTAAACCTGCTTCACTAAACAACAGAGTAATACCGGCTGCCTGACATGCTTACACCAAGTCCTGCCCTACCGTCCTCTGCCTGTACTGCCCTTCTCTGGCAGGTGGCTTCAGACCTGGTACAGCAGGCCCCCCCTCGGAAGACCAGCAGAAACCCCTGCACACACCACATACCACGTTTCCTGACCCGAGTTCCACAAGGCTTCAGTTCTACTGGAAGTTCATCAGGTCTCACTTAACAAGTGGACTATAGCACACCTAGAAAAAACTAGCCACATTCAGGCCAAGGTCCAAACACCACCCACTGCAGGCAAAGAGAAACTCTGCAGAGGACTGACCTGAGGGGAAGAGCAGCTGTAACACAGCAGCAGAGTGCATGAGCTCACACCAGACAACACCCCCTGAAGCACCAGGCCCTGGACACTATGTGACCTCTTCTTCATAAAGCCATTACTCTCAGGAGCAGGAAACATAACAGGCTCTCCTAATACACAGAAGAAGACAGAGACTTAGAAAAAAGGCCAAGACGGAGGAATTTATCCCAAATGAAACAAGAAAAGGTCATAGCCAGAGATCCAAACAGAGATAAGCAATACACCTAAAGAATACTCTCTGGGCTTCAGAAAAGAACAGAAAACTTCAGGGAGGCCCTTACTAGAGATAAAAGAGTTAAAAAACAGTAAAAAAAAATGCAATAACTGAAATTTGAAACAGATAGGAGGTAATGATCACTAGGATGGAAGAGCACGGGAATGAATAAGTGATACAGAAGATAAAATAATGGAAAATAATAAAGCTGAACAAAAGAGAAAAAGAAAAATTATAGAACATGAGAATAGACTTAGGGAACTCAATGATTCCAACAAAAGTAATAATAATTGTATCATAGGAGTCCCACAATAAGAGAAAAAAAAAAAGGATCAGGAATTTTTTTTTTTCAGGTAATAATAGTTAAAAACTTCCCTAGCCTGGGGAAGGAAACAGGCATCCAAATCTAGGAGGCTCAGAGAACTTCCATCAAAATTGACAAAAGTAGGCCAACACCAAGATATATATTGTAATTAAATTTGCAAAATATAGTAATAAAGAAAACATCCTAAAAGCAGAAGGCAAAAGAAGTCCCTAACTTACAAAGGAAGACCCATAAGGCTAGCTGCAGATCTCTCAACAGAAACTTGACAAGCCAGAAGAGAATGACATGATATATTCAATGTGCTGAATGGGAGAAATCTGTAGCCAAGAACACTCTATTCAGCAAGGCTATCATTCAGAATAGGAGAAATAAAGAATTCCCCAAACAAAAACTAATGGAGTTTGTCACCAGTAAATTAGCCCTGCACAAAATATTAAAAGGGACTCTTTGAGTGGAAAGACCAAAAAAGACAAAGGCTAAAAAGGAACAGATAAAAATCTCCAGAAACAACAAAACAAGTAATAAAATGGTAATACATACATTTCTATCAATAATCACTCTAAAATGTAAACGGACTAAACACTCCAATCAAAAGAAATAGAGTATTAGAATAGATAAAAAATAAAACAAGACTCATCTATATGCTACCTACAAGAGACTCATTTTAGCTCCAAAGACATCTGAATATTGAAAATGAGGGGATAGAGAAACATTTATAATGCAAATTGACACAAAAAAAGCCAGAGTAGCAATACTTCTATCAGACAAATTAGGTTTTAAGCCAAAGATTGAAACAAAAGATAAAGAAGGGCATCATATCACGATAAAGGAGACTATCCAACCAGAAGATATAACCACTATAAATATTTAAGTCCCCAGTATGGGAGCAAGCACTCAAATATATAAAACAATTAATAACAAATAAAGAAACTCTCTGGGCTTTAATAATAATAAATATAGGGGACTTTAATACTTCACTTACATCAATGGACAGATCATGTAGGCAGAAATTCAAGGAAACAATGAGTTTGAATGACACACTGGACCAGATGGACTTAACATATATTCAAAACACTTCATCCTAAAGCAGCACATTCTTTCCAAGTGCATGAGACATTCTCCAGAATAGATCACATGCTAGGTTACAAAGCAGACTTCAACAATTACAGAGATTAAGATTATTCCTTGCATATTTTCTGACCACAATGCTATGAAACTTGAAGTCAATCACAAGAAAAAAAACTTGGAAAGACCACAAATACCTAGAGGTCAAACCACATGCTACTAAAGAATGAATGGATCAACCAGAAAAATCAAAGAAATTAAAAAATACTTTGAAGCAATAAAAATAAACATACAATGGTCCAAAACTTTTGGGATGTAGCAAAGGCAGTCATAAGAGGGAAGTATATAACAATACAAGACTACCTCAAGAAGCAAGAAAACTCTCAAATAAGCAACCTAAAGTTAAACCTAAAGGAGTTAGAAAAACAGCAAAGCCTTAAACTAGCAGAAGAAGGGAAATAATAAAGATTAGAGTAGAAATAAATGACATAGAAACTAAAAAAAAAAAAAAAAAATAGATCAATGAAACCAGAAACTGCTTCTTTGAAAGTATTAATTGATAACCCCCAACCAGACTTATCAAAAAGAGAAATGACCCACATTAATAAAATTACAAATGAGAGAGGAGAAATAACAACCAATATCACAAAATACAGTTATAAGACAATATTATGAAAAATTAAATACCAACAAATTGGATAACCTGGAAAAAATAGATAAATTCCTAGAAACAGAGAAACTACCAGAATTGAATCAGAAAGAAATGAAAAATATGAACAAACAGATAACCAGCGAATAAATTGAATCAGTTATCAGAAATATCCCAACAAACAAAAGTCCAGGGTCAAAAGGCTTCACAAGGGAATTCTACTAAACATTTAAAGAAGAACATGTAATAACTATTTTTCTCAAACTATTCCAAAAAACAGAAATGGAAGGAAAACTTCAAAATTCATTCTATAAGGCCAGCATTACCCTGATACAAAAAACAGACAAAGACACCACTAGAAAAAGAAAACTAGGCTAATATCTCAGATGAAAATGGATGCAAAAATTCTCAATAAAATACTAGCAAATCAAATCCACCAATACATTAAAAGAATTATTCACCTTGGTCAAGTGGAATTTATTCCAGGGATGTGATGATGGTTCAACACACCCAAAATCAATGTTGTAAACCACATCAACAAACTAAGGATAAAAAGCCCTTGACCATTTCAAAAGATTCAGAAAAACAAAAACAAAAAAACTTCTGACAAAATTCAACATCCACTTATGGATACAAAAAAAAAAAAAAAACCTCGAAATTAAGTGCTTAAAAAGGGAATGTACCTCAACATAATAAAAGCCATATATGGTGGCAAACCTGCAGCTCGTATCATATTCAGTGGTGAAAACCTGAATGGTTTTCCTCTAATATTAGGAATAATAAAGGATACCCACTGTTGCTACTTTTATTCAACACAATACTAGAAGTCTTAGCCAGAGGAATAATGCAAGAAAAAAGCATCCAAATCAGAAAACAATAAAATTGTTACTATTTTCAGCTGATATAATACTATATAGAAAACCCTAAAGACTCCACTAAAAATTTGCTAGAACAACTTTAGTAAGGCTGCACAATACAAAACCAGCGTACAAAAGTCAGCAGCATCTCTACACACTAATAACAAACGATCATTGAGAAATGAAGAAAACAATCCCTTTCACAGTTTCATCAAATGACTAGAATACAGAGGATAAATTCAGCCACGGAGGTAAAAGTCCTGTACATCAATGAGTAAGACATCCATGAAAAAAGTTGATAAAGAATACAAGTAAATGAAAGATATCCCATGCTAATGGATTAGAAGAATTAATTGTGTTAAAATATCCATAGTACCCAAAGCAATCTACAGATTCAATGCAATCCCTATTAAATTCCAATGGCATTTTTCATAGACAGAACAACCAACCTTAAATTTGTATAGAACAAAAGACTGCAATAACCAAAGTAATATTGAGAAAGAACAACGAAGCTAGAGGCATCATGCTTCTGGGTTTCAAACTATATTACAAAACTATATCAATTCAAACAGCGGTCTGCATATAAAAACACACACATAGATCAATGGAACAAAACAGCCCAGAAATAAATCTACACAGATATGATCAATTAGTTTGCAAAAAAGGAACCAAGAATACACAATGGAAGTTGCCAATGAATTTTGCTGATAAAACCGAATAGTCACATGAAAAACAAATCCACTGTCTAACGCCATTCACAGAAAGCAACTCAAAATGGATTGAAGACACAAACTAAGATGTGAAACCATAGTACTTCAAGAAGAAAACATAGGCAATAAGCTCCCTAATATCAATCTTGGCAATGAATTTTTTTTTTTTTACAACCAACAGCAAAGGCAAAAAAATGTGAAAATTAACAAGTGAGACCATATCAAACTAAAAAGCTTCTGCACAACAAAGAAAATCATCAACAAAATGGAAAGACACCCTACCAGAGAATATATTTACAAATCAGATATCTGATGAGGGGTTATAATCTAAAATAGATAAAGAACTCACACAGCACAAAAGCAAAAACAATCTCATTAAAAACTAGGCAGCGGATCTGAATAAACATTTTTCCAGTGAAGATATGCAGATGGCCAACAAGTGCATGAAAAGATGTTTGACATCGCTAATAATCAGGGAAATTCAAATCAAAACCACAGTGAGATATGACCTCACACCTGTTAGAATGGCTATTACCAAAAGGACAAGAAATAACAAATATTGTAGGGGCTCCTGGGTGGCTCAGCAATTGAGCATCTGCCCTTGACCCAGGGCGTGACCCCGGGGTCCTGGGATCAAGTCCCACATCGGGTTCCCTGCATGGAGCCTGCTTCTCCCTCTGCCTGTGTCTCTGCCTCTCTCTGTGTGTCTCTCATGAATAAATAAATAAAACCTTTAAAACAAAACAAAACAAACAAGTATTGGTGAAGGTGTGGAGAAAAGGAAATCCTCTTGCACTGTTGATGAGAGTATAAACTGGTTCAGGCACTATGGAAAACAGTAGAGATTCCTCATAAATAATGTACTGTATAATCTAGTGATTTCATTTCTGGGTGTTTATCTGAAGAAAATGAAGACACCAACTCAAAAAATATCTGTACCCCCTGTTCACTGAAGCATTACTTAAAATGGCCAAGACATGAAAGCAAACTGTCTATTGATAGATGAGTAAAGAAATTATGATACACACGCACGAATACTATTCAGCCATAGAAAAGGAAATCTTGCCATTCAAGACACGGATGGACCATGAAAATATTAAGTATTATCAGACAGAGAAACACAAATGCCTAATGATCTCACATACATGGAATCTAAAAAACTAAACAAAACCAAGCTGAGAGGGAGAGAGCAGAGCGGTGGCTGCCAGAGGTGGGGGTTAAGGGTGAGCAAAGTGGGTGAAGGGGATCAAAAGGTACAAAATTCCAATTATAAATGACTCATGGATATAATTACAACAGGGTAACTATAATTAATACCTGACTGTGTTTCTGAAGGCTGCTAAAAACCTTTGCTAAAAACAAATCTTAAAAGTTCTCATCACACACACACCAACTTTTTATAACTATGACAACGAATGTTAACTAGACTTTCTTATGGGGCTCATTCTGCAACATATACAGGTACTGATCATTATGTGTACACCTGAGACTAATACGTTACATGTCTGTTATATCCTTTAAAAAGTGTGATTTGGGGATCAAAGAGTGAGCGCATACTCAATTTTGTGATATAATCCCGAATGTACCTCCTTCGCAACTGCCCTATTTTGAATTCCTTCCAGCAAAGTATTAGACTACCTGTTTCTTCATGGTTTTACCAGCAGAATGCTTTGTCAAGCTATGGACTTATGCCAGTTTAACGGTATCTCCTTGAGGGCTTCTAATTATTCTTTCATCATAAGTTTCAATTTTTTTCAGATGTTTAAGAGCTATTTGCCTTTCGTGGACTACTTAAGATTTTTAACCATTCTTCTATCAGGTTTAGTCTTTTTCTTAAATTTTTAGGAGTTCCTTACGTATCAAAGTCATGAACACTTTGTGATTTAAGTTGCAAAAATTTTCCTTTGACTTCCTTATGGCGCTTTTCTCCATAAAGTTTTACTTGATAAAGCTGAACACTTTTTATTTTTCTTCTGGATATTGAAACATCATTAAAAACACATCATCAGGTTATAAAATTTTCCCATTTTTTTTCTGCTAGTAGTTTTAGGTTTCATTTTTGTACATTGTGATCTTTGATCCATTTGAAATTTGATATGTGGTGCACAAATTCAGCTTTACGTTCTTCCTAAATGGCTACCCAGTTGTCCTGGCAGCGTTTATTCAATAGCCAATATTTTTCCAGTTATATTTAATGCTACATTTAACATATATCAAATTTCTATATGCACATGTTTCTCTTTCTGGACCCTGTACTCCAGTCAGCTGATGATTTTGTTTTAATCATGGGCAAATTCACTACTTTTACTAAAGATATTTTATTGTATTTATTTTTTATTTTAATTTCAGTATAGTTAACATACAGTGTTATATTAGTTTCAGGTGTATAATACAGTGAATCAACAATTCTACACATCATTACTCAATGCTTATCATGATAAGGGTATTTTTAATCCTCTTCACCTCTTTCACCCAACCTCTCACCCACCTCCCCTCTGATGTGCTTTATATAAGTGAGTGCTCTCAGTTATTTTTTTTTTCTTAACAAGAACATATTTTTTTACTTGAAGGATACATATAAAACATTCTATCCAAGAAAAACAGAATATACATTTTATTCAAGTACACACAGAAGAATCCCCTGGTTAAATCACATTAAAAGAGACATAACAGGGACACCTGGGGGCTCAGCAGTTGAGTGTCTGCCTTCAGCCCGGGGCCTGACCCCAGGGTCCTGGGATCGAGTCCCACATTGGGCTCCCTGCATAGAGCCTGCTTCTCCCTCTGCCTATGTCTTTGCCTCTCTCTCTCTCTCTCTCTCTGTGTGTGTGTCTCTCATGAATAAATAAATAAAATCTTTAAAAAAAAGAGACATAACAAATACTACAAATTTAAGATGACTGACATCATACCAAGTATATTTTCCAACTACAGTGGTATAAAACTAAAGATAAACAGTAAAACAAACCTGGAAAGTGTGCTGAATATCTAACATGTAAATACTAAATAACACACTACTGTACAAGCAAAGGGCCAAATAGAAAATCAAATGGCAAATCAAAATATGTCTAAAAACAAAAGAAAAAGAACACACAAAATTCCAAAGCCTATGGGATGCAGCGAAAGTAAATATTAGAGTGAAATATATGCTATAAATGCTTGTTTTAAGAAAAAAAGCTCTGGGCAGCCCTGATGGCTCAGAGGTTTAGTGCCACCTTCAGCCCAGGGCGTGACCCTGGGGTCCTGGGATCGAGTCCCGCGTCGGGCTCCCTGCATGGAGCCTGCTTTTCCCTCTGCCTGTGTCTCTGCCTCTCTCTCTCTCTCTCTTTCTCTGTGTCTCTCATGAATAAATAAAGAAAAAAAATCTTTAAAAAATAAAAGAAAAAAAAAGCTCAAATAAACAACTTAACATTACACCACGAGGAACTAGAAAAAGAAGAAACTTAGCGGAAATTTAGTAAAGAAATAACAAAGAAAATTTAGAAATAGAGACTAAACACCTAAAAAAGAAAAAAAAAAGTTAAATTGGCAATGCTTTAATCACATTAACTAAGAAAAGCTAGAGGGAAGATTCAAAAACCAAATGGGAAATGGAAGAAAAAACAATACAACAGATACCATAGACTATATAGAGATAACAGATGACTATAAATAATTATATACTATATTATAGTATATATTATATACTAACAAATCAGATAACTTGGGGGGGGGGGAACCCAGATAATTCCTAAAAATATCACGAGTTGCCAATGTTAAATAATGAATCTTGAATCTAAGAAGTAGGAAATTTTCTTAGGCCAGTAACAGTGAAACTTGAATTTGGAATAAAAAATCTGCCAGTACAGAAAAGTCCAGACTACATGGTTTCATTGGTTTCTTGTTGCAAACATTAAAAAAAAAAAAAAAAAAAAAAGATAATCTTTATCAAAATCTTACAAGTAATGAAATAGAGGGAACACATTCAAAATCATTCCACGAGGCTGGTAATACCCTTATAACAAAGCAGGATAAAAATAATACAAGAAGAAAAAGGTCTAGTTTGCCCAATATAAGGATTGCTACTCAGACTTTCTCTTGATATCCATTTGCATGATAAATGTTTCTTCACCCCCTTATTTTCAATTCACACATGTCTTTAGGTCTGAAATGAGTCTCTTGTAGGAAATATAAATGGATCCTACTTTTTAAATTATTCTGACACTGTATGCAATTTATTGTATTACTAACATCTACTGGAACTCTTTTTATCCCCCAGGGTTCTATTCCTAGTTATTTTGGCATGTTCATTTTTTCCACACAAACTTTAAAAGTAACTAGTCTAGAAAGAAAAAAAAGCTAGTGTTTTACTGAATTCGTGCCAAATTTACATATTAACATAAGGTAAATTTATATTTTTACCATCCTAAGTCCTATTCAAGAATAAGAATTGTCTAAGTATCTACTTTTACGTCTTTCAGGACGCACAGCAAATATCATGTATATAATAAATAACAATGGCAATAATAATAAGCAGTAAATTTCCAAATGCTTACATTGTGACAAGCACTGTCCTAAGTGCTTTACTTATATTACTTTGTGTAAGTCTCACAAAAATACTTTGGGCTTTGTATTATCATCCAGATTTTACCAATAAGAAAACTAGTAATTATAAATTAAATAATATTATACAGAATAGATATGCAAACTAATGATTTTTGAAGCCAAAATACCATTTTAATTAATCTTACTGACAAATATAAAAAGTCTAATAATATACAGTGTTGCTGAACCTATAAGGACCCTGGTAGTCTCAAACATTTTGGGGGAGAGCATTAATTGCTGTAACCCTCTGTTAAAAGCATATATGACTTATAAACTGCGGGGATTTCTGATGGGATTTCTCATATAATATCACACGTATACAATTCTGAAAGTATAAAGGTCTTTATCATTGTATTTTTCTGGGTGTAAAAGACTAAAACAGTATCACTGCCCATCGGGTAAATCAAGTAGGTTACATGCCAACAACGAGACACTTGATAGCCATTATTAACTCTGAGGTCCATCCCAGTTTTACTGATTATAGAAAGATCATTAAGACTTCAAAGGGATAAAGGTGCAGAATTTTGATAACAGTCTTCTCTCACTTACCCTCTTAAAATAAGGCAATGCACTTGCATATGCATGTGAAGTTTCTGGAAGGGATAACAGAATTTTGTCTCTGGAGAAGGGAATAAGGGTCTGAGTTAAGAGAGACATTAACTTTTAATTATGCAGCGATTTTTTTTTTTGGCCATATTCAAGTATTACCTTTGAGATTCTAAAAGAAAATACTAGAAATAGAGAAAGAAGTGGTAAGATTTAAAACAAAACCAGGTTCTGGGCCAAGCACCTAACCTAACCAAACGTGGCTGTGTTGAAGGGAAAGCCATACTGCTTCCAAAGTTGAAGTTCTGAGCGTTACAGTTAGAGGATGCACCCTTGACACGAGAAACTTAGGGCCTCTCTACCGACCTCTGCCTCTAGGAATGGTTTCCATGAGAAGTGGGAATTGGTTGAGAGAGTGACAAGCATACTTTATATTTGGTTTTACTTGATAGAAAAATCGGATCCTGTGAGGCAAGCTTCAGAACAGATCATGGCGATTGGAACCACGAGAGTGGTGTTTATAAATTGGAAAATGTTTTGAAGCTCAGGGCTTCCTTTGCAGATGGGGAAGCTTGCTTAGCAGGTGGGACTCCACCAGCTATAGGTTCACTTGCAAAGCTTTCTGCCAAATGCAAAATCCACACAATAAGCAGTTTTCAAACTACATCCCTAGAGACTAAGCTTGTTAAAATTCTTCTTCCCTAAACAAATGTGTATTTGAAAAATAGGAAAATACTTATTTCACAGTTATCTTTCTTTGGCTCTAGGGACAACTCAGAGAGTCTCCTGTTGAACTAGGACCAACCTGAGGGACGTATTAGCTGATGCTGCAGGGGATCAGTCCTGGGCCCTGTGCTGCTTAATGATGTCTTGTCCTCTGCCTGCCAAAGGACAGGCTCATCAAGGGTACAAATGGCACAAGCAGTCAGGAAGGAAGCAACATTTTGGACACAAGAACAGAATTCAAATTATGTTAGTAAATTGGAAAGGCGAAGAAGAAAAACAAACAAAAGGAGGGAAAAATAATAAGTATTTAGGAAGGGAAAAGGAGGGGCGCCTGGGTGGCTCAGTTGGCTACGCAAGTGTCTGACTCTTGATTTCCATTCTGATCATGATCTCAAGGTCATGAGATTGAGCCCTGCTTCGGGCTCCACACTCAGCACAGAATCTGCTGGACTTTTTCTCTTCCTTCTCCCTCTGCCCCTCTCCCACTTCCAAAATAATTAAATAAATCTTAAAAAAAATAATGGTGTGGAAAAGGAAATACCCAGAAGAACTGCTCACAATTAAACCCGAGGGTCAGAATAGGAAATAAGCCCCTGGTCCATGTTTAGCTAGAAAACGTATGCTGTGAATCATAGACAATGGAAGAAAATCATTCTTTTATATCAAGGGCCAGTCAGCCATCATTTTGAGATCTCTTTTTATTTCTGGGTTCTAATGTTTGCCTGGAAGGATATTAAATACATCAGACATGGCAGGATGGCTGAGAAATGGGACCTAAATGGAACTATAGGAACAGCAAGTATCATGTACATAGGTTTCTTAGAAGCATTATGTGAGTGGCTCCAGGAAGGGTGCCTTAACCTCAGAGTAGCTGGAAAGTCTACAAGAAAGGTTTGTGTCAGGGCCCACTAGGTTTTAATGGTGACGAATTAAGCCTCCATTCTAATTCAAATATCTCTGGGAGTGGGTTAAGGCAATGACTGCCTCTGTGTTATAGGCTGCCATGGAGTCGTAGACTTCTTATTCGTAATACTGAAATTGCAAATAATTCTTTCCACAAATATTTGAGCACCTACTGAGTGCCAAGCACTATTCTAGGCACTAAGTATATATAATCCCCTAAAATTCTATTTTCTAACCAGTTCTTTGTAAATGTTCATCTTTCCTTAAAGTAATAAATCTTATACAGCTAGTAAAAGCCAGCTGACACTCTCAATTTTGCCTGGAGATCTCTTTGTGAAAATTCAAAACATCATTAGTTATTTGTTCCATCTTCCAAGTTACCACAGGAGACTTGCTTTCTCAAGTACTTCACAATTGTATAGAATGGCTCCAATTTTTCCAGTTTCCTATAGCAATTTCTTTGACATTTTTTTCAGCCTCTGGCCATGTTTAAAGATGAGGCCACTGATGCATTATAGGTTTTAACACCTCACTCTTGGCATCAACTCCTGTAGAATTTATCTTTTGTCCCCAAAAAGTCACATAACAATCAACTGCAAAGCATAGTTTATTCAAATAGTAAGTAAATGCTTATGAACCTGTAGGACAGATTCACTGATCATGACTAAGCACATCATGTCTATGGTCAGCTGCAGGTTGACTACACATCTTTACTGATCTAGAATGGACTCAGATTAGGTCACTGGAATGACCTGACACTCTACCACATGTCTTTTGTTCTCCCACAACACAACCCAGGGTTATACTAAAGGCAAAGAGAAGTAATAGAACAAGTAGAAGTGAGCAAGATTTCTCTGCTTGCCTCATATTTATCACAGCAAATCATAAAGCTGAACTCACAAAGAGAAGGGAACTCTTCCCCACCTCTGGGTGAAAGCACACCCATGTGAAGGGCGTGGATACAGGGGGTATAAATAATTGGAGATATTAACACAGTAACTCTACAAAAGAGACTATGGTCATAATTCATATAAAAATATGTCTTGATGGCAGTGAAAATGAGGGGAAAAAAGTATGGCTCTTTGCAGAGGTTGAGATGATAGGATAGTCTGACTGACCAGATGGACATGAGAGAAAGAGAAAAATTGATGTTGGCAAAATTTTGGGCTGAGTACGTGGGAATATAGACTTGTTAATTAATTGAGGTAGAAAGACTGAACAATAAACAGGTGTGAAAGAGACTATCAGGACCTTCACTTTAGAGACTGTCCCAGTTAAAGCAATTGCAAAACACATGACCTCAAAATTGAGTGGCTTATTAATAGCAACCACATTGATATTGCTCACAAATCTGTGGTTTGGACAGGGCTCAAGAGCAGTAGCTCATCTCTGCCCCATCTGGCTTCAGCTGGAGAGGCTTGAATGCAGGAAGCTGGAATCATCTGAAGGCTTGCTCCCTCATGTGTCTGGCAGTTGATGCTGGGAAGACTCAAACAGCTGGGGCCTAGAAGAGCTGCAGATCCTCAGGCATCTCTATCTTTGTGTGATTTCATCACACCATCTCTATAATATGGTGGCTTCAAGGTAGCCAGACTTCTTACATATTAACTCAGGACTCCCAAGATACAGGTTTTAAGAGAGATAGTCAGGTAGAAGCTTATTAACTTTGTCAGTTTTTCTGAACAGTCTTAGAAGTCATACACCATCACTTCCACCATATTATATTCATTAGGTAGGACTAAGTCACTGAAGTCAGTTCACTTTCAAGAGAAGGGGATTTAGACTCTCCCTTAGAGGAAGGAATTGTCAAAGCACTTGTGGACATCTTTTTCAAGCCCTCACAAGAATGATAAGCAAGATGTTTATCACACTTCCAAGTAGAAATGACAAGGAGAGGCTCATATTTACCAACCTGGAATTCAGAGCAGAGATCCAAGCTGGTAATATAAATTTAAGAGCCAAAGAAGTGATGCATATACCAAGTCTTAGGACACTGTGAAATTTAAAGGCTGGGGTGAGGAGACGGAAGCAGCAGAGAAGGTGAGAACAAATGGTTAAAAAATCATTCTGTGGATAAAAAACAAGAAGTATGATTTTTCTATAACTATTTTCCAGACAAAATGTAAGCTATGTAATCTCTATAATGGCAGAAACTGTTATCTTTCTCTTTGTGAATTTCCAGAACAATGTAGAAACTCAAAAATAAATAGTTTGGAAATAAATAGATGTTGGACTATAGAAAGACCCACGGCAGGGGCTCAGTGGCTGGGAGGATAGGAAGGAGCTTACGGTGAGGAGTCTAATTCTTGGAATATACATAAAGCAGGTTAGAAATGCATTTCTGGAACCCTGTAGTAAGTCTGAGTCAACTGGTATGCCACAGAAATGGAATGTGACATATCAGGAGAGGATAAGAGCTCCAAAGAAGGAAGGCAGCAGAGAAATCAATGATACAGTCTTGAAAAATATGACTTCTTGTACTGTTCCCCCTACCCCAAGTTCCAAATAATCTCATTCTCGTTTAACTTTCCAGCCTCACCTTTTATCTTCCTTCTATCTTAATTCTTATGTGCCAGTCACAGTAAGTACCCTCTCTTTTCCAAAATGACCTTGTTGATCTGTGGCATAATAGGAACCATTTTTTTGGTGTGGTATGTTTTTTTTTAATCACTATCTGGCATGATTTGCCATATTTCAGGTATGTTTGGTCAATGGCCTTACATGTCCCTGATGTTTGGTCTAGAATAAGGAACAAAATGACAACAAGGGAGAACTGAAGTTAGAGTCTATATCCGTCCATATCAGGACCAGATGGTTAAAAGAGGCAGAATGGGAAAACAGGAAGAGAACATATATTGAATGTGTGTAACATGCACAGTACATGTTACATTACCTAATTCTCACAACATCCATGTGAATTTGGTATTGAATCCTCAAGACAAATTTTAATGTTGACAAAAGTTTGGGCTAAGCATGTGGGACAATAGACTTGGTAGAAGAAAAGAAAACAGAAGATAAATTTCTCTTAGGTCCCACAGTTAGTGGTTGGATCCGATACTCTGAAGTACAAATATAATAGGTAAGGGAACTCAGTCACAGGAAGACTGAGGTTCCAGCTCAGGAAAGTCAGCTACCAGCAACCAGTGTTCAAAGCACAGATTAGTCATCAAAATCTAGGACCAGCCCTTGGGATCTCAGAGGGCAAACTAGAATCATGAGGGGAAGTAACTGGGAAAGCAACTAAATTTGAGCAAATGAAATCATAGTTGACGTTTCTAACAGAATTATAGTATCTGCATGACTCCTTTTGAACAGCATCTAGAGATAGCATTTGCATTTCATATGTTTGTGATAATTAGCCATTTTGAAAGGTAGTGTTGGTGGAGATATTTACAGAACTGCACATATATTTATAGTTCCCTATACAATCATAGGTGAGCAGAACACTTCACTGCTCAATTAATGACTGTTTAAATAATAGCCTGAATCACTGGATCAACTCTTGTTGAGATAATATAGCTTTGCAAAATAACAGCGGGAGTACAGAGAAATGCTCTTGGAAACCATGCTATAATGTCTAATAGTAGGAAATTTGGTTCACAATAATGTGACCAGAGGTTAATACACATAAGCACGGGAGGTCTTCCCTTTTATTACAATAGAGGGCTTGAGGATTCAAACAAGTATTTGTTGAGAATTATTATGTGTGAAGTACCGTGGGGATAAAATGATGAAAAGAAATAGGCTTTGTCCTCAAAAAGCTTACAACATGTAACTGGCAGTCTCAGGAAACAAACTTACATGTAAGAGCAGTGTAAAACACATGGTAATTACCCTCTCCAAACTCCCATAAAAGAAAGAAACTACTGTGGATTGGAGGTAGTTTGGGAAGAAGTCCCACAGACTGGGAAGAAACAAATGAGCAAAATTCTAAAGGAGAGAAGGGGCAGAGTGGGTTCAGGGTGTGGTGAGTGGCCCAGTCTAGCTCACAGGGAAGATTAAAACTGCACATCAATAGATTTTAAGATTTGAATGAGAGACTGGGCCTAGCTTTAGAGTTTGAATTCAATCCATTGAAGAAATTTACGTAGAAATTTATGAAGAAATTTATGTAACATTTTAAGAAGTGTTTTTGGTAAAATATGCAAAAAACGATTTGGTCCTCCTAGTATTTTCTTTACTCTCCCCCTCCCAACTAGAAAAATGATATAACTTTAATTTATGTCCCAATGAAATGATTGTCAGTTTCTGTATAATAAGACTCTTTTGGTTCAGTGACTCTTCAAGATCTAAAAAAGATGTATTTACTAGGTTAGCCATCTTTGCCACATTATGGAATTCTTAACCTCCGTAGTCAATTCTAATTTTATATACCAAATTCATTTGTGTATAATCAAACTGGTCCATCCACTGGCCTTACATTACAAATGATATCAATCCAGGGCATCTGGGTGGTATAGTTGGTTAAGCATCCAACTCTTGGTTTGAGCTCAGGTTATGATCTCAGGGTCCTGAGATAGAACCCCACATCAAGTTCTATACTCAGCAGGGAGTCTGCTTGGGATACTCTCTCTCTGTTCTTCTCCCTACTCTCTAATTAAAATAAATCTTTTTTTAAAAAGTAAAAATGGTATCAATCCTTTGAAAAAACGCTGTGCTTCTATGAAATTTTAGAAAACTGTATAGGTTAAGAAACCCAAAGTTATTTTACAACTTCAGGAACTAGTTCCAGCCATCCATCTATCTTAGGTAAGGATCCATGGATACTGAATTTTTTCTACAGCAGATTCAAATTGGAACTGTATCTAAGGGAATGGGGAAAGTGAATAACAAAAGATGCGTACAAAATATAGAGCCAATTCCTAGCTCATAGCAAGGATTACTGATGCCACCCTGAGCACAAAACTCAGCCTCAACTAGCCAAACAGTTCAAACAGTTCCCTCCTGTGTTGCGAGAACCTAGGACAGTCCTAGATAATCTTCTCATGCATGAGAAGCTCCTAAGAAATGGCCAGGAGTACAGGAAATTGGAATAAGCACACATAGACACACACACACACACACACACACACACACACACACACGGGAAAAGAGAGTAGAAATAGATAGCTGGGGCACTTCTATAACAATTTGGTCAACAACACATCATTTTTTGGTGATGTGGCCTGCTTCCAAGTTTTGAAAATCTTGTCACATATGTGGTTTGAGTATGAAAAGAAAGTGGAATAACCAGGAGTACCACAAAGTGAAGGTCAAAGCAGGATGCAGTAAACATCAGTTTCTTTGGACACAGGGGGCACGGAGACGTACAGGCTACTTGGGTGTCGTGACTATGAGTGAGGTTATTTTTACTTGTCATGTATGAAGTCTTTAAAAAATTAGCTATTGACATCTGAAGGAAATAAAGGCAAGAGTTACCCAGAAAACACAGGATTTTTTTTTTCTTTTGAAAGTAGATAACTTGACTTTATGATCCTAAACCCTGATGATATCCTTAAATTCTTTCTGAGTAAAACAGAGCAGAAAACAAGAAATAGTCATCAGTTGCTAGCTCAGAATTATGTCAGGCTTCAGACTAACAGTTTTATCAGCTTTTACATAAGACCCTTCTGCCTCAATTCCTGTATAATCATAACCACCACTACACTTCTTCCATATGGCATACATTGTGCAAAGCACTTTATATTATTAACATTATAATTATTATAGTATCGATATTCCCATATTATACTGACTTTCGTTATTTTCATCTTATCATTGAGGCTTAGGTAAAATTAGTGATTCCCAAAGGCACACATGGGGACATGGGGCATCCGACATTCCTATCTCAAATGCAAGCCTAGCTCTTAGAATTACCCAAGTTGTAGATTAAATTGAAAAGATTCCTTGGCTCTACACAGACTTGTTATGCTAAAGATGATCAACTTTGGGTCAAAAATCTACTTGTTTAAAAAAATATTGTTTTCCAGAAAATTAAAATGGAAAGGATTCAAAAATTAGGTTACTTGGTCAGTTAGTAAGTCATGAAGCGAGAGTTTAAGTGCAGGTTTCTCCTTGACAGCCCATATTCTATTTAATGTAGTTCTGTTTATCCTGCTTTCTCTGGTATGTTCTCAAGCCACTCCCATGACTACTTGGACTTTAGATATATTACCTTGGCTCCATTTTGGGCCTCTCATCTTCACTTTTGTAACCTGACCTCAGGAGAGCTATCTGGTCAGTATTCACTAAAGGCAAACTTGTAGCCTTCTGATCCAGAGACTCCAATTCTCCACGTGACTCTGGGTGACTCCATGTAGTTGGTCACGTGAAGTTAAGCCAAGATGTCTCCATTTGCTCCTTTAAATAACCACCAGTGAAAACATGAGAAGAAAAGAAGGAATCCCACCAGTGAAACATATTTTAAGAATCAAGAAAAAATCTGAAATGGATATAATGTTGAGGCTTATGATGTTCTCATTTCTGCTAACATTTTGGATAAGGGATGTACTGATAACCAGGGAGAAGCAGGAGGCAGGACAAGAGGCTGACACACAGGGCAGTCTAGCCACACTGTGTAGAGGACTCTTCAACACTGGAGAAAGTCTTTTTTTTATTTTATTTTATTTTTTTTTTTGGAGAAACTCTTAAAGATGATGCCTGGGGCTTTGTAAACTCAAAGGACACGATCTTATTCCTTCATGAGAATATACACCTGGTCCACATTGCACTTCAGGAGAGAGTAACTATGTGACCAAAAATATCCACAGACTATCAGAGAAGTCAATCACATATACGGGTATATTTTTCAGGAATACAGTTCTTCTAGGGACCCATGGTCTTTATTCGGTAATTCAGAGACTGAGAAAACAGAGTAATTATCTAGGCATCTGCTCTTCTCCTACACTGGGAAATAGAAGCAGCAGCCTTTTATGTGTATTGCCAATGACATTCATCAGAGAACTGGGGGAGATATCTTTTCCAAATTTGCCATTGGCAATGACATTGACTTTGAGCAAAACTTAACAAAGAGTATCAGCACAAGAGGACATGGTAAAGTCCAAAAGAAGAACACAGGAGAGGTGGTGTTAAAAAGTAGTTTGTCAGTCAGCGAAAGACAAATACTGTATGATTTCACTCCTATGTGGAACTTGAGAAATGAAACAGATGAACATAGGGAAAGGGAAGGAAAAATAAAACAAGATGAAAACAGAGAGGGAGGCAAACCATAAGCGATTCTTAACCGTAGGATACAAACTGAGGGTTGCTGGAGGGGAGGTGAGTGGGGGGATGGGGTAACTGGGTGATGGGCATTAAGGAGGGCATGTGACGTAATGAGCACGGGGTGTGATAGGCAACTGATGAATCACTAAATTCTATCCCTGAAACTAATAATATAGTATATGTTACCTAAATTGAACTTAAAAAATATTTTAAGTACTTTAGTCAGTAAGATGGGTATGGAAGCCAGAGGACTGCCAAGAGGAAAGGGTATCTGCAGTCTAGAACAATAGGCAGATGGAACTGAACTGTGAAAAAGACAAGAAGTCTCAAAAGAGCTGTGATTCTCTGAAAGCACTGTTACTGGTTTCATCCAACAACCTCAAGTCCTTCATCTTCCATTTTCTCTCCCACTGATACGTCTTTTGACATCCCTTCTTGTATTTCCAAAGAACACTGGAGGGTATGCTCTATTGTGAATTTTCATAAATAGGCTGTAATGTGAAGCTTTAAAATTGTACAGTGATTAAGAAAAAACTCTTGCAAAAAAGAGCTTTTCCTCACTCGTCTATAGTCGATTGCAAGTAGAAATAACTATCTACATAGCAAGCCTATTTCTCCAAATGCTGTATGAAATTAGACAGCTAAAAATATATCCCATCTTTTTCAAGTATGTCAAGTAGTTACAATATGTCAGGTTGTTACACTGAAAATGATTGTGATATCAAAAATGAAAGATGAGGATTTCAGGTAGGAAAGAGACAGTGATAGCCAGGGGAGATTTTATCTATAAAAGATATTATCTCCATGTTAATAGCCTCAAGAGAGAAAAGGAAGGGAGCCCATGGGCAAAAAAAAAAAAAAAAAATCACTTGATATGGAAGAGATTATGGTCTGATATCAAGGGCTTTACAGAGTTTTAGATGTCAAGTCAACATCTCTTTAACCCTGAAAAGGTAGAACCACAGTGTAATTGATTAAGTCAAGCAAGGGGGCAGACCCTCCTAGAAGGCCTTTTCTACTAGGCAAAGAGAAGGGAGCCAACATAAACGGGGGAAACATAATGGTATATTTTTCTAAGAATATAATAAAGAGAAATGAAAATTAAGGCACAAAGCATGCTAACAGTCCAAACCACCAAATTCTGTCAGCTTTTCTCCTCCCAAAGGGAAAAAATAAAGGAATCATAATAAACAGAAAGTAGAAAATGCTTACAAGTCGGAATGCAGTATCTTTTGAGATGTAAAGGAAACATTCTCCTTAGAGGAAGAGAATTGCTCCTTTAATACGAACTAAAGATTTTCAAGGGAAATAATCTACCAAGCTTATATTTTTGTATGCCAGGTTCTGGCTTATTTGAGGCAAAATATTTTAGCTGTTGTTGGGTGTTTTTTTTTTTTTTTAATTAATTCTGAGAAACGAAGAAATAAACAGATGTAAAAACTCTGAGTGAGGCATTTTAGATTCAAATACATCAGCTAATAGCTTACACATGAGTCAAGACGGACTACAAAGGAGAAATTTATTAGTTCAAGAATGGACAGCTCTGAAATCCACTGTAATTTGTTGTTAATTTCTGTCGCAGGGTGGCCTGCAATTCACACAACTCTCTATCCTTATCTCCCTGACTGCAAAAGAATAATTTTCTCAACCCCAACCTTATAACCATATAATAAGACTTAATAAGATAATGGTTCTTAAGGGATTTCAATAACCTGAAAGAGAGAAGCAATAAAACATATCTTATTATCATCAACATATGCATTTTAGAATAATTATTTTAATGGCTCAATTTTCTCTCATAATAATGAGGACTACAATCTTGGCTAATTTAACTGAGGAGTGTCTTTCATGCTTGAGTTACTATACATGAGAATCAAATAAAAGGCTTCCCTCCTTCCTTCCTTCTTTCCCTCCCTGTTTCCTTCCCTCTTTCCATTGTTGCTGCTGCTTTTGTTGTTGGGTATTCCCTCTTTGGAGAAAGGGCATTTTCACCTCCTGTAACTCTCTACTTGCTGAAATAACTTTATACTAAACTTTCTCATGTCTTAAGGTCTCAGGTTTCAGCCCTTTGGAGATATCTCTACTGATTATTAGCACTCCAAAAGGCTACCTCTTTTCTCATTTAGCTTCCACATACTATCTATGCTAACAAACACACATTCAGAACAGCATCTGTGGATTGTATTTTTTTTAGCTTGGCTTTGAAGAAAGGGAAGAACACAGTGGTATAAGCCAGAGGGCTAGCTCTGCCAGTCAAACAGCCAGTGCTTTGAAGGACTGAAAATGATGATAGTTTTCAGAAAGGGGTGACAAACGCCCCCAAATATTTTGTAATATTCAGGAGACATGATTACCAACATGAAAAGGAAGTTAATACAAATTTTTGGCATCAATTTATTTCCTTACGATGATGGAGTTGGCTCTGACATTATGGAAACAACTAGACCAAAAAGAAATGGGATGATTAGAGTCAAGGTATATGGTGGTTGGAAAACACTTTGCCCAAAGCTTGAGGAAACTCAAGGATTAGAAGACACGAGTTCCAGTCTCTTCCCTGTTGCTGACTTTCTGGATATTCTTGGACTTTTAGTTCAACAAACATTCATTGAACTTCTTTTATGTGCCAGACAATATGCAAAGTGCTACGAATCTAAAGAACAGAACACATTTCTTTCCTATGCCAGTCACTGGATGTGATTCTGTATGCAATCCTTTTAAAAGATAGCACGTGCATTAATCCAACAAATGATCACCAAGTACTTTTGTAGATCAAGAGATTGTGTTGGACAATTTCAAAAATACAGACTTTTTTGTTTTAATACAATTCATGCACTCAAATCACTCAAATACTGTATACTAGAGTAGAAGATAAGTGCTAGGTGGAAGATGAATAATATAGTAATAATAATTATTATTAAATAATAGTCCAGAGAATAAATAGATGGTTTCCAGCCAAGAAGACTCATACATGTCTCATGAAGAAAGTATAGGTTGTTGACTCTCCATTTAAAGATCGACATGATTGGGCAGCCTGGATGACTCAGCGGTTTAGCACTGCCTTCAGCCCAGGTGTGATCCTGGAGACTCAGGATCAATTCCCACGCTGGGCTCCCTGCATGGAGCCTGCTTCTCCCTCTGCCTGTGTCTCTGCCTCTCTCTCTCTCTCTCTCTCTCTCTCTCTCTTTCTGTATGTGTGTGTGTGTGTGTGTGTGTGTGTGTGTGTGTGTGTCTCATGAGTATATAAACAAAATATTTAAAAAATAAAAATAAAGATAGACATGATCATGGGTTCATGGATTACAAAAAGAAATGCTCAGCAAAGATATACATGGGGATACATACAGCAGAAGTCAATAACAGTATATGGGCTATTTGGATTGGTTTATGGGATTTATAAAGAGAGCAATGAAAAACTCTGAAAAATGATGGCTTTATTTTAGACAAGAAATCTCAACTCAATTTAATAGAAAGAAATAGAGTCCCATATCATAGCTGGGTACTTCTCAACTCTTAGGTCTCTCCTCAGATATCACCACCTTCAGTCACAGTTATTCTCTATTATTCTACTCTATTTTGTCTTTCATTGTCCTTACTAAATTAAAATTAATAATTTTATTATTATTTTTTTTTACTTTTCATTGCCTGCCTCTAGAGACAATGCTTCTTTTGCTTATCATCCCATAACAGTACATAACATGGTACCTAGAAGCACATGTAGGACACTTAATAAATATACCTTGAATATATACTGAAGAAAAAAAAATCCCTGAATGAAATATTGCCATTTGCAATAACATAAACAGACCCACAGTGTATAATGCTAAGTGAAATAAGTTGGAGAAAGAAAAATACTGTATGATCTCACTTATATGTAGAATCTAAAAAAACAAATGAACAAACAAACAAAAAACAGGAACAGACTCATAAATACAGAGAACTAGTGTTGCCGGAGGGGAGCTGGGTCAGGAAACGGGTGAAGTAGGTGAAGGGAAGTAAGAGTAATTTACAGTTGTAAATGAATTAGTCATGGGGATGTACAGTATAGCAGAGGGGATGTAGTCCATGGTAATAACTTTGTATGGTAGATGGTTACTACACTTACCATTGCGAGCACTAATTAACGTAGAGAAGTGTCAAATCACTATGATAAACCTGAAACCAATACAACCCTGAATGTCAACCAGACTTCAGTTAAAAAGAAGTCCTCCAAAGTGGTGTTTTAGGAACTTCTTCATGGCCATCAGGTAGACTCGATGAGAGGAAAGAGCCTGAGGCCAGGCAGGCACACAAGTTGTAGTCCCACATAGTATCAAGTGTTCAGAGCCATAATTAGGAAACTGAAGTGGGAAAGAAATCAGACTGATAGATTTGAGAGGGAAAGGGTCAATAAAACTAGATTTGGGCAGCCAAGAAAATGAAAGAATACAAGATGTCTCAAGCTTCAGCTTTCCTCACTTGGGGGAAAATGAGAAAAGCCTGAAAGGGGAATGATATAGAGGATAAACCAGTGACTATAGCTTAAAACACATTGAGTTTAAGATGCTAAGAGAACTTGTGAGTGGATATGCTCAGTAAGCAACTGGAAACTCCAGGCTGGGGCTACGTAAATGAGCAAGACTAAGAATATAGGTTTGTGGTCACCTGACCAGAGAGGAGATTTTGTAGCCAGTAAATGATACCTCCAAAAATGAATGTAAAGAAAATGGAACAGAAGCCAATAGACAGCCAGGATCATGAACATCCAAGTTGAGGAATTGGGAGAAAGAAAAAAAGACCAACACAAGAGACAGAGATCTAACGTGCTCAATCAATTACAATACCTAAGGTTCTGGATCAATCATCTACAGTTTACAACAACCTGTGATGAGAATAGCTTCTGATATCCCACCCCCGTGGCCTGCATCCTGCTCTCTGTTCCCACTCACATTTTAGCAGTTCCCAACTACAAGTTCAAACATGTGTACCAAAGTAACTGTACCAAGAGGCAGTTTATGATTCTCAACCCCTCCATAATCATCATTGGCCTTTCCAAGACATTCCCTGACAAGCATACAATCTAAACAGTACCTCATGCTTGTTATGCAAATGCAACTTCCAAAAAGAAAAAATATAAAATCTCCTGGGTGCCAACCTTCTCACCCAATTGTGGCTCCTGGCATACTAAATGAAAAATATTCAGCTGCCGCTGGAGCACACCAAGGTGCAGCCTTATCTCAGCAGGCCCAAGGGGCTCTACGAGGAAGGAACAATCCCTCTCTGGTAATGATCTGTGCATTTTACAGTTGACAGAGGTAAGATGGCCTTATTGACCATTTTCCCTCAGAGACTCCTAAGATCAACTTGCCTGAGTATGTACATGTCTTTCAATTTAACCCCCATTAGTTATATAGTCTCTCTTAGACCAGGAGACAGGTCACTTGTGGTCCATTGTTACTAAATTCCAAGATGAGTCATCTCTTCTGTTTGTTCTTCACTTCCTTTATTTAGAGAAAATAATGAGTTCTTTTTATGGAGGCAACTTAAAAAAATGGCTTCAATTGGAAGGTAGGAGAATTTTCATGGGTGAGTGATGATCATGGTAGAGTAATTCATCAGGTTGTGGTCCTCTCTGAAGGCAAGCAAAGAAACTATGAGGACTCCTGAAGGCTCCTTCCCATATGATGGCTTTTCATGAAGGGTGATAAATCCTTAGGAAGCCCTCTTAGTAATAAGTAAGTTAATAAATCAAATTGAGTAATAATCAATATATCAAGCCAAACCATTGACCTCATATTTGAAACAAGGAGGGCTTAACCAGCAAATCTTTTACAGTATTCTGAAGCTTTGTTCCAAACTACAATAGTTCACAGTCTCGTCAGGCTACAATCAATTAGTTCATAGATTTAACTGGTATGATTCCCAGGAAAACACAGTGTCAGTCTGTAATCAAGGAGTTTCAATAGCTAATCAGAGGTTATAATTTAAGAAAATCAGGGTAAGGCCTGCTTTTGACAAGGAATGATATTTTGCTTTTAAATTTTATAGAGGTGATAAAAATAATTTAGAGAAGTTTTAAGCACTTCTTGCAAAAGGAGCTCAAAGCACTTAAGCAAAATCAATGTATTATTCCTAAGAATACTTACAGAGGAAGTAGAGGAGAAAGCAATTATTGGGTTGTATAGTTTATAGATTCAACAGAAGAAATGTTATATACAGAGTTCCTTTTATAAAACATAGCACATTTTATTCAGGTTCATGCAAGCACTTTGGAAATAATCTGTAAGCTACAAAATCCACACTAGGAATACAAGCATGAAGCTAAAGGTCAAGATAATTCAGCTAAGTCCTGACTGGCAATGGTGCCACACACTAAGTCACTTTATCTTTCTGCACAATGAGGGGACTATTGCGGAAGATGTTTTCCAATATTGTTATTATTCATATTTTGAGCTGGGTAATGTTTTGTCATGGGGTGCTTCCCCACGCATAGAGAAAATTTAGTAGTATCCTTGGCTTCCACCAAGTAGATGCTATTAGCAACCTTGCAACCAGTTATGACAACCAAAGCCAGCCCCAGGTTTCCAGACATTGCCAAATGTCCCCTGGGGGCAGAAGGTAAGAAAGAGCCGTGGTCAAGAACCACTGCTTTAAAAGACCTCAAATTCCAACACGGTCTACCATCCTATCTTTTCTCTCAAATGGTCAGATTATACAATAGGAGGATGTGATCCTAGGAGCAAACATATGACCTTTGACAGAACTCACCAGAACACCACAAGACTGTGCTTGCCCAGAGCCAATACCGAGCTACGTGGCATCTTTCCCTGTAGTTGATTTAGATCCTCTTGCTCAAAATCCTGTTGTTACAAACGTCTGGCTCTCTCTCTTCTTGGCTTTACTGATGTGACCTAGTGCAACCCAACAACTAACTTGGCTTCCAGAAGTTCGGACCTCTGGTTAGGATGCACCTTCCAATCATTCTCTGACTCCTCACTCTGAGTCCTTCTGGGCAACTATCATCTAGAGAGCTTTCGGTCCAAGAAGTCCTCTGTCTCATCCCAAAAGAAATGTATGATTTCTGGAAAATTTTAGATCAAAAAAACAAAATATTTATATTAAAAATAAAAGAAAGCTTTCAAAGTTTTGTTCCCTTTTCATTGGTTGTTTCCTTATAGGAAAAAGGAAATGTGAGGAACAACAAAAATTTGGAAAAATTAGAGATAGAGAACTTTAAAAGTATGATTACTTATTCAATAAATCATTCCTTTAATTAGTAATTTCTGAACTAAGCATTGTGCTAGGCACTACTATAATAACAAAAGCTACCCAAAGGAATTAAAATCAGGGAGTCAAAAAAATTTGCATATCAACATCTACAGCAGCATTATAGCCAAAAGGTGGAAACAATCCAAATGTTTGGCTATCGACCAAAGAATCAAAGAACAAAATGCCATATAGCCATACAAAATATTATTCAGCCTTAAAAAAATAATGAAATGCTAATGTATGCTAAAATTTGGATGAAACTGAAGGACTTTATGCTAAGCGAAATACATCAGACACAAATACGGTGTGATTCCATATGAGATACCTAAAACAGGCAAATTCACAGACACAGAAGTAAAATAGAAGTTACCAGGAGTTGGGAGAAGGGAAGAATTAGGAATCACTTTCCAATGGATGTAGAATTTCAGTTTAAGACAAAGTTCTGGAGATGCACGGTGGTGATGGTTGCATAATACTGTGAATGTATTTAATACCACAGAATTTTATACTTAAAAATGGTTAAAATGATCAATTTTGCGTCATGTGTTTTTTTATGCTTACAATGGTTAAAATGATAAATTTCATGCAATGTGTTTTATAATTTAAAAAAGACAAAATTTGAAAACAAAGATACATAAGGTGGTTTTTGCCCTGAAAGTGTACATAAAGAGAGATTGTCACATATACAACTATAAAAGTCTAGGAGATGCATGATAAACTGTATTGGGGGCAGCAAAAGAGGGAGAGAATCTTTTTCATAATAATTTAGGGCTGAGAAGAGAAAAAATCAGGAGATTAAAAAGCTTCACAGCAAGGAGAATCATAAATCAAAAGGCAACCTATTAAATGGAAGAAAATATGTGCAAATCAAATGTCTGACAAGGAGCTAGTATCCAAAATATATGAAGAACTAATATAACTCAATAGCAAAACAACGGGCAGAGACATTCTTTCCAGAGACGACATACAGATGGCCAACGCACATGAAAAGATGGTCCACATCACTAATCATAACTGCAAATCAGGGGTCCCTGGGTGGCTCAGCAGTTTAGCGCTTGCCATCGGCCCAGGGCATGGTCCTGGAGACCTGGGATTGAGTCCCACATCGGGCTCCCTGCACGGAGCCTGCTCCTCCCTCTGCCTGTGTCTCTGCCTCTCTGTCTCTCTATCTCTGTGTCTCTCATGAATAAATAAATAAAATCTTTAAAAAAAAAGAACTGCAAATCAAAACAACCAAGAGACATCATTTTACACCTGTTTGAATGGATATTATCAAAAAAGACAGGAAATAACAAATATTGGTGAGGATGTGGGGAAAAGAAAATCCTTGTGTACTGTTGGTGGGAACATAACCAGGTGCAGCCACTATGGAAAACAATATGCAGTTTCCTCAATAAATAAAAAAATAGAACTACCATTGATCCAGCGATTTCACTTTGGAGTATTGATCTGAAGAAAATTAAAACACTAATTGGAAAGGATATATGCACCCCTACATTCATTGTGGCCTTATTCACAATAGCCAAGATACAGAAAACCACCTAAATTTATAGATGAATGGATAAAGAGGATGTGGTATGTATATACACGAGGGAATGCTCTTCAGCCATTAAAAAGAACAAGATCTTGCCATTTAAGAGAACATGGATGGACCTTGAGTCCTTTGTGTAAAGTGAAATAAGTCAGAGAAGACAAATGCCATATGATCTCATCTATATTTGGAATTTAAAATAACAACAAATTGGGCCTTGGTGGTACTGTCGGTTAAGTGTCCAACTCTTGGTTTTGGCTCAGGTCATGCCTCAGGGTCGTGAGATCGAGCCCCATGTCAGGCTCCATGCTCAGCATGGAGTTGAGATTCTCTCTTACTCTCCTCATCCCCCTCCCACTCGTGCTCACACTCTAAAATAAATATATCTTTAAAAAAAAAAAAAAACAGCAACAAAAACCAAGCTCAGAGATTCTGGTGGTTGCTAGACTCAGGAGGCAAGCAGTGGGAGAAATACATAAAAAAAGAGTCAAAAAGTATAAATTTAGGGATCCCTGGGTGGCGCAGCAGTTTGGCGCCTGCCTTTGGCCCAGGGCACGATCCTGGAGACCCGGGATTGAATCCCACGTCGGGCTCCCGGTGCATGGAGCCTGCTTCTCCCTCTGCCTGTGTCTCTGCCTCTCTCTCTCTCTCTGTATGACTATCATAAATAAAAAATAAAAAAAAAAGTATAAATTTAGATATTAAATAATTAAGTCATGGGGATGTAATCTATAGCATGGTGACTATAGTTAATAGTGTATATTTAAAAGTTGCTAAAAGATCTAAAATTCCTTATCACTGGAAACAGACATGCAGCTCTGCATGGTGAAGGATGCTAACTGGAGTTACTGTGATCCCTTCACAACACACACAAATATTGAATCATTACGCTGTTCACCTGAAACTAATGTTTATGTCAATTAACCTCAATTAAAAAATGTTTCAGATTTGAGACAGCTAATACTGCATATTACACAGCAGCTCCAGGAGCAGTTAGTCAGCCTATCACAATTTAACGGAAGGTGAATATACCTACTATGTGAAAAATAAAGTACAGACCAAGACAAGTCAGTTCAATTATGTATGTAGATCTCTATCTCCCTCACCCCGTATGGGCTGGGTGCGATCGTTTCCTAATTGGGGCACTGGTTTGTGTGTGTCCGAGGCTGACCGTGGGAAGTTAATCAGAGAACCTGAAAGTAGAGAAAGGTGGAAGGCGAACTGAAGCCCTGAGCGAAGCATGAACGACTCAGGCAGTACAGGCAAGGCAGCAGGAAGGCGGAGCATGAGAACAAATGCACTAAGTCCCACGAAGACAAGGCAAGGCCACCCACGGTCATGGTGCACACCAGAACGTGCTGGGCGAACTCATCCTCCTCATCTAGAGCTTCTAGTAACCAGTTGTCTACGTACAGTCACCAAAGTGATTCATTGGGTTAGGTATCCCCAGAGGAGGCACTACTTGATCTTAAAATGAAGTTGGCTAAGTGATAAAAGACAAAAGCAGAAAAAAAAAAAAAAAAAGACAAAAGCAATGGCCTGAGTCAAGTCAGGATGATGTGAAAGTACACAGGGGAGATCAAGAAGTCTACTACGCCCGGGCCTCGCATAGGTGTGCGTGTGTGCAAGGACACTGGGGTGACAGGTCTCGAGGCAACCTGGAAGACAGGTTAGGGCCACATTATGAGGAGTTGTTACACCTTTGCCTCTTACCTCTTGGGGTCGCTTCACGTCAGGCTCTTAACCAAGTAGATGCACTTCCATATTAAATCATCAGTATGCGCGTGTTCCTCAATGGGGTTTCAGGTTTTGTTCTTTTTTTTTTTTACTTTTGTGTTAAACACATTTACAAGACTGTAAGGCAGCTCATATTGGACAGCCTGTGCTGGATGTTAGAATGCGGCAAGATGGGAGAACAGAGGAAACTAAACTGTATTCCTCAGCCCAAAAATGAGAATATTGATGCTAAGTCCTGGGACTCTTGTGAGAATCGCTACCATAAATGCTAGACGCCTCTCGTATCATCACGCCTGGTGCGCAGCTGATGTGCCATGCAGGGTGGTTGTTAGTACGGCCTCTTCACCTGCCACAGTCAAAGCTAGCGGTCAGTCTAGGGCGCCTGGGTGGCTCAGACGGCGAGGCATCTGCCTAAAGCTCAGGTCATGATCTCCTGGTCCTGGGATCAAGCCTGGTGTCAGGCTCCCCGCTCAGCACGCAGTCTGCATCTCCCTTTCCTTCTGCCCCTGCTCATGCACGCATGTGCACACTCTCTCTGTCTCTGTCTCAAATGAATAAATAAAATCTAAAAAAAAAAAAAAAAAAAAAAAAAAAACCCAAAAAAACCTAGAAGTCAAAGTTCATGAAAGCAGGAAATCATTAAAAATGATACATATAGGTATCTGATATTTTAACTGAAACAGGTAAATGTTGATTTCTCAGGAAATCTTTTTTTTTTTTTTTTTAGGAAATCTTTTGATATAAACATACTTTTGAGTGTTAGACCTCTGATTAGAACTTTAAACCACCTGTATTGATTGCATACGCCATCCCTCAGGATTTCCAGTTCAGTTTCTTTAAAGAAGAATTTACTGTTTAAAATCACCGGCAAGGGGCACCCGGCTGGCTCAGTCAGCGGAGCATACGACTCCTGATCTCTGAGCTGTGAGTTCCACTTCCACACTGGGTGCAGAGATGACTTAAAAACAAAATCTTTGAAATCTCTGACAAAGCATTCTGAGAGCAGAATCTATCTAGATTATGAAGATCCTGAATGACTTGCCCACACTCAATCAGACCATTTTTTTTTTTTCCCTCTAGAATCATTTGCTTTTAGGATTTCCAAAAGTTCTCAAGTCAGTTTTCAGAGTAGCAAAGGGAAAGAGTAAAACACCTTTCTTCCTACCGTGATATTTTATTCCTTTTCAAAATATTTAACAGAATTGCGAAGCCACACCTGCTACGAACAGGTTGCCCTCTTTGAGAACTAACATAGTTGACCCTAGGGTGGCAAAAGCAGCAGGGAATGAGCCCATACCAGCTTCAAGCACCCATGGTAGGGAACCAGTAGGCAGTATGCCTTAGGGCCTGGGATTGAGACGGAGTACGGTCCCCTCACCGACAGAATGGCATCGCCGAGAGCCCCTTGGGACGCAGGATCCGGGCCCCCATCACAACCCTGCCAAATATGACCTGCATTTTAGGTAAGGTTCATGCACATTGCAACCTGAGAAATTTCTTTTCTTTTTATTATTATTATTATTTTTATTTTTTTAATAATAAATTTATTTTTTATTGGTGCTCGATTTGCCAACATACAGAATAACACCCAGTGTTCATCCCATCAAGTGCCCCCCTCAAACTTCTCATACTTTAATCAGCATGATTTTCCAACTGGTGGCTACCCTGCTGTACTTCAAAATTCCCTTAGAGCCTTCTTAAAATCCCTGCGGGCTGAGCGCCAGACCAGGTTCTTCAAAACCTCTGGGGAGTGGAGATTCTCCATCCTTAATCCCCCAAACCCCACCTCATCAGGCGTTTTCAATGTTCAGCCGAAGTTGACTTCTCCAAGCTGAAGTGCATCAGAACCCTCCGGGGGGCTTCCGTTCAACGCGGATTGCTAAGGCCCCGGCCTCAGACTTCCTGAGTCTGGTCTAGCAGGGAGCCCAGCGGATGCTCCTAACTCCCCTTGGGACCTGCTTGCGGGGAGAGCAAGCGTTCGTTTTAATCTGATAAATCTGGATTAACACCGGTGACTCGATTTGGTGGGGTTGATGTCAGCTTCAGCTGCCGCATGCTTTTGAAATTAGGGTCCACTCCAGGCAGACACATTTCAGATAGTTTTGGGGTTTTGTTTTTGAAAAAGATCCAGTGGGAGAGGAAAAGAAGGAAAGATACATGCCAACACAACCCTGCCCAGGTTTCTGAAAGTGTGCGCGGAATACACCGTCTCATCGGGCTCATTCTCTGAGCTGGCACTCCTGACATTTTCTTTTTCTTTTTGAAGCTTGTGATCTCAATTTTCTTTTTCTTTTTGTTTCTTTTTTTTTTTTTTTTTATAAAAGTATATATCTTTTTTAAATTTTTTTTATTTTAATTTTTTTTTAATTTATTTTTATTGGTGTTCAATTTGCCAACATACAGAATAACACCCAGTGCTCATCCCGTCAAGTGCCCCCCTCAGTGCCCGTCACCCAGTCACCCCAACCCCCCCACCTCCCTTTCCACCCCCCCTAGTTCGTTTTCCAGAATTAGGAGTCTCTCATGTTCTGTCTCCCTTTCTGATATTTCCCACTCATTTACTCTCTTTTCCCCTTTATTCCCTTTCACTATTATTTATATTCCCCAAATGAATGAGACCATATAATGTTTGTCCTTCTCCGATTGACTTATTTCACTCAGCATCATACCCTCCAGTTCCAAATTTCTGAAAAGTTAAAACTTTGTCCAACCTAAGAAAGTCCCCTGCATCTCTATATGGCCGGCGGATTTCTGAAGCAGCGTGTTTCTCAGGCTGTAGCCGGGGAGGCCAGAAGCGGCTGAAATGCTCAGTTGCCCGTTCAAAGCACTTGCCCCAAATTGCCCAAACAATGTGCTGGATCTCAGGCTACATTTTCACATCAATTAAAGAAATGATTTTTCAAACATACCTCTTATTTTTTAATTCTCCCAAACTTAGCCTACGACAAGCCTTGTGGAATATTTCTTCGGATCTCGGCTCTCAGATTTAAAGTAGCATGAATTTCTGGGAAATAAATGTTCTCTGATTTTCAGCAGAGTTTCAAGGAAGTGTAGCACAGCTAAAGGACAATCTAATGGATAAAGGATCCCTGTTTACCGTGAACAAATCCAATTTTACATATAAACAAACAAAAAAAAAAGAGCTAAGTCACCGCAAGGGTGTAATGCTGTACTGCACACATACCTGTAACGTGATCACTCAGGAACCTTGCCTACCAGGTGAGTACGTTTGGAAATAAAATCAGTTCAACTACATTTACTACAGAGCAATAAGCTACGACCCAGCACAATGAGAGTAACCCGGAGAGCTGACTGTTGGCACCTGTCCTTCACACACCTGAGCCCACCCCAGGGGCACTGCCCACGAGTCCTGTGCTGTATCTAAAGAGCACGTCGCACGACCAAAGGAATCGAGAGGAGTGAAATGCTTGCCCAGCGATAGCAGCTGCTCTGAGCCAACAAGGCCATGAGCGAGAGATGCTGAGAAGATCAAGGGAGAGCAGGCTCTTAGCAGCTAGTTCTACACCTCGCTGCTCTGGGCAGAGCAGGGGAGGAGCGGGCAGGTCAGGATGGAAGCAAAAATATGCGTGGTCAGACACACAAAAATTGCCCGGCTCATAGGCTTGGCGGAACCAGAGTCTGGAGGTACGAGGAGTCTGGGCAGGGCACGGGACTAGAGGCGAGGCAGGAACCAGGAACCCCTACGGGACAGCCTGCCACACTGCCGGGCTTCCTCGGAGCTCCAGACAATAGGAAGAGGATCTGCTCTGGAAGACGAGAGGCAATCCTGAGAATCAGAGCATGGTGACTCAGAGGCCTCGGATCCTGGATAAAGGCCTCCAGAAATCCATTTTCTATGGAGACTTTTCCTAAACTGTGAGAGAGAGAGAGAGAGAGAGAGCACACGCCAGAGAAAAGTAGATTTGAAATACCTCTTGGGAAAGCCACGGGGAAGTAACAATTATGTCATTATCCTGGGTTTCTAAATTAATTGTCAAGACCTTGCAATCTCCTCCTTCTTGCCGTCAAGGACCCAATTATCTCCCCTGTTCTCTGGGATCTGAGCTGTTCTGTCCTGTGACTCTGTTGCACACCAGCAAGACATAACAAGAAACTTTCCTGGCAGTGAGGGTATCTGTTCTTAGAATAAGCATATCCCTGTGGGAGGGTGCTCAAGCCGGCCTTCCCGACTCCCAGCAAACCGTGCGCTGTGCAAACGGATGCTGCCTGGCTTGAGGGCCTGTATTTGTGCTTCCGAGATGCCCGCAGGTTGCTCAGCTCACGGCCCCCCTGTCTGCCCTGTCCACCCTGTCCCTCTCCCACTGACGGGCTATACAACTGTCACCAAATATTCTTTCTTCCAACGTGGCTCCTGGCTTTATAATGTGGCTCCCTGAGAGCCGGGGAACAGCACTGAGTGTTGCCTGGACTCTGCAGCCTATCTGCCTGGGTTTAAGCCTGCTCTGCCACTGACCTGCTGGCCAACCTCTCTTCGTCTCGATTTCTTCATCTGTAAAATGGGGCTAATGTTATAACTTTTCACACAGTGTTCTGATCATGGTAAGATAATTAGTGTCTTTAAGGGATTTACATGTGACCACGGGCAGCAAGCACTATCTAAATAAGTCCCTGGGAGCCCTTCTTTTTTTTTTTTTTTAATAATAAATTTATTTTTTATTGGTGTTCAATTTGCCAACATACAGAATAACACCCAGTGCTCATCCCGTCAAGTGTCCCCCTCAGTGCCCGTCACCCAGTCACCCCCACCCCCCGCCCTCCTCCCCTCCCACCACCCCTAGTTCGTTTCCCAGAGTTAGGAGACTTCCATGTTCTGTCTCCCTTTCTGATATTTCCTACCCATTTCTTCTCCTTTCCCTTCTATTCCCTTTCACTATTACTTATATTCCCCAAATGAATGAGACCATATAATGTTTGTCCTTCTCCGATTGACTTACTTCACTCAGCATAATACCCTCCAGTTCCATCCACGTTGAAGCAAATGGTGGGTATTTGTCGTTTCTAACGGCTGAGGAATATTCCATTGTGTACATAGACCACATCTTCTTTATCCATCATCTTTCAGTGGACACCAAGGCTCCTTCCACAGTTTGGCTATTGTGGAAGTTGCTGCTGTGAACATCGGGGTGCAGGTGTTCTAGCGTTTCACTGCATCTATATCTTTGGGGTAAATCCCCAGCAGTGCAATTGCTGGGTCATAGGGCAGGTCTATTTTTAACTCTTTGAGGAACCTCCACGCAGTTTTCCAGAGTGGCTACACCAGTTCACATTCATCCTATCAGCAAGAGAAAGACCAAGAACCATATGATCCTCTCAATAGATGCAGAGAAAGCATTTGACAAAATACAGCATCCATTCCTGATCAAAACTCTTCAGAGTGTAGGGATAGAGGGAACATTCCTCAACATCTTAAAAGCCATCTACGAAAAGCCCACAGCAAATATCATTCTCACTGGGGAAGCACTGGGAGTCTTTCCCCTAACATCAGGAACAAGACAGGGATGTCCACTCTCACCACTGCTATTCAACATAGTACTGGAAGTCCTAGCCTCAGCAATCAGACAACAGAAAGACATAAAAGGCATTCAAATTGGCAAAGAGAGTTAAACTCTCCCTCTTTGCCGATGACATGATACTCTACACAGAAAACCCAAAAGCCTCCACCCCAAGATTGCTAGAACTCATACAGCAATTTGGCAGTGTGTCAGGAGACAAAATCAATGCCCAGAAATCAGTGGCATTTCTATACACTAACAATGAGACTGAAGAAAGAGGAATTAATGAGTCAATCCCATTTACAATTGCACCCAAAAGCATAAGATACCTAGGAATAAACCTAACCAAATAGGTAAAGGATCTATACCCTAAAAACTACAGAACACTTCTGAACGAAATTGAGGAAGACACAAAAAGATGGAAAAATATTCCATGCTCATGGATTGGCAGAATTAATATTGTGAAAATGTCAATGTTACCCAGGGCAATTTACACGTTTAATGCAATCCCTATCAAGATACCTGGGAGCCCTTCTTTATGTTAATCTCCAACCCTGCTGCTGGGGTCTGAATATTTGTGTCCCTCTCCACCCAATTCGCATTTTAAAAGCTATTCCTCATTGTTATAGTATTGGAGATTAGGGCCTTTGGAAGGCAGTTGGGTCATGAGGGTAGAGCCCTAAGGAATGAGATTGCAAATGAGACCCAACAGAGTGATCTGGCCCCTTCTGCTATGTAGGGACAGGGAGAGAAGATGGCTATGAACCAGGAAGCCAGCCCTGACCAGCCACTGAATCTCCTGGCACCTTGATCTGAACCTTCCCAGGCCCCAGTAGAACGAGAAATATATTTCTGTTCTTTATAAGCCACCCAGCCTACATCATTTTTGTTGTAGCAGCCTGAACCATCTAAGACACCAGCCTTTCTCTTATCCTAGACTTCTGTTCTCACTTTTCAATCTTCTACTGCACATGGAAATACAACTCAAGCCCTTTTTTCTGAAGTTTTCATTTCAGGGAATTCTTCAATATACTTAGTCAAGCACTTTTCCCCTGGAAATCTAAGACCTTGTTAAGAGAACATTCTTTCATAGTATACTGAGCATAATGCACAAAGCTCTTCAAAATACTTCTCTGGAAAAGTTGTTCAGAGACAAGAACCAGGGACAGGCCATTCAAGTCAGCTACTGAGGGTACCAGATAACTGAATTTGTCCTCGGGAAGCTACAGTCACATTCAACCCTAAAACTGCAGGCTCTGAAACTTTTTTTTTTTTTTCCAACCAGTGCCATCTAACATTATAAAGGAAGCTTGACCTGATTAGAAATTCTCAAAGAAGCAGCAAATTCTAACTCATTCAGGAGATGGAGCCAGGTCAGTTGAAAACCCTTCCATATCCCATAAATAATATAATTTGTACCTATTAAAAAGCACCAGGCATTGGATGGCTCAGTGGGTTTTGGTTGCAGAGACCTTCATCTCAAGGTCATTAGTCTGGAGTCAGCCCACTCTGAAGGGAACCCGGCTATCCAGGCTTCCTTGTGAGCCAAAAAATGTATTTTTGGTAATTAGTACTTATGTGAGTCTAAAGGATAATGAAAATGTATCTGTTCATTTTCTCACCGAACACAAAGCTAATACAAATTACCCTGAGTGTCCATGTTCATCTACGCCACAAATAGAGCTTCTGTGAGAAGGAAGGAAAAATGACAACAAAAGAAGAGAGAAGGCAAAACTAGAGACAATAAAAAAGACCAGGGGTTGGGAGGGAGGGATGTATAGTCAGAGCACAGAGGATTTTGGGGGATGGTAAAAATACTTTGTATGATGTCATGAAGGTGGATACGTGCCATGATACATTTGTCCAAACACAGAGAATGTACAGCACACCAAGGGGAGACTAATGCAAACTATGAACTTTGGGTGATGAGGACATGTCAACACAAGTTCATCAATTATAACAAATGCACCACTCTGGTGAGGGGTGTTGTTAATGGGGAAGACCGTGCATGTGTAGGGAGAGGGAACATACGGGAAATTTCTGTATCTTGCCTTCAATTTTGCTGAGAACCTACAACTGCTCTAAAAAAGTAAAAACTATTAATAAGATAATAAATTCTAAAAGAAAAAGAACAAAAATCAAAGGCACTGTCCAAAAAAGGGGAAAGAGTATACTCTGTTTATGTTCTGCTCCACCCACAACCCGCACAGACGCCTCTCTCCTATAAAGTTGAATGGTGCAACGTCGTGGATGGAGAAAGACGGAGGAGACCCCAGGAGTTAGGACTCAGGCAAGCCAAGGGGCCTGATGTGGTAGGCCACGATGGCCAAGGCACTCCTGTCCGCATCTACACAAACTAGGACTACATCCAAGAATCCCTCTCAGTTTTGAAAGACTAGGAGGACCTGCAGTAACCTACGTGAAAAATGGGAGCGATGCTGCCAGAGTCACCAGTAGATGCCCATCGGTAAGTAAAAGGGAAAGCTGCCAAACGTTACATCAGCCTCGCCCTCTTGTGAGAGCTCGTCAGTGTGCACTAAGCATGGATGTGGACCCGTTACACGTGACGCGCTCTCAACATCTGAACTTTGGTTCTCTCATGTAAGGTGGGTCCTCACATGTCACCAGGATCCTTTCCCTAAATCCTTACAAGCACCATCTCTATCCTAACGATACTTACGGTATATTGCTCCGGATTTATGTGTTACTAGTTTTTATGTGAAGTTACCTTGTCTTTCTTACTAAACTATAGGCTGTTGATGGATTTAGCTAAGCCAAGTAAGCAAACCTTGAGTTCTGCCAAAGAGCTGTCACTTCTCCTTGACTAGTAAAATCATCAAAGCAAAGTCTTCGAGTTCAGAATGACTCGTGAAGATGTCCTAATGTTTTTTTTTTGTTTCGTCTACTTAGAGAACATCACAAGTAACCCTGACTTGCATATTATGAGTATCACCTTTCAAAAATGACTTACAGTAGTCCCCAACAACTTTCCACCTTAGTCAGGGACTTACTCGCTCAGGCTTTCTAATAGATGGGTTTCTACAGTGTTTATCATGCAAATAAAGAGAGAGCCCAGCCATGTGATTAAACACTCAGCTGACTTACAGTATAAGCAGTAGACAATCAGACGGTCTCTTCTTCTGGTTGCTTGGAAGGCACCCGCCAATTCTCTCTGCTCTCAGGGAAGAATGAAGTTGGAGAGTCCTGCACAGCGGCAGTCAGTAAAAAGAGGAACTAAATCAAACAGAGCCTGATAGATGGAAACCCGGGTGGGCTGGTGAAAATCCGGTCAAATTGCCAGATACGTATGTCCAGCTGCAAAGGTTAATAGTTAAACACACTTGTTATATCACTACAAGAAATCACGCCTTGACAGTAAAACCTCAAAGGGCCAACACAGAAAAATTCAAACGGCAGCTGTTATTGCCTAAATGACTAAATGCCCTTAATAAAAATATCAGATAATCCAAACCCAATTAATTCAGAGCTCATTTTTTCTGGTCCCTTGCATTTCAAATTAACAAAGTTTTGACTCCACCTGACTGGTAAATGTTTCCTATCACATTCTATTTGCATCTAATTATTTCTCAAGGCCTCAGATTTAAGCAGTCTATGGAGCATGGGTTATTACACACTTTCTCTACAGGTGAAGATATCAACATTGTCAGACCTCACCTGCTGGATTAGTGGTCCACTGTATCAGTGTCACATGGTCATGACATTACACTACAAAAGCCCCATGACTCCCTTCTAATAAGATACATAAGCCTGTGCCATGTGGATATACCATCACGTGCATCTGGAACACCAACTAACTCCATTTGCGTTGAGTATCTGCTGGGCCCTGAGGGCTAAGCTATGTTGTGTAGAAAGGCCATGATGTTCCCTGCCCTCAAGATCTCAGGACGTGTGTATATGTGTATTCAAGTTGAGAAAAAGCACAACTCAAGCACGTGCTACCAGAAACTACATGTGAAAATTCTACTGCGCAGTTACAGAAGGCAGAATTTTGCTTTATTCTTCATTATCTGCCCTGATATCTGTAGCAATTCCCTATACACAATAGCAAACCATAAACATTTGTTAAGGAAATAAAATCATGAATGAAATTTTAAAATGCTAATTAAAGGATAAACATTAAAAAGTCTATAAGGATTTACAAAACAGATATACAGCTGCAGGTGGGAATATAAGCTCTAGGAAGGAGGCGAAACTTGAATTGGTTCTGGAGGCATAAACGGATTCTGAGAAATTCAGCTATAATTCACATAATTCAGCACTAGGTTTCTACTATCTATTAGATAAACTGTGTTAAACACTTCTGAAAATGAAAATATGAATAATTCCAGGCTCCTATGCCCTGTGACCTTGTAATTTAGTAAAGGGCATCCAACATAAATTATAAAACATCTGAGAAAGTACCGTGATACAGATAACATGCGATGTAATGGGAAATTAGAAGGCAGCTTCCTAAAGGCTGTGTGAGAGAAAGGCATTCAGTTGAATTTTAGTCCATTAATGGTACCCAAATTTTCAATGAAGTCAGATGGGAAGAAAATGTCATTCTAGGTGAAAAGAGAAGAGCTGCTTCTCACTAAAAGTGAGAAATTCCAAATTTTAAAGCATTGAGTAACAGGTCTACTAGGGTGAATTTTAAATGTGTTTAGCAACAGAATCTTATTCACGTATTCATCCAATGTATATTTATTCAACACTTATTATATCCCAGATGCTATTGCAGGAATCAGGTATGAGACAACCAGTGAGACTAGACTAGGCTCCTGAAGAAAGATCATAAAGAAGACAATTTCAAGTAGTGAGAAGTTTTTTGTTTTTTTATTTTATTCATTTATTCATGAGAGACACGGAGAGAGAGAGGTGGGGGAGGGCAGAGACACAGGCAGAGGGAGAAGCAGGCTCCATGCAGGGAGCCTGATGCAGGACTCGATCCCAGGACCCCAGGATCACGCCCTGGGCCAAAGGCAGGCACTAAACCTCTGAGCTACCCAGGGATCCCCGTGAGAAGTCTTTAAAGAAGATGAAATAGGGTAAATTATCCTTTACTTCCATCCCTGTATCTTGCCCCTGAAGCCATAAGAAAACTCTTGAACTTGAGTCTCAAGTTTGGGAAAAAGAATCTTGAGACATCAGGTTTGAAAGGATATACCCTAAGCATCCCTAAGGTTCCTAAATGCCACATTTAGGATTTTGCTTGTCTCATGGAGACTCACTTATGAGAAAGACAATGACAATAAAGCTGTACTTTATTATAATGCTACTCAAGCCCTGTGGCCCAGGGACTGGTTCTGGTCATGAACTGTGCTCTGGGTCCCCAATGTGACACTTCTCTGACAACCAAACACCCAAGCAATGGATTAATCTTATTGACCAGGTTATAGACCAGTTTGCATATTGCTAAACTCTAGTGTTGAGTTGCATGCTGTATGAGCTTCATATAACGCTTAAAAGGGCCACAGATAGACTCATGATGTATTTGAAATTAAATGAACAACAACAACAAACTGGTGTATTACCACAGAAAGTTTGCGGATCATTGCTCTATAACAATGGCTATTATTATTGGTTGTTTCTTATAAGTCGAGAATTACTGTCAGTGCTTACTTGGATTGGTTCATTCCACCCTTACTGCAAACTTACGAAGTGGGTACTCTTAATATCCCTATTTTGCAGGCAAGGAACACTCAGATTACCAGTCAGATGGCTTGGAAGGGTCAGAGCCAGGACTGGAATCCAGTCCCTCTGACTCTACTATTACCCTCCACTATCCCTTTGTCTCTGTCTCATTTGAGCCTGAGTCCCATGAGGTGAAGATCCATGATTTTTTCATCTTTATTCACTTTCTTCAGCTGATACATAATACAGGTTTAACGAACGTGGGCTGAATAAATCAGAAAGCCCAATAGGTAAGAAATGTGTAGGATGGAATGGAAGGGAGATGCTAGTGGAGAAGAAAACATACTTTAAAAATCAGTGGTGCTTTCAAGAAACAGGATAAATACCAAGTGGTAATGATGGAAATGGGGAGGGAAGAAATGTATGAAAAATATTACCAAAGAAAACCCACAGGACTTGGTGATAAATTGGATATGAAAGTCGAGGAGATGAATCAGTGATAGCACCAATGATAGGTGCTGGGCAACTAGGAAGAGTGAACTAGGAGGACAGCAGCTGCTAAGAGAGGCCTATGAGGCATCTAGCAGAAGGTATCCAGATATCAGATATCCAGCTGAAAGTATCCAATGCCTGAAGAATAGTACTTTATTTCATGCGCACAGAATTGCATTAAGACCTTTTGTAATGATGCCAGAATTTCCTCGGGGTCTTGGCAATATGGAATGAAGGAGACCAAAGCAGGGACACGGACCTGAGGCTGTGCCTCACAAAATTGAGAAAATGTCCTCAATCGATCCCATTGCAGAATGGGGCATGGCTGAAGAGAGAGATAGTATATGGGTGGCTGGACCTTCCTGATTTGTTGTGTGACTCCACCATCACTGCATGTGAGGGTGGTGCAGCCTGATGCATTCCAGCAACCAGGAGCTTTTGTTTCTAAATGGAAAAATCTCTTTCCTTCCCAAAGTTCATGGTTTTTCTCAGAATTCGTGCGAGTGTAAATATTCTTGGTTCTCTTTGGGTAAGAATGAGTCTATGTCAGGTTAAGAATGGATGATTTCCCAGTACACAGTGTCTGGGTCAGAGACATACTCTTATCTATAAAATGAACAGTCATTTAATTATGTCATGACTTATAAAAGAACTATGTGGGATTTATCCAGCCTTCTAGTCGGTTGTACCTGTAATTAAGATGACTTCTGTATTTTCTAAAATTAACCTATTATTCTACTTCATAGTATTTAGCCTGCTGATCTTTTTATTCATTTAAAGTGTCCTTAAATTTAGCAGAATCTCATTTTCTTTCACAGGACAGTTGACGTGGCTCTTTTTCTCTTTACTGTATCATAAATCTCAGCAAGGACACTCACTGAAAAGGAACGGTCTGTGGAGGGAACCCTGGCTCAGAGACCGTAGGGAAGGTGAAACAAGCAGACAGAAGCCTGGCCTGTGTCTCCAGGGAAATTTAACTTAACCCTCCAAGCCTTAGGGAGAATAAGAAACAAATACTGTCTGAGCTAATAGAGCCCTTAATTCATAGGGAGAATTTTCTGTATAAGGATAAGAAAATTTTTAAAAGCTGGAAGGGTCAGGGTAAGAAAAACTAGAATGGCCACTATATCTCCAGACTACCCCAGAGATTTTTTTTGTATTCTACGAGCTGAGGAGGGCAAGAAAGCACCGGATGGGCAATTCCTTCAGGGCACATCCTGCCAGGGGCAATATTAAATTGCCTGATGTTTGCTATTCCACTGGGAATCAAGGAACCCACATTCTGGCTCCCTGTTAATTTCTTCTGTGAGCTTCAGAGGTTCTCTTCACCCTTGGCCTCCATTTGCTAATCTGTAAATCAAGACGTTTTTACTACATTAAACTGCAAAGCCTCTTTCATTTTTAATGCTCCTTGATCAATCACCCTCGGCTCCCTCCACCTAGACCACAACTGCTTGAGATGGGGAGCTGGGAAGAGTGATGGGGAGAAGGATGGAGGCGGTGAGCCACAGGAGGTGTAGGGATGAGATCTGGGTGGAAAGCACAAAAAAAAAAAAAAAAGGAAAAGGAATAGTCTTCATTCCATGACACTGGTACGTACCGTTACCTTCCTTTCTACTACTAACATCAGGAACAATCCAAACTATGTCATGTTTTGAAGACGCTTTTCAGAAGCCAAACAATGGATAACATGTGGGGGAGGAAGATAAAATAGATAGCCTGAGAGTGGATTTCCTTGAAAAGTAAAAATAAAATAATAAATGAGACCATAAAAAAAAAAAAGAAGAAAAATCCATTTGAAATTCATACGAGAGAATGGTTTCTGGAGGTACCTACAAACATAATTTTCTCTGAAACCCTACTCAAGCACATACATATTCAAGCATTCAACATATATTTATTGAGCACCTATAATGTGACAGGCACAATTCTAGACATTAATACACAGTTTCACACATATGTTCATGGATCCCACATAACACAAACATCTGATTATCTGTTATTCACCTTCAAAAACATTTTCTTACATTTCACGCACTTTTATATCAATGTCCTCCATATGGGACACCTACTGAATTTAGGATAAATGTAATATCTGATGGGTTTCTGATATGAAGTATGGGACAAGAAAGTATGGGACACTTGCACTTATCAAAAGGTTTTTATTATTATTAACTTGATCAAGAATTCATCCAACCTACAGAGTCAGTCCAAGGATCTGTCTGCCACAGCCTCCTCATACTATAAGAATCAAGCTGCAGAGAAAAGTAACATGAAAGGTATTCCTATTCGATTCAGTCCAGCAAATATTTTTATTTTTTTATTTTTTCTCAAAGATTTTATTTATTTATTCATGACAGACACAGGGAGAGAGGCAGAGACATAGGCAGAGGGAGAAGCAGGCTCCATGCAGGGAGCCCGACGTGGGACTCGATCTCGGGGCTCCAGGATCGTGCTCTGGGCTGAATGTGGTGCTAAACCGCTGGGCCACAGGGGCTGCCCCAGCTAATATTTTTAAACACCCTTTGTGCTTCAGGGGTTTGGAAGAGATTCAAAGATGAAAGAGACAGCAAGAGATATACAGATTAGTAGGAGAAAGCAAACTCACAAATAATCAACTACTGGGCAAAACATGCTAAATTTTCTGTTAGAGACACATAGATGAAGTGCTACGAGAGAAAACCCCTATCTGAACAGGGAAAAGCAAAACTCCATGAAGTAGAGTCTGCACTGAGTTTTGAAAAATATTTAGAATTTCAAGGGGCAAAAAAATAGTGATGCTGAGAATTCACAATGGGGACATTTATTGAGCACTTACCCTAATAACAAACCGTACGGGATTTTCTTTAAATCTTACAAGATCCTTGTAAAACAAATAAATCAGGTCTGGACCAGTCAAGATCCAGCTAGGAAAACAGACTGCTTCCAATATTTATAACTAAGGCCATGTAAAGCAGGAAACTGAGGCAGCACAAATACTGGCTAAAGCAGGAAGATGATGAAGGACAAAGGGAGGAAGGGGAGAGATGGTAGGAGCATGGGGCACTCAGAATCACAAAGGAGACCCAGCTTCTCTAGAAACAGCACCTGAGGGATAGGAAGATAATCTCCCCACCTCTCTCGTCTCCCCTCGATCTCCTGCCAGAGTCCCCAGTAGCCAAACCCGGCCCCAAGCCGGCTGAGCACACCTCTTGGGAATCTGCCACCTGTGGGGTGAACCCCCCCAAAAAAATATAGCAGAACAGGGGCAGGGCAGGAATATGTCTGTGGACAAAGGGACACAGGCTGACACAAACTCACTTTGCAGGTGAGAAATCCAAGCACAGATAGATGGAGGTGACCCGACCCAGGTCACGCAGTACAGGGCAGAGCTGATATGTGCACCTGCTGCCAAGTCTAGTCTTTTCTGAACGTCACAGTTGCCAATTTCATAAATGCACAGAGCACTCATCTGCAGCAGAGATGGAGCTGCTTTGGTGAAGGAATCGGCCTGTTCCGAGGAATCAGAAATCACTTGTATTGCTTGGAAACTTCATGGGGGAATGGAAGCTATGACTTGATGGAAAAGAAAATAATCAGCCTTAAAACCTTCTAGTCCGTGTGAGCGAAGAGGAAAAGAAACTCATTCTTCTCCTTGGCTCTCCTTCTCTTTTCATATAACTGATCTGCTTTTACTCACTGACAAGGAAACGGGGCATCTAGGCTAAAAGGTTCAAAGAGAGGCCATCAAGGCCCCTGGCAGGAGTCGGTGGGACGAACATAGCATCCGTCATCTCTACACCCAGGTACCGTTAGGACTAGGCTACTTGGTGCTGTTGTGCGGGTTGGCTGAGACTCCAAGGCCTTCTTCATCGCCCGGGCAAACGCCAACCACAGTATTTAATACTCTCACAATACTTTGTGGCTGACACCTAGAGACAGCCTGAGCTGGCAGTGTAGATCCTCCAAGCACCATCCGCGCAAGGGCAGGAGGCAGAGAGGACGAGCCTACCTGCATCAGACCACTGGGCACTGAGAGGTTAAAGAACTTGCCCTGGGATCCCCCACAGCAAGGAGGAGAGGTAAAGGGAAGGCTCCTAATTTCTCCAGCACGGGGCCCTGTTCTGCTTTAGAAATCTCCTAGAGGAAAACAACACTCCTCTGGAGAAGCTGGACTCTGGCAGCCCCTCAGAATAGCCTGGAGATCGATGCTTATTAACACTTCTCTGCAAGCGCCACCTGCCCAACACGAAGCAGGCAGGCTAGAGAAATGCCCTGTCCCTGATTAACTCTTTCCACTGGGTTTCAATCCACTTTCCCCACAAATAAAACACCTTGAGCATCAAACTTCCTACAGATGTGAAACACCACAGACCAGCAAGGTAACTGCGGGAAATCACATGACTAATTAGCGGATTGTGGTTTCTGTTCCAGGCCAGCAAAAGTTTAACAAGTAGCTCCGGGTGGGGTGGGGGGCAGAGATCCTGAACTGCAGTTTGCTGGGTTTCCACGGTGAACTCCCACAGTGAGGATTTCAACCAAGTATTGCTCGACCTCCCTGAACACTTAACAATTGGCCCTCCTGAGCCAGTAAGAGCTAGTTCCGGCACACCGTGAACTACTATATCCCCAAACCCCAGATCCCATTTGCTGTACGTCCAAACTCAGCTTCTCTCAAGATCCAGCCTAAATGCCAAGCACAGGGCCTGCATATGGTTGCCACCCACCAAGAATCTTTTCAAGAAATCAAATGTATGGAATGCCAGCTATACAAAGGAACCCTTCCCAGTCTGCACTGTTCTCCCTGGCAGCTAGAATTAAGTTTTGCCTTTTGTAACCTTAAGTAGCATTTCTTTTTATGTCTCTTTTATGGGATTTTTGTTGTTTTATTCACCTTTTCCAACCCACACTATTCAACACTTATTCAACACTTACGTATCTGGTACATATTTCATCTCGCGAGCTAGATGCTAAACTCCTTGAGGGTAGGAATCATGTCTTGTTCATCTTTGCATCCCTGAAGGGTCCTTGCCTGTGTCTTGCACAAAATCAGCACTCAACAAAAATTGAATGAATGACTTCTGATGAATCAAGGTTTGCCCTGGGCTGCTTATGGATTGAAAATAGCTCAATGCTGCTCTGTGTAAAACAGGAAACTTTGAAATGTTAATGACTTAAGCTATGATGTGCCTACAGGAAAAATGAACACAAGTTGCCTGTCTTGATGAAATTGTACTCCTTACCGCAGGAAGGTAGCAGAACGAGCTTTTCTTTAATCAGTGAAAAGAAGCCCAGGGGGTTACCGCATAACGAGGGAACCACGTGGCTGCCCCACGCCCTGCTCTGTTGTGTCTTGCCAATGTTTCTATCTTTCTCTTTCATGCATGCCCTTCCCTTGACTACTACCCATTTCTGAGTCTGCAAAGATAGCATGCTAGCAAAATTGGGCAGGGGTTAAAGCACGTGTTGGCCGCAACACTGGTTCCAACACTTTGGGCTGGGGAATGTAGACCAGAAGACCTAGAGCAAACTGGTGAAAATTCAAAGTTTTCTAAACCAATAATAAGTATATTACAAGAATGCTTTTGTGCTAATATTTTCAGAATTACTGTATTTTTGTTAGTATTTTGGACATTACTCTTTAGACAAAGAGTATAAAGAAATGTTGGGATTTCTTCAACCGAGCACCTGGGTGGCTTTGTCGGTTAAGCATCCAACTTGATTTCAGCTCAGGTCATGATCTCAGTGTTGTGGAATTGGGCTTGGTGCTCACAGGGAGTCTGCTTGAGATTCTCACTCCCTCTCCCTCTGCTCCTCCCCTTGCTCACACTCTCTATCTCTAAACTAAACAAAATTTTTTTTTTTTAATGTTTTGTTACAAAAAAGGTTTCAAATAGTGGTTAAAAGTCGATTGTTTGTAGACTGGCAAACAAATGCAGTATAATTTGACATCAAAAAAATTCTGCTGGTATAGTTCATGACATTCAAGTGAATTATTTTAATATTTACAGTAGAACTTACTGGTTAAAATTATATTCTTATTTTAATTTAAACTAGATACAATTTTTTTCCTTAGCAAATCTCTTCTTTGGAAATGATAGCACATACAGCACTTTATTTTTAACATTGTCTGTCTTCATATCACAAAATACAATATAAAGCCTCCGTGTAATCTCTGCGGTTAGTCTTACTTCAAATTCTGTGGAAGCAGTATAAATGGTATAAATACTCTGCCATAGAATCCCTTCTGTCTACATACTTTCTCAATTAAGAATATCAAACTGCATTTGCTGGGTCTTTAATAGCAGGTGTCTCATTTTTATCCACTACTCTTTATTTCATGGAGTCCTATCAACTATGAATGCAAGTCTTATATAGAACCAGAAGGTGTTTGCACTTCTCAACCTTTGGTAGGACTGATGGTAGCGCTGGTATAAAAGGCTGAACAAGCAAAGCAAAACAGGGAGCACATGCAGAGACTCAGGGGCACAGAGACTTGAAAAAAAAAAAAAAACTTATCCAGATGTGTCTCTCAAATCCATAGTCTCGATGAGAGAATTTATAAAGAGCAACAATACCAAATAACATATGGATGTTCCTTGCATTCGAGGGGCATCCATATTTGTGGAAAGATTGAGGTTCCCCCCCCCCGGGTAACTAAATTGGTTAAATGTGTTAAATGAAATGATGCTTATGTTACCCTCTTGTCAATGCCATCGATGTTGCATGGATTACTGTCATGTTTTTTATACATAAATGTGGTTAGTGAATTGGTGCTGATGAAGAATTATAATTGAGAACACTGGCTGAGTTAATCCTGGCTTCGATGAGAAGTTCACCAGCGAGTTTAGCATGTGTCTCAAGGGAAGAGGGAGTTCTAATGAGTTTAACACCCACAAGAATGCTGTTTGTGGCAGTTGAGTTTTGGAATTAGATGCTTTTTATATGGTTGTTAATGTTGAAAATTCTTTAAAAACTTCTTTTAAAGAAGGAAACCAACTAGTCTCACTTTCATTTTAGATTAGAAGCTAAGATTCAGAGATATTAGGTCATGTGTTCAAACATCCAATGACTGGTAGGTAACAGAGTTAGGATTCTCAGGTAACTCAGTGATTTCACATTAACAATTCCCTGAACACTTTCTTCCCCACACCATATATATAGGGCATGCATTATACCTTTCTTCTGCTCCATTTGTAGTCCCTCCCCCCAACTCCTTTTTTTGCAGCTACCCCTATATGGCTCCTACTGTTGGGTCTGTGAATTAAGTAGTCTTATTTGAACGACCTCAGCTGAGGTACATGGCACAGGCACATCTTACTACCTTGGATACAGCAACTGGTTCTCAAATGGGCAGATAATTCAGTAAGACCAATCAGTCCTTTTTAAGGGACTAATGTTAAGGATGGCAGAGAGTAAGGAAACTTTTCTCATGTGTATGACCTGTAAATTCCACATCAACTGAAACTTCTAGATGCCATTTTTCTATTCTGGAGAGATCTTGCTGAGAATGAAGCCAATACAAAGAGAAGCAAAATAGAAGTATCAAGAAGGGGACAATATCAAAAGAGTCTCTGGATCCATCTACATCTGAAGTTAAGTTAAATCCTAAAGCCTTGGATTATTAAAGCTAAAAATGTTCCTCTATTGCTCAAGCTAGTTTGCCATTTTCTGCCAAGTTGTGATTTTTACTTCACCTCTGCATTGGACACCTCTTGTGCTCTCTCTCCCATCATCCATGCTAAGCCTTTCACATTGCTATGACTTTAAGGTCCATGTAGATAAAAACTCAAAGTATCTGGAAAGCATCGCTCTCCATACACCATGAATATCTCATTCTCTGAGAGGGAGGTACTGGGAACCACTCTGTGCAAACTTAAAAATACAGGGGCCTCCCCATGTTTCAAGGATAAACCCTGAGCAGTGGAGGGCTGGAGCTAGTAGGTTATCACTTCCCCTTTCCATCCATCAGGCAGTCAATTCAAGGTCCTGCTTCATTTGTCCAGTGAGGGTGAGCTAGATAGTTTACCTGATACTGGCTTCCCTCCTTCCTTGGCATTCCCTCCCAAAGTAAACTATCTGAGTGGCTAGCTCATGTTTCAGAATCTACTTTCTAAAAGGAACCTAGGCCGCTATAACAACCTCTTGGTGGCATATTAATAGACCCCATTATTCCTTTCTTGGAACTTTCACTCCCTTTACTTCTGAGATACTGTATTTTTTCTGGTGTTGCCTTTTCTCTTCTGACCCCACCTTCAGCATGTCCTCTATGGGCTTCTCTTCCTCCATCTGTCCCTTAAATGCCAGTGCTGCCCAGGCTGCTGTGCTCCATCATCTCCTCTCCGGCACTCCAGAGCTCTGCCAATACCAATAACTTCACAAACGACTTACAATCACTCTTAAACCTCAAGCACAGATCTATATGATAACCAAATTCACAGAGGAAAAAGATCAGACAATGCCCTATATTTTAATTTTGAGACTAATATGATGCCTAGCCCTAAGCGAGTAACAGCAACATCATGGTCAATAGGATGAGAGCCTTTCACTCTTTGTTGGCTCCATAGGACCTTATACTTCATAATTGTATGCATTTCCCAAGAGATGTTAGAGTCCATTCTCCTCTCTTCTATAAACATAATTTTAAATTATTTTTAGAAAGTTGGGAATTACGGTTTATACTGCCCTTTAGGAAATGTAAAAAGGCAATTTTTTTTAAAAGATTTTATTTATTTGAAAGAGAGAGTGTATGAGCAGGAGGAAGCTGAAGACAGATGCTTAACTGACTGAGCCACTCAGGTGACCGGCAAAAAAAAAAAAAAAAAAAAATTAAGATTGACTGACTGATTATTTATTTGATAGAGAGAGAGCTCGCACAAGCAAGTGGGAGGAGGCCCAGAAGGAGAGAATCTCGAGGCTGACTGCCTGCTGAGTGCAAAGCCCGATACAGGGATCTCAGGACCCCTGAAGATCATGACCCATGAGATCATGACCTAAGCCAAAACCAAGAGTTGGACACTTACAAGACTTATCCACCCAGACACCCCAAGGCAAAACTGTCTTTGATCTTTCTTAGTGTGGGGCATATTTCCTTGACAAGGACAGCTGAGAGCTAGAGGAAGGGACAGAACATGTGTTCAAATTTTTGCTACTGTACCTCTTGGCCCCAGTCACTTCTAACCCCCACTGCCTCCCTGAGTCACTGGGCAGGTGTAGCTTTTGGTTCTTCATTTATTTTCAAAGCCCCTGAACAATAGGACTTTGGAATTCTGGTAATTCTATAGAGCATAATAGATCTTAAGTCCAAGACTCTGAACACCTAGAATTGTAAGTGACTAGGAGAGCTTAATTGAGCTCACAACTTAGTTCTCTTCTGTAATCTATAAATATAGAGCCCTACTCACCAACTTTGTTCTCTATTATCTTGGCCTACCTCCAGCACCTCGGAATCTATGCCCCAGAGGAAAAGAGAACCGGAGGCCAACTGAGCTGCCACTTTACCACTTAGACAGCAGAAAGGTGTGTGTTTATGCATCTTGCCAATATTTTTTTCCCTGATCCCAAAGTGCTAGTTCTTGAACTTGATCACGTTATAACCAATTGCTGTCTGCATAATGTAAATTCCAACCATGTTCTCTAATTAATCTATTGTGTTCTATCCAATTTGCATCATAAGTTGTAGGAGCAATGCCTGTAATTGCCTTTCTCTGTGGCTAGACTTATTAGAAACCTGTTTTAGAAAGGTGATCTGAGTGAGAGAGAGATGCTGTGACGTACTTCTAGTACTGCAATCTTGTCCTTTGCACAGCCTCCCCTCTGGCTGCTCAGAGGTTAATGGAGCCTGAGTCTTTCTGTTAAACTCTCTCTAGCTAAAAGTCGGTCTTCTCAGTTCTGAGCAGCTAGAGACAGAGCAGTGGAAAACTGAGAGGAGCTAATTATATCAGGATGTTCCAACTTCCTTTCCTAAGACCCAGGGTTGAAAGTGAAGAGAGAATTTTGCATCTGACTCAAAATTCTTTCCCCTGGACAGCATGATGACAGTGTGTGTGTGTGTGTGTGTGTGTGTGTGTGTGTGTATTTGTTGGGGAGGCAGGAGTTTCTCACTCGTTACTCTATACTCAGCCTCCAGCTATTCATCAAAATTGCTGTTTAAGTGTGCCTAGAAGGGTTGGCTCCAGGTAACTGGATCTCAATTCTGATTCTCTTGGATTCACCTGTTCACTAGATTTCAGGGTAACAGTGTGCCCTGAATCTCAGTTCTCCAATGAATCTAAGAGAAGTCACTGAATTTTTATATTGCCCAGGTTTTTTTTTTTTTTTTCTTGTTGTAAGAATGGGAATGATAAATTCCAAACTTTTAGCATGTCACTGCTGGAAACAGAAGTATTTATACACATTTTGACATTTTTTGTTATCTTCTATGTTAATGTCTTAGCCTTATTTGCCAAGTGAAACAAATGTCATGCTGTTTGGCTTATTGTAAAAGAACACTGTGCCAGGAGACGTACACTCTACACCTTTCCTGTGCCAGTGACTCTAGGTCTCCATTTTCAAAATGTGAATCATCACCCACAAAAATGGCTTTACAATACAGAAAATAACAAGGTTGGCCAAGATAGAGGTCAGTCCAAAGTTTCATCATATATTGCTAGTAAGGAGAATTAAATAGGATTTGCCACTTCTGTCAACTGCTGGGTAGCTTATTTTAAATCTGAAAACATGCATAGGCCCTATTACAACTCAGTGATTATATTCAAAGGTATATAACCAGAAACATTAAAAACTAAAATATGTTCCCAATAGAATTGTTTGTAATAGCCATGAACTAGAAACAACTCACATGTCGCTAGAATGGGTAAATAAATTGTAGGGTATATACTGGAATATTATACAGTGATGAGAATTAAGGGAAACCTCACAAATACAATGAGGGAAGGAAACCAAACAAAGTACATACTATATAATTTCATTTACTTGTAGTATAAGAGCAAACAAAAGTAAGCTATGGTATTAAAGATCAGGAATGTGATCTCCTGTTATCTTGAGGGTATTAGCAATTAAATGGACACAAAGGGGCACACGGTGCTGGCAATGACCTGTTCCTTGAACTGCTTACATGGAGCATTCAATACATGAAGATCTAAAGAGCTGTAGACTTATGAGCCTTTCCCTTTCTTCCATGTATATATATATCATACTTCACTACAAAGTTTATAGAAACATGGATAATGAAGCCCAGCAATCTTATTTGGTTTGTGTTAGATTCTAAAGCAATGTATGTGAAAAAGCTTTGAAAAATATCAATGTGATAGTGATATAATGAATTACTATCGTCGTCACCATTATCATCATCTATTTTACATACTTTATATGCAGTATAACCCCAAGTAGTTACCACCTTTCTAAATCAGAGAAGATTCCAGCCTATTTAAACGTATCTTAGAAGAAATGAGAAATCTGATTTCAATTTGAACAGTCTCAATACTCACACACTCCTGGATTTTCTCCTTTTACTGCAACATTTTATGGAACTGAACGGTAACCTGAAGCCAAAGTTGAAAAATGGCTTTAGAATTATCAAGCAGAAATTTCTTCATTAGGCAAGGCCTCACTGGATAAGAAACACAGTCCTTCTCAACTCTACACATGTGGCTTATTATTATCACTTGTACTAGAGAATCTGTTTTCTCCATATCCTCTCCAGTCTCTCACTCTGGTTTATAATATGGAGGCTATTTGGATAACTTCTATGGTCAAGCCAATTTTGACAACACCTTTGATCCTTTGTGCAGGATTTACCTTGCACCCCTACTTTTCATGATCCATGTAACTGTTCTTAAAACAGTTCAATCTACAGACCAAAGCCCAAGTCCTTTAAAAAAAGGGGGAAATATATTAGATTAAAGCTATAAACATCAAGAGGCACTTGGAATGGATTAGAAAATGAGCTAATTGCATGCAAAAGTAAATGATTTAGGTGGTAATTTTTAGCAGTAATATAACATCTTAACGGTTGCCTAAGGTATTTCTCCCACCATACATTGTAAGTTCCATGAAAGCAGGAATAAGACTGCACACTGATCATTGCATCCCTGCTGATTAAGCTCAGTACATAGTAGGTGCTCAAATGAGTGAATATGATAGCTGATAGAAAGGTGGACATTTATATGGTTAAAACTATCATGATGACAACTTATTAGGCCGACCACAGAGGCAAATATCAGTAAAGAAGAAAAGGAAAAAAGAGAGCCCAATAAAATATGTTGATTTAAAACAACCCACAGAATGGGGGGAAAATTGCAAATCATGTATCTGATAAGAGATTTGTGTCTAGAAAAATCCAAAGAATGATTACAAATCATTTGTAAAAAGGACAAATAATTTTATTTTTTTAATGAACAGGTTAAATAGACGTTCCTCCAAGAAAGATAACACAAATGGCTGGTGTGTGGTGAAAAGACACTCAACGTCATTAGCCATCAGAGAAATGCAAATCAAAAGTACAATAAGATTCGAACTTTATACTCACTTGGAAGGCTATAATCCAAGAGACCGATAATAACAAGTGTTGGTGACAACGTGAAGAAATTGAAACTCTCACACATTGCTTGGAGGAAGCAAAATGATGTAGCTGCTTCAGAAAACAGTGTGGCATTTCATTAAAAAGTTAAAGACACATACCATATGGCCTAGTAGTTCTACTCCTACATATAAGCCCAAGAGAAATGAAAACATATGTCCTCAAAAAAACTTGAACAAAAATGTTCATAGCAGATTTATAATGGCCAAAAAGTAGGAAAAACTCCAAATGTCTGTCACTAATGAATGAATAAAATGTGGTATATCCATATAGTAAAAGACATTTGACAATTTTAAAAATGAAGCCCTGACACACACTGCACTATGGATGTAGCTTGAGAGCAACAAGCTAAATGAAAGCAGACAGACCAAAAGGACCACCTATTGTAGAATTCCATTTCTATGAGATATCCAGAATAGGATAAAAAAAAAAAAAAAAAAAAAAAAAAAAAAAGGATCAGTGGTTTCCTAGTCCTGGGAGTCTAATGCCAGTAGGTAACAGCTTATCTGGGGAGTAATGGAAATGTTCTAAACTGTGGTGACAGATGAACAATTCTATGAATACAGTAAAAGTCACTGAACTGTACACTTTAAATGAGTCGGTTTCATGGTTTGTGAATTATATCTCAATAAAGCTGTTCAAAATAAATTAAAAGTGTGATGATTGAGATGAGAGAATAGGCACTTTTGAGAATGGCAATCGCAACAGAGAGGGTAGTAAAAAAAAAATCAGTGAAAAAACTTCATGAATGTAATTCTCTATTTTGCTTACAAAGGGCCTCAAAATAATCCTTTAAGACTAATTCCTCCTAAAATTTGGGAGCTTATTTTTCCTGCATATATGCCACTGTAAATGGGCAAAAAAAATATGAATAAATCAGGACAGGTAGATTATGGTAAACTCTTTAGTACAGATTCTAATTTAATCATGCAAAACCAAGACCTGTAAATCAGAGAAATTAACTTCTCAGGAAAAAGCATCCCCTGGCTGGTCCATGGCAATCACAACATCACTTTTGCCAGCATGTATTTTCCTTCTCTAGGTAGGTCTCTCAAAAAGCCCTTAAATATTCCATTAAGAGCATTTCCATTTATGCATTCCTTTGTAGTTCAGTCATTGTTGCTGATACAATGCTAACAGACCTTTTAAGTCAGACTTCCACTTACTATTAAAGGGTGAGACAAAGAACAACATGTCCACAAGTCTGACAATTTCTAGTCACTTTTTCCAGACATGTCTGCCATTGTTAGTTTTGTTTCTTTCACAAATAAGATGTCTGCAGAGTTACAACAAAGCATAATGTTTCCTGTCTTCTAGCTTAAAGTATATAAAAACTCCTAGCATTTTCTAGACAACTCCAAAAGTTCATCTGGTATTAGAAAAATTTTAAAAACTTTCCATAGAGATCTATGGAGCTTCTCTGGTTTATAATAAAAACTCTTGTGTTCTTACTGGGAAAACCTATGAAACTTACAAAGGATCATAATTTAGATTGATGTCCAGTAGGAGAGACTATTTGGGTCTCTCCTAGACTATTTGGGTCTCTCCTAGACTATTTGGGTCTCTCCTATTTTCAGTTTGCTCTGCTCTTCTGACCAGGCTGGTACATAAACCTATCCTGACTCCTTAAAACCTACCCTATTTCATGCATAGACATATGCAAATTCTATATGATAATGAGAAAAAAGTTGGCGAATTGGTACATTGTAGTATTTATTATTACTTTCCAGATATGACCTGAAGGTTGGAAATGATCTAAAACATCGTATAGTCCAACTGTATACTGATGACATTTGAATAGCTCCCACCAACTTATAATCCAATTCCTCAAAGAGAAACAGTCAATTCCATTTCTATATAGCTTCCACTGACTGACTTAAAGTGCTCGATAATTAAAATTATCCCAGATCTCTAAGAGTTATATATAAAAACAGCTTATAGATTATTTTATTATACTTGATATTTTCTTATTGAATCCCCTCAAAAGTATAATAAATTAAATAATGTTATCTCTATTTATTACCTGTTGAAAGTAGCTTAATTTTTTCCAGGCCCATGCTGTACATGGAGTGGCTGAGCCAAGATTCCAAAAAAATGAGGTTTACACAAAAGTCCTTGCTTTTCCATTTTGTTTCTGGAGACCTCTGATTCTCTTTACTGCAAAGGCTACTAATCCCCACTTTTCTCTCAACATACGGCATTCAGAATTCCTGGAATGGTCTTCTCAGGACAACATAGAACAAAACTATCACCCTTCTCTTTTTCCACAGTTATATTTACAAAATATCAACTGCACTTACAGATTTTTATTGATGGTAGGAGTTTGGGTTGTTTTGTTGTTTCACTAATAGTATTTCAACCCATATTTTGGGAGTATTCAAAGTGCCTTTCAAGAGTTCACAACATTCACTTCCATTCCCTTGATTTGCAAATCAACGGTGTAAGGCAGACTGGGGCAGTTATTAACTCTATTTTACAGAAAACGGAGCCACAGTTGAGAGAAACTGTCATAAAAACACTGCAGAGAGAAGTGTGACATACGTCTATTCTTTTCTCCTGACCCCAATCTCATGTTCTATTTACCACACAACGCTGAGAACCAAAACTGAGTACTCGACCCTTTCAAGCTCTGCCTCATTTTCACATACATTATTGCAACTTCCTTGTGAGCAATTCATTGTTTTTAAAATTCAGCTACTCATTCTATGCTTCACACTGTTTAGCATCCCCCTTTTTGGTACAATTACCAAGATCTGTGAAGTTGGCTTCTATGTGCTCCACAACAACAAAAATCTCATAAATGGCAATGAAAGCAATGCAGAATTAAAAGTCTCAGAGCTAGGTTGAGTTTTCTTTCTTTTTTTTCAGCATTTTAAAGATGTTGCTCCATTGACTTCTAGCCTCCATTATTTTTTTTACAAGTCTGCTGACATTCTTAATATCGCTCCCCTAAACACATCATTTCTGCTTTCCTAGATTAGGGGTTGACAAACTTTTACTGAAAATGGCCAGATAGTAAATAATTTATACTTCTGTGGTTCTGCTTCTGGTCATATTTTCCTGCTTCTTTCCTGGTTATTTTTATTTTATTTTTTTGTAAACCAAACACTGGGTATAAAAAAACAAAAGACCAGTAGCAGAGACTGAAGAAATAATGTTTATCCCCAGATAAGTTCATACAACTTCCTTCCTCACATCATCACTTTGGTGAAGCTGACTCTAAAATCTATTACTGGGCTGGGTTTGGGCTCTGCTGTAGCTTTAGAAAGATTTAGACTACCACTGTCTTCAAATGTCTTTATGGTGGGAGCGCAACTTTCCCTTAGTAGAGCTTAGGATCTAAACACCACCAGGACTCCAGTGATTGTTTTGTGTTTTACAGCCAGTCACCAGCCTTCTGAGCTATAGCCGTGGTGGGTATGAACACTCCACTCTATAGCTCAATCATCACCTTTTGGGTTCATTGGAGAGTCTCACTTTTCACTTCTGCACCTGGTTTTCAGTGAGTCAGGAAATCTCTCCACCTTGCTGCCCTACTCCTATCTTTTAGTGAAGACCTTGTGTATCTCAGGGGATTCTCTCCCAATACTTTTGCCTTATCACCAGCCAAATTAAGTGATTTCCTTTTTTTTTTTTTTTGCTAAGGCCTCCTGAATCCTGGGGGAGGAGTTGAGACCTCTCCTAGTTCTCCTGCCTTGTTTTCATCCTTTGGGGGTGTTTCTTTCTTTTAGTCATAAAAACCCCAAGCACCTCAAGATGGAATGAGGATCTTGCTCAATTATTTTGCCCTCTTTTGGCTAACTGCTAACCTGCATTCCGTGAAGTAGCCTTTTGCCTCAGGGATGTCCACTCTGGCCTCTGCCTCTTCTTCCCTTCAGGGATGTCCTCTTCTCTGCCCCTAACCTTTGGCATTCTATTCCCATGCACTCACTTAAAGCACCGTAAGAAATATGCAGATTGGATGCGTATTTGCTTTACAATCATGGATCTGTGGGATTCCCATTGATCATGCCTGTCCACATTTGAACATTAAAAGATAGTCGGAAATCAGGTTGATTTCTCCTTAGCCACAGAGGGTTTAATTCTTTCATTTCCCTAGGGATGACAACACCCATGAGACTCTTCTTTCCTACAAAGAGCCTATTCCTTTCTGAAATTTAGTTGATTTGTATTGTTAGTTATTTTATGTGTTTTAAGTTATTTTTTTAAACTTACCCAGTTTGTTCTTTTTAAGATATAAGTGATGGTCTTTGTCTCCTGCAAACATCTATTCTAACCTGAGCTAAAATTCTGCTAACCATTCCCTAGTTGTATTAACTTTGTTCAAGTTACATAAACTCCATTATCTCAATTTTCTCCTCTATAGCATGGAGAGGATAATAGGTCTCATTTTTTAATAAAAATAAAAAAGAAAATACATGCACAAGCATTGGTGCCTAGTAATGCCAAGTAATCATTAAAGAGTATATCAGGGATTATACTAAACATTTTCCTAATCACATGCTTCTTTAAAACACACAAACTTGCAAAGAAGTCTTATTGCCACCTTATATATGAAGAAACTGAACCTCGGTGAGAAAAGCAAGTATGTGACTTATTAGAGTATTGAACCCTGATTTTTCTCATTCCCATCACTCTGTCTCATCATCAATAAATGGGCCAAAAGGCCATCTAAGACATAAGTGTCCAAAAGGTACAGCAAGCTTAAAGTCGTGAGCAATTTGTTGGTGTCAAGAGTTCTAATTTGGTAGAAGCACCCTGTCATAGCTCAATTTCAGCTTGATTTGAGAATGAATTAGGCAATGGGAGATTGGATCAAAAGTAATAGGATGACAGGTGAGATGCCCTGCTCAACCTCTCCCCATGCCTTCTATAGCCCAGTCTAGGATATGATGATCAGACAACTAATCCTTTTGAGGAAATCTCATCTCACCAGGAAACGCTAAGGCCAAGATCTGATCTGTATTAATTGCCACAATAATGCTGCCTACCAAACCCCAAAACACCGTGTCTTAAGACAGCAACCATTTATTTTCATACCAATGGATCTGCAGATTGGTCACCATGGCTAGGCTTCATTTTAGGTTTGTCTGCAAGTCTCATTCTTAGGCCTGGGCTAGAGAAGAAGCGGCAACCTGAGAAATGTTCTTCTCATGGAGGGGGTCAAAGCCCCCAGAAAACTCAGCAGAAACATGGGAAGTTTCTTAAAGCTTTGACTCAAAACTACCACTGCTGCCTGTGGTCAATCCCAACAGGCATGGGGTGGGGACAGATCCCCCACACAGGTTGGGTGAAGGAAGCAAATATTTGCTAGGGATAATTTAGTTTGCCATGCTCAAAGACCAGTAATGGCTATTAGCATTCCTGATGTGCTGAAGTATGACCCTATCTCTATATCCACCAATAATTGAGGGGGGAAAAAGCCAGGTTTTCATAAGCCAGGCTCATTTGAGATAATAACCCACAACACAAGAAAACTCCTTTATGGCCTTTATAATCACCATTTAGTTCTTGTGACATTTGAAAAGTATATATTCCAATGTTTGTGGGATTTTGGTTATGAGATATTTGAGGGGAGGACCCTTCTGTGTGGGTCTGATGACAGCCTATTGGGCATTTTTTTTCCCTGAACTTACTTTAGAGAATATTTCTACATTTTATTATTTTAAGTTGTAAATTATAAGGGCATATGAAAGGGATATTCAAAGTCATAGATCATAGTTCATTTCTCTAGAGAATTGCTATAAAGGTAGTTTAGCTCATTAGTGACTGCCCAGATATCCCAGGGGCATGGTGGTTGCGTACTGTAACACAAATGCTTCCCACAACTTGGAATGAATTATTTCTAATACGTAAAGGCAACTCCTTACTTACAGATGCTTTATAGCATGAGACCTTAATCTACCTGATTAAATGCACTGGTAAATCAACATTTTTGAAAAGTACTAGAGTGACGTGAATCATTTTCCAGATTGCCACAATGGCAAGAATGTCTGTTTGTCTCCAGAGGAAGGGGGGAAAATACAAATAAAACAGGACAAATGAGAGGTCACACCAAGATCTCCCATAGGACTGTACTGTCTGGGAGCTATTGACAAATCCATAAAGTGATGGATAAAATTCACTAGGATGGAAGACTATCATGCATAGATGTAGAAAATGGCGAGTGTTTTCATTTGCCTTTTAGAGATGGAAGAAACAGTGCTGAAAAGCACACAACATCAAAAAACAAAGACCCTGGAATATGGTTTTTACTATACGATCTTATATTTTTAAAATTTCTCTCTGTTTTGAGTTCATGACTATATTTCAAGCACATTAAGGGACATGCCATTAGCATTATAACATTTACAGTAGCCCTTATCTTACATGGGGCAGGCCCCTACAAGCTTTATGTAAATCAAGTCTGTTGATTTCATTATTGCCTTAAAGTAGGTTTCCTTACCTTCCCATTTGGCTGGATGAGCCAACACAGAAACAAGAAGTAAAACTTGCCCAAGATCACACACAGCGAAGGAGCAGAGCTAGAATCTGGACCTAAGACATAAACTTTCTGACTCTAGAGTCCATGATCCTAAGGAGGTCCCCTACAGCTACCAGCTATATGTTGGCCAAAGAGAATCTTTTCAATATGTTCCTTTTGAATGAGATTCTTACTATAAATAAATAAATAAATAAATAAATAAATAAATAAATAAATAAATAAATAAATAAAGCAAAATTCATCTTTTCTCTCCTGTTCTTAAAATTCCCTACATCTCTACCTCAGATATTCTATTGGACTCAGATACTCATACCTCCCTCTACTCATCTTTGTCAGAAATGCCAATTATGTCTCACATACTATGCCTGGAAAGTTCTGTTCAAAGAGATTCTGTGGCTGCATTCTAGCTTAGTAAAAAAAATAGTACTTTAATCAACTAGCAATATCTGCTTGGTATAACAGTATACACACCAGTAGTAAAATACTGTCTCTCTTTCAGAATGCAGACTCCAAATGGCACCATTAGTGATTGTCCTCCTAATCCTAATGTTTGTACTTGCTCTATTTATAACATGCCACCATAAATACTACAGAAATTGCCATGCAGTTTAGCAGAATGAATACAGACTTTAAAATTATTAGATGTAAGATTAAATTTATCTTTAGGTATATGTGTGTGTGTGTATATATGTTCATATACATATATATGAAACCCCTAAGCTTTTCTAAATTACATGGAGTACTTATAATGAGTTAACGATAAAGCAAAGGACAGCAAGCTTTGTCTATAAATATCTAGACAGTATATATTTTAGGCTTTCTGGGCCATAGTTAGCTGACAACTGAAATACAAGAATGTGAAAGGTTATTCTACCTAAGCAGTCAGGAATGCTAACTTTCTTCAATGCTTAGAGATTCATCTTTTAGTATAAGACATTGGAATAGTTTAATTATTTCATTTAAAATGCAAACATATAAAATGAAAAACATAAGAAATAACAAGTGTTGGCAAGGATGGAGAGAAAGGAACTATTGTGTTCTATTGGTGGGAATGAGAACTGGTGCAACCACTGTGGAAAATAGCATGGAGGTTCTTCAAAAAGTAAAAAATAGAGCTACTCTATGATCCAGTAATCACACTACTGGGTATTTATCCCCAAAATATAAAAACACCAATTCAAAAGATAACATGTACTACTGTGTTAATTGTAACATTATTTACTACAGCCAAATTAAGGAAGCAGCCCAAGTGCCAATCAATAGATGAATAAAGAACATGTGGTATATATATGCAATGGAATATTACTCAGCCATAAAAATGAATGAAATCTTGCCATCTGCATCAACAAGATGGAGCTAGAAAGTATAATGCTTAGTGAAATAAGTCAGTCACAAACAGTCAAATATATAATTTCACTCACATGTGGAACTTAAAACAAATGAGCAAAGGAAAAAAAAAGTAACAAACCAAGAAACAGACTCTTAACTAGAGAACAAACAAATGGTTACCAGAGGGGAGGTGGATGGGAGCATGGTTGAGATAGGTGATGGGGATTCAAGTGTACATCTAATCATGTTGAGCACTAAGTGACGTACAGAAGACGTATACTAAGTAATGTCTAGAATTGTTGAATCACTATATTCTACAGCTGAAACTAATATAACACTATAAGTTAATAACTATACTGGAATTGAAATTTAAAAACTTAAACATTTTTTTAAAAATTTAAAAATGCAAACATAGCTTGATGATCTATAATAAATTATTGTTAATTAATGCCTTAAAATGAATATGTCAATCATACTTAGGTGAAATTATTTTGGGTAGGTCCTCAGTAATTTTTTCTTACATCCCAATAAGTATAGATATGTAAGTTATATGCATTACAACTCCATAATTGTATTTTGTACCTTATAAACATACTCAAAATAAATATTATTTAAGAATAAAGATTGAAAGAAGCTCTAATGTTGCCTTCCCACATTCCTTGGATGATTGGAGATCACTATCCTATAGAATGGGGAAGAGAATAAGCACTTCCTTTTGTTAGTTGGGTGAGAGTTTTAGATACACACTTCTCTCAACCAGCCAGTATGAAAGGTATTTCTAAACGATTACCCTATTTTGCTACTGAGAACACCAAAAGGTAAATTACTGCCAAGACTACAAATAGTGTCAACCTGAATACAGTTCTGTATGAATCTCAAAGTCCTGTGCTTCTTTAACAAGATAATAAAGGGAACAAAAATTGAAGCATCTTCTATAGAAACCATGTCTGAAGGGAACATTAAAGGAATGACCTTGCAGGAACAGGCTCCATACACAAGGGAAATCTGAGTACCATAAAGCTAAGGCTGGAAATAATTTGGATGGGGGTGTGTTGATAAATGTTTAACTACAGGCTCTCTAGAAGAATTGAGAAGGATGTCTGATTTGTAGCATTTGCCAATTCCTGAGATGCGCACAACAGGCCTCCATGAGCCCGTAGGGGCTGGCCCCACTACCAATGAACTTGGGACAGGCCACCTGGATGAAAAGGAGCCCAATGTGAGGAAGGTGTTGAACCAATAAGACCATCTCTGCTTTGCTCACTCCCAGGTAACAAAGCTGTCACTTACACACTGGATTTCTTTCCCTACTAAGGATGGGGTACCAAATGCACAAGTTAGGAAGAAAAAAATAGGGTGTCAGGCATTCCTTAACTCTCTGACATGAGAAAAGGCTGCCTGAATGTCCATAATCCAGGCCTTGGAACAGCATTGGGTCCACTGGGTGCATGAGACATGGTAATGTTGGTTTCTCCTTCCTGGTTATTCTAATTATTCATTGAAGTTAAGAGGGAGAAATTAATCCTCATCTTATGAATCACAATGTACTTTTCTAAATGCCATTGCTTCTATACAAAGAAATATACATAAGGTATTTATGCAAATGTATCTTCTTGGAATTACTGTATTTACCATAGCAAAATACCATTAGCACCAACTTGTAAAAACCGAGGTGCTCAGGTAACCTTCAATGTCTAGAAAATGTGGCTGGTTACTTCCAGAGAAAGCTAGAAACTAGTTAAGGCTAGTTTATCTTCACAGAGAGACAGTGGATCCAGATATATCGTACCCTGTCCATGTCTCAGCGCCTCTCCCCCTATCAGCCCTAGATCCTTGAGAGAGAAAAACATGCTCCATAGAAATGCAAAGGAAAAAGCCTCTCCTTGCTTTCCCAGATCCTTTGCAAGAGGCAGACGAAGCATAAAATCATGGACTTCTCTCTGGCACCTCTATATGACTGCTGATAACCCATCCTCCTTGCTCTTAATAATCCCGTTTGTCATGGGATTCATGCTTTTCCAAGTGTTTTTCAAATGCATCTGTAATACAGAATCTCACTGTTAGAAGTTGCCTCAAGTCATCCCATCCAAACACTTGCCAAGCCTTGACATCATCTTTCATGTATGAATCACAGTAACCCTGTGGGGTGGGAAGGACACATGCTCATGCCCCCATTTCACAGATGAAGAAACAAGACCTCATGGGAAGCCAGTGATAGTACCTGTGTGGGAGGTCAGATCTCTGGAACTCTGAGACAGTATTGATCATTCTCTCAAATCTCAGATTTCCATCTAAATAGAAGAGCCATTATTAACCTGAATTGTCTCTGAACCATTATAAAAATATCCAGTGCCCCACAGTCCTCTGATAATAAGGTGAGGAATCCCAAAACAGAGCAGAGACCCAGATAGCCATCCCTGCCTTTACAACCCTTTGGCTTTATCCCCTTCTCCCCCATCACATTCCACTGCCTGTGCAAAACAGGAGGCTTTGAAGCCCAGAAGTTGCGCTGGGCTTGAATTCTAGCTCCACCCCGTGCTATTAGCTTAGGACCTTGAGTAAATTATTTTGTCCCCTGTCAGTCCATTCCCATAATAATACTTCACTGGTGATTGTGAGAACCAAGTGAGATGAGGAACATAAGCACACAGGAAGGACTCAACAAATGCAAGCCACCTCCCTCAGATAAATCTCCAGAGGGGTAGATTCACCATCTCCAGCCTCAGAGTCAGAAAGTTGTTACAGAGGAGCGTGGGCAGGAAACCATGCAGCTTAATTTCCTTTTAAACTATTGGCAAATAAGTGTTTTCTGACTCCATTATTAATATCATTATTGAAATAAAATGTGTTGCATTAATGTGTTCCATTGTACAAAGACAGAACTGCTGCCCTCAAGGCGGAAAAAGGAGAAGTCAACAGCAGATGATAAAGAGGAACATTGGGATGATGTTTAGTAGCTTTTTCTCCCTTTGCCAATAAATAAAAGCTGTTTTATGTGGTTCCTCAATTCTAATCTTACATTTCTTGCCATTCTCGTTGAGTTCCCAGAGGGGAGCCATCCTATTGTTGACATTTAATAATGCCAAACAATAATCGAGGGCTCATTAGGCCAGAGGAGGCCGGAGGAAGTGTTCAGTGTTGGCTGCTTCTGGGTAGAGTCCCATTTAAACCACTTCAGAGAGAGGAGGCTCTGTGCCATTTTTAAAACTGTCATGATGAAGAAAATCCACAGCCAACATTCCAATTGTGAATAAAAGATAAAGACAGTGGTAATATGGCATCGTATATGGGCTCGGAAGACTGAGGACAGCCAGAACTCAGAACTTCAGCTTGACCTTGAAGGAAGAATAATATTCACAGAAACTGAGAGGATTTCTGGATGCATTATACACTGGTACAGAGTAAGGAACCTGCACATCTTGCTCAGGGCACAAATGGACTATCACAAGTTACTACTTCGGTTTCCTTTTTCCAGGTTAAAATATTTCTTTTGGTACAGAAGACAAAGGTTTAAATAGCATTTTTCCCATTTGCTGCAGTGAAAACTTATATTACCCAAGGAAGTCATTTGTCTTCCCTCCATTCAAAGCTTTATTTACCAAGCAGTATCCACATGCCCTTACCCACACACTGCATAAACCTCCTCTGTAACCTCCCTGGCTCCAGAAAGGTTGGACACTGCCAGCATACAGCTATCCATTATCCATAAATCCTGCATCCCTAATGGCAGCAAATTGCACTGGGCCAAAACACTTAGAGAATGGGGGACCTATGTTAGTTTTAGGAAGGAGAGCTCTTGATAAACTGAATTGTCTGCTCAGAGTTAACAAGTTGAACAAGTGACACTGAAAAATCTTTCAGGTAATGATAAAGTCCACCCTTCTATCTGAAAGGACAGGCTAGTGAAGGGAACTGAACCCTTTCTTGATCATCTGGGAAGCCATATATACCTATGTTAATCATTTATTTGAATATCAAGTATCATAGCTTCACACTACACAGATTAAAAGCTGAGTCCATGATGAATATCAAGAAATCCAGAGGATCTACTGCTTTTCCTCTTTCCTTTTAAAAAATAAATTTATGATTCTATTTTGTTTTCATGTAACGTGTCTCTTTTCCTTGAAAGACAATAAAAGAAAAAATAGTTAATTATGATTCTTAGAAGTTGGTGCATGGTTAATCAAGATTTCACTATATTTTAAAATTTCCTCAAAATTCAAGATCTGGGGCTTCTGGCAAGATGGTGGAGGAGCAGGGTCCTCACCTCACCTGCCCCTCCCCCAACTTACCTGGATAACTTTCACACCATCCTAATTAAAATGAAGATACAACCATTCAAAATATTTGGGATACAGCCAAATTGGTCCTAAGAGGGAAATACATCACAATGCAAGCCTCCCTCAAAAAATTGGAAAAACCCCAAATACACAAGCTAACCTCACACCTAAAGGAACTAGAGAAAGAATAGCAAGTAAAACCTACGCCAAGCAGAAAAAAGGAGATCATAAAGATTCAAGCAGAATTCAATGAAACAGAGACCAGAAGAACCATAGAACATATCAATAAAACCAAGAGTTGGTTCTTTGACAGAACTAATAAGATAGATAAACCATTAGCCAGTCTTATTAAAAAGAAAAAAGACTCAATAAAATCATGAATGAAAGAGGAGAGATCACAACCAATACCAAGGAAAGACAAAAGATTTAAAAAACATACTATGAGCAGCTACATGCCAACAAATTAGGCAATCTAGAATAAATGGATGCTTTTCTGGAAAACCACAAATTACCAAAACTGGAACAGGAAGAAATAGAAAACATGAACAAGCCAAAAAACTAGGGAGGAAATTGAAGCAGTCATCAAAATCCTCCCAAGACACAGAAGTCCAGGACCAGATGGATTCTGAGGGGAATTCTATCAAATGTTTAAAGAAGAAATAATACCTATTTTACTAAAGTTGTTCCAAAGGATAGAAAAGGAAGTAATACTTCCAAACTCGTTCTATGAGGTCAGCATCACCTTAATTCCAAAACCAACAAAGACCCCACCAAAAAAGAGAATTATAGACCAATATCCATGATGAACACAAATGCAAAAATTCCTAACAAGATACTAGCCAATAGGATCCAACAGTATATTAAGAAAATTATTCACCATAACCAAGTGGGATTTATCCCTGAGATACAAGGTTGGTTCAATACTCATGAAACAATGAACATGATAGATCATATCAACAAGAGAAAAAACAAGAACCGTATGATCCTCTCAATAGATGCAGAGAAAGCATTTGACAAAATACAGCATCCATTCCTGATAAAAACTTCAGCGTGTAAGGATAGAGGGAACATTCCTCAATACCTTAAAAGTCACTTATGAAAAGCCCGCAGCGAATATCATTCTCCATGGGGAAACACTGGGAGCCTTTCCCCTAAGATCAGGAACACGACAGGGATGTCCACTCTCACCACTGCTATTCAACATAGTCCTAAAAGTCCCAGCCTCGGCAATCAGGAAACAAAAAGAAATAAAAGGCATTCAAATTGGCAAAGAGGGAGTCAAACTCTCCCTCCTTGAAGTTGACATGATACTTTACGTAGAAAACCCAAAAGACTCCACCCCAAGATTGCTAGAACTCACACAGCAATTCGGCAGTGTGGCAGGATACAAAATCAATGCCCAGAAATCAGGGGCATTTCTATACACTAACAATGAGACTGAAGAAAGAGAAATTAAAGAGTCAATCCCATTTACAATTGCACCCAAAAGCATAAGATACCTAGGAATAAACCTAACTAAAGAGGTAAAGGATCTATACCCTCCAAACTACAGAACACTTCTGAACGAAATTGAGGAAAACACAAAGAGATAGAAAAATATTCCATGCTCATGGATTGGCAGAATTAATATTGTGAACATGTCAATGCTCCTCAGGGCAATTTACACATTTAATGCAATCCCTATCAAAATACCATGGACTTTCTTCAGAGAGTTGGAACAAATAATCTTAAGATTTGTGTGGAATCAGAAAAGACCCCAAATAGCCAGAGAAATATTGAAAAAGAAAACCAGAGCAGGGGGCATCACCATGCCAGATTTCAAGCTGTACTACAAAGCTGTGGTCATCAAGACAGTGTGGTCCTGGCACAAAAACAGACACATAGATCAATGGAACAGAATAGAGAACCCAGAAGTGGACCCTCAACTTTATGGTCAACTAATATTCAACAAAGGAGGAAAGACTATCCACTGGAAAAAAGGCAGTCTCTTCAATAAATGGTGCTGGGAAAATTGGACATCCACATGCAGAAGAATGAAACTAGACCACTCTCTTGCACCATACACAAAGATAAACTCAAAATGGATGAAAGATCTTAATGTGAGACAAGATTCCATCAAAATCCTAGAGGAGAACACAGGCAACACCCTTTTTTGAACTTGGCCACAGCAACTTCTTGCAAGATACATCCATGAAGGCAAGGGAAACAAAAGCAAAAATGAACTATTGGGACTTCATCAAGATAAGAAGCTTTTGCAAAGCAAAAGATACCATCAACAAAACTCAAAGACACCCTACTGAATGGGAGAAAATATTTGCAAGTGACGTATTAGATAAAGGGATAGTTTCCAAGATCTATAAAGAACTTATTAAACGCAACAGCAAAGAAACAAACAATCCAATCCTGAAATGGGCAAAAGACATGAACAGAGATCTCACAGAGGAAGACATAGACATGGCCAACATGCACATGAGGAAATGCTCCACATCACTGGCCATCAGGGAAATACAAATACAGATCCCACCTCACACCAGTGAGAATGGGGAAAATTAACAAGACAGGAAACCACAAATGTTGGAGAGGATGTGGAGAAAGGGGAACCCTCTTGCACTGTTGGTGGGAATGTGAAGGTGCAGCCACTCTGGAAAACTGTGTGGAGGTTCCTTTGAGTTAAAAATAGTTAAAAATAGATCTACCCTACGACCCAGCAATTGCCCTGCTGGAGATTTACCCCAAAGATGCAGATGCAGTGAAAGACCAGGACACCTGCACCCCAATGTTTATAGCAGCAATGTCCACAATAGCCACACTGTGGAAGGAGCCTCGGTGTCCATCGACAGATGATGGATAAAGAAGATGTGGTCTACGTGTACAGTGGGATATTCCTCAGCCATTAGAAATGACAAATACCCACCATTTGCTTTGACGTGGATGGAACTGAAGGGTATGATGCTGAGTGAAGTAAGTCAATCGGAGAAGGACAATAATATGGTTTCACTCATATGGGGAATATAAGAAATAGTGAAAGGGATTAAAAGGGAAAGGGGGGGAACTGAGTAGGAAAAATTGGAGAGGGAGACAAAACATGAGAGTCTCCTAACTCTGGGAAATGAAAAAGAGCTGTTGAAAAGGAGGTGAACAAATGAAAAAAAGTCAAGATCTTAAATTTGCTTTCTATATATCCACCCTTCATATATGGCAATGCATAGTAGCTGAGAAGATATGTTACTTATTATAGTAATACTTCTTTTACCTGACAGGAGTTATTTTGGTTTGTTTTTACTTAAACTTTTCTAGTTAACATACAATATTGGTTTCTGGAGTAGAATTCAATGATTCATCCCTTACATACAACACCCAGTGCTCATCACAAGTGTCCTCGTAAATACCCAACACCTATCTAGCCCATCTCCCACCCACCTCCCCCCCGTCAAACCTCAGTTTGCTCTCTATCATCAGGAGTCACTTTTGGCATATTTCCCTCTCTCCTTTTTCTCTTCTTCCCCTTCCCATATGTTCATCTGTTTTCTTTCTTTTTTTTTAATAATAAATTTATTTTTTATTGGTGTTCAATTTGCCAACATACAGAATAACACCCAGTGCTCATCCCGTCAAGTGCCCCCCTCAGTGCCCGTCACCCAGTCACCCCCACCCCCCCCACCTCCCCTTCCACCACCCCTAGTTCGTTTCCCAGAGTTAGGAGCCTTTATGTTCTGTCTCCCTTTCTGATATTTCCTACCCATTTCTTCTCCCTTCCCTTCTATTCCTTTCTGTTTTCTTTTAAATACCTCATATGAGTGCAATCATATGGTATTTGTTTCTGACTCATTTCCCTTATCATAATACACTTTAGCTCCATCCACATCATTGCAAATGACAAGATTTCATTCTTTTTGATGACTAATACTCTATTGTTCATGTGTTCCATTCATCACTCCATTCGTACATTCCATTCATCAGTTGATGGATATTTGGGCTCTCTCCATAGTTTGGCTATTGTTGATAATGCTGCTATCAACAGGGGGGTGCATGTACCCCTTCAAATCTGTATATTTTACCTTTTGGATAAATACCTGGTAGTGCAATTGCTAGGTATAGGACAGTTCTATTTTTAACTTTTTGAGGAATTTCAAACTGTTTTCCACAGTAGCTGTACTAGTTTGCATTCCCATCAACAATGCAAGAGGATTCCCTTGTCTCTGCATAGTGCTAGAAGTCTTAACCTCAGCAATCAGACAACAACAACAACAAAAATGAAAGACATCCACACTGGCAAGGAAGAAGTCAGACTTTCAATATTTGCATGATATTTTTTATATAGAAAACCCAAAAGGCTCCACCAAAAAATTGCTAGAACTCATACATTAATTCAACAAATTTGCAGGATATAAAATCAATGTGTAGAAATCTGTTAGGTTTCTATACACCAAAAACAAAGCAGCAGAAAAAGAAATCAAGGAATCGATCCCATTTGCAACTGCACCAAAAACCATAAAATACCTAGGAATAAACCTAACTAAAGAGGTAAAAGACCTGTACTCTGAAAACTGCACAGCACTTATGAAAGAAATTGAGAAAGACAAAAAGAAATGGAAAAACATTCCATGCTCATGGATTGGAACAACCAATATTGTTAAAATTTTTTATACTATCCAAGGCAATCTACACATTTAATTTAATCCCCATCAAAATACCACCAGCATTTTTCACAAAGTTAGAACAAACAATCCTAAAATTTGCATGGAACCACAGAAAATCCCAAATAGCTAAAGCAATTCTGAAAAAGAAAAAACTGGAGGCATCATCACAATTCCAGATTTCAAGCTGTATTACAAAGCTGTAGTCATCAAGACAGTATGGTACTAGTATAAAAACAGACACATAGGGCAGCCGGTGTGCCTCAGCAGTTTAGTTCTGCCTTTAGCACAGGGCCTGATCCTGGAGCCCCAGGATTGAGTCCCACGTCGGGCTTCCTGCATGGAGCCTGCCTCTCCCTCTGCCTGTGTCCCTGCCTCTGTCTCTCATGAATAAATAAATAAATAAATAAATAAATAAATAAATAAATAAATAATCTTTAAAAAAAAAGACACATAGATCAATGGAACAGAACAGAGAACCCAGAAATGGACCCACAACTATATGGTCAACTAATCTCTGACAAAGCAGGAAAGAATATCCAATGGAAAAAAGTCTCTTCAACAAAAGGATGTTGGGAAAATTGGATAGCTGCATTTTGAATAATGAAACTGGATCACTTTCTTAAAACATACATAAAAATAAATTCAAATAGATGAAAGACCTACATCTGAGGCAGGAAATCATTAAAATCCTAGAGAAGAACAGAAGCAGTAACTTCTTTGAGCTCAGCTATATCAACTTCTTATTAGACATGTCACTGGAGACAAAGGAAACAAAAGCAAAAACGAACTATTGAGACTTCACCAAGATAAAACCTTCTGGGGATGCCTGGGTGGCTGAGCGTTTGAGCATCTGCCTTTGGCCCAGGGTGTGATCCCGGGGTCCAGGATCGAGTCCCACATCAGGCTCCACGCAGGGAGCCTGCTTCTCCCTCTGCCTGTGTCTCTGCCTCTCTCTGGGTCTCTCATGAATAAATAAATAAAATCTTAAGAAAAAGATAAAACCTCCTGCACAATGAAGGAAACAATCAACAAAACTAAAATGCATCCCAAGGAATGGGAGAAGATATTTGCAACAGTGCAACAGACATATCTGTTAATGTGTTAGTATCCACAATCTATAAAGAACTTATCAAACTGAACACCCAAAAAACAAATAATCCAGTTAAGAAATGAAAAGATATGAATAGACACTTTTCCAAAGAAGTCATCCATATGCCTAACAGACACATGAAAATGTACTCAACATCACTCATCATCAGGGAAATAAAAACCAAAACCACAATGAAATACTTCCTCCCTCCTGTCAGAATGACTAAAATTAATGATGAAGAGCAACAGGTTGGCAAGGATGCATAAAAATTATTTTTTCCAATAAACAAAATTTTTAAATTTTGCGCTTTTAAAAATTGCACTATTTTTTATTAAAACTGCTTTAAGTGTATCCCTTTACTCTCTGCCTTGCAGAACAAGCTTCACTTAATACTATAAAATAGTGACATCCTCAAGAGCCTTCTTGGGTAGGAAGGGTAAGTCACTCTACCTCCACTGGCCACTTAAATTACACTAATATATTACAAAATGAAAAAGAGATACTCAAGATTATCTGAACTAAATATAAGAGCAAATAGTTTTAAAGAATCTGAAAAAAATCATATTAACATGACATATATATATAAATATATATATTTAACATCCGATATATCTGAAAATGAATCGAGGTGTTGTCAGTGATTCTAACAAACGTATAAACAAGTGCTCTCCAGACTAACACGGTTATACTACATAGACAGCGAATTGCGTTTGTGCCATAAAGTTTCTTCTTTGAATTCCAGTCTGGCTCCTGACAGTTTTTCAGAAAGCTTATTTGTTCATCCATCCATCCATCTACTCATCCATTCTAAGCTAAAGGATAATATTATCTAAGTCTTTTCCATGTGTGAGGCTTTGTGCTCGGCGCTGAACGTATGTGAAAACGGAAACTCATACACAGAGAGAAGATCATAATAGTTCAGGCTGACAGATATAAGTAAGTGAGGTGTGTCTACACCTAGTTCTCAACTTATAAAGAGATTCTTGGCTGAACTAGTGTTAGATTTCATTACTCGAAGGCTTTGATTCACCCTCCCAAAGAGATCAGTTAACTGAAACTTTGGAACTAACCATGGGCTACAACAGGGATCCAAAGACACAGAGTATTAAGGAAATGTAATAGCAGTGCTAGGGCTTCCAGAAAATATTCAGGGGCAGGTAGCAGTCACCAGAATTTTACCTTTCATTCTTAAGGGGTTCAAACAGTCTTCTCAGCCAACAAACGTCAAAGTCTTAGGGACAGAGGTCAGGAAATTGAGTGTTTCAAGCCTCATTAAAGACTGTGACAATTATAGGAAGAGAGAGATATGTACTGAAAATAGGCCAGGACACTTAGCCCCAGCCATAAATGACTCTGTGGTTATCTCAACTGGTTAAAACATAATTACCATCCGAGGAAAAGACACTGTCATGGAGAGACTTGGTCTACATAGTGAATGCAGCCAATTTTTGCAGAGAGGGCAGGATGAGGAGGAAGCTTGAGGGGCGGGGTCTCAAGCATCAGTATTCACTCTACTAAGAGCTCTGTGCACAGACCTAGGGTCTGCTTTTTCCCTCTCTCCTGAGAGGGAATCTTGCCAGGCCCTTCCTCAGAAGCTCACCCTCTGCTACGCTACCTCAGTCAGCTCTGAACTCAGTTACAGCCAAATGACACAAAATTAAGATACAACTGAGGAGATCTCTGATTGATGCCATAGAAATTCAAGCTAGGCTCAAATGCCTGACTGTGGTCACTTCCAATGGATTCCCTGAACTTTTTTGCTGGAGGAAGATTCTAGACTACACAGCTTCCAATCCCTCTGGTTGCCAACCCAAGGAGTTTCTGTGTTTGTCCCAACATGCTAAGAAAATGGTGGGAAGATAAGGAATCTGGTGGCCACGGTAGGTTCTGATTCTCATCCTTGGTGACTCCGTTCTCAACACAAATTCTGGAGCTGATATGGCTGCTTCTGCCACTGTTGCCCATAGCTCCAGTGAGTTTGTGTTTCCCTTCATATATGCATGTGGACTACTGTACGGAGAAATCCCCTTCCTCTTTGTTCAGTCTAGATAGGTCAGGGAGTTTGAAAATAAATCTTTTCTATGAAGTGAATAAAACAATCCTGAAACAATGAAATACCACAAAAGCAGAGTTTTATAGAGCAACAGTCCCGATTATAGTGTTCATCAGAGTAACAGGAGAACTTAAATACATATTCCCAGACCACCACACCCAACCTAAAAATTAAACTTTCAAGGGGAAAGCCCTAAGAATCAGCATTTTTATTAAAATACTTAGATGAGGGATGCTTGGGTGGCTCAGTAGTTGAGTATCTGCCTTTGGCTCAGGGCGTCATTCCAGGGTCCTGGGATCGAGTCCCACATCGGGCTCCCCGCAGGGAGCCTGCTTCTCCCTCTGCCTCTGTCTCTGCCTCTCTCTCTGTCTCTCTCATGAATAAATAAGTAAAATTTTTAAATAAATAAGTAAAATACTCAGATGATGTTTGTTCATCAGCCAGCACTATCTTTGGGCCAAACTTGGGAACTTCTGCTCTAATTTCCTGATCCCATCCAACTTGGTCTAGCCAAATCCTCATTGATGCAATTTTGCTTCATGGCAGCCAGCAGCATCCATACCCTCATCAAGAGGAGATGCACAAAATTGTAGATAAGTTACTACAAGCCACGTCCCTTTCTGGGTAAATAACAAAACATATCCTAGCTCAAAACACATGTACAGATATTCTGATCATTTTTGATGTAAAATGGTAATATAATCTTAACCCTGGGAGGATTTTATAGACCAAAATTTTATGGAGTGAAGAAATTCATCACAAAGAATTTCTGATTCTTGGGCTTCTGGCCTCAGCATGACTATTTCCACTATTCATAAGCTTGCAATTTCAAAGGTAGATTTATCCACTTATAAAGAGCTCAAACTGATAAAATAGTTTTTGTTATAGTGAGTCTGTATATCTCTTTTAATTTTTTCAAATTGGCCTTGTTTCCACCCTCTTCAGTAACCCAGAACAAGTTGATCCCTCTGTGATGATTTTGCAAATACCTGAAGACCACAGGTACACTGGAATTTATCTTCTTCAATCATCCCCCTCCCCCATAACCTTTTATATGAGCTACTATCAAGCCATCCCTTACTCATCCTGAATTATGTTGGCCTGCATACTGGACTTTATATATGTGTTTTGAGCTTTAGAGATCATTGCAATATTAATTTTTATTTATGTGCATTAATCAGGACAGTCTAGACTACAAGTTACTACACAACTCTGAAATCTCAGTGACTTAATACAATAGTGTTTATATCTTGCTCACATTTATCCAACATGGCTAGCAAGGGGCTCTAGTCTACACAGTCATTCCAGGATCCAGGCTGGACCATGTAAAGTCTCAAGCATCCGCAACTGCTGTAGCAGGATACAAGATAACTAGAGAGTCTCAAATCACCTCGTAAACATATTGCTCATAATCACTTGGCTGAAAACAGTTGCATGGCCTGTTAATAGCAAATGGTCTGAGTGATGCAGAGTAAACATTTAGGAGTAAGTGAGTATATAATGTTGGTAATCCTTCTCAATTTTTTCATTTGAATTATAATAAGCATATCTTTTACATAAATCTATAAGACACTGATAAAAGTTTAGAGGAGGATAAGTCATGGATAAGATATGAGTGCACCACTCCAGAGGCTCCTTTACCTTGACTTAGCATCTTTTGGCTAAAAGTTCTGTGTTGATAATAAAGAAATCAAGACCAACCAGGAAGAAAATAATCCAGAACTTACAGATTTCCCTTGCTTCATCTTACCCTAACTTGAGTCCATATAAAATCATGTCACAAAAAGCAACCACACATGGATAACAAAACTAACCAAATATAAGTTCACTAGCCCTGTTGAGCGGAACACACTGAGTATTTTTGAAATCAGAGGTGTGATGGCTATTTAGTCACTACAGCCCACAGATCACCGGGACGGCTTCTCTCTCCAGGCCATTAACTATTACATGAACTATTATCATGGTCACTATCAATTCTATGAGATCCTGAACAGATCATGGTCACTATGAGATCCTGAACAGATCTTGGTTCATGTAATATTGCCCCTAGAAGTGAGAAATAGAAGAAGCCCTGGAGATGGAATGGTTTGACTCCTCAGTGTTAAACCCCAATGCATGTACACATGCATCTGCATACACGTGCACGAAGTTCAACCATACAAGGCCCGGGGAACAGAGATTACATGGTTAGTTAATGGCACAATAGGCAAGCATCCAAGGCTCCTCTCAACTTTGTGTCCAACTTCCTGGCTCTTTCCTAGGTAATGGTGGTGATCATACTAGGTAATTTTAAGTCAAGGTAATGTCATGGTAATCAGGGTCATGACTTCAGTCATGCTCTTTCTGCTGTCTAAAAGCTTCCCCTACATTTTTCTCTGTGAGTTGAAAGTCTACTCACCCTTAAAGATTAACCACTACCTGGCCAATATATTTTATTCATTTTATTATCTCTATATTCCTTAGCACATAAGGACTTAAAACTGTATGAAATCCAAAGGAAAAACTTCTGCAAGAGTCTGAGTGGATAGATATATTAGCTTTCAACCACAGCTCACAAGTTAACTTTCAGCACTATTTTCACTCCCAATTTGATGGGCACCGTGAACCCTAGAGAATGCCTCCAATACTCTCAGGACTGAACAGTACAATAGCAGTGGTCTCAACATTTGCCTTTCTGCCAACTAGGAGACACATCCTGGGTATACCCAAGATCTAATTAATCTCACTAAGGAAAGTTTCATTGATTACAATGGATTTTGGAGTATTATTACTATAAAACAATTCTAGAAAGTGGACTGTATACCCTCTAAATTCTTTCTAATGTTAAATATTTGGAAGTCACATTTATACTGCCCCTATTCTCAACCAGAAATTCCTAGAAAATGAGGATTTCTACAAATAACCCTTGGTCAATTTTCATTCAAAGAATTCAACCATAAGTATCAATAAGGACTACTACTAGCCTGTATTGAACTATTAATCATGCTCATATCATATACTCTCTGAACCAAATCAGACAAATTCCCTTATAAGATAAAATTTATAAAGATAACTTAAACCCTCTTCATAGGGTTAAATCATGCTCATATTATATACTCTCTGAATGAAACCAAATTCCCTTGTAAGACAAAATTTATAAAAATAACTTAAACCCTCTTCATAGTACTCCCACAATTAGTAAGGTACAGGTGATAGATAATTTTACCAAACTAGTCTTCCAACCATCTTATCATTTCTAAAATTAAGAATATTTAAACTTAATAGATCAGTTACTCAGTTATCCCTATCCTTTATGAGTTTTTTGTTTTCGTTTCAACTTTTAATTTAAATTCAATTTAGGGGACACCTGGGGAGCTCAGTCAGTTAAGCCTCCAACTTGATTTTGGCTCAGGTCATGATCTCAGGGTCCTGAGATCAAGCCCAGCATCGTCATGCTCTGTACCCAGGAAGGAGTCTGCTTTCTCTCTCTCTCTCTCTCTCTCTCTCTCTCTCATGCTCTTCCATGTGTTCATACTCTCTTACTCTCTCTCAAATAAATAAATAAATCTTTAAAAATAAGTAAGTTCAATGTCGTTAATATATGCTGTATTATTAGTTTCAGTGTAGAATTTAGTGAATCATCAGTTGCATATAATACTCAGTGTCAAGTACCTCCATAATGTCCATCATTCACTTTCCCCCATCCCTCCACTCCCTCCCCTCCAGCAACCCTCAGATTGATTCCTATAGTTAAAAGTCTCTTATGGCTTCCCTCCCTCTCTGTTTTTATCTTTTTTTTCCTTCTCTTCCTCTATGTTAATCTGTTTTGTTTCTTAAATTCCATAAGGAGTGAAGTCATATAGTAATATATTTGTCTTTCTCTGACTGACTTATCTTCCTTAGCATAATACTCTCTAGTTCCATTCACATCATTGCAAATGGCAAGATTTCATTCTTTTTGATGGCTGAGTAATATTCTATTATATATATCTGTAAAAATATATGTATATTATATGTATACACACACATACACCACATCTTCTTTCTCCATCTGTTAATAGACATCTGGGTTCGTTCCATTTGGCTATTGTGGGCATTGCTTCCATAAACATTGGGGTGCAGGTCCTCTTTGAATCACTGTTTGTATCCTTTGGATAAATACTTAGTAGTGCAATGACTGGGTCATAGGGTAGTTCTATTTTTAACTTTTTGAGGAACTTCCATACTGTTTGCAGAGTTGCTACACCAGTTTGCATTCCCACCAACATTATAAAAGGGTTTTCCTTTCTAAGCACCCTCTCCAAGTTTTATTGTTTCCTGAGTTGTTAATTTTAGCCATTCTGACAGGTGTGAGCTGATATCTCATTGTAGTTTTGATCTGTATTTCTCTTATGAGTGATATTGAGCATATTTTCATGTGTTTTAATATGTCTGTTACCCATCTCTATGTTTTCTTTATAGAAATGTCTGTTCATGTCTTTATGTTGATTTTTTTCTTTATGTTAATTTTTTAAGGGCAGACATGTGTACCTTCTTCCAAGGTAAATTTCTCAAGACTATTTTAAGAGGAAGAGTTTGTGTGTTTACTTTTCTTTTTGCAACCTTTATAGTTTATAGTATTTAAATGCCAATGATAAATGTATAAATGCCAATGATTTTAATTTGTGTTTACTTATCTTTTGTTTCCTATTGTATATTTTTATTTGAGACAAAACTGAGAGCAAAATTTCTTAGCCTAAAAACTTATTTTATATCATAGAATTTAAAGAGATAAATATAATATTCTAATTAGTTTTATTAATTCTGGCATATAAAATTACTAAGACCTCTGTCTGCAATTAGATATTTTTAAACAAATTTATAGCAGTGGAAACATTCGGGAAATGGGACATGACATTCACAGACACATTTTTCCAAATACAATTTGTTTATTTCCACTAACTATTTTATGACTCAAAACTGAGAAATCAATGAAATAGATGATGGCAATAAGAATTAAACTGTTATTCAAAGAGTCTCCATACTTTCTAAAGGCTTCAAAAGCCAGGAATTGTTAACTGGTCTTCATGCTCTTTTTTTGAGGGGCTTAAAATCTACTAGCCAAAGAGAGATACATTCACAAATTTGTGTAAATGGAGAAGTACCAGAAAGGAAATGAGGGCATAAAGCCCTCATTTAGGGAACAGTTAGCACTTCAGTGTGACTGGGGCACAAGGTGAAGAGGAGAGCAGGGAAAGAAACGAGGGTAGAGACTGACAAGTATTCATCATAGAATGCCTTGAGCTGCCATATAACAGCACCTGGACTTCATCTTAAGAATAAGGAACCCATTAAAGAGTTTTAAGGGGAGAGGAGATAACACTGTTGATCTTATTTTTTTTAAAGCTAATTCTTGTCTATGGTATTCTAAATTGCTAAACTGCATGTACAGTAGGTCAATGTTATAAACAAACCTATAGGTATTTGTATGTGATTTATATTCATAGGAAAAAGAACACATTCAAAACAACCTCAGCAATTTCTACCATTGAGTGGTTTTGGAGTGATAAGACAGGAGTTTTAACTTTATAAATATATTATTTGAATTTTTCCAATGAGCATCTACTTACTTTTTTAAATTAAAAAGAAGGCTCAATGTGGCAACAGTGTTGATGTGCAAGACCAGAACTGAAGAAACCAATTAAGAGGCTGTTGCAATTTAATTGTCCAAATGATAGACAATGAGAGTCTAAACAGAATCAGTGGCATCAGGCACAGAGAGGAGGAGGTGGATTTGAACTATTTTAAGGATGTAGACTAAAGAATGTGGTGATGTTAGCTCTGGAATGAATGAACAAGAGGAGATTAAAATGACTTCCTGGTTGCTAACGTGACTCAGTCACCAGCACAGGATATAAAGGGTGAATAACAAAATCTGTAGTAACATACATTCAGGTTTGGTAATGTTTGAGACATCCGTGGGTTGTCCAGGCAATACTGATATCATTACATCATTGATTTATATACCCAAATCAATAGCAAAAAGCAAGGCTTGTTAGTGGCAGAGCTAAATGTAGAATCAAGCATGCTAATCCTATCAGGTAGTGTCCCGGCAAGAATCAGAATGAATACATGGTTCATGTGGAAAGAATTAATGACAAGGATGTGAGGTTAAAACAAACCAAGGAAATGAGGCACCTAGAAACCAGCAACAATGGGGAGCTGCTACTGCTTGCAATGCCAAAGGAACAAAGGGAAGAAAGAAAGTACTAGAGACTGAGAATGGAAACCATAGAGGAGGGACATCAGTTGGAAATTTGAGTAGTGGAGGGATGCAGTGACTGACGAGCTTAGCCCAAAGCAGAAATGAAGCACGGAAGAAATTTTCTGGCCTACCTTTCCTCCATTGTCCTGACTCTTATTGGCCAAACCCAATCAGAAGGAAGCCAGAGCTCAAGGGAATTCTGGATAATGCAAGTTCACAGAAACTAGCCTCCAGGGACACAGAGGTAAGTAGAGGAATACAGAGAACAAATCTGTAAAAGAACCGTCATCATCACACTGACTGCTGTTCAAAGATCTCCTCTGGGGAGTTTACAATGACCTGGAGGAGGAAGAACAAAATGGCACATGTGAAATAATTATGAAGAAGCTGTCCTGGACTTGAGATCATTGAGATGTGAGTTCCAATCCCTACTCTGCCACTTACCGGCTCTGTGACTAGACAATTTATTATATTTCTCTAAGCCTCCATCTCTAAAATGAAGATTAAAAATACTGAATTTAGAGAGTTATCATGACAATTTGATATTTTATGTAAATGTTTAACCCAGTGTTTGTTGTAAGTTAAGAACTTTGTGAATGTTAAGAGGAAAGGGGGATGATGACAACAAATGGCAATCATAAAAAGATTAGTATGAGCTGGAATAGAGAGGGGTTTGCAGGGTACAGCTGAATGAGAGGCAAGATACAAGGAAGTGCATGGAGAATACAAGCATGCTTGATTGAGGACATGGAGTTGTGAACAGCCTGGTGTATGGATGACTATGAGATAATTGATGGAGTTGAAAGGCTTACTTGATCTCATGCCATCTGTGAGTGCCAGCAGCCCAGGACAGGGACATATCCCATACTTTTATCACCCCAATCTTCTCCTGTCAGCTAACCTTGTGGCCATCAGCTCTCACTTCTCTGCTAAATAATTATTTTTGAATGCCTTAGGACACTTTTCCCTTGAGGGGCTAAATACAATTCTGCAAGCGGTAAGTGATGTTAAAAGAACAAATCTGAAGAATATACATTCTCCTGATTCGAGTCAGAGCAGAGAATACAGCTCAAAGAGGCTGAACCAAGACCTAGTTTTCACAAAGTGTTCCTTGGCAAAAATCGGCTTCTTGTACTCTCCAAATGCCTTTGGTTTCCAACAGCAAAATTCTAATCTGCTCCTTATATTCTAATGTCTCTTAATACCTGCCTCATCTTATGTCCTAGTTGTTATAAGTATGTTGGTAACACCCCTAACACACTATGAGGTCATTAAAAGAAACCATTTCCCTCTTATCTATTGCAGCAATGGTCCCCCCCAAGTACAAGCTTGTACCAGAATCACCTGGGGTACTTGTTAAAATAGACTCAAAGGCAAGGTGCTTTAATTCCATCAGTCTAGGATGAGACCCGGAGGTCTAATTTCTTTTTTAAGTTTTCCAAGGAATTCAGATATGCATTCATTTTGAGGAACATCTGGTATTCAGCTACTAGGACATTATCTCCAACACCTACACCCAATGGCTAGTAGAGAGAGGAGGAAAAATAAGTGGCTCAATTAGAAGAATCTTCTTATATCCCATGCCAAGACATTTTATTCTGAAAACAGAGAAATGGGGAAAATGTTTTAAAAAGAAAGGGACACAGGTTTTACACAAACCATTCTGGCCACCACAGAAAGGTGATGCTCTAGAACTAAAGAAATTTCTGAGGCTGAGCAGTAATTCTGGCAAACTGTGAGGTAGGTTTGAATTGGGGGCAGTGGAAGTGGAGAGAAGGGAAGAGAAGTGAACATCTCAGTAATAAAAAACAAGAATTAATGATCAAGTAGATGTGGGGAGGAAAGGCAGACAGAAGTGACCACCCCTGTGTTTCTGACTTGAGCGTATGGGTAGAAAGAGATCAGAGGGGAATTATAGAAAGTATAACAGATCTGGAGTTGGGGAAATTGTCTGTAGGAAGGTTGTTAGCCAAATGATTGAGTTGACTTTCATGATCCAATATGATGCCCATGTTCTACATCATGACATATTAATCTCAGAAGAACCATTTAGGGCCCAGGTTTAAATGTGGGAATTTAAAGATATTCAGAGGTTTTAAGGTGTTAGATGAAGCCACGTATGTATCACAATACTCCAGGGAGTGTTTGCTGATTGAAAGAAGGTGTATTGAGGAAGGAACACATCTGTGAAATAGGTTGAAAATAAAGGACCACCAAAAGGAGATTGGGAAACCAAATGAGTTAAAGGAAAATCAATGCAAAGAAAAGGCTGTAAAGTCATAGGTAATGAGCTCCCCATAATAGGAGTTATTCATGCATAAGACACATGGCATAATCGGTTAGTAGTTGCATCAGGAACAGAGCCGAATCCAGAGCAGAGGGAATAATATCAATACAGAGATATCAGAGAAAAAAAAATCAAGTGGATCTATTTTTCACCACTTACTATTTAAATGATCTAGATGGATTAAATGATCTCTTGAAGCCTCATTTTTTTTAAAATTTGTGCTATAAGTATCCATTTCACAGAACTGTAGTAAAGATGAAAATAATATTAAAGGGATTCTTTAAGTGTCCATTCCCTCTCCTATGTTTAATCCATATATAAAAATTTCAAGAAAGTATGACAAACTGTCTTCTTTCATTAGGTGCATGTCCAAGCTTTCCCATTTTACCACTCAACTTTAAATTCTGTTGTCATTTTTTTCCCTATAAATAATGGGTATATTTTCGCATGCTGCAGAAGAGGTTGCCCTGTTGGGAGAGGATCGGACAATACCTCCAAATCTAATGTTGTTAATAATGCATTCTAGAAGATAGGAGGGCACTGAAATTAAGCTTCTTCCCAGCAGCTTGTGAAAGTCATTCTTTTTATCCTCTTGAATTTTGGGACCGTTGCCCATCTCTTTTTCTGGCATCTCTCCCATTCTCTTGATTTCTGAAAGACTATCAGTAGGTCATATACAAACCATCATAATTTTTAAAGCAGAGAATGTCTTTTCCTTCTAGGTAAAACAACAAGCTTGAATTTTCTTTTACCTAAATGCCAACAAAGGAAAGAAGCCACTTAATTATTTGTCTTTTAAAACATGTTTTTCATTGCATTTGCAAAGGTTTACAAGGAATACATCTAGTGCTTAATTGCTTGTAGCTAGGGAATACAATTATTCTTCTGGAGTCTACCAAATATTTATTGTGATTGCCTCCACCTAGGTTTCAGGCTCATACCACAAAGATTGAAACTAATTGAGCCCAAACCCCAAAGCTATTAAATGATGGCAGATTTGTGTTGAAAAACAAGAGTAACGTCAGGCATTTGACATGGGGGGCTGGAAGGCAGGGGAGTGGTGTTAATGTATTTTTCTGTGCTGCTAGAAAAAAACTGATTGACAGAACTCATTCTTTGCCACATAATTATGTACTTCTTTGTTGACCCATCTGGTCCCCTTAGCAGTGTGCTAATACCATCATAAAGCAATCAGATTAAATTGGTCTTCTGGTGATCAATGGTTAATATGGTTTCATACAAATTATTCTTAGACTGGGAAGCCTTTCCTATTAAAAATTATAAACAGAGCTCTGCATATTGACAGGGCTTTTCTCAATATTTGGGTATGTGGACTAAAAATCATAAGGTCTTACAGCATCTTTTTGACAGCAGTTTTTACAGAGTACTATTTAAACTCAAAGGCTCCTGGGTAACCCCTTGCTTATACCTAACATCCCTTACAGATACATCCATCCTTAGCTGTTTTTCACTGTCACCTCATCTCTACTTAAACCACAGCAGTTCATACTATTAGAATAAAAATCTTACTAAGAGTAAATAAATTAAGGAATGATGACAGAAGTACATATTAATAGTTGTTAAAGGGAAGAGAAGGGAAAAGTAGAGCAAATTTCAAAGTTCCAGAAGTCAGAAAAAGGGCCCGGATTTACAAAAGGGATAGCACTTACTCATGGGAACTTCAGCTATTCTCTCTCCTAGATAGCTCTTGATTTCCATGTTCAATCCCTAAGTCAGAATCTCATTTTCCATCTTACCCAGCATCCAGTCCATACTGACTCCTCTTCCTAAGGTACAGAATTAATCTCGTTACTCCTCTACCTCAGTTTCTTTGGTGACGTCCCATGACTTATAACAAAGTCCCAATTTCCAAGAAATGTATTCAAGCTCTTCATATTCTTCTCCCTGCCTATAAAGTGTGACTTATCTATTAGTGTAACCCTCATACACTCAAAACCCTAGCCACCCTAAAACATGCCTGGTCCTAGAGGATGACAGGCTATTTCATCTCTCTGCCTCTTCACCATGAAATTTTTTGTCTCTAATTCTCTTCTCCACAATTTTTCATTGCTGTTGTTAAATCTGTTCAATAACCACCTTGGAAAACAGTTTGACAAATCAAGTGGAGTTAATCATAGGCATACTCTATGGCCCAACCATTTCATTCTCAGATATATATCAAGAAAATCTATATACATGTGCATCAAAAAGCATGTAAAAGAAGTTTTCTTAGCATTGCTATTTGTAGGAACCAAATGCAAGTGGAAGCAAACTTACCATCAACATTCAGGTACCTAAGGACAGTATATACATCAAATGGAATAGCACAAAACAATCAAAATTAATGAAAAGCTATAATATGCAACAAACCTTAGAAACGAAATATTAAAACAAAAGAGCCCAACATGGAAGATTACATGCTGCATGACTATACTTTTATATAAAGTTCAGGTATGGATGAAACTAGCGTGTGCTGTTAAATGTCACAATGGTTACTTTTGGGGAGGAAGGAGAGACCGTGACTGGGAGGAGGAATGATGACTTCAGGGTGCTCAAAAGGCACTTCAAAACAACTCCTCTACCTGTATTCTTAAGGTTCATGCACGTTCCTGTCTGTGTGTTATACAGAGTGAGGTTTTTTTTTAATTCCTGTTTTTCAAAGTCAAGATCAATTATTACCTTTTCCTTAAAGTCTCAGCTGATCGCTCTCATTCAGAATTATTTTTTCTCTGAGTTCCTTATGGACCTAATTTTTCTCTCCCAAGGCATTTAATTAACATGCCTTGAATTTCAGGCATGATGACTACGTATGACATGGGTTAGGTAATTAAAAAGAAAGACTCTTTTTAAAAAAGCAAAGAAATAGAGAAAATTGGAAAGCTGTGATGACTAAATCTGGGTTTTGGTGGACCCCTCAAACTAACAATAGTAACATCCTGACTAGGTCCATCTGCTGAAGTCAAAAATTCCTCCTCCTCACACTTGCCCTTTCTCCAGCTATAGGACGGTGTTTTTTGTTTTTTGTTTTTTTCTGGGTGCAACAGGATACAATGTGTTTTATGTTTCTAAATATTAGAAAGCAATGAGCAAAGAAGCCACCTAGCAAATGAAGCATGTCACACTGACCCAAAGTTGTTCCTCACAATACTTACAGGGACATGATTCATGAAAATCAGCTAAGTCATCTCCCAGAGCTCAGCAATAACGTTCAGCCCTCAAATTCGAGTTTTCCAGGAGCATGAAGTGAAGCTGTCAGCTTCATCTATACTTAGCAAACCTAGACCTGTAGACTTTCTATTGCTCATAGCCTAACAATCAGCCATGCTTCTGCAGGACAATCCATTTCACTGCTTTTTTGTAATCCCAGGTGGCCAAGATGTCAGCTTCCCAAGGGCATTTGTAAATTGCCTTGAAGCCAGTTAGTCCTGACCCTCTTCCCCAGAGAAAAGAATCTGAGGAAGAACAACTGAGTTTTTCATAAAGTCACAGAGCAATCCTAGATGGCTACATCACTTAACTCTCTGTGCTCATGAGTGTGTTTCCCCTCTACCTGTATCCCCCCCCCCCACACACACACACACACACTCATGTATTATGAGCTTATTAAGGACAAACGGTGTCATTCCCCAAGGCACTTTGCCCATTGTGGATAGTTGTTTCTTGACCACCTGGATGAAATATGGAAGAGCGTGGAAGTCATTTTCATTCCTCTGGCTCAGTTTTTCAAAGTATATGGAATGGACCATTATTCATCTGAGCCAGAGAGACGTTCTCAGCTTTTAAACGCCCAACTGTAATTTTTCTCTTTACTCAATTCCTATTTTAAATGAAGGAAGGAAGAAAAGGAAGGGAGGAGACTTTCAAAGTTGCATTTAGACATACTCCCCAAAGCCTGGAAGCATGTATCGAGCAGTGGAAATATGACCTTCACAATATTTAATCAACACAGGAGAAATATTCATTCAGGCTTTCAACAATACTGTCTGGTCTGTTTCTTGCTCGATGCCACAAACTCCTGACAACTACTACCTACTTCTTTTTAACAAATGTAAAGGCTATCTTGATGTTTCTTCTTTTGACTCTTTTCCATATAGAATGCTATAGTTTGGATTCCCACTGGTAAGACTAGACTAGTTGTTTTGTTTCATGTTTTTTGTTTTGCTTATTTCAGTCTAATTTTTTGATAGAGCTCCTAGTTGAAATGTTTAAGTTTCTAAGCTACTAAATCTTATTCATTATTCACTGGAGACTTGGCTATCCCAACCCTCTTTTATTATTTTTATTGTTGCTGCTGAGGCAAGTGTGTATGTCTGTTATTTCTTTTTTTTAAGATTTTATTTATTTATCCATGAAAGACATACAGAGAGAAAGGCAGAGATGTAGGCAGAGGGAGAAGTAGGTTCCAGGCAGGGAGCTGGATGTGGGACTTGATCCTGAGACTGAGGATCACACCCTGAGGCAGGGGCAGGTGCTCAACCGCTGAGCCACCCAGGCATCCCTGTTATTTCTAAACAGACCTGGATCTGGTCTTCCCTTAGGCAGTAAAAGGCATTGGGCTTTGTGCTTAGGCTAGCTGTTCTAACCAAACAACTAAACCCCAATTTTCAAAGACTCAGGGCTACGAATGTTTATATTTCATGCATATACCATTTCCCAGGGCCTGAGAGACCTGTCCATCCCATCAGTGGAAGCAGAAAGAGAACAGAGAAGGCATGGTGCCTTCATTCAAAACAAAAGCAGGCCCAGAAATTACGGGCGTCTTCCTGTCCACAAGCCCTGGCAATGGATTGGGAAATGTAGTCCTAGGAGGGGTCACTGCCTTCTCACAAAAACTCCAAGTTATGAGAGGATGAGCATGAAATTTTGGCGGACAGTTTGATAACTGGCTAACCACTCAATGGTGTCCACAAGGTTCTCCCTCAACTCATTAGGGATTCATAACATCCTCCTCTCCCAACTTTATTCATCATTTAACACATTTAACAAAACACTTTTTGCAAATTATCATATGTTAGGTGCAGTTCCAGGCCCTGAGAATATAAAAATGTGGTCCTTGCCCTCAAGGATCCCAGGTTTAGTCCTAAATCGAGAGATTGGATCGGTAAAGCAATATATCTGAACATTTGTGGAAGACACATATTAATTATTAAATGGATATCTAAATACAAATTATTAAAGTTCGTAAGGGAAGAAATATTCAGATGTATGGAAGGAAAACAGAAGGATCAAGGAGAGGATGCAGGAGACACTGATGAAGCAATTCTCCAAAGAAGGACCAATCTTCTACTTGACTGGTCTTCAATATTTTGTTCACTTTTCCTCAAAAATAATTTTGAATTACTATGTACCCAGTCCCATTTTAAGTTGATACCTGAAGTTTTTCATTTTAAGTTGGCATGAACAGGTTTATATATATATATATATTTTTTTAAACTCACATTTACTGAACTTCTGCCTTAGAATTCCAGGTTGTTTTATGCTTGAAATCCTTTTAAATTTCTCATTCTATAATATATCTCTGCAAAAACATTTACCTAAAGTCATATTCAACTTTTGAAGTATTTTAAGACTTTAGTTGTTAATGGTTGTTTTATGGATGGTGATACTATCAGCATATAATTGATAAAGGAAGAGAACAGAACAGCAGTTGCCAAGGGTCAGACTGTGAGGGGATGTTCTACTACAAAAGGAAAGCAAGGAGAGAATTTTGAGGGATGAGTAATATTTGAATATCTTCAGTTGGTGGCATTTACACAAGCCTTTGTATTTATCAAAATTCATAGAACTCAGTAACAAAAAGTCAACTTTAAAAATAAGTGTATACAAATTTAAAAAAAGAAATAAAATTGACGTTTGACATTTTTTTCTTTGCAGCTCCTCTCTTTTTCCCTTCTGAAACTCCAAAGCTTTCATTTTAGCCAAGTATAAATTTTTCTCTGAAGATATCTTTCCTTGATATCTGTATCTCAAATCCCAGCTACCATCTTATTTAGACTGCAAATTTTGAAAGGCATTATACTTTTGATACTGTCCAATTGAGAAGTTTACTTTCCTCCTATTTCATATACTAGCATTTGCAAAGACTAAATAGTATCAGTGGCAAAGTATCATGCCATAAAGGAAAAAAAAAAGTATACAAGTATGCATAGACATTATCTTTATTGAGGACTTTCCAGCAAATTTCTCTTTTAAATCCCAAGCATTAAGGACTCCAGATATTTGATATAAGTCTATCTGACTTCTATTGCACAATTTTTCTTTCCTTTTGCTTTTATATACTTCAGGCTTCAGACAGTTTGTAAACAAATAAGGACTCTGGCTTGTTGTGAAGAGGCGGGAACAAATACTGCAGTAAAATAACCTAATATTGTATAACAGCATAATGGCTCAACTATTTCACCACCAGAGAGCCCATACCAGCATCCACATCAGTCAGCTGTCACCCCATAACCAAAATACTATCCTGAAGATGGCAGCGTAGGAGTATCCTGAACTCATCTCCTCCCACAGACACACCAAATCTATAGCTACATATGGATCATTTCCCTTTGAAAAAGATCTGAAAACTACATCAACTGCTTCTCTACAACAAAAAAAAAAAAGCAAAAAGACCACATTGAGACCAGTAGGAGAGACAGAGATGGGGTTACCAAAAACCCCAATCCCAATTGAACAACATACAGTAAGGAGGAATTTCAAGAGTCTGGCATTTCTCTTGGAAGAGCAAGGTGTTAGCATTCCATATCAAGCACCCCAACCCCTGGGATCTGCACGACTAAGATGAGCCCCTAACACATCTAGCTTAGAAAAGCAACAGGGCTGATTGTTCAGAGGCCTCAAAGTGCCAAAGGAAACTGAAATTCCCTTCCTGAAGGGCTTGCATACATCTCACTTGCCCCTAACCCTAAGGAAAAAACAGCAGTTTAAAAAACACTTACTATATGTAAAAGAAATGCATTTGCTAACTAAAAGCATCTACTGGAGAAAGAGGGTACAGTTGAAATTATCCTTGGAGATGAAGCCAATGGTGCGTGCACAGGTAAGCTAGCTTGGACATGGCACTTCCTGCAACCTTGATAAAACAGGAGGGGCAGGCACCACTATCCTGCTGCTTGCTGAAGCCAGAGAGTATGTGTAGTTGCAGCACTCTCCCACTTCCTCACTGGGGCAGGCAAGTATGAACCATCATGGCATTCTCTTGCTCCCTAAAGGCAACAAGCATGGGAAGTTGTAACGTCCCCTGCTCCCTGGCTAGGGCTGGTGAATGGAAGCACTTATGGCATTCATCCACTCACAGCCTAAAGCAGGTGCATGCACAGAGATAAGGAACTCTTTCACTGTATTCCTAAAGCCCATAGGACACCATGAAAATAAGACATTTTCCCACTTCCGTTCTGAAGCCAGTGAGTGAGCCCTGTCCCTCTACCTCTATCTCACTAAAGCTAAAAGGCATTCATACTCCACAAGGGATATCTTTGATTGTCTGGCTCTGATGGCCAACGGGGCTGGCATTCCTCAGCTCCTCAGAAAGTAACAATGGGAAAGACTATTCTTGGCAGGCCACAATACCCAGGGCACTACACAGACAGCAGACTGAAATACAATCCCAGGTTCCTGTGAAAAGGGCTACTTACTTAGCCTGGAACTTCAACCTGAGAGACAGACTTCAGGTTCCCCACACATCTAGAGGCTAACAAAGTGCCCCCTGCCCCCATGGGAAGATAATCAGGGAGAAACAATCTTTGCATACCCTTCTAGCATTGCTACAATATGATGAGAGAGGAGACTTTACAGAAAGGAGTTTCTACACTTATTTCTACACTTCTCCAATTTTTACAATTGTTGCCCGGGATACATATCCAGATCTCCTGGAAGCCAGCTGTGTTTACAATTCTGGGCCCATAGGATGGTATATATATTTGCATACTTTAAAAGCTGCTGCTTCAGTTAGGCTTTCAATCAGCCTGAAACTAGAGGCTAAGTAAGATTCCTCCCCTTGGAATGGTCACTTTGGACAGGTCTCAGCACACCCTCAACAACAAGGATGTATCAAAAATAAATCAAGAGGTTTAGACAATCACAAAGGTTTGAGAAACAACCAAGAATTAGGGCAGGCTGAATAATAAGTTTCATCATCTAAATGAGGCCACTCCTTCAAGACAGAGGTAGCTGCTTTACCTTATACATAGAAACAACAAAGTCAGGCAAACTGAGGAAAGAGATATATGTTCCAAATGAAAGAATCAAAGAAAACCTCAAAAAGACCTTAATGATACAAAGGTATATAATCTGCTTGATAAAGAGTTCAAATTAATGGTCATAAAAATGTTCATTGATCTTAGGAGAAGAATGAACACATTGAGAACTTCAGCAAAAAGAGAAAATTCAAGGAAGTACCAAAGAGACATCATAGAACTGTAGAACACAATAACTGAACTGAAAATACACAAGAAAGGATCAAAATCAGATTGGATGAAGTTGCAAAATCAGTAAGCTGGAACACAAGGCAACAGAACTCACCTAGACAGACCAGAAGAAAGGAAAAAAGAATTTTTTTAAAAAAATGAAGGCAATGGAAGGGACCTACAGGACAACATCAAGCAGATTAACGGTGTTATAAAAGCCCCAAAAGGAGAAGAGAAAGGAGCAGAAAAGCTGTTTAAAGAAATAATGGCTAAAATCTTTCCTAGCCTATGAAGGAAACAGACATGCAGACTCAGGAAGCCCAGAGAGCTCCAAAATAGATGAACCCAAAGAGAACCACACCAACCACATTATAATTAAAATACCCAAAGTTAAAGAGACAATTGCAAAAGCAGAAGACAAACAAATTTCTATAGACAAGGAAAACCCCATTAAACTATCAGCAGACTTTTCAGCAGAAACTTTGCAGGCTAGAAGAGAGTGGCAGGACATATTCAAAGTGCTGAAAGGAAAAACTTGAAATAAAAAATAGCAAGGTTATCATTCAGAATTGAAGGAGAGATAAAGAATTTTCCAGATAAGCAAAAGCTAAAGAAGTTTATCACTTCTAAACTAGCTTTATAACAAATGTTATAGGACTTCTTTAAGCCAGAAAGTAATGGAACTAATTAATAACAACAACAAAAAAAAACATACAATAGTAAAAATCTCATTAGAAAGATAAACATAGTAAAGGCAATAGATTAATCATTTATAAAGCTACTATTAAGGTTAACTAAAACCACAATAATTAGTTAAAGGATACATAAAATGAAGAGATGTAAAATGTGACATCAAAAACATAAAGAATGGGGCAAGGAGCAAAAATGGTTTTCAAATGTGTTCAAATTTAAATTGCTATCTACTTAAAATAGACTGTTATACATAGGATGACATATGAACCTTGCCTAGTAGCCACAAAGCAAAAAAAAAAAAAAAAAAAAAAGAATAAATAAACACACAAAAGAAAATGAATGAGAAAAGAATCTAATTACATAACATTAAAAAAGTCATCAAACCACAATGCAGGAAAGAAAGAAAAAGAAAGGAACAGAGAGGAGGTATGAAAATAGCCAGTAATAAATTAACAAGCACATATCTGTCAATAATTACTTTAAATATAAATAGATTATATTCTCCAATCAAAACAACAGAGTGGCTGAATAGATAAAAAGACACATCTATATAATACCTACAAGAGGGGATGTCTCTTGAGCATCTGAGGGAAGCTCAGTGGTTGAGCATCTTGCCTTTGGCTCAGGGTATGACCCCAGGGTCCTGGGATCCAGTCCTGCATCAAGCTCCCTGCAGGGAGCCTGCTTCTCCCTTCGTCTGTGTCTCTGCCTCTCTCTGTGTGTCTCTCACGAATAAATAAAAAAATATTTTTTAAAATACCTTCAAGAGACTTATTTTAGGACATATGCAGACTAAAAGCAAAGGGATGAAATAAAAGATTCCATGAAAAAGGAAACAAAAGAAAGCTAGTATGGTCATATACAGGTTTGACAACATGGACTTTAAAACAGGTTCAAAAAAAAAAAAAAAACAAGGACAAAGAGGAGCACTACATAATGATAAAAGGGTCAATCTATCAAGAAGCTATAATGTTTATAAACATATACCTATCCCACATAAGAGCACCAAAATGTATAAAGCAAATACTAACACACTTAAGAGAGAAATTGACAGCAATACAATAATGGTAGAGGACTTAACACCTCACTTACATCAATGGATGGATTGTTCAGACAGAAAATCAATAAGGAAACACCTTAAAGAAACTAAAAAAAAAAGAAGGATGAAGTCCAAAGAGTACTAAAGATCAGGGTGAAAATAGAGACTACAAAGACAACAGAAAAGATCTATGAGGATAAGAGCCTGGTTCTTTTTTTCTTTTTTTAGATTTTATTTATTTTGTTTCCTTGTTTATGAGAGACACAGAGACACAGAGAGAGAGAGAGAGAGGCAGAGAAATAGGCAGAGGGAGAAGCAGGCTCCATGCAGGGAGCACAATGCGGGACTTGACCCCAGGTCTCCAGGATTACATCCTGAGCTGAAGGCAGATGCCCAACCGCCAAGCCACCCAGGCATCCTGAGGCTGGTTCTTTGAATGAATAAACAAAATTGGCAAACCTTTATCTAGACTCACTAAGTGAATAAAAGTCCTGAAAAGAAAAAAAAAAATCCAAGAGAAGTCATAACTGATGCAACAAATACAAAAGATAAGAACTGCTATGAACAATGAAATACCAACAGGTTGGAAAACTTAAAAGAAATGAATAAATTCCTAGAAACTTACAATCTTCTAAGACTGAGTCATAAAGAAATGGAAAATGTGAATAGACCAGTTATTAGTAAGGATATTGAATCAGTAATCAATAACCTCTGAACAGAAGTCTGGGACCAAACAGCTTCAATTATGCCAAACATTCAAAGATAATTTAAAAAAAATCTATCCTCCTCAAACTTCTCCAAAAAACTGAAGGGTAGGGAATGCTTCTAATCTCACTTTTCGAGGGAAATATTACCCTGACAATAATATCAGATGAGGATGTCCCAAGAAAATTATAGCTGAATAGTTCTGATATTCAAAATCTTCAACAAAATATTAAGAAACTGATTTGAGCAATATTTTATTAGGATCATAGACTATGATCAAGTGGATCTATCCCAGGGATTCAAGGATGGTTCAACAGCTACATATCAAGCAGCATGATATACCACAGTAACAGAATGAAAGATAAAAATATGATCATTTCAATAGATGCAAAAAAAAAAGCATCTGACAAAATTCAATATCCTTTTATGATGGAAATTCTCAAAGTATAGAGGAGATGTACCTCAACATAACAAAGGCTATATATGACAAACCCATAGCTCATGTCATACTCAGTGGTAAATACCTGAAACCCTCCCCTCTAAGTTCAGGAACAAGACAAGGACTCCCACTCTCACTGCTTCAATTCAACATAGTATTGGAAATCCTAGCCACAGCAATTAGACAAGAAATAGAAGGCACACAAATTGGAAAGGAAGAAGTAAAACTGTACTATTTGTAGACACTAGTACAGAATTCATAAAAAAAAAAACACTAAAAAAAACCCAGCTAGAACTAATAAAGTCAGTAAAGTTACAGGATACAAAATTAATATATAGTGGGTGGGGAAAGATCACTGGTGAAATCCCCGGAGGAGACTCACACGCTGGCCCCCGCCCAGTCAGCCTAGCTCCCTGGTAATGAAGACGACACTCATCTTCAACAACCACAGGAAGCTGTGGCTCTCCATGTTCTGCTAACCTTACAATGAAGATAGACAACAACAAATCATCAGGGAGACATTCCATTTGGTATCTAAGGGGTAAAAATGTTTATAATTTCCAAGGAGGAGGATTGTTAACTGGAAAATCTAACAAACTGGTTTACAAACATTATACACATGACGTTTTGTCTTCTGTGTGTATTCTTCAGAAAGTGAACTTGGCATTTGGGATCTACTTCAAGTATCTGTGGAAACATTAGACAAGTGTTTTGAAAATGTCTCTGAACTGGGTTTAATTTTCCATGTAGACAAGGTTCACAATATTCTTAAAAAAAAAAGATAAGAAGATAAGAGAGAGAGAATGAAAGAGAGAGAGCAAGCAGGGGGAAGGGCAGAAGGAGAGAGAATCCTCAAGCAGACTCCCTGATGAGTTGTAAGCCCAACACAGAGCTCAATGCCAGGACCCCAAGATCATGACCTGAGCTGAAACTAAGAGTTAGATGCTTAGTCAACTGAGCCACTCCTGTGCCCCAAGGTCCATAGTACTCTTGGAGAAATGGTGATGGGGAGATGGTAGTGGAGACCAACATGAATGAAACTGTTACACAAACTGATGCACAAAATAAACTGGAGAAATCTGTGGCTGAATAAGAGCGAGCTCTGGTCTGTGCTATATCATCTGTAAAGAATATGAATTTTCCTGAAATCCCAAGAAATATTAATATTGGTGACGTGAGTATAAAAGTGCCAAACCTGACCTCTTTTAAAATACAAAATTAAAAAGGCCACTCCCTGGTAAAATCTGAGGGAAAAGTCATCTAGATTTACTATGCAGTTGTTTACCAAAGATAGAGAATGAGAGTCTTAACTTTTGCTGTTGGATTTAAGTCAGGGTACTATATAGAGGTTGTGCAAAATCAATGTGGATGTTCAATGCTGATTTTCTTGTTCAGTGATTTTGAAGAAATTGAGTAGTTCCAGTTTCCATATTTCTCTTTTCTGAACTGCATTCCTATGCCCACCTAAGGCATGCCTCTCTATATTGGCTACTACATTATTTCAAAAGTTTTTGAGACATTTCCTTAAATTCTGTACAATCCAAAATGTTAGTGTTTTTTGTGGATCACAAGTGCAGCATTCCATAATTCTTTCTGCTGTTTGTCACAACTGTTATTTAAAGAACCAACTATATATTGCATGAAAACTTTAAGGCCTTTTCTCTCAGTTTAAATAAACTCCAAAGTAACTGGACTTCTAAAGCACCTTTTTACTTGCCTGATACCTACTTTAGCAATAATTTTTATGGCCCTCTGAGTTAATAAAGAAAAGTATATATTATCACTGTTAAAAAGTTAATATACAAGGGTGCCTGGGTGGCTCAGTCAGTTGAGCATCTGACTCTTGATCTCAGCTCAGGTCTTGATCCCAGGGTCTTAAGTGTATGCTCCATACTGGGCATGGAACTTACTTAAAATGATAATAATAACAACAACAACAATAATAATAAACAAAAATCAGTTGCATTTCTATATATTAATAACCGTCCAAGAAGAGAAATTAAGAAAACAATCCCATTTACAATTGCATTTAAAGAATAAAACATCTAGGAATAAATTTAACCCAGGAGATGAAAAGTCTGTACATTGAAAACTTTAAGATATTAATAAAAGAAACTGAAGACACAAATAGATACTTAAAGAATATTATTTAATCCATGAGTCTAGAATATATATACTATTCAAAGGAACAACAACAACAACAAAAACCCCAATGCAATCCCTATAAAAATTCCAGTAGCATTTTTCAGAGAAAAATTCTAAAATTTATTTGAAACCACAAGGCCGTAAATAGCCAGAACGATCTTAAGAGTAAAGAGTATCATCACTCTAATTTCAAACTATACTACATAGCTACAGTAATCAAAACAGTATGGTATCGGCACAAAAGCAGAACACAGATGGGTACAAGAGAATAGAGAGCCTGGCAATAAACCCATGAATATATGGTCAATTAATTTATGACAAGGAAGCCAAGAATATATACAGGGAGAAAGGACGGCTTCTTCAATAAAGTGTTGGGGAAATTGCACAGCTATATTTAAAAGAATGAAATTGGATTAGTTTATAACTCAAGATGATTACAGGCTAAAAAAAAAAGATGATTACAGGCTTGAATGTATGACATGAAACCATTAATCTAGAAGGAAACACAAGCTGTAAGCTCTTTGATCTTAGTGATTTTTCTTGGGTCTATCTCTAAAGGCAAGAAGAATAAAGCAAAAATAAACTAATGAGACTACAACAAGCTAAAACCATAAGGAACAACAATGAAGGCAACTTCTTGGATGGGAGACAGTATCTACAAATCATAAATCTATTAATATCCAAAATAACTCCTATAACCCAACAAAACAAAAAAAAAACTGATTAAAAAATGGATCTGAATATTTTTCCAAAGATATATGTGAAATCCTATCATTTGTCACATATAATAGAATGCTACTAAGCCATACAAAGGAGTGAAATCCTATCATTTGTGACAACTTGGTTAGACCTTGAGGGTATCATGCTAAGTGGAATCAAGTCAGAAAAGACAAATGTCACATGATTTCACAAGTATGTGGAATCTAAAATACAAAACACCCCAAAGCAAAACCCAGATTAATAAATATATACAACAAACAGATTATTGCCACAAGAGAGGGCAGTTGGGAGTGCAAAATGAGTGAAAGGGATCAAGAAGTACAAACCCCCAGTTACAAAATAAGTCATGGTGATGCAATGTACCATATGAGGAACATAGTTAATAATATTATATTAACTCTGTTTGGGGACTGGTGGTAACTAGACCTACTGTGGTGATAATTTTGCATCATATGTAAATGTGAAATCACTCCGTTGTACACCTGAAGCTAACACTGTATGTCATGGTATAACTGACAATAAATGCAATTATTTGTTGTGTGTCAATAATAAGTAGCCACTCTGCAGGATGATGAAAATAATTTTAAATTATTCTGTTTCTCCATTAAAAAAAAAAACACTATCCAACTGATTTGTAAACATGCACTGCCTATTTCTCTTGGTGCAACACTTTTGATGGACTGTACGTCAGTGTGGTGGCCCGTGCTCAGCTCTAGTACACTTTCCGGCAGGATCATATGGAAGAACAAGAGCTGATGGGGTGGGATCCCATTTACTGGAGTTCTAGTTCTCAGCTCTGTAGATCTTAACAGGAGGAATTAGCTACCAGTTATATGAAGTGATTTTATAGGGTCAATAGAGCTTCCACCTAACTACCAAACAAGTCCAATTTACTCTTTGATACTTTTGAGTCAAACATTTTATTTTTTTTCTTTCTTTTTTTTAATTTTTTAATTATTTTTTTGAGTCAAACATTTTAGAGCTGTATTCCTTCAGCTTAACTTTACCCCTCTCTTAAATTTGTGGCACATGTTTGGAGATTGGGGTAAGTCTTTGCCACAGCGTCATAGCCAGGAAAGGCATTTCCCAAGAGGGCACAGTACCTGAGAAGTAGTATAGGCATCATTACAAATCTAAATAGAAAGAACATGACTTGGAAATAAACTTGGCATATTCTATAGTTTATTGTTGACTTACCTTAAGGCACTGCCAAAACCTGATTAAGGAGAGATTAAATATTCTTCGAGCAGGTGCTATGACTATTAGTCCCCTCTAATGGGCTGCTCTATATTAAACCTTCAAGGAGTCCTTTCTCTGATCAACAATATGCCAATTATTTCCTCTCTTCGCCCTCTACTCTTCTCAGCAGGTTACAATGCACCATTATTTCCTACAAAATGACTCCACTTTAAAAAATCCCCTAAGATTTTTTTTCTCCTTAGACACTTAAAAAACGTAACAGTGAGCACCTATTTTCTACATTCTTCTTCTCATACCAAGAGCAGGTTTGTATTCTCTCCTTTAACTTCCCTTTTAGAGCTTCATCGATCTTGGCTGCATTTCTAATATGAACTTTAGAAGTACAGTATAATATTGGTTTGTCAACTACTGCCTTCCAGATCTATTACCTTGAACTATAAACCCCCAAATCCTTATTCCATAGGTTTACACACTTTGCTAAACATAATATAAATTTGGCAAAAACATTAAATCACGTTGAGGTTAAATTTGGCGTCAATGAAACTAATTTGGACAAACAAGATTCCTAACATATTAGTATCATATTGTGGGCAGCAAGGCATGCTAAGCCTTGATAGATGCAGGGTAGGTGTGAGGACAAGGAGCTAGAAATAAAATCAGTGGTAGGAAAGAACGCTGGCTGGGTTTAAAGTGGCCTTCCCCCTAGGAATAGAAGATAATTTATAGCATACTCCAAAAGGGCGGTGTTAGTTCCAAGCATCTCTAATGTTAATAAGGATCCCATCTGCTGGACACCAGGAGTCATCAGGCAAAGGCAATGCACAAAGTCAGGTGGGTGGCAGCCTCAGAGTTTGGGTGGTCCATTTAATTTGGAACAAGACCTCTTTCAGTGGCTGGAACTTGGGGAAACAGTATCCAGCTGCCAAATTACAGGGAATGTCAAGTACTAGGCATGTTGACAAGATCCTAGTCAGTTGGGCTGGAGTTCAAGGCAAGCCTCCAAATCCAGCAGGGGAACTGAATTATGAAGCAGAAATAGAGATGAAACCCATCAGAGAGACTGTCCCACACAGTTTCACACAGCAGGCTAAGACTAGATGGACAGGCAGCTGCTCAGCGCAGGGAAGCCAAGCTTATAAGCGGAAGACTAACCCTATAGAGTTAGGCGAGGGCCTTTCAGATATCACCCGTGACTTCATCAAGATTGCCAAAGGAATTGGGAAGAATGGAGCCTCGGGGCTAAAGGCATGGCACAGTGCAGATGAACGGGGATATAGAAACCACTAGTAGACCCTTAGTTGGCAAGGGCTGCATTTTGTCTTTTCTGTAAAATTTAACTCTTGTTTTTCAACAGTCACTTGGGATTCTGAATTAGCCGGTTTTCTTGTCTACCCAATTAATTTTGAAACTGCCAGTTACTCTACTCCATCCCTATTAGACTTAAACTAAACAAAAGGCTCAGTTGACCAGTTACTCAAATATTCTGTGTTTTCGCAAGTGTGTAAAGGAAATGAGTGGAAAAATCTGGATCAAAAACCCCGTTGTGAGAGGTGAGAATGACGAAATGGCAATATTTGACATTTGATGTGGTGCTATTTGAGGGGAATATCCCTCTGTTCCCAAACCCGCCTTCTCCACTCAGCTGCCAGTATCTGCACTTCCACCCTCAGGAGGAACCCCTTTGGAGTTCTTTTCCTGGGATCTTATCCCAAAGGCTATCACTGAAATACAGGTTAATTTGCATGTTACTAAATTATCAGAGCTTTTCCTTCCAACATCAGGAAACTGGCACTAGGAACTGGGGTCTTAAGAAAGCAGTGTTGAAAGAAAACTAAAAGATGTAGACAAGTAATGATATGTCAGAGTTTACCTGGAAAACAGAAACTTCCCCCCATAAGTAATAATTAATGCTGAGTGAAATAAGTCAATCGGAGAAGGACAAACATTATATGGTCTCATTCATTTGGGGAATACAAATAGTAGTGAAAGGGAATAAAGGGGAAAGGAGAAAAAATGAGTGGGAAATATCAGAAAGGGAGACAGAACATGAGAGACTCCTAACTCTGGGAAACAAACTAGGGGTGGTGGAAGGGGAGGAGGGTGGGGGGTGGGGGGGACTGGGTGACGGGCACTGAGGGAGGCACTTGACGGGATGAGCAATGGGTGTTATTCTATATGTTGGCAAATTGAACACCAATAAAAAATAAATTTATAAAAAAAAAAAGAAAGGGGGGAAGAGGACAAAGAGAGGCATAAGCCCTAAAAATCAATAGCTGCTCCACAATGTTCCTAAGTGACTCTGAAAGCAGGCATCACACCTGAGGGTTTGGTGGGAAATTTTAAAGGATGTTTAAAAAGCTGTGATACACCTTGACTCCTACTGATCCGGCCTTACGTGATACTCAAATTACATCCTCAAATTAAAATAACTAAGTGAGGAGCGCCTGGGGGATTCAGTTGGTTGAGTGTCCAACTCTTGATTTCAGTTCAGGTCAGGCCTGAGATCCAGCCCCACCTCGGTCTCTGTGCTCAGAGGGGAGTCTGATTGAGATGGTCTTTATCTCCCTCTGCACCTCCCCACCCTCTCTAAAATAAATCAATCTTTAAAAAAAAATAAAGTGACATTCCATAAGGTATAATTTTTACTTGTTCCCACTCCAAATATTTTCTTTCAAAGCCTCCCTGCTTCTGCACTCTGGCCTAGGGGCAACCCTCACCTTTAAGTGCCTGGACTATAGCGACTGCCTCCTGACTGGCTGTCTTCTTCTCTCCAGTTCTGCTGGATTGAGCTGGAAAATGCGTATCTCATTTTTCTTTTTAATAATAAATTTATTTTTATTGGTGTTCAATTTGCCAACATACAGAATAACACCCAGTGCTCATCCCATAAAGTGCCCCCCTCAGTGCCCGTCACCCAGTCACCCCCACCCCCCGCCCACCTCCCTTACCACCACCCCCAGTTCGTTTCCCAGAGTTAGGAGTCTCTCATGTTCTGTCTCCCTTTCTGATATTTTCCACCCATTTCTTCTCCTTTCCCCTCTATTCCCTTTCACTATTATTTATATTCCCCAAATGAATGAGACCATATAATGTTTGTCCTTCTCCGATTGACTTACTTCACTCAGCATAATACCCTCCAGTTCCATCCACGTCGAAGCAAATGGTGGGTATTTGTCATTTCTAATGGCTGAGGAATATTCCATTGTATACATGGACCACATCTTTACCCATTCATCTTTCGATGGAAACCGTATCTCATTTTGTCATTCCTCTGACCCAGAGTCCTTTGATGGCTCCCAAGGCTCCCAATTGTGTACAGAAAAAAAAATCTTATCTTTTTTTTAAATTTTATTTTAGACTTTGAGAGCAAGAGAGCATGAACCAGGGGTGGGGGAGGGGTGCACAGAGAGAGAGAGAGGCAAAAGGAGATTCCCCACTGAGCAGGGCACCTGACATGGGACTCAATCCCAGGACCTCAAGATCAGGACCTCAGTTCAAGGCAGATGCTTAACTGACGGAGCCACCCAGGTGCCCCTAAATTCTGGGTGTCCTAAACATATTTCATGAGGAAATTGTCCTCTGGTGCTTCTGATCCTTTTGGCCTCTTCTCTCATCATTAGGGGCCTCATACTTCACCCTGAAACATCAGCAAACTGTTTGTAGTTTCCTGTACACACCACGCCAAGTCTTGCACTCTTGAATCTACCAGAGCAATTTATCTCATAGAAAATTAAATATCACAATATCCTGAAGATGGATGAAAGGCATGAAGAAGCGGGGGCCAACCTCCAGGCTCCAGTTGACATACTCACTTCCCTTCCTGCTTTGAAGTCAGTTTCACTGTAATGACTAAAAATGCAGAAGCCACAGATGTCTTGGCATTATCAAGCATTTACGGAGCACCCACGGGATACCAAGGTAAACATGCAAAATAACCACTCATTTATGAATTATATGGATTCAATTATATGAATTTACAGATTATATGTATCCAGTTATATATTATAAATTTAAAAGATTACAAACATAAATATTAAATATTTAAATGTATATAAATTTTAAATATTTATAAATATATAATTGAATTCTGCATTCGACATCTTTGAGTATCCTTAAACACTACATAAAATGAAAAACTACAAAAATTATTTCTGGATTAATAAGATGAATCTTTGTTACTACTCCAAAAGCCCCATTTAGTATAAGGAATCGTGGAGAGCTGTCTCCCGAGAACCACCCCAGAGTGATGATGCTCGAGTCCTAAGTCTGACCTTCATGTTTTCAGAGGAATTTAAGTGACCAGAGCAGATCTGTCCAGATCCGGACTCATTTACCAAGCTTCTGAGACTGATGTATAAAATCAGGAGGGTATTTCTCTCATTAATAAGAAATATAACTGCAAAAACAACTATCAATTTTTAAATGCCACTCAACACATTCTTGCCCAGAATGCAAAGTATAATCAAGATCCTGGCTTATTAATTCATAATGAGAATCAAAACTGCTGAGACATCAAACCAAGTTCTCTGCCTCGTACATGTTTTCCCTATAGGCATAGAAGGAGCAAGTGAAGGAGTTTCTTAGGAAGAATGAAATCAGATTGTTAACAGTGGCAGGATTTGAATGTTTGATAACATTGACCTAAGATAATGTGTTGATAGGGCTAAGTCTATTCTCAAGACCCCAATATTGATTGGTCTGCCTAAGTTTGATGCTTGAATTCACTTCCATAGGTTATCTTAAAAGTGCCATATATTTTTTTAGATATGGTGATAAAGTCAATAATTCAATCAACTGTTGACAACCATTTTCTCTTAAAGCTAAGTCTTCATCTTTCTATTCCATTATTTATTAATTCCTAAACTGAATCCTCAGAATAATTTCATTATTGCTATTTCTAAAAGGCAAATATTTTAAAAGCTCTTAAAAACAGTAAAAATAAAAAAATTAAAAATTAAAAAAATTTTAAAAAATTAAAAAAAAACAGTAAAAATTAAGATATCCTGTTTAAAAAATGATAAAAGACCATCTAAAAAAATAAAAACATTCAGAAACAGGAGCACCTGGGTGGCTCAGTTGGTTATGAGTCTACCTTTGGCTCAGGTCAAGATTCCAGGGTCCTAGGATCAAGCCTCCTGTTGGGCTCCCCGCTCAGCAGGGAGTCTGCTTCTCCCTCTGCCCCTCCCCTTACTGGTGCACTTGCTCTCTTTCTCTAATAAAAAGGATCTTTTAGAAAAAAAAATATTAAAAATATTCAGAAACAATACATATAAAGATATTCATTCTCTGTAAGGTGAAAAGAAATGCAAATTTCAATTACATCAAGATATCTTGAGACTTATCAAGATGCCAACATATGCGTACATAAATACACATTAATTTTTTTTTTTCCAGGATTGGTAGAAAGCTCCCTCTGGTAATTCTGAGGTCACTAGTGAATGGACTACTGGTTTGGAAACCATCCCTTATAAATTTTCCAATTTGTATCCTATTTACAGTTATCAGATTTTTAAAACTCCCAAGCTCTGATAGTGATAATGAAGAGCTGTATTAACAATCATACTCCTATAACCTCTGGGTTGCACCAAGTGACGAGGCTGCAACAAACTGAACCAGTACCTTATTTTTCTCCCTTTCGGTCCTGCTGAACTCTGTGCCAAAAGGCATAATAAACACAGCCTTTGCAGCCAGGAATAAACCCCACGTTGTTACACTGATATCCTGAGTGATGTTGATCTGGCCAGACTGTGCCAACCTTCTTAGCATCTTAATTAACCTGCTTTTTTTTTAATTATTTTTTTAATTGGAGTTCAATTTGCCAACATACAGCATAACACCCAGTGCTCATCCCGTCAAGGGCTCCCCTCAGTGCCCGTCACCCAGTCACCCCCCACCCCTGCCCACCTCCCCTTCCACCACCCCTAGTTTCATTTCCCAGAGTTAGGAGTCTCTCATGGTCTGTCTCCCTCTCTGATATTTCCCCATTCATTTTCTCTCCTTTCCCCTTTATTCCCTTTCACTATTTTTTTATATTCCCCAAATGAATGAGACCATATAATGTTTAATTAACCTGCTTCTTAGGAAGCATTCTTCATGGAAAAGCAAGAACTGTAGGGAAATGGACTTCATTTATTAATTCTATCCTATATCACTGTTAAGTGATAGGAACGTATATTTCCAAAATGCATTACTGGCCAAAGGGCCAAAGCTCATGAATTGGGCCTTGCCTGCCCACTCTGATCTGCTCCTTCCTTTGTATCAAATATTTCTGTACTTCTCGACTTGGCCTCTACGATTTTCATTATTCATTCAACCTTGAAAGAAAGCAATTTTGCAATGATATCAAGAAGTCCAAAATGATTTATATACTTGAGTAAGTAGCTCTATTTTTAAGTATTTATCATAAGGAGATAGTATTTTTATGAGGGAAGGACAATTATTGCTACATTACTTATATAACCTCTGATTATGTAAATAGATATATAATGTTTATGTAAAAGGATATTTATTGCAACATTATAATACTCCTGAGTTTGGAAACACCTTAAATATTCAACTACTGGTTAGCAGTTAAATAAAATCTCAACGGTTAGATGCTAGAAAACTGTGAAGACATTAAAATGTGTGTTTGATTTATAAGCTAGAAAGCAGAAATGTTTATAATAAAATTTTAGGCATTAAAGTTTCAATGCAATACAATTTAAATTTTGTTTAAAAAAAAAGTTGTGTGTTTTATAAATGAGTTGAAGGGATATAACCAAAACCAAACAGTCCAGGAGGTAGAATTAGGGCAATTTTTATTTTATCATTTTCTACAATTTCCCTTAATTAGCACGTAACTCTTGCCACTTAATTTACTTTAATTTTTATCTCAAAGTAGTAAACATCGTAATAAATGAAAAATGACTGTCCCTTGAATTAATCCACAATTACCCCAATCCTGCTGCCCAGATGCAACCACTATGCATTCTTTAGATTTTTTTTTTTATCTTCTCATGGTTTTCCTCTATATTGCTAAGCAATGCTCATACTGTTAATTTTAAATATTCTCTTTGCCTTACTGTAATAGTTTTCAGTTTAGATATCTTATACAATGTATCTCTCTTTGCTCTACATCCTCCTAATACACTTGGACCATTTTCAGTTAACACTATAAAAGCATTTGATATTCTAAGTAAATTTTATTCTCTGAGAATCAAATAAGATATCAAGAATATATTCCCTTTCTTTTTTGATGTTTTCTTTTATAATTGCAAGTTCCTTATTTTCAATCTTCCTCTTCTTCCAATGTCTTCTGTACAACAATATTCTTGGTTCTCTGGCTGGTAGTCTATCAGTTGCCACTCTGTCTTAGAGATGTCTTCTCCTAGAGTTGCTGTCCTTCTCCAATCCGGGAGGTCGATTCCAGGTCTGCTCACCACTGTCCTCATTACATACTTTTCCTGAATCCCATGCCATCTTCTGGCTTGGACAGCTTTCTAATTTTGTTTGAGTTCCTACTACCCCAAAGTAAGAATTTATAAGAGAAAGATTCTAAAATCTTGTGGTTTAAAATGTCTTTATTATATCTTCACACTTAGCAGTTGGTTTTGGTTTGGGCTTAATATTTTTGACTTATTAGGTGCATAAAAATTTAGGATTATGTTTTCCTGTTGGATTCAGCACTGTATTATGAAATAGTAAATTCTTAAAATTGACCTTTACTTTCTATTAATACAAACATAGCTATGTTTTATTTCATCCTTAGTATTGACTTCGAGTTTTTTTTTTATTTAATATTTGTCTTTTAAGCAACTTAAAGGTTTGTTTTGTTTGTTTCCTTTTATCCACCCTGATTATATTTTTCTCTTAGAAGGAATGGTCTATAAACATTTCATGAAATTACTGGCATATTTGGGTTTAAATCTATTATACATCTAATTTTTTTTAATTTGACTCATCTGTTCTCTCTCCCTCTTGTTTGCTTTTACATTAACAAGCATTTTCATTATAATTTTCTATTTTCTTCTTAAACATTTTTTAGTGGTTATACTAATGACTATAACACATCGCCTTAAGTTATTGGAGCCTGCTAACACAGTAATTTCTAATAAGAACTTGTAATAATGGTACACAGGCCACACTGTCAAAGTTATCACTAAACAGAGAATCCAAGATGCTAATACACTAACTCTATTTTGTTTTCCTTTATTTTAATTCTACACTATAATCTAGAAAATTAGAATTTTACATAATTACTCTTACCCAGTGCTCTTCACTCTATTATGTTAACAAATCTTCCATGTGGAATTCTTTACTTTTTGATCTGAAGAACTTTTAATATTTCTTTTAATATGAATCTACTGACCAGGATTTCACTTTTGATAGCTGGAAAAATCTTTATTATACTTTTATTTTTTAAGGATATTTTAAGTGGATATTGAATTTTACAGTGTTGGTCATTTTCGTTCAGCATTTTAAAAATTAAACATATCATCTATTTCTTTTGAGAATTTAGCTGTCAATTTTGTTATCAAAATTAACATTTTTCTCTGGCTATTTTTAATATTTTATATTTCATTTTGGTTATCAGCAATTAGATAACATGTCTATGGGTTTTTTTGTTTGTTTGTCCTACTTGGGGTTCACAGAAAGGCTACAATATGTGGCTATTTTTCTTTATCATGATTTTGTCAAATAGCATTTCTTCAAATCTTAGTTTTTCCCATTGTTTTTCCTTTACTTTGGGGAATCTAATTTTCTGTATATTTTCACCATGTCACTAGATCTCACTTTTTATCTATAATTTCTATCCCTTTGTTCCCTCTAAAGACATTTTACTGACTTAACCTTCTTATTTTGTAATCTCTTAACTGTGCCAAATCTGCTGTTAAACCAATCTATTAGAATCTCTGGATCAGTTATTAATTCTCTTCTAGCATTTAGATTTTATTTTTTATAAACTATGTTGGGTAAAATCAAGATCTTTCCATCTATTTTAATTCTTTATAGTTAAAGACTATATCTGATAATTCTGATAGCTAAATCACTTGTAGGTCTGTTTTGACTGTCTATGTCTTCTCATAGTTGTTTTTGCTATGCCTGGTAATTATTGATTGAATCTTGTTTATATATGAAAGTTTATAGAGGTTCTGGATAAGTGACTTACTCTAACTTCTAGCTGTAGTAGGAGTACAGATTATTTTTAATCTGATCTGGTATTGAGATAAATTAAGGCCAACCTGTGTGTTGTAAGGTCAGTGTATTTCTGGATTGTCCCTACTCCAAACATATATCCACATAGTAACATGAATAGTTTCCTAGGGTTCCTCATTTATGATGGGTTCTGAACTCTAATTTTTATCATCCAAGCGCCATGAGAATGCTAAAAACTGCATACTACTTTGGTTTTTTTGCTCTCTGGCCATTTAGTCTCATGCTTTGCTAAGATAAGTGAATTCTATTTCCCACAGAGCAATGAATATGTAGTTAAGTGGAATCTTAAAAGCTAAAGATATTTGAGAAGGAGGTAGATCTTCTAAATGGTAGGGAGCAATAGGAGCGAAAGATACAGAGACCAAAATGCAAATGGATGTTTCTGGGGGATGGTAATTAAGCAGCGTAATTAGAACAAAGAGTGTGTCCTGAGGAATACTGGCATCAAAATTTTAGGAAGATGAATTGGCACCAGTCCGTACAGGTTTTGGAATCCAGAGTGGCACATTTGGACTCTACTTTGGATGTGGTGGAGAACCATGAGAGTTTTATAATAGGTAGATGAGATTGCGGAAGCAGGATCTTGGAAAGATTAGTTCGATGAACCTGAAAAACATGATATGCATTGAACACATTATGTTTTTAAAGGCAGGAGAAAAAAATATATTTTGGATGGGCAAATAAAAGTCAAATAGATAGTTTGGGAAATGCTACAGCAACCAGACTTACATAACATTTGGATCGAATAAGGAAATCACAAATTGCAAACAAAAACAATTTACGCCTTAAGTTGAGAACGGTAATTATTTCCTACAGCTTCCCTAGAACAGTATCTATCAGAGAGTCTTAGGGTATAAGATAAAGACCTTCAAAGGTCTAGCTATGCTTCCCTCATGCTCTCTGCTACTGTCAAGTATATAGGAATTTATGTGCTAGGAAGAGGATGCTAATGTTGATATTTACTTATCCCCCTTTTATTGGGTGGGGGGGTAGCCAACTGTTTATAAAACTCAGGTATTTCATATGAATCAACCCATAGTAAAAGGTTACAATATTATGCACTCATTTGAAAATTAGCTCTTCTAAACTTACAAAGTCTAGAGTGCTAGAAGCTATGTATTTCAACACTAGCACTTAGGGGTATCTGTCCAGCATGGGGGTGCCTGCTAACTACATTTTTTAACAGTCCCATGTATATGTGCTATCGGTAGGCTGAACGTAGGCAGGACATAGGGTATGCTACAGTATACGGAGATTGAAGAGCTACTCTAGTCATAGCATGGCGCTGCTGACAATCATAGGGTGACCTGCAATCAAAATGTCTGCTTAGGGATTTTTTTGAGAAGAGAGGTGTTTTAATATCAAAATGGAGGCAAATCCTCTCCCTAACCCTCACTTTCCTCTTCTTGCTATCAAGACCCTCAAATCCATAAAAAGTCCTTTCTCAAAGATATTGGCCCTAGAATTGACTCTAGTAGTAGCTTCAATTCTATTATTTCACTGTATTTAAAGTTCTTGGAGTCTATCTAATGATGTCAACCTCTTTCTGTGACCAACAAATGCGATGTGTGGCTTGCTCTCTGTAAGCCAAAGATCACACTTGGGGCCTGCTGTATCTTCCGGCTCCTCCTTGATGAGTTCTTCCCTTCCAGCTAGTTCTGTCACTCTCTCTCTACTGCCTGGAAATGGTGAAGAGGGTTGCTCCACCTCTCGCTATGGGAGCGTTAGAGCTCATATTTTGGCAATATAGTACTTTGGGATGCAAGATGCCTTGTTATGCACATCCAAGCTATTACTACTAATTGTTCAATTAATTTGCTATTGTACATGGATAAAAATAATGGGTTTGCCTTCTTTGTCAAAATGCCCCCTTAAGCCCAATTACATTGCAATATCTGTGCAAAAGCAGTCCACATGCATCCTCAGGTAATTGTCACTGGAGAAGGCTCCATATGCTAATGAATTCTCTTTATCACTGAGAGACAAACATCCCCGCAAGACTTCTCTAAGGCGCATTTATATATCAAACTAACGATAGGCCTTGCCACATCACAAGAAGAACTGGAAAACTCCAAGCGCTAACATCATCATCTTCAGCTCATTTGAGGCATTAGCATTTTGCCATTATCATTTGTTTCCCTGTTGCACCTTCTCTGGGGTAATAGATGTGCTGTGCCCTCGGGGTGCCTCCCACCCACAGACTTCAGAGTATGCCTCCAACACCGAGCCACAGATTACATGAATGAAGGTACAGATTACAGCTGTTACTTCATTAAAAATATCTGGTGGCAGAGAGGCAATAAAGAAGTGTGACCAGAAAGGACAGCGTGGTTTCACTATGATGTGTCCTCATCTCCTGGCTCTGGATCCACAGAAGCAGCTGAGATGCTGGTGAGACACTTGATTCATTATATTATCTATGGGGATCTACAATTTTATATTAAACTGATAACAGTCGGGGATCCCTGGGTGGCTCAGCAGTTTAGCACCTGCCTTTGGCCCAAGGCGCGATCCTGGAGTCCCAGGATCGAGTCCCACATCAGGCTCCCTGCGTGGAGCCTGCTTCTCCCTCTGCCTGTGTCTCTGCCTTTATCTCTCTCTCTGTGTCTCTCATGAGTAAATAAATAAAATCTTTAAATAAATAAATAAACTGATAACAGCCTATTAAGTTCCATGTATATCAGTTTATAGCAAAATGAAGTCAAGTGAGTGTGCCATTTTAGTGGCCAGAAAAAATTAATTGGCTAAAAATCAATTTATTTTATTCTTTAAATCAATTTAATAATAAATGATAATATCAGTGACAATACTTTCCATGTTTTGATAAAATATTCAAGCTGTGAAAGCACTTCCATGACCTAGTGGCATCTGCATTGCCTGGCAATGACTGATGAGTAGGGTACCCTTGTTCATTACTGCTTATGGTTATATTGAGCCCCCACTCTGAGAGTGTCAGACACTCTCCTAGGCACTCTGAATATAAAAGAATTCCTACCCCAAAGGCTCTAAACCCAGTAATTCTCCCACTATGCTACGCTGCAGAATAGGCTAAAGATCCTCCCCAATGAACCATGTTTTGACTGTGATATCCAGGAAATGAATTGGTCCCCCACAGCTCAAAGATATGCTTCTAAGATATTGTACCTTCCTGGCCCACCACCCACAACAGACTCTCAGTGGTTCCCAATATGGCCCCCAAGAAAGCATTGTTTCAGAGTGCTGCTGTTCACTCCGTACATCTGGCACATGTTCTGTCTACACCTTGCGACTGCCAGACGACAAAGACTAGTTTACAAGTCCTTTCTACCTTTCAATTCATAGCATACTGTTGTGTGCACATATTTTACCATGATTTTCCAAATATGATCATGAAACCAAATCATTGGGTGAACTGGTTAAGAAGATACAAATTTCCAGGACACATTCCCTATGCTCTGAATCAGACTGTAGGGATAAAAGCCTGAAATCTGTACTGTTTTTAAATATCACAGGTGCTTGTCGGGGCACTGGGCTATGGCTAGAGAACTATCGATATCTGGGTAGACATTTCCTCTCACCTTCCATCATAAAATTCCTGACTGATGTTCCACTGGCAGCTAAGAATTTGGTTAAAGGCATGATCGTGTGAAAATGGATAATTACATCAATTGTAATCATAATCTTTTGCATATCTGTACAGATTCATATGCATTGGGTTTGTCCTATTCCCTAGGCCCGGAATCGCATGACAAGGCCATGGCAAACCAAACTAATTAAATTCTTTTAGTCCTTTCGGACTCTGCCCATTTGTACACGCACAGTTTTGCACGCAGGAATAAACACCAGTTAGTTACACAGAAACCTTGTATGGTGTTAATTTGCTCAGAAATTGTGGCAGCAGTTAGCATCTTAATTAATCTGCTTCATTTCTCTGAATATTCACCTCACGAAATGCAAAGCAGCAGAAATTGCTCAAGACAGAGTCTCTTCAATTCTTGGTTTTATTTGGCCTTGCCGGTGAACGATAGTGATAACCAGCATCAGTTCCTCCATGAAGTCTAGCCTTCAGTCTCCAGTACCTGCTTTCCCCTGTATTCAGTAAAATAGACTCTCAGAACCATCTGATGTGGCCCCGATAATGCATTACTTCTTAGTGTTGCTAAGTGTGATCTCAGAACCAAAAGCAGCACTGGGAACTTGTTAGAAATGCAAATTTTCCAGCCCCATCCAGACCTACTGAGTCAGATGCTCTGAGAGGGGGCCCAGCAGTGTGCGTCAAACAAGCCCTCCAGGTGAGTTTGATGCACTCAGAGTTGGAGAACCACTGCTCTAGAGAGTGACTATTATATCCTCTTCTACACTGGACACTAAACATTTTGAGGTCAATTCCATTTTTAAATTGTCTTACTGGTTGATGCCAAGTGGTAATTTTTATTTGGCTTTATCCTTTATGGTCTAATCAATTTGGTCATCAGAATCCACTAAATTGAACTGATCATCTAGTTTCTGAGAATGGGTCAGACCACCAATCTGCCAAGGGTCAATAGGACTGAACATACAACCTTTTTTCGTAAATTATTTATACCGTGTAATAGGAAACCAAACTGGAAGTAAAATTCTTTGTCCTAATGCACAGGATGGATTTTAAGAAATAATTCCAACTGGATAATGAACCCACTGGAAAAAAAAGTTCAGTTCACCAATATTTATAAATACTCTTAAGAGTCCCAGAATTTGAGCTTTGTAATGATCCACTCATTCACTCTAATTTCACAACTTTTCATTTATTCTTCTTAGAGATGCAACATAAGGCATAACAGTAACATGACTGAATTCTTAAACATTTGGGACACTGTACATCCAAAGAAATATTCTCACCTTCACCCTTTTAAACTTCTTTGGGAAGTGTGTACCCACATTCCTACATTCCCAGTGTTTAAACTTCAGCTGTCCGAGATCGAGTTTAGAAGAAGCCTTTCACTATCCAAAATACATTTATTCAAACAACCCATCAATGGACCAATTCTTATATCCAAGGGGCAATGTACTTTTATGAAAATGTTCATTTAATTAAAAACAATCCAAGTGTGGCGAATGAGGTTCATGATCAAAGCCAGGTGATCACACTTGGGCATTATAACTTTTATTGATCTAAGAGGACTGGCTGAGTCTTAGGATTTGAAACCTGGATCTGAAGGTCATTCTGACATCAGTGAGGCTACATATAGCTTCTGTTAAAGTTGACTCAAGTCTCTAAGTTTTGGTATACTGGTGAAACTGCGCGTGTATTCATTCACCAAATTTTTATTGAGCTTCTACACTAAACCTGATGCTGACCTATGAAAGCAATAAAAATAGACACAGTACCTCTCTTGATCAAGCTATTATTTTTAGTGACATTTTTATCATTCTAAGTTTCAGATATCTTTAGACTGCTGGTATATTTTGCTGATTAATGGTGAAATTATAGTTGTGCAGTTGTAATCATCCCTCTCTAAATCAAAAGATATACCTCAGTCCCATTGTAGCCAGTGATTACATACAGGTAGATTTAAGCAAGCTGTCATTCTCAGTCTAGACTTCAAGGTGTGTGAACAAAGATAGTAAGGTTCATACACACTCTGGTATCGTGCTAATCCGTAAAATGCTAAGCTTCCTAAGTTGGAACATAACCAGAAGGGATTAATGTAAGTAATGTCTGTATTATCTAAATGCTTTAGCTAATTAAATTGCACTATAACCCTAGGATCATAATAGCACACCTCTCCTATTTTATAGATGGGGAAATGGAGGCCCGGAGGGATGAAGTAACTTGCCAGGGGCACACAACTATCAAAGCCAGGCTTCTAACCCAAGCAGGCTGACTCCAGAGACAGTGCTCTTAACTGTTAAGCCACTATTTCCTTAATAAAATGGCAATGAGGACATAAAACATTCATAGCTAAAAGGGGTTGTACTGCTGTATGTGTGATTAAACAAGGAAAAAATCCCACCTCATTCAGGGAACTGGCACAACAAATGTCGGTCCATGAGCCAAGGAGAGCGAGCTCTGGCTTCGCCTTTGATTTTATTGTCCTTGTCCCACAGATCAGTGCTTTTCAATGGCTTTAGCCACTAACTCTCACAACTTTGAATCCTTGTTCTCCGGGTAAATTAGCTGTCACACCTTTGAGACCTCTGTCTTGTGTTTCTATCTTTCTGTTTTCTGGTTTGGGGGCTTTAAAGCGAGTCTTCTGCATACTTGACTTTCCACTGTGACATCACCCACATCTCATTCACTCTCTGGGACGGTGCCCTTCTCTCTATTTCTGCTACTGAATTCACTGCAGCAGAAGCTATCTTTTTACTTCTCAACTCCATCCTTCTGCAAGATGACTTGCTTCACTGGGAGTTATATTAATAAATCAGTAAGAAACAAAATCTTGGGACACCTGGGTGGCTCAGTGGTTGAGCATCTGCCTTCAGCTCAGGGCCTGATCTCGGGGTTCTGGGACTGAATTCTGCATCAAGCTCCATGCAGGGAGCCTGATTCTCCCTCTGCCTACATCTCTGCCTCTCTGTGTCTTCCAGGAATAAATAAATAAAATATTTTTAAAAACACACACACACAAATTCTCCATGTCTGTTGTGTCTGCTTTCTGAAACCAGGAAAAGTGAGTTTCTTCACCACAAATTATCTCATAGCCCTAATGAAGAGCAAACAGAAATAGCACAATAACCTCTACCTTTTCTAATTCATTAATATTAATGAATTCAATATAATGTAATGTTTTATCATATATGCACAATTGTATAATATTACCATGAGAACTATCTTCTAGAGATCTTCATGGTTTGCTCATTTTCATCAGCTGTCTGTTCAAATGTCACGTATTCAAAGAAGCCTTCCTTGTATAAACTAAGATACACCTCTCTCCAGTCACTGTCTATGCCTCTTACCCTATTTTATTTTTCTTCATAGAATATACCATCATTTGAATGTTTTTATTATATGTCTTCAGCTCATGTGGGACCTGAAATTTGCATATTTCATTTAGTTTCCCAATGTCTAGAAAAAGGCAAGAATATAGTCATTGGTCAATAGATATTTTAAAATGAAATAAAGATCTTATTCTTTAAGAATGTTCAAAAAATCAATAAACGCAAGCTTTAAGATGTATTTATTGAGTGCCCCTTATGTTCCTAACATTCATCTTCTGTGGATGTAAAAGGTAGAAATATGAAAAATTTCATGTCACTTTATACTAATTTATCAAATTAAACCACTTGAGTAATATATAAGCATTATAGGAGCTCAGAAATGGAACTGAAATTGGTCAATAAAGCTTTATTGTAATAAATTTTGAATTTTGTCTCGAAGGATGGATGAATTCGGATAGATGGAGAGGTACAAATGTCAGAATCAACATCAAGGTTCTTGCCTACCCATACTCACACGCATTTTTATGTAGCTAGGGAGATCAGTTCTCTTATTCAGAGCCATTTCATGAAAGCGAGAACTCTATTTCTAGTCTATATTCTATGAAATATGATCCCAAACAAGGAAGCTGATTTTTGTGCAAGATTTCCTGCCTACAATAGGATGGCTTTAGAGAACATGTACCCTTACCTTTAAAAAGCACTTGAGTCAGAGGGCTTGGATTCTTTAAAACAACTCAGGGGTGGGTATGGCAACTGTCACATAGGAAGTGTGATCCAGTAAAAGGACACTGATGTTAACGCTGAGCGACCTCACATCTTATCCCAACTCTTTAGAGGTTCAGATGTACCTGAATCAGAACTACTTGAAAGCCTTGTGATTCGGTCCCCCTCTCTCCCTCTCCACCCCTCCCCATCAACACACACACATGTACAACAATAAAATGATTTAAATCATACACTAAGCGGCATGTGACATCCAACGTGTCTAAGAGTGGTTGAATTAGGCTTTGCTTGCGCAGGAGACTGAAACGATGCAACTTTATGACTCCACGTGCTGAAAATATGTCGCCTGCTCCCTGCTTTGGTCTAACCACAAGGACGCTTTCAAGAACAAGTTCAAACTCTACAACTCTAAATTGAACACCAATAAAAAATAAATTTATTATTAAAAAAAACAAACTCTACAACTCAATCCTCTGCTTATACTTAGAATCGTCACTGAAGAACATAATACTCCCTTCTTCTTGAATTGTTTGTTAAATCCAAATAATACCTGTACTATAATTATGCAGATAAAAGATTAATACAGCATCAATAATCTTAGAACAGACTGTGGACCACAGAAATCACTAGTTCAGCATCCTTATTTTATAGACAGGAAGTGCAGAACCAAAAAGATCCAGTGACTTGCTCAAAGATCACTAAAGCTAGAAAATGGCATATGGGATCATGGCGTAAGTCTTCAAACATCTAAGAAAAAGAGTTTGGTTTTAACCACTTAAGAGTATTTATATATACTTAGAAATAACCTGACAAAGTAATTTCCCATAAGTTCACAGCATAATCATGGCTCAGTTTCCTGTTATAAACTAGATAGTATAGTTAAGCCACAGAAAATATCTTACTCTCTATCAGTATCATCCAAAGCATATAAAGCAGAACACAATCCTCTGAGAACAGATGTCTTTCCAAAACAGAATAATGACTAGGATACAGGAAGTCAGGAAGAACATTATTCCCACCATGATAAAAAGCCGCTTAATCTATAAAATTATAAATTTTCTTAAGCCCAGAAGGCTCATGTTGGGGAGCAACCAACTAGTAAAATCAGGCACTAGTTTATTTGTGGCCGAGCATAAGACGGTGAGGCCAGCACACAAGTGAAATCAAAGAATTTGGTTAATATTTTTAGTTAGTTGCTACATGAACACGGAGTGGCATGAGGGTAGAGAAACCCCGGTTTGGGGGAGCTACAAATGCAAAGTGGGCTGTCACTCACAGGCTTTTCTCTATAGGACTCTACTGGGGGTGCATACAAAACTGGAAACAAGATAGGAAATTAGAGAAAACCTTAGCAGTGTAAGCCCCAGGGAAGGAAACAAGAACAGGTATGAGAAAGTCAGAAAAGCTCTGCTTGCACTCTTTTCCCCTCAGAAACAAAATCTTTTAACTGCTGCAGGAAGGGCATTAAATACGGTTGCCCCAAAGCACAGCTGAAGCAGACTTGCAGCTGCAAGTAAAAAACAGAACAGAAAACAGGTAATAAACCATCCTGGGTTCAGACCCTACTTCTTGGGGGAAAGACAAGATTATGAAAATGGCTTACTCCTGAGACCCAGATAACAGGCATGACCGAGCTGAAGCTGGACCTGGATAACCAGGAAGGCCCCTGGCCCTAACCACTGGGATAGCAAGTACAGAGTAGTATCTACTGCCACGGGAAGACCAGAAGCATAGAGCAAATGACTGTCTATGAGGGAAATAGAAGGGAGGCTTAATTTTGAGGATCAATCAGGAACATTGAGGAAAAGCCTCCAGCAAACCAGACTCCATTCTCGTACAAAGGACTGAGGCATTTGAAGTCAATGGTCCACTAAAAGTGAGCACATCAACAGGAAAATCCCAATCTAGCTCAACTACTAACTAAATTTAGCCAACATCCCACAATGGCAGCCTCGCAAAGTAATAGGTGTGCCCCATTGAAGGCATACATATTCCTACCTTAGTCCCCACTGTTCTACACAAAATATCGTACATTTGCTCAAAAAAAAAAAAAAAAAAAAAAAAGACAAAAACTAAGTGCCACCAGGTCATTATTTCGAGAAAATTTTTAAAAATCAGAATCACATATGATCCAATGTTGGAACTTTCAGACATAAAATTTAAAAGAACAATTATTAATATAATTAAATATCATGAATATGTTAGTGGAAAAAGTAGATAACATGCATAAGTGGAAAAAAAATTTTAACAGGTACTATGATAAAGAATAAAACACAAATGCTAGGCATAAAAAGCCATGGTGACAAATATTAAGCATGTCTTCCACAGGCTCATCAGTGGACTCAAAACTGCCAAGAAAAAAAAAATCAGTAAACTTGAAAAAGGTAACAGATACTACAAACTGAAAAAAAAAAAAAAAGAAAAAGAAAAAGGAAAAAACAGTGTGAGAGTAAAACGAATGTAGTTTCTACATATTACTGAGGAGCAATGTCAGATGCATGTGGAATCAGGATTCCAAGAGCTATGCAAGAAAACTAAAAAATAATAATAAGAGTTGAAGGAATCATAGTTAAACTTTTTTTTTTTAAATCATAGAGCCAAAATCCAGATAACAGTAAAACGAAAAACTTTCAATGTGGGACACCTGGGGGGCTTCATGGTCGAGCATCTGTCTTTGGCTCAGGTAATGATCTTAGGTCTCTGGGATCAAGTCCCACATCAGATTCCCTGTTCCGTGGGGAGCCTGCTTCTCCCTCTGCCTAGGTCTCTGTCTCTCTCTCTCTGTCTCTCATGAATAAATAAAATACTTTTAAAAATTTTTAAAAATTTAAAAAACTTTCAATGCTTCATAGCCAAACTACTAAAAAAAACAAAATAAAAATAAATTTTTGAAGACAGAAGTGCTTGAAGCAAGAAAAATAAGTAAGAAATATAGCATACTTCTTGTCAAAAGTTATGCAAGCTATAAAATAATAGTATAACTTCTTTATGGTGCTGAAAGTATTTCAAATTCAGGGAAAATATCTTTCAAAAACGAATGAACTCTTTTTTAAAAAAAAATTTACGGAATTCAGTAGTAGGAGACCTACAGAAACAGGAATCTATTAAAAATAATTACTGAAGATGTTTCAAAAGCAATTAAATGTAAAAGACCCATTTTTCTAACTTTTAATCATTGTAAAAGAGAATTAACTGTGGCAAAAAAAAATAGTCGCAATGAATTTGGGTACATAGAACACATGAAAATGAAATGTATGACGGGAACAGAAAAAGGGAAGAAGATGGACAATTAGAAGCAAAATAAAGTTATCCTACTATATGTAAAGTGGAATAGTATTTGAAGGTAGGCTGTTAATAATTAAAGGCATGCTATTCACTGCAGGGAAACCACTAAAAGAATTTTCCAAAGTGTATAAATGGGCTAATCTTGAAGATAAAAGACTTATAAGAAAGAAACCCAAAACCCTGCAGAAAATCAGAAAAGGGAAGCAAAAAGGCAGACTGAACAAACAGAAAACAACTGGCAAGAGGATTTATCATCTACATCAATAAGTTTAAATGTTGAAACATACCTAAGGCAGATTTTCAGAATGAATTAAAATGCAGCACCCAACTATATGCCATCTTCAAAAAAAAAAAAAAAAAAACAACCTTCAGATACAGACATATAACTTGTAAATAAAACCATGGGAATATATGCATACATATATGACACATATATATTAGGGCTGGGATGGAGTGTAGACAGTAGTGGCACCAACTGAAACACACATACCCAATAACTTCTGTTGTTTATACCAACTTCAAAGTAGTTTTGTGAGACATACCTACGCTGGAAAGCCCTGAACTGATATACCTTACATGGATCTAACTCACTAATTAGACTTTATCTCTTCGTCCTCTGTACTCTCATGATACCCACTTTGAGGCCTTACGATAGCTCTGCCTGCCTCTGTGGTAGGTAGGGTGGGGATCTATGGCTAATTCCAGCCAATAAATTGTGAGCGGAAATAATGTGTGTCTCTGAGGGCTCCGAGCACTTAATTGCTAAGCCCAGTAAAAGAGCCCTCTCCTTTTGTCTGGCACAGCAACAACCAATGTTCAAGATGATCACAGCTCCATCTATCTGGATTTCAGGAAATTATCTGAGCGAGCAAACAAGGACTCACAACTGGCGACATGAAAAAGAAGTAAGGGAAGACCGTGACCCATGGGCCAATAGAATGTCATTGCAACACAGCCAGAGCTATTCCCTATACACGGTCTATGGGTGCTTTCACGCCACGTGGGCAGAGTTGAACAGTTGGGACTGGACTCTATGGCCCCCAAACAGGCAGTACTGAGTAGCTAGTCCTTGAAGGCCGGGCTAGCACTAAGGTGAGGTAAATGAAACAACAGGGGCATAAAACAGAAGCAGGCATTACCCTCAGGGTTACGCACGTACTAACTCTGCTCTAGGACCGGCTAACTGAAACTGCCAATTTTAAAGCAATAGTTAGGTTCAGAAATGCTGAATCCTTGCTACCATGTTTAGATATGGTATGGTTCACGGGGACAAAATCATGCAAAAATATTACATTTTTAAAAATCTCTGTGGCTTGCCATGATTTTCACTATCACGTAAAGCTGTCTCTAAGCCCGTGGAGTAAAGAATCAGGATCATCCTCCATGCGCAGTATGTCTAAGTATACTTTAAAATAACTTTAAAATGTAAGTAGTCCAATATCACCAAGTGTTCCGTTTTCATGTATTCATGAACACAATCTGCAAAGGACATTGTGTAATCCTCGAGTACTTCTAGAGCTACAGCTCAGGGCATGAAGAGAAGGAAATGGACTCATGGCACTCCTGGGAAATGGTGGTTCTTTATGCAAGAATTTATTGCATCCATGCTGTCCGAGAGGAGAGATTTGACAAATTAATTTGTCTTTTCTCTTATCTAAGCACCACTGCTCAAGTCCTTTCTGCATTCTGAAACAGAATCTATGACACCAAGCACATCATGACCAAAAAAAAAAAAAAAAAAAAAAAACCCAAACAAACAAACAACCAAACCCTTCTAATACTCTTTTGTAGTCACTCTGTTTTGAAGATATGGTGCAAGGATGTGGAGAAACTTATCCCGTGGCGCCTTATCAGTGATATAGAACAGATATTTACAATTACAGGTCATGCGGGATCTTGGAGGACAGAGGTAATAAGGTATCTAATTAAAAAAAAAAAAGTGTGGTTAGTTGGGGAGCTCTCAGGTGCAGGAGCCTGGGCAGGGGCCTCCTTGGACTGGACAACAAGAGGGGACTGGTGTGAGCAAGGAGCAGAAAGCTTCCCGGTAGAAAGGGCTAGGCGTCTACTGAGTATTCAAGAGAGCTGGACCCGTAGACGAGGGCCCAAGGTCACACCAACTGCCTACCTCACTATTCAGTAGATCTTGTCCCGGAAGGCTCTAAAAAGGCTTCTCTTCTAGCCAGGTGGCAGCACTAACTCACCATCGCACATCTCCATCTTTCTCCCGGTTCTGTTTTTGAAGCTTCCGGGTACTGATGCCCTTCTGGACTCCACGGTGAAAAGCCCTCTGTTAGCTCTGCCTTCTGCTCATCTCCCCAAGTCTGACCTTACTCCGCCTTGCGCCCTACCTCTGAAAAAAAGATAGACTTCCATTTATTCATTCAATTTGCTCATTTGCTTTCATCAACAAGGATGTTTTTACTCTGTGTCTTTCATGTGTAAGAGGAAGGCACTGGAAGGGAAACAAAATGGACAGAGTATCTATCATCCCTCTCTCTAGGGCAGAGAGGGAAAAACGGGGAACCAGCAGCTCCTGAGCACCTGTCTCGCCACTGCATTGTGCTATCTCAGCTTAAGTCTCAGGACAACCCTATCATTTTATGCTTAAGGGAAATGAGGACCAAAGAGGTCAAGATCACACAGCTGACATACCTAGTCTATGGCTTGACATGGAATTCCTAACTCCAAAACTTGTTTTTTACACCATATTTACAGTTTATTAAAGATAAGGCATATACAAATAATGTACTAAAAATCTATGTGTGGGTGCTGCAGGCTGGTTGGCGACAGGAATTTTCCCGATCTTCCAAATATCTTCCCATAGTACCAGAAGGAAAGAGAAAGAAACGTCTGCTTCATGCTGAGTCACGTGAACAATCTGAGACCAAGCACTACTTCTTAGTTCACCTTCTTAGTGCTGAGCAAATAGATATTCACCAAGTGCTATAGAAAGGAATTAAATGCCGAGAAAGCCAAAGGATGAAGTAAATGGGCAGGAGGAAATGCTGGAGACAGAAGGAGCTCTGGGGTTTAACCTCTTGGGGTTCAGCAAGCAGAGAATGGACAAACCTGCACCAGAAAACACCCCGGCTGGGCCCCAGGGGACACATTACGCAGATTAACGAGTCTCTTCCCTTCTCCCTTTGTGGGTTCAGTGATTGACAATCTGCACAAGGCCCTTATCCCTCTCTGCTTTCTCCTTCAGGGATATATCCGGCTGCAAATAGGACCTCCCGCACTAAAGGGGCAAGGGGTGGGGTGCGGATATCCAGTTGAGCTGCCCATGAGCCACTTGCTGGGAGGGAGACTTGGGGAGCTGTCAGCAGGGTTTATTCTAAAACAGCCAAAGACATGATTCTGCCAATCACTTGGGCAAGTTTGAAGAGCAGTTGTCCGGAGGTGCAGACAGGCAATTCCACTGTCAGCTGCACGACTGAGTCAGGGAGAAGGCAGGCTTCCATCTCGAGGCAACAGAACCTGCTTCCCGGCCCTGTCCACCCTACAGGTCACCTGGCCAGGCAAAGGCATAATGCAGGTGGATTCAAACTCAGCTTTGGAACCCCCCACTTAGTGTGATCTATCACTCTTACCTTTTTTTTTTTTTTTGCCTTGTATTTCACCTAAGTGTACAGAGCTCATGAGGCCCCATAAAGTATTAGTTCTTTGAAGGAGAAGGAAGATCAATTCTGCGTCTTCTATTTTCCTGTGTGAAGCCTCGCACACTGCACGTGGTAGATATTGAAAAGATACCTGAATAAATGAATGAACAAATGAGCTGCAATGTAGCAGTCATTTCTCATAAAACTCACGTCCTTTGGTGTTTTCAAGGGTTCCATTTTAGGGATTGATCTCATTATTTTAATACAAAAGAGACACTGAATGGAAACCACCAATAATCAATACTGTGCTCAGATTTCTCCAAAACTCAATGGCTTCCTCTTCTTCTTCTCCTTTAAAAGCAGGCTTCCACTATGCCCCAATCCTTACCTAAATCACACTCCTGAGTTCAGAGGTAGCCGGGTAAAGACTGCTCAGGTGTGGTACGCCCTGTGAGTGGGTTCAAGAGTCTAAGTATGTGTGGCTGGAACATGGTAGAAGGAGACAAGGCTCCAGTGGGAAGGAAACCGTGACTAATCCAAAGGTAACATGTAGTCATAGAAAAAGAGAAACAGAGTTGACACCTGAGAATATCAAGTGCAGACAGGGAGACAGGTCAGGAACAAGTCAGATGGAGCCAGTTCTAGAATTTTGCCATGGAATCCAGACCAGCCTCTATTTAGAGCAGGTATATCTGAGCATGCTGTTTAGGAATTTAGGTCCGGGAGGAACAGCATCTTTAAACCCACCTGTAGTGGGGGCCCATCTATACACTAACCAACTCTGCCCTTTTGTGCCTCCAGCCTCTGCTGGAACCTCTGAACTATCCTTTATCCCCTATGCTTAAAACGTTCTCAAAGTACTCACTAAATCCTGATACCATCTGACACTGGGGACACGGCAATGACACAGTCCCTGTGGCAGACACAGTCCCTGCTTGCACAGGTCCCTTGGATCCACGGAATCTTTTGTGCTCTTCTCTCAGGCTTCAAGCATCTGCCTGGCACCACATTCCTCCATCGAGCTGCCTGTATCTACCTTGTTCCCAGAGTTTCTCATCCAACAATGGAGTAGGAATCTGACTCCCCTACTTCCACATCCACGAACTCAGCCTCTTCACCCTTTAAGCTTTCACTGCCACACAGCCCCATAAAATGCTACAGTTATTCTTGGCCTATTAGTTTCAAACACTCTTTAGATGGTATTTTGTTGAAGTTTTACCTTTATATAAGAATCTTATGGGGGCCTGTACTGTATGCCTTATGCTCCATCAGACAGATGCCACTATTTTGTGTTAATAGTTCACTTTTAGAAGGTCAAATTTTGTTCTCATTCAAGGAGGCCAAGTCCAAACTCCAGCATCTCCATGTGGCAACCTGTCCTCCAGCTCTCCCTATCTATTCTTCCTTCACCCCCCACCCCGCTCTGGATATACCAGCTGAACCCTCTTAATCTCCTTTCTTCCTGACTCCACTTAGCTTATGAGTAAGTGAACAAAATCCACGGAGATGATTGCTCACTGGTTTATAAGCCAAGTCGCCGACAACTTCCGAAATGCTCAGTGGCTCTATTTTCTATTCCTTTGGTAAATATGTAAGGACCTCCATTTCTCAAAACGCATCTGGTATTCCCTTTGCTGGGCTGGAAGGAAGTATCTACTCAACAAAAACTGTTCAGGACACAGCAACCCTTTGCTCTGGCAGTGGCCTCTGCCCAGAATCCCCTTCCATGTCATTCTCATCCTCTAACATACAGGTTAAACTCTGCATTAACAATAATTATTTAAATTCCTGTGTTTCATGTTTCACTTAGGATTGAATTCCCAGATCTGTAGGAGACTCATTAATGCCCCCAACAAACCATGTCCACCTGGAACTTCAAAATGTGTCTTTATTTGGAAACAAAGGTTTTGCAGATATAATTAGTTAAAACAAGGTCATGCTCGATTATGGTGGACCCTGAATCTAGTGACTGATGTCTTTACAAGATGAAAGAGTGGGCAATTCAGACCCAGAAACATAGAAGACACACACAATATAAAGACAGACTAGAAGGATGCAGCCAAAAGCCGAATAACACCAAGGACTGCCAGCAACAATGAAAGCTATGGAACAGATTCTCCCTCAGAACCTCTAGGAGGAGTCATCCCTGCCAACACCCTGATTTCAGAACTCTAGCCCCCAAGAAATGTGAAAGAAAAAATTCCTGTTGTGCTAAGCCACCTAGTCCATAGTTATTTATTATAGTATCCCTAGAAAACTAATATAGTATCTCATTCCCCATATCTAGAAATGGGACCTACTATTTATGAAAAGTTTGACTTGGAGCAGATCACATTACTTCCAACATTAAAATGGAGAAAATAATGAGAGCTTTCCCCAGAAATGCTGTGAGAACAAATGTGGTAAAGTTATTTAAAAAAAAAAAAAACCACTTTAAAATAGATGCCATAAGGGACACCTGGGTGGCTCAGTGGTGGAACATCTGCCTTCAGCTCAGGGTGTGATCCTGGGGTCCTTGGATCGAGTCCCCGCATTGAGCTCCCCACAGGGAGCCTGCTTCTGCCACTGCCTGTGTCTCTGTCTCTCTCTCTGTGTCTCACATGAATATATAAATAAAACCTTTCCAAAAATAGACATCATAAATATTAGCTGTTGGAATTGCACTTAGGATTTCAAGTTTAACATGAGGAAAGGAGAGAAAGGGAAGATGAGTGAGGGCAAGGAAAGGAAGCAAGCAAGCAAGCAAGCAAGCTCATTCATTAGTCCTAAAGGGTAAAGCCGTTTCTGTTAATCCCTTTAACCTTTCTTTTTAGAAATGCAATATTTTACTAATCTCAGATAATTTTAGTTTAAAGACACTTAGAAAGGGAGCCAACAAAACCCTAGATTAGATCTGACCCTCTAGCGCCAAGCAGTTAAAAATTAAGAGCTACTGTCTGCTGCATATCTTTTAGGTGTTAGAACCCGACCAAATATTTTGTCTGCATCATCATGGTTTGCACGGCTCTGAGATCTGGACTAGTACCTGTTATACATGAGCAAACAAAGGCTCCGAGAGGCTTCACCATCTGCCCAAAGTCACATGGTCAACCCAATTCTGACTTTTAAACTTGTGTGCCGAACCACTACCCACTAACTACTTTGTTCTCACAACCAGAAAAGCTGGAAAACACACATGCACCCTGCCAGGCCAGCCCCAGCTGTGGCACTTCCACAACCCATTCCTTGGCCTCCTCGTGAAGATTCATGCCTCTCCCCAAACCCACAAGTTCAGTGGCAGGTGCATCACTGTCCCTTCACTAATATATATTTCAAAGCTGTTATTAACCTGCTGGAATCTGAGTTGCTACCTCCTACTTGGGCAATTTTCCAACCATTTAGTGGCATAATCATCAGAAATAAGGATGTAAACATTTCCTCCCTGCAGCCTGGGAAGAGGGCCAGAGGACTCAACCTTGGTGAGTTCCCTGTGGGAAGCTGCTCTTTGGGCAACTCTGTAGAAGGAAGCTCATCAGATGGCAAATTTAGAGAGACTGAAACCATTTCTTGCCTCCCTCTCACTTTCCTGTTGCATCAATAAAACCTACATTGAAAGTCCACATAGATTCACCAATAAAGAAAGCACATGCTACGACAAGGATGACTTTGAGAATATTATGCTAAATCAAAGAAGCCAGACACAGAAGGCCACATATCATATAAACTCATTTATATGAAATACCCAGAAAAGCAAATCTACAGAGAGAGAAAGTAGATTAATGGTTGCCTGGGGCTCAGGGAGAGAAGTATCAACCATACGGTACAAGGGATGTGCATGAGTTCATCAAAATATTCTAAAACTGGGTTGTGGTGATAGTAGAACAACTTAATATATTTACTAAAAATAACTGAATTGTGGGGCACCTGGGTGGCTCAGTTTGTTAGGTCATGATTTCTGGGGTCAAGGGATTGAGCCCTAAGTCAGGCTCCCTCCTCAGTGGGGAGTTTGGTTATCCTCCCTCTCTCTGTCCTCCCCCTGGCTCATACATGTATGCAAGTGCACTCTCACAAGCTGTCTGTCTGTCTCTCTTTCACACACACACACAAAAAAAATATTTTTAAAAATAATTGAATCATACACTTAAAAGAGGCAAATTTTATGGTATATAAATTATACCTCAATAAATTATTATTATTTTTTAAGGGAATAAATTATTTTTTAAGCCAACTCTGGCTTTCTAAAAATCCTAAACTGATTACTAGCTGGAAATTCTAGAAATGGCTCAGATATCAACTAGTAAATATGTACTCCAAAATCCAAAAGGTAATACTATTGTATTTTCTCCAACTTTGGAAATATAAAAGAAAATATCTTCCACTTTGATTACATGATTTACCTGCTACGTAGCAATAGGACATTGAGTTCTTGTCCTTGTTATTTCATGGAAATCTCATTATTTGGAGTCTAGTCCCAACTATCATTGTTTCATCCCTCTGGACCTCAGACTTAATCTGCAGAATGAGAAAACTAGTGTATATTATTAACTCTAAGATTCCTCTGGTTCAGACATTTTATAACATTTGTTACATGCCAGATATACTATGCTAGGCAATATCTACACTCATTTAGGCTTCTCAACAATTAAGGAGGAAAAATATTAACCTCATCTTATTGATGTAGAGGCTGGGCCAAGTTGTTGCATTTTATAATCAAGGATACAGGGATCCTTGGGTGGCGCAGCAGTTTGGCGCCTGCCTTTGGCCCAGGGTGCGATCCTGGAGACCCGGGATCGAGTCCCACATCGGGCTCCTGGTGCATGGAGCCTGCTTCTCCCTCTGCCTGTGTCTCTGCCTCTCTCTTTCTCTCTCTCTCTCTCTGTGTGACTATCATAAATAAATTTAAAAAAATAATAATAATAAATAAAAAATAAAATATAATCAAGGATAAATGGCTAGTAAACAAGAGATCTAAAATTTAAACCAGGATCTTTCAACTATAAACCACAGCGTTCCCTAATTCCCTTTCAATCTCAAAACAGACAATGGCACTATGCTGTTAGATTTCCAGAATGGGGGAAACTGGAGGCTATTTCTCTTTAGAATTCCATATGCTTATCATAGAGGCACAAAACACCAATAAAGTCCCTTACACTGCACTTAAATACAATGTTTCACAGGTAAATTAGAATGCAAATTCAATAGCACCCAAGACCAAGGATTCAAAATTTAGGTTTAAGTTTTATGGCTAAATGAGATGATATCAATGAATATAAGTATATATGCATGTGTGTGATAGTTGTGTAGATGACATTAGGGAGTATAATGAAATAAAGCATTTTATTGTCTCCTGTAAGATACAAAAGTCTGCTTGCAAAACACAGATTGACTGACAAAATGCAAGAATTTCTCAAGTTGTTGATTTATTACGGATAGCAGGATTTTTTTTTTTTTTTTTTCATTCACAGCTGTCCTGGAAAGAAGTGAGGCCTCATTACTCTCAGCTCTGAACTCCATGGAAAAGAGATATTTCTACCTAGTAAATGCTGAATCCCTCTGGTGCCATTACTTAATTATATTTTCTCTAGGGATTGTATAAGAGCAAAGTTATTCTTCTGGGTAATACCTCACACATACTTTCCAGATGCCACTGCTGCCCCATTCATGACTACCAGCCTAGCTAACCATTACCACCATCAACACAACCATCCCACAATGCTGACCCGACAAATCAATCCATCTAGTATAACTGTCTACCTCTCACCAGAGCACCTGTATTTCTTTAATGAGAAATGGTGGTTACCTCTACCAGTTCCTGGCTTTTTTAGGTCAAATTCCAGGAGGCCACTGGGCTTTCAGTCACATACAGGCTCAATCCTTGAGCCCTGAGGCAACCAACATAAACCAGACCAACCAAACAATCCACTAGGTAAACTAGACCTAGAAATAGACAATGAGATGGTTCATTATTGTGAGCTGTTGTGTTCCAGGAAGATCCATGTGCTGGTAAAGACATGATTCTGCAGCCAGCTCATTTAACAAGAGAACATGTCTAGACTGCCTACCTGGCAATTATCCCTGAGCCATGATAAGGGTCCTCTTCATCCTATAGGAAGTTCAGTGGTAAAGGGACATCTAAAATACTTGGCATGGACTCACTCTAATTGCTAAAATCTTGGCAATTTTTAAAATATCTACCCAGTTTTCTGCCAATATCCTCTTTGAAAGTCCCACAACGTTGCTAAAGTCAGGAATCTTTTGATAAGAGGCCAAATTCTCACCCACAATATTTCCTCTGCTCTGGCCCTTCTAGCTCTTGAGATCTGTCTCTTCCTCAAATCATGATCCAGACCTGGAATGAACTGGACTTTTTCCTCACCTATTGCATGACCTTGGACAAGTTACTCAAACCGTCTGAGGCTACGTTAACTATCAAGCAAAGATAACAACTCTCTAGTTAGAGCTACTGAGAGAAGTTAATGCGTGTAGCTCTTCAAAAGTATATAATGCATACTTAATAAATGTTGCTTAAAACTCTTTTTTTAAAGATTTATTTATTTATTTGTTTATGATAGACAGACAGAGAGAGAGAGACAGAGGCAGAGACACAGGAGTAGGGAGAAGCAGGCTCCATGCAGGGAGCCCGACGTGGGACTCGATCCCGGGACCCCAGGATCAGGCCCTGGGCAGAAGGCAGGCGCTAAACCGCTGAGCCACCCAGGGATCCCCTAAAACTCTGCTTTTCAGATTATGTGCAATCTTAAGGCAAGTAGTGAGTACTCTCCTGTGCCTTTCTCTCATAATCCCTCATGTCTAGAGGAGAAATATATAGGAAACAGCAAACACATATTTGTTAAATGAATAAATAGTACAGTGCCATGAAGTGCAGCAAAATTAGCCTTCAAGAAGCAAAGGTGATTATCTTAAGCTCCCAAAATACAGGGTGCCATGCTGAAAGCCTTTAAGCAATTACTGACCTGGTCTGTTACCTAATTTTCACAGAACTGTCACTCATTCATGTTACACTTTCGAGAGTTTGTTATATGTTCACGCACTGTGTAAATGTTTTATCAAATTTTACCTCATGTGGTATTTCTGAACAAATCTCTGAAACCATTTCCAACTTTGAAAAGTGAAAATGCTAAATATTAGTTTCCTTTGCTCCCACACTTAGAGCACAGGCAGGTAAGCCAGGCTATATAAATCCTATGTACTCACATCAAACTAGGAAACCAGCGACCAAAAAACAAAAAACAAAAAAACAAAACAAACAAAACAAAACAAAACAAAACAAAAAAAACCCAGACACTTGCAAGGATATGGTGACAAGTATCACTTTCTCAAAACTGCAGTGACAGTGGTTCTAGCAACATTGTTCTATGTCAGTTGGTCAACTGGTATATCAAGAGCAATAATACAATTCTGACATCAAATCTAACTGTGGCAGCTTAGTCTGGTTCCCTGAGCCTTCTAGAGATTCTATGGCTTGCCCAGTATATTTTAGTTAATTCTTTTTGGTCTTAAGTTAGCTTATTTTGATTTACGGTGTTTGCATTTTGAAAAAATCTGACCGACACAAGCAACAAGGTCTCAAGGATAAGGGAAAATAGGGTCTCAGGGAAATGATGATTCATAAGTGTGGCAGTCTCTGACATGCAGTATAAAAATAGAAACTGTCTCCTATGGTCACTTAGAGTGATATCCCCATTGAAGGCAAGACTTGAGAGAGCCACGTGGATTCTAACATTTTTTTAATTAAGAGTTTGAAGGGATGCCTGGGTGGCTCAGTCGGTTAAGCATCTGCCTGCAGCTCAGGTCATGATCCTAGGATGGTCAGGTCATCCCTCCTGGTATGGAGCCCTGCAGCCCATTGAGATTCCTGCTCAGCAGGGAAGTCTCCTTCTTCCTCTGCCCCTGCTAGCATTCTCTCTCTCCCTCTGGATCTCTTTCTCTCTCAAAATCTAAAAATAAAAGAGAAGCTTGAAAAAAAATCAAGCACTTAAAAATTGAGGGGGTATACTTCTAACAATATTGGGTAACTTGAAGAAATAGCATAACAAGTTCAAAATACTAAGTTCTTAGCTCAAGGAACAGGGCATAAAAAAATCGAGAACTCTCTGTGGTCATACTAAAATAATCTCTTACCTCTTACAGCCTGAGGGTTAAGAGAGTTGAAAAATCAAACTCTGTTTGATCCTGTAGGTTGCTGAAATGTGCCAGATGATCTTGTCAGGTCATTTTAGGGAAGTTAAAATCTTAATAGGAAAAAAATGGAATCTTAGGGAATTGTAATGGGGGAATATGAGAGGAGGTACATGACCCACACAAACCCTAGCACTCCATATCTACCATGACTCCCCCGGCAGGAGACTCTTTCCCCTTGCCATTTCAGTGATGTCTTTCTTGACTGAAGACCTGGTAATGATCCAGGTTGTGGCATCTATCTTACAAAAGGGATGCAATTTCCATCAGGTTCCACCCAAATGCCCCATAGTTCTAAGCACTTAATTAGGAGGACACAAGTTTAAGACAAAAATCACACACTGGAGGAAAATGGTTTAGTCACAGAAAGAAACTTACACATATTGACAATCTAAAAACTTCAAGAACATTTATGAGAATGTATTCTGAAGACACTGGACAAAAGAGTAGAAAGTTGGCTTTGAAATTGGGATGAATGCATCACTACTGGTGCAGTTCTCAGATGCTGAATTCAACGTGTTGGCATATGCAACTGGGAGCAGTTCTACTCATTTACTCGGTGGTTAACCAAAGCCTAGATTCAAAAGTGATCTAAGGCAAATGAGGTTGAGATGCCATAAACTCCTTAATATACAAAAAGAATGCAGATTTCAGAGACAGGAATGTTGGAGCGATTATATCCCGTGTAAACCACTCATTCTTCTCTTACATTCCCTAAAAGGACCCAGAAGACAGTTTTTTCCAACAATGCATTGGAAAACACTTTATAGGGTGCCTGGGTGGCTCAGTCAGATGAGTGTCTGACTCTTCATTTTGGCTCAGGTAAAGATCTCGCGGTGGTGGAACTGAGTCCCAAGTTGGGCTCCACACAAGGCATGGAGTCTGCTTGAAATTCTGTCCCTCTTTCACTCTCTCTCTCCTACTCATGTGTGTCTGGGTGGCTCAGTGATTGAGTATCTGCCTTTGGCACAGGTCGTGATCCCAGGATCCTGGGACTGAGTCCTGCCTGCATCGGGCTCCCAGCAAGGATCCTGTTTCTCCCTCTGCCTGTGTCTCTGCCTCTTTCTGTGTGTTTCTCATGAATAAACAAAAATATCTTTTAAAATAAAATTAAAATATTTTTTTTAAAAAACCCACTATTTTAAAGGCCATCAAGATCTTGAAAATTAAATGAAATTATTTCCTACATGCCGTGGATGCTGAGAAAGTCCTTAATGCTTGCTTATTTCAAAAGAAATGCTAAATTAAGATCTCTCTGTGACCAAGGCCACATACCATCCATGTACCTTCCAGAGGCAAGATAGGCTGAGTAATGTAACCAGTGGCAGGACCTAAAAAGTAATCATAGGTGGCTTCCCATAGAAAAGACAGAGGGTACACCACCCCTCCCCATCTTGCAGAGTTAGGTCTTCTATCTGGTTTTGTGCTATAATTTAGCTTGTAGGGACTTCATCATCTTACCACAGGACTACAGGTTCATGCTGAGAGATGCTAAATAAACTGGAACTAGAAGTCCCCTCAGTGCCTTGATACAACACATACCTACCAGAAGGCGGGAGATGATCCCATGAAAATACAGGGGCTTGACATTTCAGCAGTCTCTGGGGGAATGCTCTGGCCAATGCCAAGAGATATACTCGGAAGAGAGAGATAGGTATCTCCTATGCCACACTCTACAATTTAAACACACCATTTTTAGGTTATGGTACCGAAATACCACATCTGAACATGTTTCTCTGCCCTATTTATCAGAGGATACAAAAAAAAAAAAATCCAACAACTTCCGTATCTAGACAAGTGATTTTCAAACATTAGCCAACATTCGAATCACCTGGAGTGTCTGTTTAAACAGATTTCTGGTTTAAGCATTTCTGATTCTTCCTATCCTAGAATTTCTGATTCAGTAGGCCTGGAGTGTGGCTTAATAATTTGCATCACTGATTGGTTTTCATGTGACACTGATGCTGCTGGTCCAGGGATCATAGTTTGGGTACCACTGTTGTAAAAGCAGAGAAACCTTTTCAGTTCAGACTCTAATATGTGAATCTTTGCTACTTATGATCGAACAGATCAGTGATGTTTAAAAAAATTATTTGTGGCAAGCTAAAATGCTGTATAGAACCTGTGGCAAGCCACAATGAGAGAACCAACAAGATGGTTCCAAGAGCTTGGAGATAAAACCATGCCCTCTTCAGCATTTAATAATTCTGCTATTGTAAGGAAGCTCTTGAATCCTGGTAATAACTGTACACTTGACCAAAGTCAGGTAACTTCATTTAAGTTGATGAGGAATAGAGCCAGGACTTGATTCTGAAACCATGCGATACTGGGCTTGGCTTATACTGGTTTATATAGATATAGTTCACTCTAAAATCTTTTACATTTTGAATAATTGCAGTCCAGATAAAGGTGTTAGGTCATTCATGTCTGGGCTGCGCTTTCCTTACCTGGAAAACCACAAGTTAAATTCAGTAATTGTAGCTTTTCCCTAGCTCTAAATTTTTATAAGTATATGTCTTATACGTATCCTATATACTCCCCCCCAAAATCTTAGGTTCCCCATCAATACATGCAATGCTTCTAAATGTTATGGAAGCAATTTATATTTAATTCTTGCTGCGCCATATTCAGTAATAGTGACAAAGTATAAAATGAAAAAAAAAGGCTAGTTTTCCTGTAGTTTTCAATTACATTTAATTACCTTTCTCTAAAAGCTCCAGTGAGTTTTTCTATATTTGAATTTAAAATAAATTTATACTTTTTCTTTTCCCATAGACTTCATATTTTAGAGCACTAAATCTATTACATTCTCTAAACTGCCACAAAAGACCTTCCCCACAAAATGAGCTAAACAATGCAACAATGACACATTCTATTCTGTGGGTTGTAAATAGTTGCTAAGTATTAACAAGAGCCTCGGATGCCTCCACTCAATAAGACTCAAGACAAATTCAGATGGTGACATTTTCCTCTGTAATTCTTTTATTTCTGTACCCATTTAAGTGATTTCCAGAGCCTGTTAAATGTCATCTAAGTTACCTAAAGCTTGAGAAACTATTTTGAAGAGATTTTCTTAAGTGCAATTATACCTCTATTTGACAACACCATCTGCTGCCAGCATCTCACTTCCTCAGCTTCCGGTCCAGTTAACTCCTACATTACTGCAATTATCTGAATACTGTGAGTTCTTTTTAACCAATGGGATTACCAAGTAGTATAGACATATATCCCCTTAGAGCAGTCAAAACTACCACCGAGCTCTATTATATCAACTAATATTTGTTTCTAATACGTGAAGATAATAATTTAGATATCCATTACTTAGCAATTAGGGCATGATTTTACTTCTACATTATTTTGAGAGGTTGATATGTTGGTTTAAGTAGGCCTAAATGAAATACTATTTATTTTTTGCAAGAAAACTACTAATAAAAAATTCTCACTTGAATCTAACATTCAGAAGTATAGCAAACTACCACACCATCACCATCACAATAAAGAGAGTACATTCCCAGTTCACAAAGAAGAGAGAATTCCCAAGTTCTGGTTTTCCCAAAAACATCTCTTCAGACCAAGAGATTTCTGAATCTTTTTTTTTTTTTTTTTGAGATTTCTGAATCTTAATACAATCATAGGGAGGACCGTAGAGCTTAAAAATCAAGCTGTTAAATATCACATATCTTTGAGGAAGACATTGTCCCTTAAGTAGCCCTACTAAGTTCACAGCCCTTAAGTGCAAAAATGAAAACACTATTATTTCTCATGGACAGTTTCAGGAACCAAGATTACCTTGTAGAGAGAGAGTTTGAGCACTGATAGAGGAATATTTAGCCATGACTTTGGGACTTGGTATCAGGCTTAATTTCAGAAAAAAAAAATTAACTTCCATACTTTGAAAAGATAGGAGCATAGCTTTACCAGAGAAGCTTAAGTTTCTCTAAGATGGATGTCAGACCCCAGGCCACTTCTCACTTACAGTCTATAGCCAAGGACTGCCTCAGCATGGATGGACAAAGTTTACATCATTAAGAAGATCACATCTCTCTCATTTAAACAAAAAGAAGCTCAACAAGAACATCCAAAGAGATAGGAGGATTCAGACAAATAGTTTAATTATTCAAAATGTAGAAAGTGCTCCATAGAGCTCTCAAATTATGGAGAAGTAGACATCAGCAACTAGGACCCTGTGGTATTAGAAAAATTCATCACTACAAAATGACGAAAGCCCCAAATTATCCAGTGAGATGCCACTGATGAGTCAGACACAAACAGGGCTATTACAGGTAAAAAATACTGAAGTCTGCTTCTCCATAATTCTATGGCACTATCACACACTGGCCATTTAAGGCCAAAGAGTCATCCTGGGGCAGAGAACTGAAAAGCCCTATAGGACCCAAAAGGAAATGTTTGTATTTTCTTCAGGTCTCAAAAAAAAAAAAAAAAAAAAAAACAGCCAACTGGGAATTCTCACTTACAGTTTGTATGTGTTGTTTTGTTTTGTTTTTAATTTTGTTTTAACTCTCTTCCTATCTTGCTTCAACATGACTAAATCTCTAGCCTAGATTTTCTGAGGCAACGGAGACAGTGGCCACCTAATTCTCCTGCCCAAAGCTTCCCTAAAACTATTACCCACTAAGATGTGACCTCTAGGTATAGGTACCCAGTCTCTATTGTAATCACTGGAAATCTTACACAATACTATTAAGTGAACAAGGGCCTTGGCATCGGTCAGCCCTAGATTTAAATGCAAGCCACAACACATGATTGACTGTGTGACTCTCATTTTTTGGCCTATTTTCTCAATTATAATATTCTATATGGGCACACAATCTGTAAATCCTGATTAGATTCGTTTTTTTTTTTAATCTATTAGACATTCTTTAGGTGGAACAATTGGGGAAATTTGAACATGGACTGAATATTAGAGGATGTTGAGATATTGTAAATTTTCTTCAGGTATGATAAGAGTTATATACTTAGGGTAATATATTTTTGTTTTTTGGACATTTCAGGACATGTATCAGGTATATTTAGGGATAAAGTATCATAATATCTGCAATATATTTTTACATGGTTCAGAAAAAGAATAAAAGATGGGTGAGTGGGGAAGAGGGAAATGTGAGAAGAGGGAGAGAATGACAAAATGTTAACTGCTGGTGTTAACTGTTGAAACTACTCTAGTGGGGTACACAAAGTAACAATTATGAAAAACTGAACTGATCCTCCCTAAGAAGCATCATGACTTCAAGATTTTGTTCAGTCCCACTTAGGTTAGAAAGCTACACCCACATCCTGTACAGTGGACACTATTGATCTTGCACCTCCAAATGTGTATCCCTAAGAAATGTATGCATTCACCACTAAGATTCAAGACCCGGGATGTTGAGATCTCATATGCAAAAATATTGAATGTAGACTAATATTAAATGTAGACTAAATTTCTCTTCATAGAGATCTAAATATATTTGTTAAAATGGTGTAAGGCTCCATCCTAACAACTTCTGGACATTCAGTCTATTGAACAGCCTAACGCCCAACTTTTTTAAGAATGTAAATTCTGCTTGAGAATAGAAAGACAACTTAGAAGAAGACCAAAACTCAGATACATTATTGTTCCTTTGAATATACTACAGTGTGTTTTGTTTCAATAATACAATATAGGTATTTCATGAATGATGCATTCTTTGACCTTTTAGATCACATAGTTGTGTATCTAGAAGATATTTTAATGTATCCTGAGACCCTGAACAAAATATTGCTCGTGCTCATTTGGTATTGGCCTGCTCCCCAAGAATGTTGACTATATGCCAAGGTTGAGAAATGTACATTTGATTTAACCCAGATAGAGCACTGAGACACTTCATCTTCCTTCGGGGTGTCTAGATGCTTTCAAAAATGTCAACACTATCTTGAGTTGACATCCTTATATTCTGCTCTAGGGATATTCAATCCTTCCTAAAATTTTTCAGGTTTAAATCTATATCCAATATATATTTAAAGCATAACTATTGCTTTATTGTATATTTTCCCAACTTACCTACCCATAAATGTAAGTAACATATATGCAAACATAACCATATCATTTATCTAAAGAATATAATAAGGTCTTCAAACATTAAAAGCCAATCTATGACTGCCCCATTCATAGTTTTCCTATATTTGCAGTTGTACTTTCCCATTTATATTTGTACTTCATCATTTAAACTTCTATAAAGTTGTGGGTGTCATGTTATTCTGGTGAGGCAAAAAAAAAAAAAAATCTTACCTGTTATGGTCCAGTAGTGTTCAGGTAAACTAGAACCAAACAAAACAAAAGAAATACACTTATATTTGTAGTATTTAACAATTTTTTTGTTGTGTATATACTTCCCACTTAAAGTCATCAACAGTTTAACCACCAGATCACAAATGCCTTTCCTAAGGTGACATAAGATACCTACAGTGCTCAATTGGCCTTGACTCTACCTCTCAGATGAATTTACCAGTGCAAAAACCAAACCATAGAATTTAAAAGCTATTGTCAATAAACATCAAAACCATATTTTAAATAGTTCTAAATACCTGGGAATGCCCAGGCACCTCAATTTATAGTCATTCAAGCATTCATTCATGCTCTTACTCAGCAAGTATTCAATGAGTCTTTGGGTCTCAATATGATTAGCATTAGTAACCAATACAGAATCCCTGTGAATCATGGAAAATCTTCCCTAGCTACAGGGTTTTTCCTCTTCCCTGTCAGGTTCCATACAGTCAAGTTAAATATTTAAATAGTCTCAGTTTTGCCTTATGTAAAATGAAATGTATTATGACCTATCACATAAGGATAAAATGGACTGGAAGAGTATATATTTTCAAAATATAGCCACAATAGATAGATGATAGATAGATAGATAGATAGATAGATACAGATAGATAGATATAGATATAGATAGATATAGATATAGATATAGATATAGATATAGATATAGATGAAATAGATATAGGTATATCATGCTATATGCTCACCTACGATGTGATCTTTCTACTCAAGATCACACATAAATATATAAGGTCTTTGACCTCTCCTCTTGACTCTAGCAGGATTGTGATCTTCTTGGATCAATACAATATGGTAGAAATGACACTGTACAGTAGCCTCTGATTGGGTTTTGATTACTTCACTTTTCCTCACATTCATCATCATAGGTGTTTGAACATATAAAAGGCTTAATGGTTATATTGATAAGTGGCCCAAAGATAGAGAAATCCTTTCTACAAGATTTCAAATGAAGAGGTGTTAAGTACTCAAATGACTCCATTTTTAAGGGACTGCTTGACACCTGGTCCTAAAAAATTATGGAACATTTCACAGTGCTAGTCCTTTGAGGTCTAGAGATTCATGGGACAAGATGATACACGCCATGTTCACCATTGTGACCATAGGGTCTAACATTATGTCTGGCAGTTCGTGGGCAACTGGGAAATATTTGATTAGTATAAGAGTGAACACACACACCCAAAAAGTAGATTCCAACATAATACTCTTACACTTTCGGGATGGGAATACTGCTTTATTTCACTGTACCGCACCCCCCGTGATCTCTCCTTGGTGCTGAAACCTACGCCTTGCCTGCAGTACTGGCATCATTACTAGCTTAGGAGTACATGGAAGAGATGGGTTCTCCCACAGACTCCTCACGAGTGCAGTTGTGGAGTTCTCGTGGCAAGGGTCCCACGAGACTTGCACTGTTGTCAATACACCCACCTAATGCAACTGTGCATATGTAAGAGAGAGAAACTCAACAATGTGACTTTTACCCTCATTCTAGCACAGAGAGGCGGTAAACTGGGTGAAGGCAGTATAAATTCAAGCATGAAAGATCAATGGCAATAAAATGATAATTTCCAGTGTACACACTATTTACTAGAAAAATATTATGTATGTCTAAATCTTAATTTTGTGGTTACCTTTTCCTTTCTTTGGGGAAAGCAATATACTCTGGGTCCTTGAGTGACTTGCAACCAGCAGTAAGAGATTTCTCTTATGCTCTTTGGTAGTTTTTCCTCATAAAAGGAGAAAAATCCTTGACTCATCACAAAAGGGTCATGACTTTATTTAGGAAACTCAACTTCTCAACCTGAGAAAGTTTCTACTGTTGTTTAATACAAAGAATGGTATCATAAAATTTATGCGAATGTGATTTTTTTTTCTATTTATACCACTTAAACCACCATCATATCCAGGTATTTACACCTTCATCCCAAGCTCATTACGCTACCACCTATACCTCAAGCTTAAAATCACAAATCAAGTACTGACCTTTTTCATATTATGAAAATGTCTTAGACCTTCAAGGTATTGAGATGGTAAAGATTGTATAGAATATCAAAGATATGAGTAGAGAAGGAGAACAAACACCAAAGAAAATACAACATAGGACTCTAAGACAAAGGAATTAAGGACCACAAGAATAGTAAGAACAATGATTTAATAAACATATGTACATGCCAAGCTCCTTGCCCCTTTCCACATTATCTCATTTATCATCACACCAAATCTACATCTTATACCTATCTCAAAATAAGCAGGTACAGAGAGATTAAATAATGTATCTTTTTTTTCACCTATCTAGGGAAAAGAGGGCTAAAATTTGAGAACTAGCAAATCTGATTCTAAATTATGTGTACTTCATCAGCCTAGACATAAAAAATCTATTCAAAATTCAAATTTCCAATATAGATAAGTTTCTACTAAATTCCAAAATTAATGAGATTCGTATTTTATATATGTATTATCTTGAAAGACTAATTGGTTTGAAAACAGGTCTAGGACTATTCTGTACCCATACTAGTATCTAGAATTATATATGGTCCCTGATGAGTGCTCAATGAGTATTTACTCAGTTAAATTTTTAACCAGTTTTGAGTTTTGAGTATAAGGGTTTTTTTTTTTTATTTCCAATTTTTAGAATAAGGGATCACTCAATTTTTTGAATTTGACATTTCAGATCTGGAAAAAAAACTGAGAAAATAGCTAGTCACTGAAAAAAAGACATGACTTGTTCAAGGTCACACAGCCAGTTGGTGGCAGAGCTAGAAAAATCATTGGGGGATCCAGCCACTTTAGCAGGAGGTGAACAACAGTTTCCCCTCTTGCAGATAAGGAGAGAGGAGTTATGAATGCATCATAATGAAGAAGAAAACAAGTGATTACAACTGGGAGCACTTGAGGAGAGACAAAATGGGGACCTGGAGGAAATGCTTGATAGCTGGCATGTCCCTGTCATGGAAGCGGTAAAGTAGCACAAGAAAATGACAAGCTAATGGGAACCCTGGTGGGAAGCAGCTGGCACATGTTTTTCCTGAACTGTAGCTTAAATTATCATTGCCATTCTTGTCAGAATGGTTTGGTATATTCAGACAACCACAGTCCCCAGATTTCTAGTGCCCTGGGTAGGAAAATGGGTATGTCCTAAGCAAAGGTGAACCAATAAAGATGGCTGAGTGAGAAACCTTAGAGAATCAGAAGAGAATATTTCAACATGGATTCCAGAGATGGTGGGGTAACCACTATATGGATGTCACAGGTAAGCAGATATCAGCTTATCACACGTAAGAATGTTCCAGCAACTAAAATATTATCACCAGGAGGGTGATTGCCTTCCAGGGGATCTGAATGACTTTCCTTACAACTTGGAACACTCAAGCAGAGACTGAATGTCAAAATATACTGAAACAAATTTAAATGTCAAGTAGTTGCTATATTATATTACTTTTTAAAAATCTAGATTCTAATACTTTAAATGAGCTCATACTATAAAGTGCATTCCAGAGCTGCCCAGAAGAATGCCTCTAACCCTCCTGAATTTAAGGCAAAGTTCTGATCTTCACTAAACTTAGACCACAAGCTAGAGGTAGTAACACATCCCACATGTGTCTATAGTACTTGATAGTTGATGCAGGACTTTCACTTTTAAGCTCTCATGTGACCTCCCACCCCCAGAGCCCTAAGAAGAGCAAGGCAGAGGCATTTCCTATTAGATACAGGGAAACAGGGATCATTCAATTAGATAATGGGTTATGAAATTCCCATTACAAAGTGGGCACTTTCCTAGGCACTGGAGATACAGACGTGGAAAAACTCTCCTGGTGAAGTTACATTCTTGTGGAGAGAGACAGGCAATAAAAAATAAGTAAATACATCTTATATCTTGAGGGGATAAATGCCATAGATAACAATGTTGCAGATAAGGGAGATGAGCACTAACAGTGTGAAGGGTGCCATTTTATAAAGGGGGTTGAGGGAAAATATGAAATCTTTAGGAAATGATAGAACAAGACTCGAGGCTACCCCCCCCCAAAAAAAAAAAGAAAGCATCATGGGTAAAGGGAATGGAAAGCACAAAGACCTCAAGATGAGGGCATTTCTGGTGCTTCCAAAGAATGGAAAGAAGATCAGGGTGTTGGACTGAACAAGGAGGAGAAAGGTAGGAGAGTAGATCAGATTGTGTAAGGCATTGCAAACCATCTAGCAGACTTTGGCTTTTGCTCTGGGTGAGGTGAAAAGCCCCTGAAGGCTCTGAGCATAGAAACCTATGACCTAACAGTTTAAAGAGATCACTCAAAATGCTACGTAGATTACAGGCCAGAGGACAAACAAAAATAAAAAAAAAAAAAGTGAGAACTGCTAGAAGGTACTTGCAAAATGCAGGCAAGGAGGTGGTGTTGGAACGGGCCAGTGGAGGTGGAGAAGGTGGGAAGTGATAGGGTCTGCGATTTATTTTGAAGGAAAACACTAGAATGAATGCTGGATGAACGAACATCGTAATACCAGTCTCTCCCTCCTAATCTAACTTACATAATGCAAACCGTTGACCTTGGACAGGTCATTTAACTCTGCATCATCTTCATTGATTTAAAATCCAGACACTCGTAACACTTGCAAACTTTAGTGTCGTAATTTTTTCAGTTTAACACTGAAGTGTTAGCTCTGGAGGGCTCTTCTTATAGAATATGGGGATGACGGCATTGATACATCAGACCTGCTTCCTGAAGATTTACTAATCTCTGCCTGCTTAGAAAGATAACCCCTCCCACCACTACACACATATGCACCTGGAGGCACACCGTTACAGAGTTCTCTACACGTTCTTGGCATTGAGGTTGCCTGCTCTTGTCTAAATGTGTGTCTATAATACAGGATCCCTGGGGGGGTCAGTTGACTCATGGAGAGACTGAGGCAATGAGACATGAAAGACTGGCCTACAGTCACTTGAGATCCTGGTAGGATATAGTCTTAGTCTCATGTTCAGTACTATCCTCTCTTAGTCATTCAGCAGTGCTTTTCCTAAAATGCTCCAAAAAATATTCATGAGGAGGGCCAGATGGATTCTACAAAACTGACATTTTTGGGTTTAAAAGTAACTGAGAGACAATTTACACATTCCATAAAATGAGGGGGCGTTGGACTTGAAGACTGTGAAATGCTTTGCTGGTGGCAGTTTGCTTTCTATGCAATTAGAAATTGTTTTTATTGTTGCAAGTGAGATTTACAATCTGTACTTCTGAATACGGTTTCAAAAAATTATGCAGGCCCCAGTGCAATTTAGAGCTCGCGTTAGCAAACTGGTAGGTGGAGTTCTTTGCTGGGGTGGTTAACTGCCTCTTCTATCCCCTTCTGTGAAAGCTTCTCAAGAGAATATATTCTCAGCAAAACCTTTATCCAAACTACAAATTAATTAAAAATTGTGTTCAATTCCTTCCCTCCCATCTGGCCTTTCTGTGTCTCATCTTCATTCCCTGCCTTCTTCCAAGACTTCTGGGATCCACCACCCAGAATAAACTACCCCAAAACACATTCACAAGTCTTTCCTAGGAGAATTTGATTGTTAAAAGAAGAGTCTGGATGGAGCAAGTCTTAATCCAAAGGAATAAATCTTGAGTGTAGTGTCCTATAATCTTCTTTGGAAATAGAGTCTTTACAGATGTAATTAGTTAAGGATCTGAAGACAAAATAATTACAGATTTAGGGTGGGTCCTAAATCCAATGACTAGTGTGTTCTTAGAGAAAGAGAAGAGGACACAGAGCAGGTCATGTGAAGACGGAGGCCGAGATTGAGTTATGCGGCTCTAAGTCAAGAACACCAAGGGCCAGGAGAAGGTGCACAAGGGGGGTGTCCCTAGAGCCTTCAGAGAAAATATGGCTCCATTGCTATCTTGATTTCAGACTTCTATCCTCCAGAACTGTAAGCAAATAAATGTGTGTTGTTGTAAGCCACCGAGATTGTGGTAATTCATTATGGGAGCTCTGGGAAGCCAATACAGTGGGATTTGAGTTATCATGACACCTGCAGAAAGAACATTATGGGCAGGTGACCGTCAGTGACCCCATAAAATCACAGCATTGTGTAGAAAACCACCTATAAGCCTACATTCAGGAATTCACAGAAATCTCTACTTAATAATATAGCCTCTGTTGTCAGACTACTTGAAATGAACCTCAGCCCCACCACTTCCTAATCATGGGGCTGGGGGCAAATAACATCTGTACTCCCCAAGTTTCTCCATCTGTCCAATAAGGTTAATACTTTACCTCTCTCAAAAAGCCATTGTGTAGATTAAATGAGAGATGGCATGTTAAACTCTTAGAACAGTGACTAGCACATAGTAAGTGCTCAAAAAATAGATAATTTTTACTAAAAGAGGCTGGGAATGGACCTTTCAACCACTCTGCCTTCAGGAGTCACTCTATTTGAAGTGAAACTGTACTGTATAGTTTTTTCCTAAAAAAAAAAATAGAATCGTCCTCTTTGTTCTTCTCAAAGAATGGCCACTGAAGGTCAACAAAGGAGAAATTTCCTAAGAGAAGAATCAAGAACCTCCAAATTAGCTTAAAAAGGCCTCTTGCCTTCCAGCCAGGAGGCAAAGGGCCACTCTGCATTCCCTCTGTAAATCACAGGATAGTGTTCAAGGCAAGCAGAAGTTATAAATGTAAACATCAGTTTAATCTCTTTTTTAAAATAACTGAAGCAAATATGGCAAATTGGGCAGCCCGGGGGGCTCAGCAGTTTAGCGCCGCCTTCAGCCCAGGGCGGGATCCTGGGGACCAGGGATTGAGTCCCACGTCGGGCTCCCTGCATGGAGCCTGCTTCTCCTTCTGCCTGTGCTTCTGCCTCTCTCTCTCTCTCTCTCTCTCTCATGAATCGATAAATAAAATCTTAAAAATATACAGTGAATAATATTTGATAGTAAATGTGTCCATTCTCTGTTCTTGTCAGGAACATTTTTACCCTTATTATTTGAAAAAGTGATGTAAGTAAAAATTTAAGAGAAGTAATGAAATGAACTGAGTCAACATGAATCAGGTTATAAATACTAAGAGTCAGGGCGAACTTTGTAGTCAAAGTTTCAGTTGGGCAGAAAAGAATAAAAGACACCAAAAACAAACAGAAACAGAAACTTGCGGACGAAAAGCAGGCAAGGGAAGACAGCCTATATCTATGCCAAGAGTACCTTAGATTTTCCCAGTGAGAAAATTTTCATGAACATCTTTCTAAGACAGAGACTGCTCTCACTATATGGCCTTTTGAAAACTGAAGCATGGAGATGATGGAGCACAGACTCCTATTTTCAGAGAATATGCCCTATTTGTCATATCAACACAGAGTGGGTCCTAATTAAATGTTTCTCAAATCGAAGTGAGTACCTGTGAGAGTAGACAGCCGAGTCAGCCATGAAACATGGCACCAAAATATGCTGACTCTAACCAATGGCTTACTGCTTTGCCAAAAAAACCCCATCTCGTTCCCCCTTGCCCTGGGGTGAGGGTAGGCTCGCTACGACTGGAGTTCTGTAGCTGGATGGCATATGGTCACATTGCTCATTCACTACTCTTTACATGATCTGCTTCTAGCGCCACACTTGAGATCACACTGAGCAGCTGTTGGGTTCCTGCTGTGACTTCTCAGAGCAGTAGCTCTGCAGAAACGTGTGGAGTCAGAGGCATGGCCTTAGGGTGTGGTGCCCGACAGCAGCCAGGGCTCTGATTGGTGGAAACCCTTTCTTGCCGAATCCTATTAAGCATAATTTGTAAGGGATGCTGTTATAACTGCTCCAGAAGCCAGATGGGACGTCTGCAGCCAGCAAAACCTCTATCCCCAGGACTCAGTCAACGGGGGACAGCTCGGAGTCCGGCCACACGGATAGGTCTTTACTCCAGGAGCTCAACCGCTTAGAGCCAATACATAGACTGAGAATCAGCTAGCCTGTCCCGACTTCCCAACACAGAAAGAGAAGCCTCTCTCCTCTCTTCCATATCCCGCAACTGTTTCTCATCCGTAAAGCTACCCTGGTTACCCCTTGAGTCTGATTTCACTGTGTAAAATGATAGGCTAAGGGATACATGGTAAGAGGCCTTTTGCCCTATGCAACGTGCTGCCATTCAAGGCACTTGCAGCAGTGCTTTATTCGAGAATCTGTAAGAAGGTGGACACGATAAGAGGCCTTACACACCTTTAGTCTGTATGGAGCAGGGCCTGGGAGGTTGGTTATCCATATGGATCCCCCATGGGCAATGCAGAGCCCAGGGATGCCGCTCCTCGCACCAGAACATGAAGCAGCAGAAAGTCTCTCTTACGTGGTAGGGACGAGCTGGTGACCTCTAGCACAAAGGCTTCAGTGACTTTTTCTTTTGAAAAGTTTGTAACAGCTTCCTTTGCCTCCGGATTGCTGATGCCTTTAGAGTTCGGGGAAATATGTGTGGCTAGACCTACCCATGAGTCAGATGACTTGAGCAAACTTCCCCTGAGTTGATAAGAGATGCACTGTCACTTCCGCCCAGGCCGATACTGAGGCTGGGGGAACCGACCCCTCAGGAGCCACCTTTGTGAGCAGAGTGCTTTACTTTTTGTAATCAGACAATCCGCTCAGAGCATCACTGGACAGGACTCCCCAGAGCCGCCCGCTTTCGGCTCGACGTGCAAACTGCCTCCAGCCACTGCAACCAAGCCTACCCCTTCAGCAGTTCAAAGGTACTAAACCCATATACTTAGCAAAGTAAGGGGGGCTTGTCAAGAACCCAGGACATTCATTCCCATAGCAAACTACTTACAGCTAGTTCATCTAGGCCTACTGCATCTATTTATTAGGGTGGATTCAGAGATCCTCCTCTCAGGGACAAAAACTTTCAGCAGTAAGAGTTGAGTGTAATATATGATATTTGAAACATGCCTCCTACCACTTTTCACTGCCCCCAAATCACAGGGATCTTGCCTGAGACGCTTAGGTATAGATGCACATTTGTGTGTCCACTGGATTGGGTATGACCTTCCCCTGGTGCTGCACTCTTCAAGAGGCCAGGGATAAGAGGTATTAGCTCATTTATGCTGCACCTTGCACGTGCTAGCACTCAAATATGTGATGGATAAATAAATGAATGGCAGGGGGGGCGGGGAAGCAACAGCCTAATAATTCTGGCTTGAAATAGAACTAAAGTCACCAAGCGTTAGTTTGATATTTTGCTTTTGCATTTCTTCTACTTTGAATAGGTAAAACAGCATTTTAATGGAAGTTCAAGTTTGGTAGGAAAGAAGGCTGCAGAACAGAGGCCCACCTGACTTCAGTCAGAGCTTGCCTGCCAGAAGCGGAAGCCAAAGACACTCCCCCATACTTCCCTTTGCCTGAGAATACGCTTAAAAACAGTTATTCCACTATTTTTAGCCCTGCAGATCACCAGACGTCCTTACTTGGACGGACTTCCTCCCAACACCACGACTAGGCGTGATCCTTTCACCTGTGGATAGTTTCTGCATCCCTTCAGGTGCTAGGAGAATATATTCCAGCTTCAGCTTCAGTTCTCCACCATCATTTGTGTGGCCTAAGGCCGAAGGCTAATGACAAAGTCCCCCAAATAGCCTTTTTTAGCCATTTTTGTCAAAAGATGCTCTTGTAAGAGAAACCGTGCATGGGCCAAGCCCTCACACAGTCGCTGGTTGCAGCATCTAGGCAAATGTCGGTTTGAACCCACCATCCTCCAAATGCACAGTTAGCTCAAGGCCCCAGTTCATCTACTGGGATTACAGGAGGGACTGGAGAGGAGACACAGAAAAGCCATGCGGTGCTCAGGAGTCACATTGATCACATTGATCACATTCTGGCCCCTGCCCCATGGTGCTCTGCTGCCTGGCATTGAAGGAAAACACAGGATCAGACAGAGACAGAGAAGGGAAACATGAGACAGAGGTCGGGAGAAGTGAGCAGAAAAGGAGGCGGTAAGAGGATGAGAAGAAAAGGAGTTCAACACAGGCCAACCCTCTCTAGTTCCTTCCCAACCCGTGCTTCAAGCTCTAGGGGCGAGCTCTGCCTAAAAACAGACCTGGGGAGAACTACCACCAAGTCACACACTCTGTTAACTCACTTAGTGACTGCACATCCACCCAGGGGGTGTCTTGTCCTCTCGCCAACATTCATCAGAATGGATACTTCAGATATGTCACTTATTTTAACATTTTAACATTTATTTTAGAGAGAGAAGTCGAGGAGAGAGAAAGAGGGTGCAAGCACGCAAGCACGAGTAGGAGGAGGGGCCCAGGGAGAGAAAGCATCTCCAGCAGACTCCAGGCTGAGCACAGAGGCCCATATGGGGCTCAATCCCATGACCCTAAGATCACAACCTGAGCTGAAGACCGAGAGCCAGACGGTTAACTGACGGCACCACCCAGGTGCCCCTGCTTGTGTTATTCTTTCCACCTAGTGCTTCCACACATTAGCTTATTCCACTCCCTTAACAACTCTGTAGGTCCCACAGGGCCTAGCGCTGGGGGTGGGGGATGGTCTCTCTTTTCAAGAAGAGGAAACCAACAGCCACAGATAGAAGTTCTCACCCAAGAGCTCATAGCTGTGGCCGAGTGAGGGATAAAATCCAGGTTTCCTGGCTCCAGCCTGGATGTTTTTATAGAAAGAGAAGGGAACTCACAGAATCTATGCAGGAGTCCTCAAGACACAGTCCTCAGCCACTGTCATTTGTCTCGATTTTTGGCTCAAACCACGAAGCTAGCTGCTGTGTCACTTGTCGCCGTGGGCAGAGGTGGGAAGGGTACAGCAGCTACCTCTTCCCTAGCCCTCAGCTTTTAACACTGATTGCTCTATTGGAATACTTGTCACCTGAGATGGTTCCAGAAGTAAGAGAAATATAGGTCTTTATGAAGGTCTTGGATAAAGGCACTATGAGGTATGTGCCAAAGAAATACGGGGACTACCCCTAAGATAAAGGACCCCAAAGATGGGCAGTTAGTGCAGGGCCCTGTTTTGAGGAAGGGGATAGAGAACATAAATGCCCCAGCAAACATCAGTGCTCTGCCTTTGATTTGCAAGCAGCCATGTTGGGGAAAGGATCAGAGCACATGGGAGTCCTTCCCTCTCCCCTGACCCCTGTCCCCAGGGCCATGAGCATGGGTTCTCCACATAGTAAGTGTTTACACATAATTCTATTGCAATTTGTTTTTTGTTTTTAGAGGAGTCAGGGACAAAGGGAGAGGAAAAGGAGGAATCTCAAGCAGACGCCCTGCTGAGCATGGAGCTAGATGTCAGGACCCTGAGAGCATGACTTGAGCTAAAATCGAGTCGGATGCTTAAGCAACTGGGCCACCACCAGGAACCCCAATTCTATTGTTTGCTACGTTATATTTGTGTATGTACCTAATGTCTTTCAAAAGTGGCAAAGAAACAGGAAAGTTCATTTGCCCAGGTGCATTCAGCATATTCAGTATTCCAGATGAATAATGTTCAAACGTTAAAGTCCGTACCACGATATTTATATTAGTATCCCACATAGTGTATTGTGACACTACAATGATGTTGTGGGGGGTTTTATGCCAAGGTCTAGATCATATGCATCTGTCCCATGTGGCCTTGGAAGTTAGACGAAGAGGAGCTCTCAGCTGGGGAGGAATAATTAGGCTCCACTTAGCTCTGCATCCGTGGGCCAAGCACATCTACCTGTAGACCTTATTTTCATCATCTCTAAAATGATGAGACTCTGTTTATAGGACCTCTTGCAGCCTAAGATTCAATGATCCCATGGTACTTTGTCTTTCTACTCCAACCCACATGCAGAGCACAATGAGAAACAGGCTCCCTCTCCATGGGCAGCCCCATCCATAATGATTTAGTAGACAAGGAGAAGGTTGGTTCTGGGAAATGCAGCCCCTGCCTTCCCATCCTCCTCCCCCTTCCCCTACACTTTTCCCATCCACACCTGTCTCCAGGCCTCAGCTTCCTGGTCACAGTGGGAAACTCCCACCTACCAGCTGGGATGGCTTTATTTTTGTGAAAAGAGAACAGCTGGGTGATTTTAAAGATGGAACTTAAGACCCACTTAACTAGTCAACTCCAGTTGTCAGGCCCTGAAGCTGCATTTAAGGACAGGAGTTGTGGATGTGACATGAAAGCAAAGAGGCCCAGATGCTTTGTTTCTGCCCCCAGCAGGAGAGACTGCATACTTTATGAGATTTTTCCAAAGAGCTTCTGCAGGATTGCTTTGGTCTTATTCTTCTCTTTACAAAAGGTTTTCACTACTGTCTGGTCTTTTGAGCATTTTGGCTTAGGGAAGAAAGAGGGTCAGCAAGTTGACAAATTAGTCATGTTCCACCTGGCCAGGCCATCAAAAGCTAATTTTACTCAGTCTCGGCCTAACCTATCTCTAGATCCTGATATGTATCTAAATGATGGAAAGCTCTGTTCAGATTCATAAAATATTTTACAGAGGAGTAAAACAGATCTTATAGACCCATTTCTCATTAAAAAGGTCAATGCTGGGAACATCTGATGCTATATAACTGTCTGATTCAATTTAGCAGGTCAAGCCTGACTAATCCTATCTTCTGATTGGGGTGAATTCATTTCCCCTGAAAATAATTTTCCCACAGGCTGCTGGATTATGTACTCTAAACCTATATTTTTATAAGACATTACTAGGATGTTGATCAAGCCTAACTCATCCATTAAACAAAATGGAGGGGGAAAATAATCTACAGCACAAATTAACACTCAGAAGCCATAAGCAATGAATTCTAAACCCTATTAGAAATTGGATAGTATCCTTAGCCAAAGAGCAGAATCTGAAAGAACAGTTGGAAGCAAATCTGTTCAAAGTTCACATATTCTGAATCCACAGCTGTTAGAGCCGGAAAATAAGAGAACCTACTTTTTCGAACTGTCCTTAGATCAATAAATTAATAAAAAATACTACTACACAACAAAGACCAGGGCATCAGAATCGGAACTGGGTTCTATTTCTGGTTCTGCCTCCCGCTGCGTGATACTGGGGGGGAAAACTTCTTCCCGAAGCCCAATTACTTTATTTATCACACAAAGGCTTCAAAGCTGTCCTGCTTATTGCGAACAATAGTATTGTTCTTTGGTTCTAAATGTAAGTGTTAATTATGTAGAAAAACTTCTAATGTGAGCTTTAAGTATTTAGGTCTCTATCCCCAAGGTCACATGCATACTCTCCTTGTTAACCCCTAAAGTCATCTTTGAGGATGCTTCACAGCCTCTTATTTTAAAGTGCTGCTTTCTCCTTCTAGCTATCTTTTATGCACAACTCCGTGTTCTGAATCCAATGTTATAATACCCCAAAAAGAGTATCTAGTATAATCCCCAAATATCCCCATTTCTCCCTCCGGGCAGAGATATGATTACATGTCTCCACCCCCTTGAATTTGGCATGATCTTACAATATGCTTTAGCCAGAGAAATAAGACAAGTGACAACAGAGCTGGCTTATAATTTTCTACATTATTTCCTCTTTCCTACCCACAATATGGTAGCCGGTGGCTGCTTCATCACCCTGGGTCCAGGAGCAGACAAAGCAGAGCCCCAACCCAACCAATAACTAACACAGGCCATGAGCATGGATTTGCTTGGTTAAGCCACCGAGATTTGACTGATAAAGCTCCACTTCATGAAGACCATCACTCGAGCGGGCTGTCAGAGGTAGCGGAGTAAGCAATAAGCAAGAGGTACATATTCTAGTTATCTGGATCAGAAATACTGTGCTATGTAATTGCTATGTCATTGCTTTGCAAGTTTTTGCATACGAGCAGCAAGGAGGAAGTCTCGGGATATGGCAAAATCAAGAACCTGAGACAGATGAGGATGGAGTTCAGAAAGGACAACGATTAGGGAGAGACTAAGCCGTAAAACTACAGCATGTGAGTCACAAGAGTAGGTTTAAGTACAAAAGAATTGATTCCAATGTGTTCAAGAGGCAAATTACAAAGGGAAGCCCGGACTGAATGCAGAGAACAAAGAAGTCCCACCCTGGGTTTGTCTCGCTGTTTCACACGCCTGGTTTGCGGCTTTGCCAGGCCTCACTAAAACGGTTATAATTTTTGGTTCCTTTCTGTCAGCTGTAACCCAATGAGCTGTCTTGGGAAGCAGCCATGCATAAAACTAGCTCAAAGGAGGCAAGTCCACCTCATCAGAAGATACATTCTTGATTACTAACCGAAATATTTCCTGTTCTTGCCTGGTGTTTCATAACAACGCAACTGCATTCATTTTCCCCACCAGTGTAAACATCGTTAATTGCTGCAAGGTAAACAAAGTCCAAACAGAGGAGGAACCAACGGAGAGGCATTCCTTTCCGTACCAAAGTCAGCACCAAGGACAAGGCAACGAAGACGGTGTGAGCAGCTTCTGTCAGCAACTTTCTAGCTGCCATTCTTTAGCATCTGTGGTCCACGTCGTATTTACCAACCTATGGATCTGTGAGAACCATAATCAGGGTTATGATACAGTTTCTGAGAGGGAAAACTCAGGGCAGGTGTATAACTGATATTTTTGCTTTAGACAAATGTAATTAGTACCAAGTTCCAAGGCCTACAAAATGAGGTCATATTATCTGAATTGCAGATTTTCCCACCTGCTTCCCATGCAGCCTTGAAGGTGTAACTTTCCATTATTGCCATGGATTTTCAGTTCCTAAAGAATTGTTCTGTGAACCAGAAAATGAGACCACTGCGAGGGCTGCATATGAGAATCACCTGGGGAGCTTTTGAAACCCCTGCCACCCAGCCACACCCCAGACCAATTATTTCAGCATTGATGAGGGCATGACCCAGACATCAGTACTGTTTATCTGCTTAAGCCTCCCTATACCAGGTGATTTTTTACAATCTAATTTGGAGTACTTTCCCCAAAAAATCTGATTTAATTGGTGTAGGGGGCAGCCTAAGTATCAGGATTTTCTAAAAGCTCTCCCAGCTGATTCTATTGCACACTACACTTGAGATCCATCCCTACAGAGGATAGGCCTAGCAGTTGGAAATATTACCTCTTCAAAACTTGTTTCTGAAGATGAGGGATAAAAGGCCCTTGAGGTGGTTATAAAAACAGAATCTTCAGATTAGTTTATTCATTCCAAACATTTACCAGCATATAAGCATGCATCAAACACTAGTTCTTATGGATAAAAAAAAAAAAAAATCCTAGAGTTCAAAACCCAGCTGAAGTACTAAAATATATATTAAGTGTGATGGAAGGAGTAAACAAGTATTGCAATGAAATACTGCCTCTGCATGAAAAGGAAATCAGGATAAGTTTAACTCAAACAGAAGATGCCTAGGTGTCTAGAGGAATCAGTGGTAGCAAACCAGTTAGTGTGGGATTCCAATCCATAGGAACAGAATGTGCAAAGGCCATATCTTGCCCAAAGAAGTTTTGCTTCCAAGTACAAAAACTGACTCCGAACTATCTCAAGCAAGAAAAGAAATATACAGGGGAAGAGAGAAAAGTTGGAATAAATCACGATTCCCAGAGTAAGTAACTATTAACTTTAATACTCTCCTCTCTTTCTCCCTGTACCAGTGTTTTCTCTAATTCTTGCCATGACTGAACTTGGTAATACCAACTTCTCCTGAGTTGTCATGTCCTCACTTCTAGCAATCGACATAAAGTAACTGGTGTCTTTGAATCTTGAATCCAAATTCCAGGGAAAGACAATACAATTTGTCCTATTAGGTCAGGTGCCCACTCTTGATCCAATCAGCTACAGCCAGGATCAAAATACAAACATGGCTCTCAGGGCCTTTCCCCTGCTGAGAGACAGGAGGATACAACTCTTAATAAGTGAGACAATAAGCCCAAGTTAGAGTCCTAAAAGATGGCAAAAAGACATTAACAAAGACTGCATTGTAGAAAATGAAATTAGAGAGAAATTGACCTCAATGAAATATTACTAAATCAAAGTCAGGAATGAAAGAATAAATACATTATGACCATGAGGGGTTCAACCTGGAGATGTAAGACTGTTTTAATTCTTTTTAATCAATAAATATAATTTTTCATAGCAGGCTAAAGAAAATCATGGGATCATTCTAGTAGATGGAGAAATATTTTGAAAAAATTCAATGTCCATTTATGTTTTTAAAAATCTCAGCAAACTAGGGATTAAATAAAATTTAATCAACCTTATAAAAGTAATCTATAAAAAGATCTACAGCTAACATAAACAATGATAAAAGCCTGAATGCTTTTCTCCTCAAATGGGAAACAAAGCAATTATGTCTGACTTACCACTCCTATTCAAGATCATACTGGATGGCCGAGTCAATGCACTAAAAGGTAAAAAAGAGAGGTATGTAGAATAGAAAAGATGGGGGGGAAGCTATCTCTTAATAGATGACAAAATTATTTATACAGAAAATCACAAGGAATCTCCAAAATAAACTACTAGAATTAAAAGCAAATTAAGCAAAGTTGCAGGAGATCAATACATAACATGTAATTGTATTTCTATAGGCAATAATTAGAAATTGAAATTTTAAAAATACTAATTACAAAAGTATCAAACATGAAATGTTAAAGGATAAATCCAACAAAATATGTGCAAGTTTGATTCTGAAAACTCCAAAACATTGATAAAGAAAAAAAAACCAATTAAATAAATGGATAGATATACCACGTTCATTGACTAGAATTCTTAGTATTCCTAATAATATCAATTATTTTCAAATTGATCTACAACCTCAAAGCAATCCCAATTAAAATTTTAGCAGGCACTGTTGTAGAAAGTCACAAAATGATCCCAAAATGTGTATGGAAAAGCAATGGAACTAGGATACCCAAAATTATTTTGAAAAAGAAGTTGAAAAAACATCCATTGGTTTTATATTTACCATAATCGAGATAGTGGGGTATTGGTGAAAGGGTAAATGCTTTGACAAATGGAATGGGCGAGTCTAGGAACAGAACTGTGTGTTTGAGTGTGTGTGAGAGAGAAAGACTTTTGACAAAGGTCCAAGACAATTCAATGGAAAAGAGTGGTCTCTGCAACAAATGTTGCTGGAGTAATTGAAGTGTGCATATAAAAAACTAAAACTGAACACATGCACTGCACTTTGTACAAATGTTAATTCAAAATGGATCATAGGACTAAAAGTAAAACCTAAAACTGTAAGACTTCAAGAAAACAAAATATTTGTGTCATTGGATTAGGCAAAGAATTCCTAGACAGGATATTAAAAGCATAATCCATAAGAGAATATTAATCAGCTCAATTTCTTTTTTTTTTTTAATTAGCTGAGTTTTTTCTTGGCATTTAGGCCCTTTGTATGTCCAAGGCATATTTGGAGATTGTAATCAGCTCAATTTCAAAGCTAAAAACGTGTTATTTGAAAGACACTGTTAAGAAAATGAAAAGTCAACCTACAAACTGAAAGACTATTTGTAAAACACATCTGTTAAAAATCATATCCAGGGGATCCCCAGGTGGCTCAGCAGTTTAGCACCTGCCTTTGGCCCAGGGCATGATCCTGGAGTCCTGGGATCGAGTCCCACATCGGGCTCCCTGCATGGAGCCTGCTTCTCCCTCTGCCTCTCTCTCTCTCTCTATCATAAATTTAAAAAATATTTAAAAATCATATTCATTATAAAGAATTGTCCCAACCCAATAATGTCAGAACAATATTTAAATGGTGAACAATTTATTTTTTTTATTTTTTTTATTATTTATTTATGATAGGCACACAGTGAGAGAGAGAGGCAGAGACACAGGCAGAGGGAGAAGCAGGCTCCATGCACCGGGAGTCTGACGTGGGATTCGATCCTGGGTCTCCAGGATCGCGCCCTGGGCCAAAGGCAGGCACTAAACCGCTGTGCCACCCAGGGATCCCTGGTGAACAATTTAAATGGGTGAACAGAGGATGGATGGAAAAAATAAGCACGGGGGGTAATCACATTCAGTAGTCATTGGAGAAGTGTAAGTTGAAACCACAGTGAGCTATGCTTACACAACTATATTCAAATGGCTGAAGACTTTTCCTATCAGAGAATTCTAATTGCTGATGTGGAATCAATCACCAGCGCTTTCATACGCTGCTGGGAGGGGTGTCAAATGGTATCGCCACTTCAAAGACCACTCTACTTTACCATCAAGTCTACATCATACGACTCAGCAAACCCACTTATTTACCCAAAAGAAATAAAAATATAATACTCAGACTGGTATGTGATTGCTCACATCAGCTTTGTTTGTAACTGGCAATAGCAAGCATACATTAGTTTTCTGTTGCTGTGCCACAAGTATGAGTTAGGGCCAATTGAAGCGCTTTATTTAAAAATTCATTTATGGGGATCCCTGGGTGGCTCAGCGGTTTAGCGCCGCCTGCAGCCCAGGGTCTGATCCTGGAGACCCTGGGATCAAGTCCCACATCCGGCTCCCTGCACGGAGCCTGCTTCTCCCTCTGCCTGTGTCTCTGCCTCTCTCTCTCTCTGCGTCTCTCATGAATAAATAAATAATAAATAAATAAATAAATAAATAAATAAATAAATAAATAAATCTTTTAAAAAAATAAAATGAAATAAAAATGCATATATTGGGGCACCACCTGGATGGCTCGGTCAATTAAGCATCTGCCTTCAGCTCCGTCATGAGCCCAGGGTCCTGGGATTGAGCCCCACATTGGGCTCCCTGCTCAGCAGAGTCTGTTTCTCCCTCTCTCTCCCTACTGGGCTCTCTTCCCTTCTTTCTCTCTCTGTTGAATAAATAAAATCTTTAAAAAAAAAAAAAGGCATTTATTTTCTCAGTTCCTGTGAGTCAGGAGCCTAGGCAGGCTTTACCTGCTTAGGTTCTCACAAGGCCATACATACACAAGTGTTGGCTGGACTATGATCTTACTTGGCAGGGGAGAATTTGCTTACCAAGTCACTTTGATTGTTGGAGGAATTCATTTCCTTGCTTCACCATAACTGAAAGCTCTGGCTTTTTGCGGCTGCCTGTTCCTGAGAGGTGGTCCTCGAGGCCACGCTCAGCTCTTCTTCCTATATGGGCTTACTAAGTAAGACTGCTTACACTCTCTCAAGCCAGCAAAGTCAGTCTCAGAAATGATTTTTCTATCCCAACAGTCTTTATAAGGTAACCATCTTGAGAATGACATTGCGTTATGTTTGTCATATTCTATTGATTAGAAACAACTCACACTTACGGGGGCAGGGGAGGTGTGGGAGATGAATCAAAGATAGAAACACAAAAGACAGGTGTCAGAGGAGCCACCTTGGAGTCTGTCCACCACATCACATGCCCGTCAACTAGGACCCAGATAAGCACACTTCAGTATATGCATACATACCCCAGGGAAGCACAAAATGTACCCAATGCTACTCAGCAATAAAAAAGGATGAACATTGGCAAAGCACACATAGTTCTCAAATGTATCATGCTAAAGGAAAACAGCCGAAGTCACGAGGTCACATGCTGAATTATCTCATTTCTATTATTCTCAAGAAATAGCATTATTACAAGGACGAATAAATCGGGCATTGCCAAGGGCTCAGGGCATGGGGAGAGGGATTGGCCACAAACAGGCGTAAGGGAACTTAGCTGAATAATGGAAATGTTCATCTTGATTACAGTGGGCAGTTACACAAATGGACACGGTTTTCAAAACTCAGGAGGCTGTAGGCCTACAGGGTGAATTCTACTAAATATAAATCATACCCCGACAAACCTGACTTCAAAAAAATAGCGACAGAGAAGCAGGCAGCAAATAGGAAATGTCCTGCGATCTGGTTCCCAGGACACGCCCTCGTGGGAAGCCTTGGAGAAATTTAGGAAGGCCAATAATATATAAATCGTATGTTAGTATTCTCTTAATATTTACTAATAGGCAAACTGCTTATTTTAGGTGAGTTTTGAATGGTGGCAGTTTTATCTTATGCCTTGAATTTTTTTTTTTTAAGAAAACACAGAAGCACTAAGGAAAAATGAGAGCATAGGATCAGAAAATGCTGCTCAGGTAGACAGAAAGTATTCCAACTAGGAAAAAGCATAAGGACACTCCAATAAGAAAAGACAACAAAGGTCCTCCAAGGAGAGCCACAGCACAGGTTGGAGGGAACGATGCTAACCAGGTAGTCATGCCCTTGCCTGGTGGCTGAGGTCATGGCCTCCCCAAAGCAACTAGAGCATGGAAGTAATCTAAATATTTCTATGTTGATGCAAATTCGTTGCTGGTTCTATTTCTCTTGGAAGCATGCACCACCAGCGTGCAAGTGGAGACACTGCCCACGTGCTGGTAAGGAAAAGGACAGGCTTCTCCAATTTTCCAGCTGGTGTCCATACGTTATACTGGTCAGGATCTTCATCAACCATCTAGTTCATCCCCTTCACCACCTAGAAAAGACAACATTGCTACAAAGGCATGTGCAACACAATAGGTAGTCTGAAAAAGCAGCTGCCAAGTGTCACCGGGTGGGTAAAGCACTGACCTGAGGACCTGAAGGAGTCCTGAGTGGTCACAAAAAATCTGCCACCAGCTGGGTGAGCTTGAACAAGCCATTGAGCTCTGGCCTTAACCACCATCCATTAAAAAAAAAAAAAAAAAAAAAAAAGTCTTGGCTGCTTTTGATAATTACTAGAGTTCTTTCTGGATCTAAAATTTAACTACTTGAATTATTTCTTCGTTTCTTGGTCTACCGTCTTTGGCCTTTCATATTTCTATCCTTAAGGCAACTGAAACAGAAAATCTAAGTTTCCATTGAATATTCATATATTATGCCAAAAAGCTTAGGGCTGTGGGTGGGGAGACTTTAATGGTATCTAAGCAAATAAGCCAAGGTGGAATTAAACGGTCGGAAGTAGTGAGCCATACAAATTTTATAATTGGAAGAGCCAGAAGAACTTGACATTGTCAGTGATTCATCGGGGAAAATGGCCCGCAGCTAGCCCAGTTTGGAGTATTCTTATTTGTTAATTATGCATATTATATCCACTAACCGTCCTGCTTCAGTTATGGGGCAAAAAATTGCCGTTGATCGAGTAACCATACCCATCAACAGTTCTCTATGAATTAGAAGAGAAGTTAACAACAAACAAGGATCTTACATGAATTCAGAAGTAAATTAGGATTCGGATTCAATTTCTCCTATCTGAAAGGCTTTTTTTTTTTTAAGATTTATTTATCTATTTATTCATGATAAACACAGAGAGAGAGAGAGAGAGGCAGAGACACAGGCAGAGAAAGAAGCAGGGTCCATGCAGGGAGCCTGATGCAGGACTCGATCCCGGGACTCAAGAACTGCGCCCTGAGCCAAAGGCAGGCGCCAAACTGCTGAGCCACCCAGGGATCCCCCTCAAAGGCTTTTTATTGATATCTGAGCGTTTGTTACACACAAATCTCTGTGGTTACAGGATTCCGATTTTTCGTTTGAACTCACAAAAAACATCTTAATGCATTTTGACTTTTTAATTGGGACCATTCACGTGTCTACTGTGGAAGTTCAATTTTGCTCCGGCATCAGGAAGTCCTGGGAGAAGTGAGCATCCCCGTACGTTCAGCTCATCCTTTGGTACCCTCCTAGACGTTTATCCCAAATAGTAAATTCCTGCTTCAGAAGAAGCCTTCATTTTAAAAATTTTCTTTATCAATGAGACAAAAGCCGTCACTTCACGTCTCCCGGTCAGATACCTTGTCCTTAAGCTAACAGTGTGTACGTTCGCTTCCTTTTGGGTTGGCTGCATTCCTTAGGGTCGTGCTGACATTTGCTTTCCGTGCAGTGGGAAAGTCGCTCACCGTCTGGTTCTGCTGCCTCCCACCGAAGCAGCCCACGGCAGGCTGATGCCCAGGACGGTCCCAACCGCAGAAGAGTAACCAGACAGAGGCCACCTCTTGGGCTCCTGGGGCCACCCAGGGACAGGCCACTTAGCGGCCTGAACTTTCCGAACTGTCTGAAAGCTGCTCCTTTGCCCAACCTCACTGGTGACCTCCCAGGTGGAAAGCAGCACTTTATGCTTTGTGGTGACCCTAAATCCTTGGGAGGCATCCACCGCAGCATCACCGAGGCCCCAGAAACTTCCAGCAGCCCCTTCCACACCACGGCTGTGCCACCTTCCCACCAGAGGGCCATTCGGTGCTTGAGTAAGTCTCTGGGGACCGAGGGATGCAAGGCCCTCTAAAACACTGTGCAAAATTCTAAGTGGTTCCCCTCGATGTTCAAATCCTTAGTACAAACTTGAAACGACACCAGCAAGGATGCCCCAAAAGTAAATAAATGAGCCTTTCCTTCAAAGGGGCGCTGCTCTTTCCCTACGCAATTCCTTGAAACCCTCCACAAATTTAAGTTCTAATGATCTATTAAACCTGTTTCTTGGCATTTAAATGATTCCAGATCTGCTTTGGGGGAAAGTATAAATGTTAGCGAGCCTCTTTTAGAATTAGTTCTAATAAATTATGTCCTTAGAAAGAACGTAAGGCTTAAAGTAAAAAGACCCGAGTTGGATTCCCATCCGCGCTCCTTCACCGAGTGTGCGTGCTGGGGAGGCTCCTTCCATCTCTCTGGGACTTGGTTTAACGACCGTAGGGGACAGGGCGGCGGGGAAATCTAACGTAATGCCTGGAATATCGTACAACTTGATAGATGCGACAAGTCAGAAAGCACATGTCCTGACCAGCCCGATGGCAGGGGACCCACCCGGCACCGGTCACCTGCCACCTGGACGCCTCAACGGACAAGACACTGCCTTCTCTGTGCGTGCTTCTGCTCCTTCCCTGCACTGTGATCAGTTTGATCTTTTTTTTTATTTTTTATTTTTTTGTTATTGCTGATTTCCCATAGCACCAAGTGCAGCCCTTGCACCCAGCAGGCTTTCAGTAATACTAATGGGTTCATTGATTAAACTTGAATCTTAACACCATCTCAGCACCTTCCCGAGTCCGAGAAACCCTTATGCAAAACGCTGAAGTCATTTACCCAGTGAGCATAAGTTCTTGGGAGATCTTTGCTCCTGTCCACCCTGCATCGACCCCGGAATGAGAACCCCCGGGTTCGCGCTGTGGCTCTGCCCCATGCCGAGGGACCTTCCACGGGTTCCTCAAGCGGAGCCTTAGTTTCCTCATCTTAATGCAGGCAGTGCCACCTATCTCACAAAACCCTTGTAAGAATTAAGTAGAAGGGCTTACCGGGAAGTGTCTGTTACCTCACCGATGTTAAGAATTTTAAAATCCTATAAAAAAAAAAAAAACGTACTAAAATCAAGGCATACAGGAAAGATGTAAATACTAAGAGGAATGGCTTCTCAGCTCTCATTAGTAGGAAGGCATTTCACTGATATCCACGCGATCATATTTGCCCCACTTAAACTACGGTGAGCTGCCTAACCCGGCCGGCAGCTCTAGGAAGGAAACCTCGAGTTAGAGAGAGCCCAGCCTGCTGGCAGCCGGAAGCATCAAGTTGTCAAAGTGTCAATAATCGACGCTTCTGCCTAATGTTGATTAAAAGTGCCGTGACCTACTTCTCTTTTCCACTGAAATCATCAGGCTTGTCTTCATTCTACCTTCAGCTGCCTCCAAAGGGTCATCCTCCAGCATTTTCAACAAAACGTGCACAACTCTGAAGTGTCAAAAGAGTATTCCTTCCACACTTCCACATCTGGAAGTGCCACGGGAGACTGCAGGCGGGTGGCCAAGGGCGTCGGGCCATTGGGCAAGGACAACCACACGAGCTGGCAAAGATACCAGCCCGCCGTCCTCCAATGCTTCCTTCCAGGGACCACCTTAGGAAGGTGCACGATGATGTGGGAAGCAAGAGCCAAGGTCCGCAAAGCAGGCCAACCCTGGAGAATTCCAAGGAAGACATGATTTGAGTTGAAAAAGAAAGAAAACGGGTTTATTGGGTACGTGCTCTCTGCAACCACTGTAGCTAATACACAAAGCTCTGCGTCCTTCCTCCCCTCTCACAGCACAGCCGGAAGGCCCGGAGAGTCATTCAAGACTTGCCCGATACCCAGCAGGACAGGAAGGCTTAAGAGCAGGGCGAGGGGTAGAACTGGGAAGCTAGAATGGAGGCTGGGACCCTCCTCCTCCTCACTGTCATCTGCCACCCGCACGATGCCCTGTGCAGGAAGGGGACGGCTCCTCCCTTCCTCGGTGTCACTACGGATCCTGGACACACGACAACCCCATGCACCGCCCCCACCCCCAGCTGTGTAAAAGTCACCACACAGCATCTGAGGCCACTTAAAAACACAGAAGCCAATGGGGGGAAAAAAAAATACGGGACAAAGGAAGAGAAGATCAAACCCTTACCTTCACTTAACACTCAAAGAAACTGAAGCCCAGTAAAGCTTAGTCATTTTCCTGAAGTCACACAAAAAGAGAACCATGACCCTTATGCTAGGACACATATTCTAACCATTTTGCCGAGAGACCCAGAGCTCTATTTTTTTTTTTTTCTGTTGTCTTTTGTGTTCTGGCAACCCTATATAGATCAGTGGTTCTCAATTTTTTTTTTTTTTAAGAGTTTATTCCACACAGGAAGCCCGATGCAGGACTCGATCCCAGGACCCCGGGGTCACGCCCTGAGCCAAAGGCAGATGCTCAACTGCTGAGCCACCCAGGTGTCCCCAATGGTTCTCAAATCATCAGAATCATCTGGAGGGCTTCTTGGAGGATAGAAGCGTTGGGCCCCTCCTAGAGTATCTGATTCTGATATCAGGACTGGGGCCCAAGAGCTTGTCTTTCTGATCATTTTCCAGGGGAGCTGATTATGCTTGTCTGGAGACACTTCGAGGGCCCCGTCTGTAGAACTGATGCTGGTTTTACTGCTTTAACTCTACTTTTGCACCAAAGTTCCCCTTTCCAACTGGCTGCAAAGACAACTTCAAATTGTCATCTGACTTCCTTGAGGTTGCAAATGTGGAGAGAAATATTCTTGGTCATGCGCAGGAACAGTACAGACTCTCGCCAGGCAGCTTTTGAAATAACCTGTGCAAGCAGTGCAGCACCTTGGGGACAACGGGGCCCTTCCTTTGGTCTATTCCACATTCCTTCGGAGCAGCCACTGGCAACCTGCTATAAAAATACCTCCCAACCTTTACCATGTCAGGCCATACCTGGAAAAGAATAGTGTTTGCCTATCACTGTGGGGGGAATACAGATTCTACATGGCCAAAGGTACCCGGCAAGAGTGTTCTGGAAGCCCAGGCTCTCTGGGTGCCCGGATACCCACACGGCTGAAGGGATGAGTATTTTCTTTACCCGAACTGATTCATGGCACATGGTTAGCAAACTGTTCCAGAACCACAGCAAGCAGAGCAGATGAAGCTTCAATACTAAGATCAGACCTTAAACTTAAAAAGCCCAGCAATAGGGGCAGCCCGGGTGGCTCAGTGGTTTAGCGCAAACTTCAGCCCAGGGCGTGACCCTGGGGTCCTGGGATCGAGTCCTGCATTGGGCTCCCTGCATGGAGCCTGCTTCTCCCTCTGCCTGTGTCTCTGCCACTCTCTCTGTGTCTCTCATGAATAAATAAATAAAATCTTTAAAAAAAAAAGCCTACCAATATTACTGGTTCCCTTCTGATTAATTATAGCAACATATTCCCAATTATCAAAAGTAATTAAAATACAAAATTTTAAGCAAAAACAAAAGTCAGTCACAGGGTGAACATCTGTGCTAAATAGTAACTAAAGATACTAGAATTTGGTATTCCTTCCCTGTTCTTAAATTCTTTTTTTTAATTATTTTATTTTATTTATTTATGATAGGCACACAGTGAGAGAGAGAGAGAGAGGCAGAGACACAGGCAGAGGGAGAAGCAGGCTCCATGCACCGGGAGCCCGACGTGGGATTCGATCCCGGGTCTCCAGGATCGCGCCCTGGGCCAAAGGCAGGCGCTAAACTGCTGCGCCACCCAGGGATTCCCCCCTGTTCTTAAATTCTATGTCTGAATCTTAGAGCATGGTCTTTTTTTATTATGTAAGAATAGTTTTATTTGATCCATTTGTTATGTTTTCAAAATCTCTGCGGTGTTGATTTCACCTAGTCTAAGGAAACATTCCATGTTAGATGTACCAGGGGGACAGTTTGTACCCCCAAGAAATAATTATGCCAATAAAAAATAGAACCAATACTTACAGGGACACCTGGTGGCTCAGTGGTTGGGTGTCTGCCTGCAGCCCAGGGCGTGACCCCGGGGTCCTCGGATCGAGTCCCACCTCGGGCTCCCTGCATGGGGCCTGCTTCTCCCTCTGCCTGTGTCTCTGCCTCTCTCTGTGTCTCTCATGAATAAATAGATAAAATCTTAAAAAAAAAAAACAATACTTACAGAATTTTAAGTTTATGGAAGCTCTTTTAAACTCATTTAGACTTATCTAGTTTCCATATATCACTATATGCATCCATCAAAAAGAAATATAAGCTGATCCCTCAACTACTTCATATTCCGTATCTGACACTTATCAATCACTTCATGACTCCTCCATAATACGTGTCCTTTTCCACTCCGCGCCATGCCTTAGTTCATCACTCATGATGGAACTTGTTTAAAAAATTAATGAACTATTATCTCCAGGAATCTCTTACAGCGCCCTAATACTAATTCATTCTGCAAGTTTTGATGTCCATGCTCCAAAACAACCACTCTAAGCCCAGTGCACCACTGGCCTATTGATGATTGCATGATAGGCCCTAGTTTCATCAATGGAAAAAAATGTTTCTTGAATCTGTCTTACAGTTGATGAAGTATTAAAATTCCATTTAATATTGCAGAAAGCTCACGGAAGGAATACCCCTGCATTTAAGAACCACACTTAAAAAGAAAAAAAGAAAAAAGAACCACCACACTCTTATTTATGGAATGATGCCCTTTCTCAAAGTAACTGAATCCCCTTATGAGATTAAAAACCTTGTTTGAATATTTTGAAAGAAATTGTCCTTTAGAGTTTCTGAGCTGAAAAAAAAAAAATGCATCAAAATCCTGATCATCTACTCTTATCAACTCCTGCCTCTGGGATAGTCAGTGCCACAGATGATTCTAATCATCTATTTTGGAAGCATAAAGGGCTCAGCAAACCAAGCCTTTTAAAAGAAATTGGACTTATTTTTTATATGCTGTATAATAGTTATGTTTCAAACTCTTTTTCCACAATATAAACTGAGCATGTCCCAGGTTGGCATAAAACCACTGCATCCCAGCTTCCTTCCAACAGGGCTCCTGACTAGAGCCACACTGGACCTCACCCTGGGAAGCAGCCTTTTCCAGGTAAAATGAAAATCCAGGCCACTGACTTGTGGAGACCTTCTTCATCCAGATAAGTTCAACAAATACCTTGCCTGTGAAGTACCCTCCATATGGCCCGCACTCTTTTTTTTAAATAAAGTTTTATTGAAATACAGCCCCATCCTTTGGTTTATTGCCATCACCCATGTCTTCTTTATACACTATAAGAGCGGAGTTGAGTAGAAGACAGAGATATTATGGCCCGGAACCTAAAATGTTTACATCTGGCCTTTTCAGAAAAAGTTTGCACCAGAAAGATTGTGAGACGCTTGTGGAATTACCTGAGGCGGTTCTGTACACTTTCTGTGAGAAGTGCGGTTAGAACAAAGGGATTCCTCAGAGACCTTCTGACCTGGTGCTAAAAAAGTAGAGTTTTCAGAACTGTAAGTTAGACGATCTCTTCCCAATACTTACGAAGCCCAGTGATCTTGGAACAACTACTCGTTCTCTCTGTTGTTCTTTTTCTTTTTTTTTTTTTTTTGTCTTTTTTGTTTGTTTGTTTGTTTGTCGTTCTTTTTCATTCTTATCTACCACAGGTGAGTATTTGGGGGAATCTAACGCCATTGTCAACATCTTAGCCCAGTAACTGCCATGCAGTTGATGCTTAATAAAAGTTGAGGGTAATGGGATGAGCACTGGGTGTTATGCTATATGTTGGCAAATTGAACTCCAATAAAAAAAAATAAAAAAGTTGAGGGTGGGCGGAGTTCCACAACACTACACCACAGAAACATGAAACACTACAACTGTCAAGAATACCTGACTTTCTATACCTCCTTTCAGAAAGAGATACAGAAAGAGGATAATACCGTGTTTTCTACAGCCCTTTTTGGAGACACTTAGTGCACTCAGTATTCTTGGGAGCGAGGGTTACAGGTTATTAAAAAAACAGTAGTCCTTTCCTCAAGGAGATGATGCTTCGGCTGAGGACACAAAGCTTAAACATGTAAAATAACAAAAACTATAAGACACAGATCCATCTTAAATCTCCATCCAAATGTCAAGAAGTCGTACAAATGCCAAGCAATAGATACCGTATTTACTGTGAGTGTAGTCCTGGCTGGTGTCATCAGGAAACACTTACCTTGGACATGGACACAGCCAGGTCCCGAGCTACGTGGAATTTAGCTACAGACAGGATGGCTCAAGGTGTTTGCAAACGAGACACAGGGATGAGGAACAATGAACAGACACGTACAGATGGAGCTCGGTATGTAGACGTAGACCATCGGGCTCACACGCGCTACTGTAAGGACACCAAGGACACAGGTCGGAATCTGATGAAGAGATAATGCCACAGCCGTATGAGAACCTTTACCTTCCTGGCTAAGGGAGGCGGACGGCAAGGCCATGGAGCAAAGCCTACAACCCGAGCGGCGTATGAGCCAATAGTCCTCAGATACTTTCTCCGTCTTCCAGGTATGGATGAGACACAGACAACAACGGGTCAAGGAAGAAAATACCAGATGCGTATAGAGTGTGTATGTTCTGGGGCACCTGGGGGCTCAGTGGGTTGAGCATCGGCCTCCAGGTCAGGTCGTGATCTCAGGGTCCTGGGATCAGCCCCTCATGGAGCTCCCTGCTCAGCCAGGAGGCATCCGCCTCTCCCCTTCCCTTGGCCCTCCCTCCTCTTGTGCACTCTTTTCAAATAAATAAAATTCTTTAACAAAATAATGGATATGGGGCAGCCCAGGTGGCTCAGCGGTTTAGCGCCGCCTTCGGCCCAGGGCGTGATCCTGGAGACCTGGGATGGAGTCCCACGTCGGGCTCCCTGCATGGAGCCTGCTTCTCCCTCTGCCTGTGTCTCTGCCTCTCTCTTTCTCTGTGTCTCTCATGAATAAATAAATAAAATATTTTTTAAAAATAACGAATATGTATGTCCTATACAGGCAAGTACAGTTCCCTTCTAAATATAATCAACTAATTTATACTCATAGGTGGCTGAATGTGACCTTCGCACTCGAGGCACATTCTCCACATAAACCAACCTCAGTCCCGTAGCAGGGAGCTGAGAGATTCAAAACGTGTTCCCCAAACACAGTCAGTGTTCCAAAGCCACTCACCTCTTATTATAAAATACGTATTTCTGTTATGTATCCCCAATATTACAGCATCAGCCTTCACCAGGAAAAACTCTTCCCCCTCACTTGGGATCAGAGGTGCTGCTAAACTTCCCTCCCTGTGCACAAAGCAGCTCCTCGTGACACAGAATTTTCTGGCCCCAAATACCCATAGCACCAAGGTTGAGAAGTCTTACTTAACCCTTATCAGTTTACGTGCTTGAGAAAACCACCTGCTGCTGGGGCACCCGGGGGCTCAGTGGTTGGGTGGCTCCCTTGGGCCCAGGTCGTGACCCCGGGGTCCCGGGATCGATCCCGCATGGGCTCCCCTGCATAGAGCCTGCTTCTCCCTCTGCCTGTGTCTCTCTCTCTCTGTGTCTCATGAATAAATTCTTAAAACAAACAAACAAACAAAAAAAAAACAAAAAAACACCTGCTTCAAAAACACAGCCTCCCTTGCTTGCCCTACCCTAAAGAGGTCAGAAGGTTGTTTTGTTTTTGTTTTGTTTTTTTAATTTTTTCCAGCCTAGTATTTTTGAATATCAAGATTCCTGGTGAAATAGGGCTTTAAAGTCACAGCCAGGTGGCCCGCCCTGGAGGCGCCTCCAGGCCTTAAGGGGGGTGCAGACCACGCGATGCCCCCGGAGCCGGGCCACTGCTGGCTCACCCCTTCCCAGCGGGCCTGGCCCGGCCACGGGACCACCACACTGCAGGACCCCGGCCACCCAGGACAAACACTAGGCCCCCTGCGCCCGGGGGGGTGGGGTTCTCAGGAGGCGTGAGGCCGCAGCGGCCACCTGCACCTGCTGAGTCGCCTCAGGCCAGCCTGGCACCAGCCTGGCCACAGCCGGTCACACCAGTTCTGTGCAGGGGGGTCAGAGGCCCGGGGGGACCACCTGGCCAGGGAGGGTGAACTCCCTGAGGTCACCTGCCGGCCCATGGGTGGTGCCCAGAGCTTTGCAGGGGACCCGCTTGGCCCTGCGAGCCTCAGTGTCACCTCACGGTGGCCCCTGAGCTCTACAGCCGGACAAATCCAAGGTAGCTTAGTTCAGAAGCTCAGTAACATTAGACTTCCAGGTAAGGTTCAGTTTGGGGTTAGGGGTGAGGAGCCAGGGGGGCCTTCAGCTCCTGGCAGGTGATAGGGCCTTCCCCCAACCAAGTATCCACGCCCTCATCTTGGAACCTGTGACTATTGCCTTATTTGGCAACAGTGGATATGACTAAGCACCTGAAATGCCCAGATGGGTCCTGGATGGAGTCCGTGTGTCCTTACAAGAGGACGGCAAGGGGAGATTTGACAACACAGAGACAATGTGAAGGTGGAGCAGAGAAAGACCAAGACCTGACCTTCAAGACTGGAATGAGACAGTTCATTAGTTTAAGTTTAAGCTTCCTAATTTGGGACTATTTGTCAAAGCAGATGCGGGGCCCTAATACAGTGATAAATGGCTGCCTCGGATCCAAGTATCAATTGCCTTCTCATACAACATTCTGGAAAAGAGAAAAACCTCTTCTTGTGCCTCGATAACCCTCTTCTCCAAACAAATCAAACTAGAAAATAAAACCTTTCCCAGAAGCCTCCACTGACTTTTCTTCCATCTCCATGGTCCGAATTATATCCCATGCCTGCAGCTGAGTCAATCACAAGAAAAGGAAAACAAACATGATTAGCTGAGCTCATCACGGTGCCCTCTCTGGAGCCCAGAGAGGGGGTTCCCCGAGTGCACCATTAACTTGTTCGAAATAAGACTTTGTGGACCGGGAAAAGGGTTAGGTGCTATTGGGTCGGCGACAGACAACATCTGCCTCCTCGGTGCTCAGTGCCTGCCCCAGCATCTCCACTTGGCTCCAGATGTGCCCATATCAGTCGTGGCAACGCTGGCATGTTGACTGCTCAGGGGGCCCCACTGTGTTTGCAGAGGCTCCCCGCCACCACCACCATGGGAGCCTCTGCAAGGCCTCAGTTCTCTGCCCTCAGCGCCTCCATCCCAACCACAGAAAGGGCCCGTCCCTCTCATACAAGAGATGAGACCAGCGTAGACATCATAGTCAAGAAATAAAGTTCTCCTCATTGTGAGGACGTGGGGATTTGAGATGAGGATGATTTATCACCAGAAGAGAGGTGAGTGGGAGATGGGATCAATACCTTACTTGGGTTCACTGTTACTTACATCTGTTTTCTGCAGATCTGGATTTTCACCCAAGTTCTTTCGGCAGCAGTGGTAGCAGCCCAGCCCGCAGCAGACGGATCCCCGGACTGCCCCAAAGCTCATGTCCAGCAGAGTTGAAGACCGTAGCTCTCTCTCCTTCAAGCCTTCACGTTCTCCTTCGAGTTCTCACCCACGGCAACAGCATAGCACGAATACAAGCTTAATGGGAGTGCTTCCTGGCTTGGTCTTTGACTGAGGGTGATTGGGTCTGAAGGCTAGAGGCGGCGCCGTGTGACTCTGCTCTCCCAGACTGCTCCCCTGTTGCCCTAGGAGGGCAGGACACGGGGGACAGAACCAGGCCTAAAGGCCTCAGAGGTTGCAAAAGCGATCCGCCTTCCTAAGGTTCCCATGAGTTGGCCACAAAGAAGAGGTAAAAGGAAAAGAGAGTTGTTTAGAAAGTGATGGATTATGGGCAAGAGACTAAGACCCCGTCAACATCTGTAGCCTACCCATTTTTTAGTGTCCATCATAATAGTGGAAGACCTTGACATGTGTTAAAAAATAGTCTTGAAAATGGACCTCCTGTGCTCAGGAATCTCTTTCTGGTGTTACTGTAATGACGAATGTCTCTTGACAGCTTTGTCATTCTCTCATTCTCTGAGCACACCCTGAGCACCTCCCATGTCCAAGGTGCCCTGGGCAGGCACTGGGATGTGGATGGTCTCCAGGCCCTGCCGGGACAGTTCTCTACGTGTCAAAAGTCAAGGAAGCACTGCAGAGGATTTGGATCTTGAATTCATGCATGCTACGTGCTTCTGTAGTAGTTGGTTTGTGTCTCCCGGAGGATATTATGTCAAGGGATCATTTCAGTAATTTGTTTTAGAAAAACAACAAGACTACTGGATTTTTAAAAAATATTTTGCCAACCTCACCCCCCGATCCCCCAGTGATTCTGCTGAGCACTGTGTGGGTGAACTGAGCATGCTTCGGGAGAATCTGTGGTCCAAATGAGCACATTAATGCTGTGGTGCAGTGAAGCAACTTTCCTAAAGTTATCGTGCTCCTTGGTCTCCAGAGCATGGAGACTCTAGATGCCTACTCCCTGCATGAGGTTATGAAGAACACTGTGCTTCTGGAGACCCACCACACTTATTGTAAATACTGGGCTTTAAAAAAAAAAAAAAGAATTTATTTATTCATGAGAGACACAGAGAGAGGCAGAGACCTAGGCGGAGGGAGAAGCAGGCTCCATGCAGGGAGCCCAACGTGGGACTTGATCCCAGGACCCCACGATCACGTCCAGAGCCAAAGGCAGATGCTCAACCACTGAGCCACCCAGGTGTCCCAACACTGGGCTGGCTTTCTAATCATTTTGTAGTTGATCAGAGATCAGGAAGTCCAAACCCAGCTAAACAAATGCACAAACAGCTCAGCAAAAGCATTTAAGTAGATGCCTTTAGTAAGTTCTTAAGGATCTTTTCATTCTTCCCAAACTGGAAAAGCATGTACTGGAGCAGAAAAAAGAAAAACCTCTGGCAGCAGACATTCCTATGGTAGTATCCTGGTTCTGTTACTCGACTGGCTGGGTCTGCTTGGATAAGTGAATATCTCAGCTTCATTTCCATTTTTTGATTGATTCACAAAAAAAAATAGGAATTATCATACCAGCTAGAATTAAGCCCACTGATGAAAGTTAATCTCAAATTTGAAAGATCAGATAAGATAGTTCATATACAGGAATCTTTGCTTGAACCACTTGCCCATTGGTAAACTGGGCAATCCAGTTGCCATCTAGATTTTTTTTTCTCTTGAGATGCAATCTAAACCCCAAGAACTTAATTTCATGTGCATATCACTGCAGTATGTTTGGCATCCCTTTTTATTTTAGCTACTTTGATACAAGAATAAGAATTCTAGCCTAGTCTAAAATTAACAAGTCAGGAAATGACAGATGTTGGCAAGGATGCAGAGAAAGGGGAACCCTCTTACACTGCTGGTGGGAATGCAAGCTGGTACAGTCACTCTGGAAAACAGTGTGGAGGTTCCTAAAAAAAAGTTGAAAATAGAGCTACCCTATGATATATTCAGCAATTGCACTACTAGATATTTACCCTCTGGATACAAATGTCATGATCGGAAGGGGCAACTGCACTCCAAATGTTTATAGCAGCAAAGTCCACAACAGCCAAACTATGGAAAGAGCCCAGATGTCCATCAACAGATGAATGGATAAATATATACACACAATGCAATACTCTTCAGGGAAGAAAAAAAAGAAGAAGAAAGAAAGAAAGAAAGAAAGAAAGAAAGAAAGAAAGAAAGAAAGAAAGAAAGAAAGAAAGAAAGAAAGAAAGAAAGAAAGAAAGAAAGAAAGAAGAAAAAGAAAGAAGAGAAAAAAGAAAAAAGAAAGAAGAAAGAAAGAAAGAAAGAAAGAAAGAAAGAAAGAAAGAAAGAAAGAAAGAAGAAAGAAAGAAAGAAAGAAAGAAAGAAAGAAAGAAAGAAAGAAAAGAAAGAAAGAAAAAAAGAAAAAGAAAAAAAGAAACAAAAGAAGAAAAGAGAAACCTTGCCATTTGCAAAAGTGTGGACGGAACTAGAGTATTATTCTAAGTGAATTAAGTCACTAAGAGAAAGACCATTTCTATATGATTTCATTCATATGTACAATTTAGGAAACAAAATAGGAACATAGGGGAAGGGAGGGAAAAGTAAAACAAGATGAAATCAGAGAGGAAGATAAAATGTAAGAGACTCTTAATCAAACTGAGGGGTGCTGGAAGGGAGAGGGGTGGGGCGATGAGAGCTGAGTGATGGACATGAAGGAGGACACACAATGTAATGAGCACTGGGTGTTATCTAAGACTGACCAATCGCTGAACTATCCCCCTGAAACTAATACACCACCATATGTTAAGTAATTGAATTTAAATTTAAAAAAAAAATAGCTTACAAAAAGCAAAGGATAAAATACTGCATCTCACCCCTAAGAAAACATGCTCTTGATTCCATTGGGGCAGGCCTCACCATATTCTTGAGGAAGCAAAGTCTACCCTTGGAAATATACTTAAACCCAATTTGCAGATGGCGTGAAAGACGTCCAGCTGTGAGTGGCTCCCAGACCAGGAAAGGCCCTATGGCAGGTATAAGCTGCAATGCTAGCAGTTTTACCCATTGGGTCAGGGGACCCAGCAGACCCCATGGCACTAGAAATATCTCTATTGTTGGCAAAAGTGGCATGCAGCGTTTATGCCAAGGATTCTCCCAAATGGGGAATCACAGCGCCAACCCCACTATTCCGAAGCAAGGCCATGCAATATTCGAAAAGAATTCTTGGGGTGGGGGTGGAGGGCACCTGGGTGGCTCAGTTGGGTAGGCCTCTGACTCTTGGTTTGGGCTCGGGTTGTGAGCTCAGGGTTTTGAGATTGAGCCCCATTTCAGGCTCTGTACTGAGTGTGGGTCCTGCTTAGATTCTCCACCTTCCCCATCCCGATTTGCACATACTCTAAAAACAAAAGCAAAACCAAAGAGTTCTTGGTGTGCTAGTTCTTGGTGATGGGGCTGGAGCTTCAGAACACAGGGCAGCACATGATGTGCAGCCAGCACAGCCGATCATGAGGTCATTCTGTTGGACCCCCTCAGGCACTTGAGGTGAGTTGGGTTGGGGGAATCGGAAGATGGACCAGGGATCAGACGAGCAAGCCAGAACACACAAACCAACTGCGTAAGCAGGTTGGCTAGACCCCCGTGATGGTCACCACTGTTCCACTAGCCCCTGTCCCTGAGCCAACACCTAAGACTACATTGAGCAAGGCCGAAGTGAGGAGGGCTTCCCTAAAAATCAGCTGACAGACGTAGAAAAAGTCTGGCAGTTTTTTACCCATTTAATTCTTCATTACAGAAATTCAAAGCACACACAAAGGTAAAATAATATGAAGTCCCCACCCCAAGGACAGTCCCCTAGCTTTACTACTTATCAACTTGTGTCCAGTTTTGCTTCACTCATGCCCCAGTGGTGGGCATGTTCCACCTCTCCACGGGCTCACAGGGAAGCTCACCCAGATAGTATTGTTTTATTCACAAATACTTGAGTATTTACGGGTATTGAGTATTGAGTATTGAGTATTTACAAATACTTGAGTGTGCATTTCCTTAAAGATTCTTTTTAACATGACCACAATGTCATTATCACATGCAAATGATTAATGTAACTTTTTATTATATATATATTTTTTGACATAAAAAAAATTCTAGGGACACCTGGGTTGTTCAGGGGTTGAGCATCTGCCTTCGGCTCAGATCGCGACCCTAGGGTCCTGGGATTGAGTTCCGCATCAGGCTCCCTGCAGGGAGCCAATTTCTGCCTCTGCCTGTGTCTCTGTGCCTTTCATGAATAACTAAATAAAATCTAGCCTAATCATTTAAAAAAAAAATTCTAGCCTAATCATTTCCTTCCTCATCCCATGTTGTGTATCAAGGCTGGTCCAACATATAACAGAATGCGTGAGCTTTTATTTACATAACTCCTTAAAGTTCATAAAACCATTAAATACATCTGTGATTCTCACATGTTAGCATCTTTCCGAATCACCTGGAAGACTGCCAAAGCACAGATCAGTGGGCTTAACCTCCAGAATTTCTAATTTAGCTGGTCGAGGGTGGATCCCGAGAATTTGCATTTCTAACTGGATTCTAGGAGATGCTGATGGTCTGGAGATCCTGCTTTGAAAACCCCTAACACATCATCATCTCAAGACTGTCTTGAGGAAGCTAGCTAGCAATTAGAGGAGGCCATGAATGACTGCTCCCCCATATGTGTTCTTTAAACCCAAAGGAATGACTTAAGCTAAACTGCAAGAGCCCTACCAAAGTGAAAACAGGCTATCTGTGATGAATAGCTCTAGTAGCCATAATCACCCTTGTCAGTTTATCTCAGATGTTTTTCCTTTAGCTTAGCTAGGGATTCGGCAGAGTCTTCCTTAAAAGCCAGATAGTAAATATCTTTGGCTCTGTGGGACATACAGTCTGTTACAACTATCCTCCCCTGCCTCTGCAGACCAAAAATAACCACTGACATTGGGCAAAGGGATGGGTTTGGCTATATTCCAACAAACCACCAGGCTGCCAGGGCATGGTTTGGCAGCCGCTGGGTTAGCTGGCTCATACTCAGGGACCTTAAGGAAGACACCAAAGAGGAGGACCGGAATCCTCTTCTAAATAGAAGAGGCTTTAATGAGACCTAGAAAGGTGGTCTCTGGGCCACCAATCAACTTTGAAAGATGAGAGTAGAGTCCCTCAGGGAAGGGTTGTGGTTCTGAAAATAAGCTTCCTTCTGACTGTAATTCTGGTGACCCTCAAAGCTCACACCTACAGTGGGAAGCTCCATGGCTTTTGCTTCAGATCTGTTCAGATACAAGCCAGAGGGAAAGGAAGCCACAAGGCCAGGTGCAGTAGATAGCCCCAGGTAATAGGAGGGAGGGGTGGGGGTCACTGTGGATAAGAGAACTCAATCACTCAATCATGAGGCCACTGGGGCAGCAAGAGAAAGATGAGCCTGAAGCAAAACAATTAGCAATATTCTGGTATCGCTCCACTCCAACACGGGCATTTACAAGCAAGTAACAGATAAGAAAAGAAGCAGAACAAATACCTCTTTGAAATGCTGAAGAGCCCTAAAGGATGTTTTACTTGGATTGATAAAGAAACCAACAAAAGAAAGCAATTACTTGAGAACAGAAAACTGCACAGAGAATCATCTCAGCCTTTTTTGGAGGAAGTATCTCAGACCCCAGAAGGTCCAGAGGAGCCGAGCCCATGAAGAACCATGGAGAGTCTGAGCCTCCAGCACCACAAATAAGCATCCTGCTCATGGCTCCCCAACCAGTGAAGGAAGCCTATTGCCCCCCAAGGAAACCCATGCTCACTCACAGCCTGCTAAACTTAGATTTGGACTCCCAAATGTCTCATCACAGCCTCCACTCGGTGGAGGGTCCAAAGTCCTGATGGATTCAGGCGAAAGACATTGACTCACATGAAAGTCATCACACAGGACCAGGCAGCTCTGTGCATCCATGGCCACATTCTCATTCGAGCCTGTCCTGCCTCCAAAGCCTTCAGCCCTTCCACCATCCAACATCGCCTGGAGATGGAGGCACACGTTGTAATACTTAATACAATGCTTTAGCTTCATTTTAGATTTCCATTTTTTTCCCCTCAGTTAACTGACCTGAAGAGAATTATAATATTTGTAATATAATCCAAACTGTCATTTATTGAGTGTGTCGCGGGGAGAATTTCAATTTTCTTTCAGATTAGTATTTGCCCACTGAATATTTAATGGAAAAGAGAAATTATTTTCTCCTCTCTTGATTACAAAAAGTTCAAATGGTGCTGTGAGAAATTCAGAAAGGCATTTGTGTCGTTCAAATGCCCTCTCCCTGCCAAAATACTTAGACGGATATTACCCCAAAACCAAAAGTGAATTTTTGACACCCTAATGTTTGTTTCCTTAGGATGGAATAACATATTTCAGGTATATGACATTCTAAGTAGGGGTTTGGGACTGAATCCCTTAGGTAAAGAAATTCAGAGAACTGAATGACAGGTTTGAGGAAAAAAAAAAGTTGGTCAGGCTCACTTACATCTTAGATGGTCCCTCATTTTAAAGAAGTCTGAATCTGTTATGCAACTTTTAGATGTCTTAGTTAGAATTATCTAGTTCTAAGCACAGCTGAGGTTAGTGACATCAGTGACCTCAAACTAAATTTAATTGACCTAAGTCCTATTTCTCTGCACACATACCTATACATTAGAGAGATCTATGAAGAAATCAAGATAAAAAGCATGTGAGCTACGTGTTACATGTAAGCTACATGAGTGATACACAATTTATATCGATACAAATTAGACCACGGTATAACCTCTAGATGTTCTATACACTTAACTTAAAAATCCTAATTTGAAACTAACATTCAATAAACAAAATGCAGAACAAATTCTTATAATAATTGAGGGAAAGATGGGCATAAATTAATTGCAAGTCATCTGCTACTGTTTGAAACAATACAGTTGCCGGGACATTTGTCGCCAACACCGTGTACATAGCGAGGTCCTTGAGACTAGGGGATGGGAAGGAAAACCTAAGTGTGCTTTTACCTACTGTAAAATAAGAATATGAAAAGCCCTGTCTGTGATGATCTGATATAGGATGAGAGGGGAGACCTAAATGTTCCCCCAGCTTGTCAGGGTTCAAAACATTTAGAAACTTAAGCAAAAGAAATTTCAGATACCAGAAGATCATTTCACCTTTTAGAAAACAAAAGTGATTCACTTCATTGATGAGGTGCCTAGAGGTTGCATTGTACCGTGGCAGTCCAAACGTCTGGAACCACTAGGTACTGGTGTGGATTTAATGATCTCATCTGACGTATGTCCCACAGAGTGACAAGAACTCCCTGTCCCATTTCGTACCAGATTTACTCTGCTGGGCATGGGGAGAAAGACTTTTACTCAGCCAGCAGGAGCCAGTTGGGCTCTGGCCCTGCTTATCAGTAAACACACTCATGAGGGAGATAGCACTCAGGCCTCAGAAGGTTGGGGTTCCCTCAGCTTTATGGAAGTATAATTGACAAAGTTGTGTATACTTCAGATGTACACCATCATGACTTGATATATATGTTGTGAAATTACCGCGACCAAGTTAATAAATCCGTTTCACATAGTTACCATCTGTGTGTGTCCATGCCAAAAGATCAACTTTAAAGAAGCCCTATATTACATGTTACCAAACTTCAAGATATTATGTGGACTGTCTACATTCAGGTCACAAGGGGAAAATTGTTGCTAGGGAAGAAATGATCTACAGGATGCCATGCTGGTGCGCATGCACATGCCCGCACGCGCGCGCGCACACACATACACACACACACACACACACACAGATCCGTCCTTTGATTTATGTGATTTCATGCAGGTTCAAAGAAACAAATATTGAAGTCAGGTGGAGGATAAGTGGTCTGACAAAAGTTCATAGAAAAAAATGTTTTTGTTTCCCATGGCTCTCTATGAGTCAAAACCAAATTTGATTTTTTTCCCTTAAGGCAAATTCCATTTTATATACAATCAAGGAGAAGTATAGTCTGCAGTTGGAGGGAGCCAATGACTATAATCTATCTCCATTCCCTCCCTGCTCAAACATATCATCCTTCAAAACCTGGCTCCTAATTTTCCCCAGTAGTCAGACTATAGATTGATTATTTAAATAAGAATTTAATTAAATAAAAGTCTAGAAGAACAAGGGTCAGTCAAACCTGGAAACCATGTCATAAAATGACTAAAGCAACTAACAAAACCCACCTTAGAAAACCCTTAGTGGGATGGGATGAATGTCTTTCAATATCTGAAAGGCCACAATGCAGACAAAACAGATTTGCTCTGCTATTATACAGTAGAATGAGGGTCCATGTGGAGGTAACTTTGGCTTAATACAAAACCAATGACTAAAGTTATCTAGTAATGAAATAAGACTCTTTTATAATGTAGTGATCATCATTTCACTAGAAATATTCCAAGAGTGTCTGGATAACCATTAGTCATTTATGTTATAGAAAAGAATGAAACATAGATATCAAGACTCAAAAAAAATTTATTCTGGTTCATCTCTACTTCTTATCCTTGAAGCTTCTCCATAAACGCCCTACCAGGTGGTCACTCAGATGGTAAGGGTACACATCCACTGACAGAAAAAGCCTTTCTTTGGGAGGAACGTGGAGCCAGACTTCTTTTTCTCCTAGAGTGGTTTCAGGCCATCTGCCTCAGATTATGTGACTTCAACAACAACAACACCAGATACTGATTCATTGCTGCCCCCTAACATCAGCGTCTTGCACCAGGATATAGTCTCCCCGGGCCATCCCAGATGTCACTGAATTCAAATTATTCTGACACACCTTAAAGTCTGAGAAACACTCAACTAGATGAATGTGAAAATCTTTCTGATGCCGAGGCTATGACAAACACAGTAGGATAGACTTCCAGTTTCCCCACAATGATTAATTCTATTCAGGGCTTATAAAGATATTTTAAGTGAATAGACATCTGTAAGCTTTATGGGCATGACAATATAATACTTAAAAAAAGATTTGCTTCTTTATATGGAACAGTCCACTTTTTACAACATCAGTTCCCTTGACATGATTTCCAGAGACTGTGACAAGCTAGGACACACTCACTTTACATGAACATATTCCCAACCCCATTTCAAACAAAATACACCAAGTATCACTATTATTTGAAAAATGCTGATTTGCTTTCTTGGATCTAGCAACAATTTAAAAATGGAAAATATTGAACACTATTTCACAGACCTTTGGAGAAACACCTGGTTAAATATACTGAGAGGATCCAGTCCATCCTGACTGAGTCCTTAGGGCTTTTCAGTCAGGATATTTAAGGTCCAAAAGAATCTGAACCTGACATCCCCTTCATCCTACCTTCCATTTCCTTGGTCGCAAGTCTTATATACAGGGTGAGTTAACAGACATGAGAACCCACAAACCCTATTCCATGAATAGTGAAGTCCCCTTGCACAATTATGCACAGGATTGTGGAGTTCAGATGTTAAGGTCACTGAAGCAAGTTAGCAAGGATTTACTGAGTCCACACTTCACATACCTGGTATTGTAATTTCAAAGTTGAAAGGCAGAGAGATAGTCAAATCAGACTTTGGGGGACGGAAAATAAGATTACTTGATACTCATCCCTAGAATTCTCACTGTGGGAAGGCCCCTCTCCCTTACCAAGAAGAAATGTCCATGCCTTACAAGTTCTTCCTTATAAAACTTATTTTCTCAAAAGGCTGTCCTTTATCCTTCAGAGAAAAAATAGCCTAATACTCAAGTCTGCCCAAAACAGCAGCACCAGTCTTCCAGAAATAATCTCTCCCCTATCTTAAACATGGGGTTCAAATTATAGAGGTATCATCATGGATTTACTGGCAGTGTATTGGGATTACCACTGATGGATACAGGCCAGGTTTCTCAGCCAGGATGGGTCAACCTAAAGTAATGTTTAAGGATTTTTTAATTCAGACCATGAGATTAGCTTTTAATATCTCTGTGGAGGCAAAGGAGAGAGATAAAGGGAGTCAGAACTACTGGAAGCCATGTGTCCTGTGGAGGAAGTTAGTTTGCCAAGAGAAGCTGAAAAGAATTGCTGGTGTTTTCTAGAAACTGTATCCAGTTGTAGTGAGGCATGACTATACATTCATTCTTTTAACACTGTGGTTGGGAAAAGAAAATCCAGTAGGTTCCTTCCTGTGTCCCAGTCTGAACTGTTTTTTCTTTCAACCAAAAGGATTACATGAACCAAAAGGGAATATAAACAAATCTACTAATTCAAGTTTTGTTGGATACAGACCCTGATTCTCCCAACTCCACATGCATTTGGTTGTCCTTTTCTGAAGGTTAATGGAGAATCCTGTCAATATGTAGATCCATTCACAATGTGAGCTCACAAACTAAGTCCTCTCACTAAGGGAATATTCTTGGTGGAAATCATTAGCATCTGAAAAAATGCTTTTTGTTTTAAAATGTAGGTCAGAATAAAGGATTTTTGGAAATAGTCTGAAAATAAGGGGTTAAGAACTAATACTCTGGTCAATGTTTTTTGTTGTAACTCACAGATGTATATTCAAAGCCCTGTGATACAGTGAAATCTTATAAAATCCCAATTCTCTCTTAGTCTCTGTGCCCACGTTAAAAATCCATATCCTATTAAGATGTTTTCCTTACTAGGGGAAGAATATCTTTAATCTTAACAAAAAACAATACCTAGGAAATTCACAACAAAAATGGGACCCGGTATCAGTATTTGTCCATAGACAAAATAACAGTGTATTTATATGAGGGCGGGCACAAGCAGATGGCCAAAGGGAGAAGGGAGGTAAAGGTGCCACAAGGCTAGGAAGGATAAAAGGGAGAGAAGAGAAAGAGAAATTGGAAAACTTTCAGAATGCAAATTAATGGTTAGAAGATACTTTATAGCTACCTGATGTTTATTGACACCCTGGAGGCTTATTTAATGCAAGATCTTTCTGATCTGGATTTAAATAAGCACCAAACTAAATTAGCAGAAGAAAAACTATGGATGGCTTGAAGGCGTATAGCAATGGAATGGAATATAAACCTAAAGCTAACATTAACCAAATAGATGAAAAGAGTTGGTTTCAAGAAAAAATAAAAGTCAAATAGGAAGACTCAAGTTTCTTTCTTTCAGTCACCCATCCATCTATCCACCTGTGTCAGTATTTAGCACATATTATGCTTCAGACACTGGGCTCACACAGAGAATACAAACATGGATCAAACAGCCCCTGCCTATAATCATCACTCCTTGGAAGGAAAAGGAAGATGTGAACAAAAAGGACTCTCTACCCAAGATAGTTTGAATGTCATGAGTGACTTAAAGCATTCTCAGGGTTCAGAGCAGGGAGAAACCATTTCCTGCTGAGAATGTCATGGTGAAAATAGCATAGGAATGAGGCCTTATAGGATGAGATCACTTTCAAAGCCATTCATCCAAAATTAGGGGACCCCAGAGGATCAAATAAAAGTCTTCTGCACAGCTTCGATGGTTCCTAATACTCTGAAAGTGCCATAATCAACTTGTTTCCCTTCCATTTCCAGCTCTGAAGTCATGGAGGTTTCAAAGGATTTTTGCCTGATTTCTTTTCCATCTTCCTCTCTAGTTTCTTCAGAAGATGTATTAGAAAATGTGCTTTTAAATTTAGTTTTGATAGCAAGAGAAGAGGGATCATTTCTGTACTACATGTGACCGTTGAGCCTCAGATACTATATTCAGAATCTAAATTTCCTGAATAATTCTCCTTGTTGCCACTTTCTCACAAAAACACCATCCAAATAGCATTCTGACCCACAAGAGGCTCAAGACCACAACAGAGGCCCTTGTGTTCTTCAGAACTGTCAGAATCTGGCCAACAGGAAGACATCCTTTCCACTCTACTCAGGTCTCTCCTCTCAGGAGGGGCTCCAGGGCAGCTAAAATGCATGATAGAGGCTGAGAGCCCCTCCCTGCAAAATGCCAAATGGATTTTTTTTCATGAATAGAGATTCCCTTAAACTCAGTCAAAAATATTTGTTAAAAATGAATACTTGCCCTTAGGCTCTAGAAGCTAATTAAATAGGAGCACTAAAGGCATAATATAAATGGATGAGTAATGTGTGCTTATTGTTTTAAGAAATACAGCAAGGAGAAGAGAAAAATCATAAGAACACAACTTTGCAGGCATCAAAGTGGCATCAGTCTGGTCATATGCAACCCTAGAAGCTTGAAGCCCATATGAGAAAAGAACTCATGGGAGAAAGAAATAGGAAATTAAGATTTCTATACCTAACCAAGTTACCATTACCAGAGTAAAATAATTTATTTAAGGATAAGCAGAAGCTCAGAAGTATTTTACCCAGTGCCCCTCATTAGGAAAGTACTTGGGGTAAGGAGAGACTACGGCAACAAAAAATGAGCCAGAAGACATTTCAAGGTTGAGGAAAAGTTAACAGTAGAAGACACAATGGTAAAGAATTCTGGAATAGATTGATAGGATTACATCTACAAGGGTACAAGATAGGCCTTCTAGTGGTCTAGGAATGTGTGAGTATGACTATCAAGGATGTCTAAAAGGTTTTAATATAATTTCAAAGCTCTGAGTTCACAATTTCCTTGTACCAACCAGCACTGAATGAGGAAACGGAGGGAGAAAAAGAACCATGTTAGTGGCTGAATGAACCTTACTGTACTGTTCTCTTTGGTCAAGTCTATATTGTGCCAAGTTAAGGTTGAAGATGTACGACCCATGTAACCAATTTATCCTGACTTTCCCAAGACTTTCCTGATTTTAGCACTGAAAATGTGAGGGACTGTCAGATCCTTCATGTCTCAGGAATCCACTCATTCCAGACAAACAGAAGGTTGGTCACCTTATGTGCATAAACACAGACGAAGCCGTCCTCAACAAATATCTGAAGCAACTTATATGCAGAACTACTACATCTGGAATAAGATAACAGAAGCACCTAAAAATCTAAAGCAGATATCACTAGTCCATCAAAGAAAAACAATTGTCATATGGTTTCACTCAGCTGTGGAATATAAGAAATAGCACAGAGGATCATGGGGGACGGGAGAGAAAACTGAATGGGAAGTCATCAGAGAGGGGCAATAACCATGAGAGACTCTTAACTATAGGAAATAAACTGAGGGTTGAGTTTTGTTGAGTTTTAAAAGGAGGGGAAGAGGAAATAAAAAACTGTTCTACATAGAAAAAAAAAAAATAAAACCCAGACTGCTCTCTAATTCAGTTTTGAATCAGAAAAACTATTATCAAAAGTCAAAAAGATAGCATAAGAAAACTATGCATAAGTCTTGCTTATGAAAGTAATGAAAATTCTAAATACAAAGTTATAAAAGAGTCTGACAATATGTGATACACAGTACATTATGAAAAAGCTGCATTTATTCTATGGACACAATACTATTTCAATATTAGGAAATGTATTAACATAACCCACATCAAAGATAAAAGTAGAAAAAAAATCATTGTATCCATAAAATTTGAAAAAAACCTTTTACAAGATTCAGACATGCCTAGTAAAGATTAAGTAGAATGTGACTTAAGTAAATGACATAATTAAATCCATCAAAACCACAAACACAAATATCCCACATGAAATGAAACTCAATTATTTCAATTACAAATTAGTAATTGGAAAGAAATCACAATCACTATTTAAAATTTACTTGGCAGTTTCAGCAAACACAATAAGGTGAAAAATTAACACCTGACATTGTAAGATAAAAGATAAAGTCTGTACAATTTTATAGCTAGAAAACTCATGAGATGCTAGTAAAAAAAAAAAAATTAAACTTCATCATACTAAAAAAAACGTTCAGTAGGATGAATGCATGCCAGACAAATATGTAAAAATCAGTAGCTTTTTGGTATTCTAGCAATAACTAACCACAAAAGTAAAAGAAAATGAAGCCAGTAAATACTTAGGAACAGATTTTAAAAAAGAAAGGCATAGAACTTGTAGGAGTAAAACTGAAAAATATGAAAATAAGTAGAATATTAAAATAAATAAGACATGGCATAACATGCTTATATATGGAAGTTCCAATAAAATAGAAATGAAATTTCTCCCCAAATCAGTATGCAGTTAATTCAATTCCAATCAGGAAAAATAATATGAAAGGACAAACATGTGGAAATAGAGAAGAAACGAAAAATAAGCATGAAGGCTTACTTGCTTTTCCAGATTAAATAATTAAACAATTAGATATTCAAACAGAACAGAGAAGCTTTCTTCATTCAGAAAAAAAAAATGGACCCCATCTTAAATTTAAATTTTTATGTATACTTACATTTAAAAACTATGTAACAAACATTGTGAAAGAAAAATAAAGCAGCTTATTGTACAATGAAGGATTGAGGGAAACTAAGACTGAAAACACACAAACTGGTATTTTAAAATACTGAAGAACTGGAGTGTGTGAGTGGCACAGTCAGCTAAGTGATCCACTCTTGGTTTTGGCTTGGGTGGTGATTTTTGGGGTCATAAGATCAAGCCCCATCTCAGGTTCCACATTCAGCCCTGAATGAGTCTGCTTGACATCCTCTCTCTCCCTCATCCTCTGCTCCTCCTACTCACTCCAAAATAAATCCTTAAAATACTGAAGAATTTTTGGAAAATTTGAAGTTAAAATGTGTGCATCAAGAATTCTTAAAAATTGCTAAGGAAATAGATAATTCAAGAGGAAAAAAAAGCTACAAGTAAAGGATATAAAATGGACAATTTGTAGAAAAAAAAAGAAAATAGCCAACAAATACATGAGAAGTTTCTCACATTAATGAAACATTAAACACAAAATAAATGAGTTATAATTTTACATCAGACTGGTTTAAATTAAAGATGCTGTAGCATCTATATTTGTAGGAACACTGGGAAAAGGGATCCTCATAAACCGTTGATAGAATTTAAAGTGCTAGGACTCTTTTGGAAAACAATGTATGGTGGTTAAAATTTAATAAAGTCTTTAACCCAGAACTTCTGACTTCTTCCTGGAAATCTTATGCAAAATTGTTAGGAATGAACAAAACTAGAAATAAATTATTTGCCAATAGAGGAATGGCTGAATAATATATGGTACATTCACAGCATAAAATATTATGTAGTCATTTTAGAAAATGAATTAAAGCCACCAGATGAGAGACCCTGATGCACTGAGGAAGAACACACAGATAAAAATATTACTTATATTGTTTAATTCCCAACAAAGTCCCCCCAAAAAGAAAAAAGCCCAGTATGTTTTTGTGTATGGGCTTATTATATGAGAAAAAATATGACAGAGCACACATCAGATTTTTTTGTGGGTTACTGGAAAATGAAGGGCACATTGCTCTTTGTAGATTGAGAAAAGGAACAAAATTGAAAAATAAAGGTGACAAAAATAGGATTAGGCTCACAAACTTATGTATGTAAACAAAACTGAATTGAAAACTAAATTTAAGTAACTTAATTTTTTTAAGTAACTAACTTAATTTTTAAGGTGATTTCCTGCTACCTTTTCCCACTAAGACAATTAGTAATCAAGAAATACAGAATGAGTCTACTTAATAAATGAGGAAGGTTACCTTAGATCGACAAAACAATCCATTCTGTCATGATGAATTATTTTATATTATTTTAAATATTTGAGAGAGAGAGAGAGCATGAGCAGGGAAGGGAGCACAGAGGGAGAAGCAGACTCCCGGCTGAACAGGGAGCCTGACACGGGGCTCGATCCCAGGACCCTGAGATCATGACCTGAACTAACAGATGATACTTAACCAACTGAGTCACCCAGGCGCCCTGTCATGATGAATCTTGTTGGTGACAAAAACTCTGGCTTTTGCAAATGTCAACCTCAAGAACTGGCTCTATCCCTCCTATAACAGATAACCTAGTCCTGGGCAATATCTGGTTTAGTGTTCTCATTTGTCAGATGAGAACATGAAGGCCCAAAGAGGTTTTCAGTACTTTTCCCTAGTTGTAGAACTCAATAGGGTAGCAATGGACCTAGAAGCTACTCCCTTCTCCAGAATTTCCTTGTTCCCTATTATTCTGCAAGGTCTCTGCCATCCAGGAATTTTTTTTTTTTTCTATCCAGGATTTGGAAGAGTTCTCTCAATGTAAAGGGAAAAAATAAAATCAAAAAAGGAGAAAGACCTTGCCTTCCTAGGTGGAAGTATTTTCTTGTTGAGAACTGTGTCATTTAGTAAACGTTCTTGTATAAGACACTGTGAATCATAGGGTCCAACAGAGCTCTACCCATTGATACGTACAAGTCATGCCCCAGCCCAGTCTCTACTTACTCACCTGGTACCCTCACACATGAGCTTTCATTCAAATGCTCACGCTCCAATCCCAAAGCCAATTAATTCTCTCAGAGTCAATATCCAGCAATTGTTTACTACTTCTACTTGAGTAAAGAAAAGCTGAAAATATTTAATGTCACTCTCTCACCCCTTGATACAGGAACAGATCCGGTCAACACAAGTTAACTAATTTGCCTAATGATTATTATTAATGAAGCCCTGTCACAAATGCAAGCCCCGCACCTAAGAGTCACAGTTTTGGTTTGCTTTGGTTTGGTTGCCTTAAAAGACATTAAAACTTCAACCTTGCTTATCTGACTGTGCGCTTTCTTTACCAAAAAATATCAGGCAGGAGACTATAGATCTCTTAGTGCCAAGCCAGTATCTCTCCTAGAGAAACAAAGTAGGTGGAAAGAATAACTATTGCATGCCAAAGAAATCATTTCTATTTTCAGCTACATGATAGAGACCCGTGGCTAACATCCAGATCACCCAAGTGGGGCAGCTCCCTCTAATTCCATCAACAAGTATGGATTCCTTATGCCAAGTAGAGGTACTGGAGAGAGTCCATGCGAATGTTACAACTCTACCCCCTGGCAAAGTTATTTGATTTCCCTAGGACTTTGTTTCCTCATCTATAAAATAGGTTGTTTGGGTTCTAATGACACAGTTTGCAAAGTGGTTAGCCTAGTGCCTGGTACATATAAGCACTTCAACCATCAGCATTTATGAAAAGTCTTTATGTTGTTCAATGCTATTGATAAACATCACGTATGAAAATGGATTTAATCGCTGAACTTATGCACATGTTCTAAGTTCTGTTGAATGCTAGAAGGGAGAGAGGTGAAGAACCAGAGGGATTGGTTTATTCGATCCTGTAAGGAAGAGGTGGGCTACGATGATCTTAATCTTTTAAGTGAATCAAGTTTAGGAAATGGAAGAATGAGAACCACGTTTCCTCGAAAATTAAGAAAATAATTTTCACAACGGAATGGTCCAGAGCAATAGTTCTCAAACTAAGTGAAAATCACCTACATGGCTTCTTAAAACACAGATTGCCAGTCGCTCTCCCACATTCAGACATGGTAGGTCTGGGCTGGGTCTCAAGGACTGGAATTTCTAACAAGTTCTCAGATGCTGCTGCTGCAGCTACTGGTCTAATAACCCCCTTTGAGGTCTTGGTTATTTATCTCAGTTTCCCTATTTGCTTTACTAATAAAGACCTAAGTTGGGGAGAATGGATACTGAATAGAGAATCCTAATCATGGAGCATTTTTCACAGGCTACCTCACACTTTGTCATCATCGTTTACCATGCTCTGTGGCCTTCAAAGTTAAGTCAACAGGCAGCTTTTTAAGACAAAAACACTCTCTTGAAAAGGTAGTAAAGGAGACAAGTGTGATTAATCTCCTTTTATTTGGAGCTTTGCAGAAAAATGGCTCTGGTGTTTTGCTATAGATTTTGACATGTAGCCAGAGATTGGCTCTGAAAGTGAGAGCAGCATCCCTGCTCCGGGAGACATCAGAAGCCGCAATTAACATTCAGACAGGACCACTCAGACTCCACCAGTAGCCCAGATTCTTGTCCCCCCAGGAATATTGATCAGAAGAATCAATTTTGCTTATAAATTAAAGGGGGTGAAAAGATCATTAAAGCCTATGAGATTTGGTTTAAGTGCAGAACAATTATGCTATGCGAAGAGATTATGATAGTTTGAAGATCCATCATTTAGAAATTTTTTCTTTGGACTTGGGGAAATCTTAGTAACCAAGAGATGACACATCTTAAGAGACTATGCAAGCTTTTCCAAATATGGGCTGCATGTTCAGGAAATATAATAAATGATGCAATATGGATTCTTTGTAATACTCATGCGACCAAATGTCCATTGGTTTAAGAGCCAATATCCTGTTAAGAGCAGATGATCACTCCATATAAATGGCAGCCAGATGCTTTAGAGCTATGTACCTCTTTACCAGTCTCTTCCTTCATTTTCCCACTCACCCACATTGGCTGCTTCCTGCAAAGCTTCATGAGATGATCAGCTATCACCGACCATAATAAAAAGAATGTCAATGTCTAAATAAGTAAATGTCTTCTCTGGAAGCCTCCAAATTCCAGCCTGTAGGGCTGCAGGGACTATAGGCATCAAGAATTAGGGCATCCTTCTCTACTCTATGCCTTTATTTGTGCCTACTTTGTTGATCCAGGAGCATCTTAGCAACTCTCTTGAACAATAGTGTATTTGTTTGCTTTTGCTGCTATAACCAAACACCATGGACTGGGTGGCTTAAGCAGAAATCTATTTGCTTACAGTTCGGGAAGGTAGGAGCCCAAGATCAAGGTATTAGCAGGTTTGTTTTCTTCTTAGGCTTTTACCCTTTGCTTATACATGACTGTCTTATCTTGATACATGCACACATGGTCTTTTCTCTCTACGTATACCCCTGGTGCCCCTTTCACTTATAATACCAGCAATATTGGCTTAGGACCTCACACAAATGGCCTCATTCTAACTTAATTATTCCATTAAGGACAATGTAGTCAATTAATCTCAATTTTGAGATACTGAGGATTGGAATATGAGCATATGAATTTGGAAGGGGGGGAGATAATATCAGCAGCTTCCTTCTTTAATGCTTTATTCCATAGGAGACCAACTCCTGTCTGAGGGACCCAGTCTGAAGGACTAAGTCTTCACATACTTATCTTCCCTTCTTTCCACCGAAACGCTTACCCTGTCACGAAACTAAACACCCATGAAAGTGAATGTAGAAAAGAAACCAATGTTGGTGTAGGTATGTGCTGGGGATAAGGACATTATCTATGCCAACCAAGAATAAACTGCCTGCTGATGTAAGTTAGACACTAGCATTTGAAGATAAAGTTTTCCCTGCCAGGTCATCTATTCTGAACCTCTTTGACAAACAAAAAAATGCCCAGATTCATTAGGTGACTTTCTCAAGATCTTTGTGATAAACAGTGATAAGTCTGACTCTCCCAAATCCTAACACTCTTCTTCCCCACCACACATTGCTGCTTCTAGAAGATTCCTTGGAATACATGTTCTCGGGAGAAACCTATCTTCTCTACTTGCAGTGCTCAGAGCCATCACACACAGAACTCAAGGTGTGCAGTTTCTGAGGACACCACTCACCAAAAACCTCTTATGTTCCTCCTATGAAATGCTTCAATAGGGCCAGGCTTTTATAAAAATGAAGGGAATTCCTCACAACACACTTATTATCCCAGTACCTGGATAATACAAAGTATTATGAAGTACACTCTAAATACTAGTAACAATGGCACAAAAGGTTTCCAGTTAGAGCTCCGTTAATTCTTCATCTTGTAGGCAACCTTGCCCATTAATCACTTTATCCAATCAGGGGGAAAAATGTATTGTTTTATCTGAAAAGTCTAGAAATCTGAGGCAGAGAAATTATTTTTAACCCAAAGCCTCAACTAATTGCCTCAATTGTCCAATTATGTCAATCTTTTTAAAGACCTTAAAGTCTCAGACATTCCCAAATTGGCAGCCCATTAGCAATGTCTGTGTCACACAGCCTTTTGCTTCAGCAGCAGTAGCCCCCAACCACTACTCCTGTCAATCAACTGCCCTTTCCTTTCCTCAGATCAACACTGTATATAGAAGGACTGAGTGATTCAAGCTACTCATCCAAGGATTGGGAGTCCCAGAATAATGACAATGAAATTGTTAGTTTAGTATTTGGCTGCTAACACCATATTCTTCAGATATAGAGCCTTTCTAACACAAGTTAATCATACATTATAGGCCATATAGGTATTGAGACAAGTTTTCTAAATTAATGGCATCAGGGAGGACAAAATTAGTCTTATACAGGCTTCTGTTTAGAAACTTTTAAAATGTTCTATCTGCTAATCAAAACTATTTCAAAGATGCCTACTAGCACAGAACTATATAAATTCAGTAACTTTGAAATCTTTCTGAATGACATTAGACACATTAGCTTATGGTTGCCCCTCCTCCCCACCAGTTAGCAATGTCTTCTCCACCTCTCCTTCAGCCAAGAGCTATTCTTCTGCATTATTTATTCATCTAATTTTATTGAATATACACCAGATATATTTCTAATCAGTTGGGACATGGGACCCCTAATTAGCTCAAAACATCCCCTTCTGACAGGTGTTAGGGACTTTGCTATGCCTGTAGCCTTAAGCTGAAGGAGCTTTTGTGTACAGGTGGTTGTGGTTTATTCCATAGGACCTCACCACCCTGCCTAAAACTAATTAAACCAGAGAGATCTCTGAAATTGTCTGGTATGAGGCAGGGATACTCAATATTAGACAATAATATATAAACTCAATAAAAGGGACTTTTAACATAAGAGACACATGTATCCAAAAAAGGAAGTAAAACTAGAGACACACACCAAGAAAAGACACTAATTAAAAGCCAGAAGACATTGGAAACCACACCTAATGGAAGCTTCGATTAAGCAGAAGCGAGATACTGACTTGCTAGCAGAGTCAAGAAGAGGCAGGTTAAAAAAGAAAAGCAAAGATGGAGCTGTTGCTGAGTCACAAACAAGGCAACCCAAAGAAATTATTAATTCACAACAGCAGCTACTGAACATCCAGAGTTATTGTAACCTAAATGATAAATGACATTCTAATTCTCCAGTAGGACTACAGACACAATAACTCTTTTGTCCTCCGTTATTCCCTTGGTATTCTTATAATCCTAAGGAAATCAGAGTGTGCCTTTTACTCTTAACTAGAGGGTAGGACCTGCCTGGTGGTCAATGGGAGGAAAAGACAAATATATCAAAAATTATAAGATATAAGTAAGTGCTGTAGGATCCTAGAGGAGCAACTCAAACAAGTCTTGGGCTGAGTCTTGAAGTAGGAACTGGAGACATGGAAGAGAGACACTTGAGGCAAAAATTGGGTGTGAAGCTGCTGCAGCATGAAAGTCTGTGGAGTTTGGGGAAGCTGTGCTTCGATCAGTAAATGCTGAACATGTAGGTACACCTAGAGAGGAGACTGGGGACAGTCAGAGGCTGACAAACAGTCAAATGACAAAAAGAAAATGCTTGTTCTTATCCAAAACATACGGTAAGCTATTGAAGGACTTTACATGAAGGAAAGAGACCATCAAATTTACATTTTAGGAAGCTCCTTCTGTCTGAATTCTGAGAATGAACTCAAGTGTGGCCAGAATGGAAACAGGGCATCTAGTTGGAAGATAAATGTTGACCTGGTGAGTTGCTTCATGGTGGGAAAGAGAGAAGAGGGGATAAATCATGGGGAAATACATTAAAGAGGAAGCAAGATTTGCAAAATTTGGTGACCTAGTGAATAGATGTGAGGGAGAGTGCCAAAGTGTTCCAGATTGACCTCTGAAAGGATGGTTGTACAAATCATAGAAACTAATAGGAGAATAGAGGGAGTGCATATGAGTTAGGAAGAGGAAGAGCTCCGGCTTGAAGATAGTAACTTCAGTGTTTCTATGGAACAATTAGAAATATCAAGTAGACATAGCAGAGTTGGGAGCTCAGCAAAAAGATGTAGGCTTGTGGAACCATTACACAAAGAGTAATCAATGCTAACCATTTCAGTATAATGATCACAAGATTTCACAGGAATGGAAGGAGACAACCATGGAAGGTGGGGCCCAGAATAACACCGTGCCCTAGAGGACAAATGGCAAATCCTAGAACAGAGTAAGTGGGTCAGTCTGCAATTCTTCCATTATTATTCCAAGTCACAGACTCCTTTCAAAGTTGCCTGAGTAGTGACCTTCTTATTTCATAAGATCAGTTGTGTACTATTCTCCTATTGTTTCATGTATGAAGATCTCACATCTGCTCTATGTAGACACTGCCTCCTGCTTCATTTAAATGATCTTTTAGGTGAGTGAGGGTGAAGGAAAACTCTCTACTTAAATCCTAGAAACCAGAATGATCCTCCAAATCTGCCCCAACAAGGCATGCAACCTTGAGAAAAATGTTAAAGTTAGCTATCTTTTAATTGAAACTATTCTAGGAGTCGGCATAAGACAAGGCATGTTATGTACCTCTTAGTATTTTTGATAGATCTCTAAGTGAGGGCTAAGTCTTCCTGCTACAGAGATTATGGTAAAGTGAAGTCCAAAGAGTTTAAATAATTTGCCACAAATTAGCAACAGAAGACACTTTTAAACCAAAATTTTTTTAAACCCAAAGTCCTGCTCCTTCCTTGGTTCAGTCATTCTTTTTGGGCAGATCACTGTATCTCCTCAACCCTTAGCACTCTCATCAGTAAAATAGAGAAAAATGCCTACTTTGTCTTTTTTAAAAGGATATAAAGGTTGAACAAGCTATTTTATATGATGATACATTGAATACTATGAAGTGTTATAGCAGAGAACTAATGCACATCAAATAGCCCCGTGCTTCTCTCCATTTCCTAGCCCCTACTCAATTAGGTAGGAAAAAGTAAGAAGTTGTAGGAGGTATGGGAAGTGACATGCATCACTTTTGAGCAGAGGCAGTAAAAATTTCATGATATTCTCATAATCTCTTACTGTGCTACAGAGACTAAGTAGACTCTGCTACTTCTTGACATTTAAAGAAGCTACATGTTTAGAAGGTATGGATACAAGATGGTAGACCCACCATCAGCCTGGATCCTGAGATATCATGTGGAGAATTTTCTGCTGTGTGAAAAATCATATCAGTGTAGAAATAAACTTTTGTTGTGCTAAGCAAATAAGATCTGGGAGTTGTCTGTTATTGCAGCATCCGTGTGGTTTATCTTCATGGATGTAAATGCCAGGAGGTCATGGAGAATTGTTGGCACATGTCAACATTTAATATATGGGGAGTGAGATAAGGCATTGTAATCAAGAGTATGGGGTTTGGAGCTAGAATATATTAATTCAAATTCAAATCCTGCCCTTCATTAGCTTTATCACTTTGGCAAGTAATTTCATGTCTTTGTGCCTCAGGCTCATCTGTCCAATGGGTGTGATAATATTACTTCATAGGGGCTCAAGGGGAACTAAATTAGTTAACATGTAGAACATTTAGAACAAGGTATACGGAAACCTTCAGAGAATGTTAGATGCCCTTAGTCCATACTCAGTTGACTACAATTCGAGCTAAGCTGTTTTTGGTTGACCCTCTGTGCTAAAGAGAAAATTGTCACATGTATGTCCAACAAAAGTCATGAAGAAACTCTTTCTATCTTTATAGGAAAAAGAGTGAATCGGAGAGCAAAGAGGTATTCCTCTTGACAATGGTTTTCTCTTTTCTCAGCCCTGGGGATTGTTGCAAATGGACAGCCTTTTTCTACACCGAAGGAAACAATGTAGATCTATCCTCCCCAGTGGAGGCATATGGCCTATTTTTGCACCACCCACAGGAAAACAATTTTTAAAAAATATTTCTCAAAAGCTGTTAAAACACAACAGCAAACACTACCATGAAACCTAATTTTTAATCCTGTATATCCTAAATAATTCTCCTATAGCCCTTTACAGAAGAAGTTTGCTGATCCCACAGCATTGTGAAGACCTGAATTCCCAAATCCAACTCACTCATCCTCACATTGGTAAGGGAGATCTCAGTTGACACTTTGTCACCTCTCCAGTTCACAATCATCTTCACTCCTCATTATCCACCATCCTAGTGAAATCTACAAGCGTGAAAAAAATAATCTTCCTAAAGGTCTTCCTAAGAGCAAAACAGAAGAGGCAGTCTCATCTTTTTGGAGGGAGAATAACAAGATGTCTACTGAATTTTTTATACATGAAGACTATATCTTTTTTCAGGACTGATTAGCTAATCCACCTCTTTCTCCCATCTGTTTACAAAGTCAGGGTCCCCTGAAGGCAAGTACCCAAATTAGCAGACCCTGGTAATAGCCCTGCCTCCATTTTTATGATTCCTTTCAACTTATTCTTTATTAAACTGGGACTTTAAACTACTGGGATCAGTTTCCTTTCTTTTCCCCAGGAATAGATTGTGAAAAGCTGTGGACAAAGAACAGGGTTTCAATAATATCTGGTTCACAATAATGACAGAGAAGAGAACTAAGGCAAGCTTCCCTTCCTCTCCTCACCATCTTGACATTTAAGTAAGAAACATATTGAGTGACAACCTTATTAAAAATGAATAGCAAGGGGAGGAGGGCGGGGGGTGGGAGTGAATGGGTGACGGGCACTGGGTATTATTCTGTATGTTAGTAAATTGAACACCAATAAAAAAATAAAAAAATAAAAAATGAATAGCAAGTCATCAAGATTTTAACAAAGGCAATAATTAAACCACATTGACCCTTGGATTAAATTTTTCCTGACAGTTAAAGGCCATCTAGAAAGGCAGAGGAAGGCTAAGTTATTAGCTACCCCCGTTATAGTCAACCCACCCACATTTCTTTCCCACCAAGAAAATCTGTTTCCATAGCCCTGGGGCTCATCCCAATCATTCTCCCTTTATTTACACCCTTCCTTCTGCAAGAAATGGCCTGTTTCCTTCACTCTGTTGAACCCTTCCTTTCTTCACTGCTTTAATAACAATTAAGACTTTACAGCCTGGGTCTGGATGATAGTTCCCAATGAAGTATTCTGACTCTGTGAGAGACATCATAGTGGCTGTTACTGACAAGGACATAGCTCTGGAAACCTTCCAGTGACCCTTAGGAACCTACATAGAATGAGATCTTAAAATTATTGAGAAGTGTTTTGAAACTACCATTTCTGAGATTACATCACCTCTTGGATTCTTGGGGTGTTCTTACTTTGAATCATCCTCTCTCCCAGAGTATCTTTTCTTCTCACATACTTTATTCAAAATTCAGCTTAAAATTCTCATTCCCTTTGGAGCATTGCCTGACAACTTGAGAAGGAAAGTTCTCTTGTTCCTATAAGCCCTGTAGTATCTACTGGCTCACTTGCGAGCCATACCAAGTACATTCCACAATATATCTTATATTGTCACCTTGTATTATTTGACTTTCATCATTTGTATTTTGTCTCTCAGATCAATAAGAAACTCCAAGAGCCACATCTTAGTCTTCCACATTCCCTACAGCTGTGTGGAATGTTTCATACATAACAGGTGCTAAGTAAATGTTTGCAAACTTGATTGCTTAGTGAGAACACAAGCTAGCAAAGTTAGAGCGTGTACATCAGAGTTCTTTTAATTGCATTAGTTGTGATTCTTAAAAGTCATTGAACATTAAAGTCACTTGAGAAACTTTTTAAAAATTCAGTTGAGAAGGTTGTACCAAATACAAGTTAATTCAAAATGTCTGTGCAGTAAAAGAGTATCATGCTAAGTGAAATAAGTCAGAGAAAGAAATACCATATGATTTCACTCATATGTGGAATCTAAGAAACAAAACAAATGAGCAAAGGGAAAAGGAGAGGCAAAGAAAGAAACAGACTCTTACCTACAGAGAACAAAGTGATGGATACCAGAGGGAAGGGGCATGGGAGGATAGGTGAAGTAGGTGATGAGGATTAAGGAGTGCCCTTGTGATGAGCACCGCGTGTTATATGGAAGTGTGGAATCACTATACTGTACACCCCAAAGTAATATGACATTGTATGTTAACTACACTGGAATTTAAATAACAACTTAGAAAAAAAAGTTTGGAAACAAATAGATTAACCTCAACAACCAGACCTATGGGATCCCAACTATGTGCTAGACATTGCATTTGGTGGTATGTGTGTAGTGGTCAACAAAGCAGACCTGGATGCCTGCATTCATGGAACACACGGTCTAGTGAATCTAATAAATTTGCTGCCCTGTATTTTACTAGCACTCTTTTAGTTTGTCAATGTCATAATTGACTATTTTAGGATGTGCGTCATTTACATTTACTGATAATTTTCAAATCAGTGTAATAATGTACTTTCCCCTTTTGTTATAAATGCTCCCTGAGCAAGCAGGGCTCTGATTTTCTTTGCAACATCCTCAAAGAACACCAAACAGCATTATAACACACAGTAAAAAATAATGATAAAGAGGACAATGATGATTATGATTATGATTGTGATGGTGATAAAAGGAGTGATTAAGAAATAAGAAGCCACCAAACAGAAAAATTCTTTGAATTTTCGCATCTAATTGGATCTGGGTAAAAGACAGAAAGACCCAGACAAAAGGTTGTGAATTCCTTTTGAATCCCCCATAGAAATAGATTCTCTGGGTTTGCATTAAACCTTGAATTAAAGCAATCAGTATAATTTTATAAGCCTTATTTACTGTCCTTAAGGGGGCATGAATTAGATGGATAAATGCTGAATTGGTATGTTGAAACGTTTTGAGCCTTATTGATGCTATACTGCAAGCATACTGATTGGGAGGCTGTTCTACAGTGAATCTGTTGGAAAGAACCTAAATTGTATTAGCTCAAATTATCAGATTTTTCTGATCTTGGGCCCTTAATCACCAGATTCTTTGATTAACTCACCCTCCCTCAGTTCATTTTTAGACTTCTGATTATTTTCCATGACAGTGTTCTCAAAGCCCATTTTAAAGGCTCTTCACTCCAGAAGGGAGGCTGTGAGAACCGGAGGAAGAATCTGGCACCAGATCATTTTGCTAATGGAAGATAATTATTGTGATTATCTCATCCTCGCTTAAAAGCGCTAATGGTAGCAAAGCAGCCTCTCTGACAAGGTGAAGTTTCTACCAAAATATGTTGACTCTCTTTGTGGAAAAACTTGTCATATTCCTCTGAGGAAAGACTGTAGCTAATTCCTAGGAGAAGACGATCTAGAGCCACAGGAAGAGGATTTAGCTAGGTCACTATCATCCCTGGTTTCAAACTCTGGTCTGACTACCAGAATGCTCTGGACTTCATCAAATCTGGAATGCTCGCTCTATGGGTTTTAGTTTCCTCCCTATATGAGAACAAGTATTGGGAAGGAAAAAAAAAGGCACTATGGGCATTATTTGAAAAACACTTTGTACTTATATAGTGATTATTCATAAAATTAAATGATACATTTAATAATTTTATAAATTTAAGAGATGATTTTTATTCAGTGTCTTCTTCTGGAGCAAATATTCCAGTTTCTACTTATCCAATCAGGATAACTAGTTCTATTATGCAGTGGGGAAAAGTCACATCTCCGTTTTCTCTCACATGTGCAACTCTGGACAATTTACTGAATTTCTTGTAGTTTCATTTTTGTGGTCTTTAAAGTAGAGAAATGTTGGAATTCTTTTTTTTATATAATAAATTTATTGTTTATTGGTGTTCAATTTACCAACATACAGAATAACACCCAGTGCTCATCCCGTCAAGTGCCCCCCTCAGTGCCCGTCACCCATTCATCCCCACCCCCTGCCCTCCTCTCCTTCCACCACCCCTAGTTCGTTTCCCAGAGTCAGGAGTCTTTATGTTCTGTCTCCCTTTCTGATATTTCCCACACATTTCTTCTCCCTTCCCTTATATTCCCTTTCACTATTATTTATATTCCCCAAATGAATGAGAACATATAATGTTTGTCCTTCTCCGATTGACTTACTTCACTCAGCATAATACCTTCCAGTTCCATCCACGTTGAAGCAAATGGTGGGTATTTGTCATTTCTAATGGCTGAGGAATATTCCATTGTATACATAAACCACATCTTCTTTATCCATCATCTTTCGATGGACACCAAGGTTCCTTCCACAGTGTGGCTATTGTGGACATTGCTGCTATAAACATCGGGGTACAGGTGTCCCGGCGTTTCATTGTGTCTGTATCTTTGGGGTAAATCCCCAACAGTGAAATTGCTGGGTCGTAGGGCAGGTCTATTTTTACCTCTTTGAGGAACCTCCACACAGTTGTCCAGAGTGGCTGCACCAGTTCACATTCCCACCAACAGTATAAGAGGGTTCCCTTTTCTCCGCATCCTCTCCAACATTTGTGGTTTCCTGCCTTGTTAATTTTCCCCATTCTCACTGGGGTGAGGTGGGATCTCATTGTGGTTTTGATTTGTATTTCCCTGATGGCCAGTGATGCAGAGCATTTTCTCATGTGCATTTTGGCCATGTCTATGCCTTCCTCTGTGAGATTTCTGTTCATGTCTTTTGCCCATTGCATGATTGGATTGTTTGTTTCCTTGGGTTTGAGTTTAAGAAGTTCTTTATAGATCTTGGAAACTATCCCTTTATCTGATAGGTCATTTGCAAATATCTTCTCCCATTCTGTAGGTTGTCTTGTAGTTTTGTTGACTGTATCCTTTGCTGTGCAAAAGCTTCTTATCTGGATGAAGTCTCAATAGTTCATTTTTGCTTTTGTTTCTTTTGCCTTCGTGGATGTATCTTGCAAGGAATTCTTTTTGTGAAGGTAGCATAAGGTTGATTCCAACACCTGACAAATACAACTGCTCGTACTTTCAAATAAACAAAAAGCCCCCCCCAAACAAAAACAAAACCCAATACAAAAACAAAACCCAATAAAACAAAAACCTGAAATGCAAAAACAAAAATGAAAAATAATCCTTATCTACTAGTTTTACATTTGATTACCGATGCATAGAAGAAACTAAATATTAATTCTAAAGTACATCAGAAGTGTAAAACACAATGATCACTTATTGTAAAAAAAATGTGATACAAGTCAGGGAAAAAAAACAGTAAAAAGTTATAAATGGGTTCAACTAATTTTATCCAAAAAAAAAAAAAAATCTTTTTAAAGTTAAAAAGAACTTAGTGCTGACTTAGAAAGGTTAACAATTTCAGTATTAGAACAGAAATTCAAGAATTGTCTGAATATAATTTATGAAGAATTTATAATGTCATAAAGGCAATATTTAAGTCCATGAAAAAGACACTAAGTGGATGATGCTATAACACTTACCTCGTTTTCAAAGGGAGCTGAGAATAGAACTTCAGCTGGATTTCAACCTTACTACTTACATGAAAACACCTAGAAGTTTTTCAAATAAATCAGAAATGCAAGGATCCCTGGGTGGCGCAGCAGTTTAGCGCCTGCCTTTGGCCCAGGGTGTGATCCTGGAGATCAGGGATCGAATCCCACGTCAAGCTCCCGGTGCATGGAGCCTGCTTCTCCCTCTGCCTGTGTCTCTGCCTCTCTCTCTCTCTCTCACTGTGTGCCTATCATAAATAAATAAAAATTTAAAAAATGCAAACATAAAAAGTAACAGAAATATGAAAAGTTGTTTGGAAATTATATGTAGTTTTGGTCAAGGGGAGACTTTGGTTTTAAATCATTAGACACTTTTTATGAAATCTGTTTAAAAGTATTTTTAAAATGCACGAAAGGTGTTATTCTGTATATTGGCAAATTGAACACCAATAAAAAATAAATTTATTATTAAAAAAATAAAATAGGGATCCCTGGGTGGCGCAGTGGTTTGGCGCCTGCCTTTGGCCCAGGGCGATCCTGGAGACCCGGGATCGAATCCCATGTTGGGCTCCCTGCATGGAGCCTGCTTCTCCCTCTGCCTATGTCTCTTACTCTCTTTCTCTCTCTCTCTGTGTGACTATCATAAATAAATAAAAATTAAAAATTAAAAAAAACTTTAAAAAAATAAAATAAAATAAAATAAAATAAAATAAAATAAAATGCATGAAAGGTATAATGAATCTGAGAAATAATTAACATATAGTGTACTATTAATTTCAGGGTAGAATTTAATGTGTCATCAGTTGCATATAATACCCAGAACTTGTTACATCAAGTTACCTCCTGATTGCCTGTCACCCCATCTTCCCACCAACCCCCTTCCAGCAACTTTCACTTTTTTTTAAAGTTAAGAGTAGGCTTGTCTGTTTTTAATCTGATTTTTCCTTTCCTCCCGTTATCTAACACATGATGGCAAAGAGCCTAATGTTTCATGTAGGAAGAGTTTATATAAATCAGGAAAATAAAGATGAGTGACTCAATAGAAACAAAACACAGTATTTCACAAAAATAAATACAATTGGCCAATATATCTACATGTTCACCAAAAATTCAATGATTAAGGTGTGTTTTCTACCTGTGCAGTTGGCATGGATTTAAAGGTTTAATGATACCAAGTATTGACCAGATTGTGAGACATAAGCCACAGAGGGAAATACGATGGTCAAGAAGTATTTCTTACGTCAGTAAAAATGTAAAATTAGCACATTTTAGGAGAATGCTCGGGCCCCATTTATCAGCACTAACAGTCTGTATGTTCTTTTCTTCATCCAGTGGTTCTAGCCATGCATACTCACAGTATTGAGAAGCACATATGGGAAACTCTAACTTAGCTCTCAGGAGTTGGTGTGGGAATGGAAAGGAGTTGGGACACCTTTACTTCCAAACTTACAATGTTAAAAACAAAAACAAACAAACAAAACAAGCTTACAGTGCTCTGTATCATTTGACTATTGGTTCTTGTGTCCATCGTGTGCAAATGTAATCATCCTACATTTAAAAAAAATCGTTAATGAAAATAAGACAATAGCATCTGCTTTAACAAATGGTTGGAAAGATTAATGTTAATATATGTAATATGCCCAGAATATTGGATGGCATTAAGTATTCAGAAAGCAAATGCTTTTTATTAATATAGATTTTACAAAAAAGACATGTTCTAGCTCTTTTCTGCTACTCCTCCCATATTACCTTTCTTAGGTGACCTTTTAGCAAAATCATTAGATGTCTTCATTTCCCTTATCTAAGCAGTATGACCCTAGCCAATCTGGAAAATGAACAGAATTATGGCAGGGTAGGGCAAAGACTAAACAAGGCAACAACTTAAAAAAAAAAAAAAGAATTATTGAATACATTATTCTGAGCTTCTTCTAGAACTGGAATTATTTAATTAACTTTTTTGTCCTATTAATAGATCAAATGGTTTTTAAAACAATCCCCTGGGGTGGGGTGGGGAAGGTGTGAGAGGGGGCAGAGAGGTAGTTGCTCAAGGACCCAGTTTTTAAGGGTAGGAAGAAGCAGGACAGTCTGTTACAAGGGGCTGCAGGGGCATGGGAGCTGGTTAAGAGTTTTGAAAAAGAGAGAGGAAACTCACTGTGAGGAAAGCAGGGACAAAAGAAATATAGCCCCTGCAAGTCCTGTACGCTGGTCCTGATAGGATAATGGTCAGAGTAAGATCAATCTGGGGAGCCCAACCTAAGTACCTATTGTGAAGTGAGAATGAATAAAGACGGGGACTAAAGCTTCATAGATTTCTCTAGGCTGCTTCTTAGAATTCTCACAAAAACGGTAAAGGTACTGAAATAAGAATCCACAATCCCAAAACCTAGCTTTTTCTCAACTTCCCATTTGCTTCAGAATTTCTAAGCCCCTGGACTGGAAACGAGTTGACCTTTCTACCTCAGTCCTGTCTTGAGGATCAAATAGTTTGTGAAAGCGCTTTCTGAAATCCAAGGATTATTCAAGGTTAAGATCCTATCACGGGTTAACATTCTTTTCCAGTTATGTGTTGCCAAACTGGGGAACCTTGCTTAAATAGCCCATGAAAATGCATCATAAGTGCTTTCATAAAGAGTAATCTACAGAAGACACAAAACCAAGTGAAGATTGTTTACCTAGGGTGCTGAGGATGATACCCCAAAAGGGAGCTCAGTAAATGCTCTGACCTGGTGGATATCCTGGGTGTTCTCAGTGCACAGCCTACAATTGTCAGCCCTCAGTTTTTTGTATCCCTCTAAGAAGGGTAGGAAAAGATGCTCTCCTACAGACAACATGGACTCTCTTGAAGCCCCGAAAGAGAGGCAAAAACACTCTGTTGCAGTAAAGTCCTCTCCACACATCTTTGTTTGCACCTGAGGAACAACCTAAACGCATTGGCCTAGAAGTACCAAGATCGAGCTTGGGTTTTAATGTGTCCTGCATGCTATAGTATGCATTCATTTCGTGTTTACCATGGATACCATAACGACTGGTCACAGTAGTAGCTTCCTAATTAGCAATGTTTGAGAATTTTTTTAACTTCCTAATTGAAGATCTAGAAATATAGAAACCTACGTCCTCAGGTCTCAGTTGTATAGAGAAATTCAATTTAATCCTGACTTCTAACACTTCATAGACAATTGCTTTTGTTGAATTGCTGCATTTGTAGTTTGATGATTAAGGTGTGTTTTCTACCTGTGCAGTTGGCATGGATTTCCTTAATCCTGAATTAAGGAATATTAAGGATATTTCCTTAATATCCTGAAAGTTTTAGGCTTTTAGCATAATCCCCCACATTATGAAATTATGATATACCTTATCTATCTCCATCTAATTTTGCTCAGTACTTGGTGAGCTCTTTAAATATGGAAACTCCATTTGCTCTGGAACATTTTAATTTCTTTGATAATTTTCTTCCAGTTTCCCTCTTCTCCCTGAATCCTAGTAGTTAGTTATAGGGTATATCTGAATGATCCTATACTTTTCTCACCATTTCTCTCCTTAAGTACGTTTGTGCCATTGTTGTTGTGCTGCTTAGTAAAGAGACATTTGACTTTATCTTATGTTTCTGTTTATCATTCCTGCTACAATTTAAGTTTTTCCTCTGGAAGTAACTTTTTAAATAGCATCTTGTCTAGAGAACATAGTTGTTAGCTCTTTGAAAATGTTCATAGAATTTTGTTTTTCTGTGTTTGTTTTAGGTATGTCCACCATCCACCCAACATCTTGAAGGCAGTATGTTGTTGCTTTGCTAAATACATGACTGATGACCCTTAGCTATCCCTTTGTAGGAAGGATGGACCACTTAACATAATTATATATTTATAATTTTCTCTTATTAGTCAAAGCCACACAATGAATATTTAAATTACTGCATGAAGGGGGATCAGCCCCCCTGCAGTGAGGGAAAGGATTTGAGAATTTCAAGATTCCTAACACAGCCTTCTACATTATCTTCTATTCATCAATGTGCTGCCCCACCTTCAGATGTGATGCGTCCCCAGCAGAGTCTAGGTGTCTACTCTCTTGATCGCCAACCTCTGTAATTTTACCTTGGGTTGAGGGAAGTCCTCCCAAATGAGGAGGGTGATGGATGGGATTTAGGGTCGTAAAGTGATCCTTCAGATTTTCAGCTCATCCTATTTTCAACCTCACTTTCAGATATACCTGATGGCATCATGCTGTATGTGTCTTAGGGATCTACAAGACAGATGCATCTTCTCAGTTTCTCCCATGACTGCTTACATTCCTTTAAGGCCTTCTCAGTTATTTACTACATGCCTGTATACACTCTGTTTCCAACAGTTTGATGCTTTTGTCCTTTTCCATGTTCTTTGTTCCTTTCAGATTTCAACTGTTCTCAGTTTTATTATCTGTTAGTTGTTCTAGTAAGATTATCAGAAGGCATAGAGCTAAAATACTTGTGCATGATCCATCATATTTAATCATAACCGGAGAAATCTTGAAGGCAGTAAAAGGGTGAGGGGAAGATCAAGACTCCAGCGAATCATGATATCTAAACGTGTTATAGAATGCTCATAAAGCGATCGCTTTTTTACAATACCTCAAAACATTGCATAGTTATCTATTTTGTCATACCCATTCAAGAAAAAAAAAGCCAAATTCTAGGTTTAAAGCACTGGCACCTTGAAAGAGATCATAATCAAATGAAGGTCATAAATAATGGCTTGTTGAGTTTTCCAGATCCTCTGAGAGGAAGTTAAAGAAAACAGTGCTTCTTAGTTAATAAATATTTAAAAGTCCTGTTAAAAATGACTAAGTTTAAAATGCCATAAGAAATTATATCAAGGTATAAATAATTTCTCCCTAATGGCTGGACAGTAGGTTTTGAATAGTTTTCTTTGGGTTTTAAATTAAGGGATGACAAAAAGCATAGGAAGTACAACTAGATATTCAAAAATGGGTCTTTCATAATCTACCTTCTTACTTTCAATGACAGGCAGCATTGGAACTTTTCATTTTTGTTGAAGAACTGGACTTTCTCCCCTATTCACATGGAGATTGAAATGTCAGAGGCATACAGCTGTGCAAGAAAGCCATTCTCAAAGGAGACCCCATATTTATGAGATACCCCTTCCAAATGGCCTACTCTGGATCCCATGGGACATTTCAATAAATTAAATTAAAACCATTGACTTCGGGAAATGAAATTTAAGTAAACAACATTAAACAGCCTTGACAGACACAAGGGAATTATTAGTGTTGTTGTTTCTCCCAAGCTTTTTCCTGTCAAAAGCTTGGCATGCACCTTCTACATTAAGTAAGAGAGGAGAAAACATGGTATATACCGAGAGATTCTGATCTTATTAAATTGCAAGGGTATTACTCATTTTGCCAAGGATTCAGGCCCTAAATCCTGAGGCTGTCCAAAGACCTGAGCACAGCTCCTACCAATCGATGTCCACACACAATCATTCTTTCAGCTCCCACACAACACATTAAAGCATAAATGATGCCACCTCCTCAAGCATTACATCCAGAACTCCAATAAATAACACCTGTCAATGAAAGTAGCTCTTAAAGGGCCATCACATCCTCTGGCTACCCCTCACCAAGAATGGAAGGAGCAGGGCCTCATCCAGTCAGGCTTCAGAACATTGCTCCGCAAAGTATGCTTTCTGCTACTGTTCTATGAACCCTCAACATTCATGTGAGGGAGTTGCAAAGACATCTGTTTTGAAATCATGATGCTAATTGTCCTAAAAGTAAAATATTTTTATTATGACAGCTAATTTGAAGAACAGCTAAATAGATCCTAGAATAGACAGCTAAAAATCATCAGAATATTTTTATCCTGTTTCTCCTTATGAAGGAAGTCATATCTAAGAAAATTTTAGACTCCTCCAAAAAGTATTTCTAAGTCAAAGAACTGCTTAACAAATGAGCTCAGAAATGGCTGCCAATTGCTCATAGAGCTAATCAATGTCCCCCACCCCAAACATACCTCTCAGTTTCTTACACACATAGCATTAGTAGCGATATTTTTGAGAATACAAATGCTTACATCTTTTTAAACATAATTGTTGTGTAGAGTGATGAGATATTCAAAAATAGTAATAGTTACCATGTTCCCTTTTTAGTGTTATTGAGGTAGAGTTGACCATTCAAAATTGTATTTAAGGTGTACAACTTGATAATTTGATGTATACACTATGGGGAAAAAATCACCACAATCAAGCTAATTAATGTATCCATCACCTCATACAGTCATCATCTTTTTGGGGGGAGGGATGTACACCATGAGAATTCTTAAGATGGACGCTCTTAACAAAGTAAGTATACAATACAGTACTGTTACCTGTAGGCAGTGTTATACACATTAGATTTCCAGAATGTACTCATTTTGTAAAACTGAAACTTTGTACCCTTTAACCAAAATCTTCCCAATTTCCCTTCTTCCCACAGGCCCTTACAACCACCATTCTACTCTGCTTTCATGGGTTTCACTATTTTAAGTACCATATACTTGTGATATCATGAAGAATTTGTCTTTCTGCATCTGGCTCCTTCCACTTAGAATAAGGTCTTCTAGGTTCACCCAGGCTGTTCAAAAGACAGGATTTTCTTAAGACTGAATATTTCATATGTATATTATGTATCATTTATAATTATATATAAATATTACTTATGTGTATGTATGTGTAAGTCTTTGGAGATCCTTGGGATTTAGGGCCTGAATCTTTGGCAAAATGAATACCTATATAAATAATACAGAATATATATCTATCCTATTTATATATTTTTATATCATATATGCACACATGCATTTTCTTTGTCCATCTGTCAAGGGATAGGTTGTTTCATATCTTGGCTCTTATGAAATCAGTGCTGTAATGAGCATGGAGATACAGAGGTCTCTTCAAGATCCTGTTTCATTTCCTTCAGATATAAATCCAGAAGTAGAGTTGCTGGATCATGTAGTAATTCTATTTTTAATTTGAGGAAATTTCATACTGTTTTTCATCACAGCTGTACTAATTTGCATTCCCATCAACAGTGCACAAAATGATCCCTCTACTCCATGTCTTCCCAACATTTGTTATCTTTTGTCTTTCTGGTAATAACCATTCTAACAAGTATAAGGTGATATTTTATTGTGGTTTTGATTTGTATTTCCCTGATGATTAGTGAAGTTGAGCACCTTTCACTATACCTGATAGCCATTTGCATGTTTTACTTTTAAGAAATGTCTATTCAGGTCCTTTACCCATTTGGTAATTGGTTTCTTGCTATTGACTTGTAGGAGTTCCTCCATATTTTGGATGTTAATCTCTTCTCAAATAGGATTTGCGAATATTTTCTCCCACTCCATAGATTTTCTTTCCACTCTGTTGGTTTCCTTTGTTGTGCAACTTTTTAGTTTGATGCAATCCCATTTGTCTATTTTTGCTTTCATGGTCTGTGACTTTAGTGTCCTATTCACATTAATGCCAGGAAAGTATTATCCTCTCTTTCACTATCACTCTTCATCCAGTGTTTTCCTACATTTTCACTGCTTTTCTCAATTTTTCCCACTTTTTTTCATACCACATATTTTTTTTCATAGCACATATTTAAAATGATATCACTAGAGGTTTATGTAAGATACTGGGGGGGGGAATGGGATGTTTGATTACTCTGAAAAGCAAGTGTAAGGACATGAAACAGACTAATTAAAGAATCACAATGAAAATCTGAAGAATAACCACCTCCTTTCAGTGCTAACAGAGTTTTTAAAATGTATATCCTGAGACCAATAAAAACGGAAATACAACAAACTAAAAATTATGGGATGCAGCAAAAACAGTTCTAAGAGGGAAGTTCATAGCAATAAATGCCAAAACTAAGAAATTAACATCTCAAAGAGCCTAACTACACCTCAAGGAACTAGAAAAGGAACAAATTAAACCTAAAGTTACAAGGAAAGAAAGATCAGAGTGGAAATAGAAACTAAAAAATAAAATAGAGGGGATAAAAATCCAGCTTAGTTTCATTTATTTATTTAGAGCTGGATTTTCAAAGAGAAACAAAAGCCTTTAAGCTAGAGTCACCATGAAAAAAAAAAAAAAACTCAAAATTAGAAATGAAAGTGGAAAGGTTATAACTGATACCATAGAAATAGGAAGGATCAAAAATCTACTTTGAACAATTATAGCCCAAGTTAGACAATCTAGAAGAAATGACTATATTCCTAGACACACACAACCTACCAAAATGAAATCATTAAGAAATATAAAATTAGAATTGACTAATTACTACTAAGGAGATTGAATCAGGAATCAAAAACAACCCAATGAAAGTCCAGGACCAGATGGCTTCCCTGGTGAATAGTACTAAACATATAAAGAGAATTAATATCAGTCCTTCTCAAACTCCCAAGAAAAAGAAAGAGAGAGAGAGACAGAAACAGAGAAATACTCTCAAATTCATTTTTCTGAGCCCAGCATTACCTTGAGAGCAAAACCAAAGACAGTACAAGAAAATTACAGGCCCACGTCCCTGCTAAATATGGATGCCAAAATCCAAAACAAAATATTAACAAGTGAATTCAACAATTCATTAAAATGATCATATACCATGATCAAGTTGGATTTATTCTAGGAGCACAAGGATGGCTCAATATCCATAAAACTTAACATGATACACCACATTAACAAAATGAATATAAAAGTCATCATCATCTCAATAGATGCAGGAAAAAATGTGACAAAATTCAGCATCCGTTCATGATAAAAGCTCTCAACAAAGTAGGTATAGAAGGAACATACCTCAACATAACAAAGACCATATGAACAAACCCACAGCTATCATACTTAATGGTGAATAACCAAAAGCTTTTTCCCTAAGAGCAGGAACAAAAACAAGGATGCCTATAATCACTATTTTTACTCAACATACTATTGGAAATCGTAGCCAGATTAAAAAGACAGCAAAAAATAAAAAGTATCCAAATCAGGAAGAAAGAAGTAAAATTGTCACTATTTGCAAATACTGTTTACTGAAAACCGTAAGACATTGATGAAAGACAAATAAATGGAGAGATTATTGTTAAAATGTTCACCCTCCACAAAGAAATCTACAGATTCAATGTAATCCCTATCAAAACTCTAATGGCATTTTCCACAGAATTATTATGACAATCATTTCACAATATATAAAATCATTGTATAGTGCTGTAGGTCAGTTGTATCTAAATTTTAAAATCCAGTGGCTGTATTAAATAAAAAAGTAAATATTCCAATAGCTGTGTAGTTGTGTCTTAAAATTTGTTACATTTTACTTGATGCTTTAGAGGACAACAATCAATCAAGCCTACTGGGTGAGATAATGGACACAGAGTTAAAAGCAACCCATAGAGCAATGTATTCTGAGCTCCTGAACTTGCAAGGAAAGAGAATAAATCTCAGAAAAATTCATTTGAGGTATAGAATTTAGTCAACGCAGAGTGAGAATTGGCTCTAGTTCTTCACGTTTCTGGTTGGATGTTATACAATAATGTCCCATCTCACTGTGATGTCTAAGTATCGTATCAGTCTACGCAATGGAAGAAGATCTAGCTTTTGGTAGTTTTTATGCTCCATCTCATGAGGGGAACCTGGGCAGCATTCACAAGGGAAGTTTCATATTTCTATCAATCCATCCCATTAAATAAACCCTGTTCATGGACATCTCTGAATGATGCCACAAGAACCCTCACTAAAATTAGGTAGTTTCTACTGTTGGATCTGGGGCTCAGAGAGGTCAGAAAACCAGTGGGGTGGGGGGGGTTAGGGGGAATCTTCATTGATCTCAGACAGTTATGAGAGGGTTAGCAATGCTAAGCATTGTATCCATACAGAGGTGTATTCAAAAATCAAATAGGATAAGTGACATTAGAATTTTTTCTTATATTGTTGACACACAGAGGAAAGGAAAGCTTCTTCAGGACCTTCCAACAAACTTACCTGTGTGATTTGCCATAACTTGGTTGAAGGCCCACTAACAGTTGTGTAGAAAGGGCCTTCCAAGATTACGCTGTCAGAGAATGGGACTTTTGCAAAGGCAGAGAAAGCACCTCCAGAAACCCACTCCTCTATAAAAGCAATGAGGCCACTTGCTTTATTATTTCTGCATTGAAAGCATTCCTAAACAATAGAGGTACAAGACCAGAGAGGTGGTACCGCTGACTAATGTCCCAAAGTCCATCAATGGTAGAAAAGATAGAAACATATGATGCTGGCCTCAGATTCATGAACAATTACAATAGAGATTTTATGAGGCTATTTTGAAGATTAAGTCATTAATTTCAGCATAGACGTTTATAGGGTTGAGAAAAAAAAGTTATTTCTTTAAATCCATGTTCAATCATTTTGCCTAGAATGTTCTATAAAGTATAAATCTCAAATCATGTTGAAAATGGAAGCTTATCCTACTATATTTTAAATACTTTCACAGTGTTACTACGGTGGATGTTAATATTTAAAGTTTACCATAGTTGTTTAAAATTAATGTTATGAGTATATTTCAAGAGGAAGAAATGCCAAATCTCAGAAGTGAAAAGGTTGGGCCTCTCAACCTCTGAAAGGCCGATGGCCTCTGATAATCCTCTTGTGTTCAGTGATAATCTTGGTGCCCCAGAAGAGAGGAAAGTAGTAAAAATCAGGCAGCTTGAGGCAAAGCATTCATAGATTCTAAAAAGAGCTCAATCACATGACTTGGGGATTGTGCCTTCTTAGAACCTAGCTACTAAAAGTGTGCTCTGTAGACCAGCAGCATCAACACCTCCCAGGGCTTTGTTAGAAATGCAGACTCTTGGGGTGTCTGGGTGGCTCAGTCAGTTAAGCATCTGACACTTGATCTCAGCTCAGGTCTTGATCTCAAGGTTGTGAGTTCAAGGCCCCAGCATGAAGCCTACTTTAAAAAAAAAAAATGCAGGCTTTCAGATCCCATTGTGCAGACTTACTAAATCAGACTGAGGACTTAAGTAAGGTCCATGGGTGATTCCTGTGCATGTTAAAATTTGAGAAACTTTGCCTTAGAAAAGGGAACAACTTCCTTTTTCAGAGGTGGTAGCAGGTTTGAAGAGGATAAATCCTTGGACAAGAACTCCATAATAGGAGTAGGAGATTAATCCCAATCTGGTCTCCTCAACCTACTGATGTCATTAAAGATCCTAGAACTGTATGTACAAAGTAGAAAAATACACCAACATGTCTAGCCCAGTGCCTGGGAAACATAAGGGTACAGTCAGTGAATACAGATTTAATATGCCCTTTCTACTAAATTCCTCTCCAAACTAGGCTTCAAATAATTAAGTACTTGCCGGATGGGTCCCACTGTTTCATTCACACGTTCTTTCCAGGGACATTTTTAGTGTCTGCTGTTTACCAGGAATTTGCCAAGACACTTCCAGTACTTCTTAGCAATATTTCTGCATTGAGATATTTCTTTTAAATGGTTCTTTATAGTAGTGCTAAAAGCTTATAGAGTTTTTTAAAAACTGAGTTTATAATATAAAATGATGTATAGGACATTTGCAAATGCCTAATTTTATTAAGTGTGATTGAAACAGAAAATCCAAAGTAACAGTTGCTTAAGCAAGTAGAAATTTCCTTTTCTTTCATGTAAATGTTGGCGGTCCAGGACTGAGCACTGAGGACAGGCTTCTTTCTTTCCCATTGCCCTCCCCCATACTTGCCAGCATGGTTTCCACATACAGTAGAGAAAGAAGGGAGAAGTAGAACATCCCCTTCCTTTTAGGACTCTTTCCAGAAGTTTGCTCCCCTCTGCCATTTACATTCACTGACCATGACTTACATAGCTACATCCAGCTCCCGAGGGAGCCTGGACATCTAGTCTTCATTCTAACTGGTCATGTGCCCATTATAACAAAGAAGCCACATGAAGTTTTTCCTTCTAATTAGATAAGATATATTATGTGATGATTCATGATGAGTGCTTGTTGCTTAATAGGATTTCACAGCATCTCCCTTTCCCTTTAACAGTTTGTCCAGTCTCTATACTAACAAGAGGCCTTGAGAAGAAAACCCATGAACTTCTGCTGCTGTGAGCTCTAACGTTCTCTTTCATGCAGAACTGACCTCCAGGAATCTCTCCATAAGGTCTGGCCCTCTTAGGACTACTGTTTCCAAATTTCCTTGCAATACCTCTTAATGCACATGTCCTTGCATTTGTATCTAAAACTAATTAAGGCAGACTGACAATTCGTTATAACTTCCTAGGTGTTTTTAAATAATACTTTATCCTGTAATAGTCTCAGAACGTGGCTTCTGATGCTCTGAAGTCTGGCTCTTGTCATAAAAACAAAACAAAACAGACACACCTCAGTTCCAGGTCTATTGTCTTAATAGCACGTTTGAGGAATCAGTTTTGATATACTGATGTGGAGCTTGGATACCTTTGTTTTTCTCTCAAAAATCCTTGCTCTAAAGCCAGGAGAGGGACCCAGGACTGCAATGTTCTCAAAGCAGGTTGTAATGGGGGAACACATTGGTTACGATAGTTACATACATTATTTGTCCAGCTCAACAAACTAGCACATCTGGGATTTATCTTCAAGCTAATGTAGAACTTTGTGAGAACAGTTTGGAAATACCTGGTTTAAGTCCTAGGTCACTATTCCTTTTCTATACAACACCAGCATATCTATACTAGGAGAGGAGGAATAATCCAGGCAAAGGTCCCCTTCTGATGTGTGTGCTATAGATTTTGGATACCTCCACTAGAAAAAACCCAAAACCAAAAACAAACAAACAAACAAACAAACAAAAACAAAAACAAACAAACAAACAAAAACTGTTTAGTAGTTCCCCTGAGGCAGGAAGTTTTCAGTCTGGGTACAGGTTGCAGTAAATCTAACAATCCTTTCTGGTGTCGTTGTTCAGTATTCTCACACAGGCCACAAGGAAGCCACCCCTATTATTAGCACAGATGCTCATTTCCAATAAGCAAACAAATATTCCTGGATGGAGGTGGGAGGAGGAGGCGGGGTCAGGGCTTAGGAGCATTCCAACAACTGAAGATCCATACCCACGGCAGAAAGCCAGAACCAATGTAGACAGCATCTTGACATTGTTTTACATTACTTTTGATTTAAAGTGGGGGAATCTGGAACCCTTCCAACCAGTCTTCATCTTGGTGTCCTGAAATTTACACCCATTGTAGTTCAAATAATTGAAATAAAATCTGATCCCGGAAGGGATGCTTCCCTAATTTTGGCAGATCTGAAAACAGTTACAAAATGTTTCGATCAGGGAACTGGCATGATCAAAACAATGTTTTATGAAGATCCATCCCTCCTAGGTAAGAAAAAAACAGAATCGTTACCATTCCTATTACAACATAAGAATTTAAAATATACGTGTCAGTAAGGCATCTTTCATGTGTAGTTCAACTCAGATGCATTTAAAACACATCTTTCAAGCATTTATTGAGGTAATTTAAAGAATCTGTCTCCTGGGTAGAATTTTTATCTATTTAATGACATTGGTCTTCCTAATGGATTCTGGAGTACACTTGAGTAGATACATACACTTGAGATGGAGTACATTTCCATCTGCCAATTAGTGTTCTTGCCATCTTCCCCTGGTTCGGTAGAGAACTGACCTTGTCATTTGTCATGAAAAACAGCCTCTTGCTCTCTTAAGTTCTATAAATAGAGCTAGCCAGTCACCTCAGTATGATCTTTGACTCTGCTTTCCCCCTTTCTAGCTGCCTACATCCAACAAGTCCACCTTGCTTCCAAGAGGTTGCTCACATCAATTCCTACCACTCCATTGACTGCCCTACCTCAGTCTTTGGTTTTTGTCAAATATGCCACTATGGCTTTCTTCTTATAACTGATTGTGTTCATCACATATAGATCTTCTGAGGTACAGCCTTGAAAATGCTCCTCTTCAAAGCCCTCCAGTGGTTCCAGGTGACTCATAAAATCTCTAAGGTGAAGGGATTGTTAGATCTACACATCTGAATACATATGTATTAATAGTACATTATTTCATAAAAATCAAGTTATAGAAGATCAACTACAGAAACAAACAACAGATCAGAGGGCTCCCAAGGAAGCCAGGAGGAATAGCAATAATTCTTCCCAATGACTTCTGCTAGGGCTCCTACCCCCCACAAACCCTTTAGGAAAAACCCAAATCATGTCTCCGAGTCCTATTTTGAAAACCACTAGGGATTTTATATTCTATTATTTCTTTCTGGTTTTTACATTTTATGATTTTATTAATTATTTATTAATTAATGCATATTAATTAATGCATATAAAATGAGAAACTTCAATAATTCCTATACTTTCAAGACTCAAATAAAATGCCCCAACTGCTGAACCTTCTAATGTACTATAATCACTAACTTTTTTCTTTTTTTTAAAGATGTTTTTATTTATTTATTTATTTATTTATTTATTTATTTATGAGAGAGAGAGAGGGTGAGAGAGAGAATGCAAGTAAGTAAGCAAGCAAGCAGGGGAGAGTGAGATAATCCCACTCTCTGCACTCAACACAGAGCCCAGCCTGAAGCAGGGCTTGATCTCATGACACTGACATCATGACCTGAGCTGAAATCAAGAGTTGGATGCTTAACCAACTGAGCCACCAGGAGCCCCTCACTTACTTTTCATTTAACTCCTCAGATTAGCTCAAACTTATCTTATGGTGGTTTTCACCTTCTATCCTGAGACAAACTGAGAAATTCCTTAAAACCAGGGACTTTGCTAAATCTATCTGGTAGGAAAGAACCTTCAAACTAATGATTTATCTAACTGAACTAGGTAGACTGTAACCTTTGGGCACATCCCAGAAAATTTCAGAGATCAAGGAGGACCTACTCTGCTCCCTTACAATTTGGAAAACATTTCAATTAAATGACTATAAGGGGATCCAGTAGCAGTAAATAGGCTCCTAAATAAAGAGACTTTGGCCAAAAACATAATGATGTGATGTTAGAGAATCTATAATACCACCTTCACTTCTGACACCAATCCTAAGTTCAGGGGTCCCCAAAACCACAGTGGGATTCAAGTACTCTCTAAGCAGACTCAGAACTCACTGAAAACTTTTGTACTTGCAGTTATGGTTTATTACAGTATAAAGATATAGTTATCAGCCAAAGGAAGAGACACATGGGACAAAGTCTATGAAAGTTCCAAGCACAAAGTTACCAGTTGCCACCTCCCAATGGAGTGAGTCATGGATAACACAACTTTTCCCAGCAATGATGAGTGACAACATTGAGCCCTGGTATCTAGAGTTTTGTTTTGTTTTGTTTTGTTTTTTAAGATTTATTTTAGAGAAAGTGTGAGCAAGTGAGCAGGAGAGGGAGAAAGAACCTCAGACAGACTTCCCACTGAGTGCAGAGCCTGTTCCCCCCCAGGGGGGGCGGGGACCGGGGTTGGGGGGTGCTCAATCTCATGAACATGAGATCACAACCTGAGCCAAAACCAAGAGTTGGTTGTGTAACCAACTATTCTACCCAAATGTCCTAGTATCTAGAGTTTTCATGGGGCTCATCATATAGGCATAGTTGACTGTACTGTCCCTGATCTCCATTTCCAGCCCCTCTGGGAGTTAAGCTGATTTTGCATGACTCAAAGTCTCCACACTAAGTTGCATCATTGGATTGTATGAGGACCTTGAGTCACACTAGATAAACAAAGACATTTCAAGAGTTTCAAGATTATCTTCCAGAATCCAAACGCAAAGATCTGGGCAAAGTTAAATTCTTTACTACACAAATGGCTAATCTATCCATTAGATAACTGGAAAATACAAATGGGGAAAAAAAAAATCCTTACCCAGAAGCAACCTCTTTCACAGCTCAGATTTAGCGACATAGAATGAAAGGAGAATGGTGTGAGTGTCAGATCCTGAGCTGCACCTATGGTTAGAAAGTGGGCATTCAGTTTCTTGCTTAGTCAATCTGAAACATTCTGATTTTAGTCTCAAGAATATTGGTATGACACAGGATTAAAGGAAAGTTGAAACCGCTGATTCTAACCCAAGCATGGCATTCATGGAGTGTTATCTCCTTTTAAAGGTAAGTAGCCTTTCTAAGACCTTCTGCCTTGGAAGAAGTATCTTAACCCAAGATCAAAATAGTAGAGAAGACGTTAGACTGTTTGGCGGGACATTTCTAAGAGGCTTCTCCTTTCCCTTTGGCTAGAATTAGCCAAATTCCCCACACTACTGGCTGGGGAAGCATAGATAAAGTACTTTTCTGTAAGGGGAGATAGGAAGCTCTATTGGCAACACCTGCCCCCCCCCCCCCACACACACACACACAGCCACAGCTCACTCAGTCTCTATCCTTAAAGGACTTATTTCCCAGCCCTAAGACGGCAGCCGTACATGAGAGCTCTTCCCCTTCTACACCCGAGTCTCTCCCAGTGCTTGGGCACTACTCCTATTTGCTAACCAAGGTTTAGTCCAAAAAATTTTCTTATGAAAGATCCAGTTACCCGGGGAAATGAGTATATCATTTGTTTTCAAATTGAGTAATGACAATAAATCGCAGTATTAACTCACCTTGAATTAAAACTAAAATTAAACCCGGATTTTAAAAGCACAACAAAAAACAAAAACAAAAACAAAAACAAAAACAAAAAAAAAAAATAAAAGCACAACAAGAAATGGGTAGGAAATATCAGAAAGGGAGACAGAACATGAAGACTCCTAACTCTGGGAAACGAACTAGGGGTGGTGGAAGGGGAGGAGGGCGAGAGGTGGGGGTGAATGGGTGACGGGCACTGAGGGGGGCACTTGACGGGATGAGCACTGGGTGTTATTCTGTATGTTGGCAAATTGAACGCCAATAAAAAATAAATTTATTATAAAATAAAATAAAATAAAATAAAATAAAATAAAATAAAATCACAACCAGAGATCTGGGCTCCGTGCATTTAGGGTAATATCAGAGCACAGTTCTTTTCATAAAAGTCCTCCAAGCCATCTGATCCAGACTTCTAGCTTAGAACCCTAATTCATACTAGTAAAACAACCTGTACACTGAAAACCAAGTTCAGATTAAGACCTCTGCCGGAGGACTATGTTTTCTTAGATCTGCTTAGGTAACTTCATTTTAAATACTTAAGATGTTCAAAGTTCTCCTCTGAGAAGAACTGTAACTATAGGATCTCTTTGACTTTGCACATATAAATAACCAGTCATCTGGACACCTGGGACTCAAAGAACCACTGGTGTTAGAACAGCTAAAGTTTAAATCAAAACAGAAGACTGATGAGACCAGGTGATGGCCCGCAGCTGGCACTCTCATCTACCATCCGAGGCAGTGTGTAGGATTACAGCTCCTTTTGATAACTGGCAGGTTCTACTAGACAACCGATGCCTGCCCTAGGATTCAGCAGTCCTACTTCTAAAACCTACAGCAGGAATGCAAATACATACACACATCAAAACACATGCACAGAGATGATCAGAGCAGCATTTTTCATAGTAGCCCCAAACTGGGTTCAGAACTGATAAATTGTGAGGTGTTCACACAAGGCGTCATGAAGCAGCAATGAAATGAGCAAAAATACCGCTGCACGTGACAACACAGAGGAACGTGATTGTGAATCAAAGAGGCCAGACACCACAATGAACTACGGGATTCCATTTATACCAAGTCCAAGAGCAGGTAAGGCTAATCTATGGCAGTCGCGGAATACCAGGTACTTTTGTTGAGGTGGGAGGTCCCTGGGGTGCTAATCATGATTCCTTCACCCTTGCTGCAGTTTCACTAGTGATCCACTTTGTAAAAGTTCATCACACTGCGCACGTTTGCTTCATATGTATTTTACATAGGTTTTTGTTTAATAGGTCTTAAAAAGAGAATGAGAACCCCCTAATAAAAACTTCTGTGACTATTCTAATGGGGTCACTCACAAGAGGCTACCCAGCAATACCTGGGACCTTGACAAAGTAGATCATAGGCAGTAGGTGATGGGGGAGGGGGACGCCCCCCCCCGATAGGAATTTTCTAGATTCTAAGGAGTCTCTAAATCCTCAGTCTTCACCATTCACATAGAGGATGCTTGACCCTTCCTGCTGCTCTAGGAAACAGGTGGACCTCCTGACACCAGCCCTGCTGACTCCTCTGACCAATCACATCTCTTTGGAATGCCCCAGATATGCTAACCCCATCCCTAACCTGCCAGCAATCTTGGGGTGCTCACGAAAAAAACAAAACAAACAAAAAAAAATAAAAATAAAAAAACCTTGTTCCTTCCCCTGTGTGCATTTTTATCCCTCATTTTCTACCTAGAAGACTTTTTAAATTATGACGTCCAGTCTTCTGAATGGTGACGGTAACAACTGGCTGTAAATAGACAAAGGGTCATCCTTGGGGGACATAGGGAGCCCACTGCTGCAACACCAGGACACATGATACAGGCACTAAGACAATGCACAACCATCCAATTCAAGAGTTTCCCCAAATAAATGCATCTTGGCCTTTGCTGATTCGTCTAATGACAGGAAACAGGGACTCACAGGAAAAGTCTAAGTTATGCCCTGACAAGTGCCAATATGGCTAGACTTCGAGTAATCCCTGACACTAATGTGGTGTGGCCCACATGCCAGGAAATGTTGAAAGAGATGTGTCGCATGCAAGTGACAGAGACCGAAAGGCTTATCTCATCCTGCTGACAAGTCTCACAGGCTGGATATCGGCCTCCACATATGCAGAGGCGGCAGGGGTCACATGCGTCACTACAGAGACGAGGTCAAAGAGAAATAAACCCCGGCCGGGCCATCTGGCTTTGGATCCTGTACTTTACCTGGTGCAGCACCCCCTTCCGAGGGGGGAGAGGAGCGGTGGCAGGTGTCCCCTGCTCTTGGAAAGTGGAGCATTTCCAAGCTGAAAGGAAAAGCTCAGAAAAGCTGAATTCCCTTCCCAGCTTTGTTAGTGAAACCCAGGAAGGATGCAGGACTTTTATGGAAGTGAGGGGACATGAAGCAGACTCTTGGGGAGCAGGGGAAGCCTGTGCAGCCTTGCCTTCCCCCCACCCCGGGTCCCGCGCGGGGGCTGGGACAGCCCGTAGGCCGGGGCCTCCCTGACCCCCTCAGCACCACCCAGGCCCTCGGGCTCCCTCCTGGCTGAGGGCCCGGAGCCCCCGGAGCACGGGGCAGGTTCTCCATTGTCCCTATGCTCGGTCACGGACCAAGTGGGCTTGCATCTCAAACGTTAGTACTTGTTACCAGGACGCTTTGCACACACGCACACACGCACACACACCTTTTTCTCAAGGCTCACCCAAAGCTGGACATTGGGGCTTCACTCTATGGTGTCCTACTCGCCAGTGCCCTCTGCCCAAAAACAAAATTCCGCTATTAAAGTCGAGGTACCATGTAGACCTCTCCTTTCCTGAAGTTCCCCAGGACCACTGTTCCCAGCATGCTGCTGTCCCAATCGAACAGTAATTTGGGGCATCAAAAGGAGCCTGCAGACCCAGTCACTTCTCTCTCAGAAGCTTCCTCTGGGACACTTAAATTTGTGACTCCAAATACAAATGGCAAGAAGGGCACTTCTATCGCCCCTTTGCTCACCTGGAGGCAGTGTCCACCTTCCAGATATCAGTGGAACTGCTAATAGGAAGCTGCCGACCTGCAGCCTGAACCCCTATCTGGTGCCCAATCTCATGTTTATGGAGAGGCCACCATGCGCCCCAAGCTGTGATGTACTATGCTATGCACCCAACTGTGAGATGATCCTCAGAGGCAAAGACCACCAGTCTCTATGAAATCAAGCCGCAGTGATTTTCTCAGCACTGTGAAATGAATACTCTCAACACAAAATTAATGTACACGCACGCACACAAACACAACACCACTCATGGAATGCAAACGGAGAACAAACATCTTACTAAATGACGTGCTGTGGGTTAGGACCTCATGGCCTAAATTACTTTATTGGGGAACACTGTCCAGAAATGAGTGGGGGGACCTCCCTCAAAGGAGCATTTCTGGCCCCTTCCTGCCGTCGCTAAGCCGACTGCTCTGCAAGGATGGCAAAACTCAACAAAGCTCCCATTGCTTTTCCTGAAATCTGCTTTCCTCCGGGGACCTTGGTCTACCCTGGCTTACAGTAAGCTCAGCATTAAAGGCTCAGCCGATGGAAGCCAGAAATGTTTCAACTCTTCCCGAGACCAGATGGATATGCTCCTCCCTGGGATATGATAGGAGTCAGCCCTCTCCTCTGGCTGCTGCATATCCCACCTAAGATTAAAGATAAACTGTGTATCTCTGGCCTCCTGCTTCCTTAGTCGGTTCTGAACTACAGTGGGGCAACGAGGGTCCTTATTTGGAGAGCCCCCTCCATGTCACTCCACTGCCATAAAAGCCTCCCATACAAAGACAAATGTTTCTCCGGTAGGTTTAGCAGCATGGCTCAGCAGCCTCGAGGTCTCCCCCTGCTATTACTTCTCTATAGTGGGTTTTGCTGAAAATGCTTTATTATTTTGCCACTTGGAGTTGCCTCTGGTTCTGCTCAAAGACCATAGGTCCTTCAATCAGTGATCCTCCACAACGGCTACCCTTCCAAGGCAGCCACTTAAACGGAAGCTCTCCAGAATAGCTTTTCACTTTGATTGGAACAGCAACAGAAACCCCAGCAGATTATCACAACTATATCTGGCGTAACCATCAGGAAAGTAATCTAGTATTGTTTTAATTTTTTTCCAGATTCCCAAAGATATTTTTCTTCTGCTTTATATCACCCAAGCCCTCCTTTGATTAGGCAGCTTACATAGGGACAAGCCAACAATACATCCCCTTCTCATCCCTCTATCACTGAGGAGGCATTAAAAATTCAACTGCCTCTTCTCGGTGAACAATTATCTCACTCATTGGCTTGATTCACTGATCTCTTAATGACAGCTTTCCTGCTGTTTCCTTTGAATGTTTAAAATATGAAACAACCCTGTCTTGTCAAGCTGAAAACTGTGGCTGAGTTTTTAGTAGCTGTTTCCAATAAATAATTTCAAAGGGTTTCAAATTACCCATCATCTGACAGCTCTAGGGAAGATTTTTTCATCCTTCGGGCACAAAAAAAGCCATTTCTAACCACTGCACTGTCCCACTGATTACCCTCAATGATTTTCAAAATTGGTTCCATTCTTCTAAAAGAACCTGTCTCTCCATCAATATTGACAGGTGCCTTGAATGAACACATGCTCAGGGAGGGCTGTATGTGACAGTCCTTCCATGGCAAGGATGAGTTAGTAAATGGGTTATAAAGATTAGAATGGGATACTGATCACATTTCTATGGTACTTTATGAAAAAGACACATGGGTTACAAAGAAAAACTAGGATGGTGGGGGGGCGGGGGGCGGGGGCGGGGGACTTCCAGTAATTTCTAATGGCGGGAAGCCGAAGTAGTATCTACACAAAAGGGAGAGTCAACTTGCTTAAACATTCTGATTAGGGAAAAGTTGCCATGGCTGGATGTTTGGGCTCAACCTGTCACCCTGGCTTTCTTCCTTCCTTCGCACAGAAGGATGGACAGGCCAACTCCTACAGGGGAGTTAGAGAGGAATGCAGTCTTCAGTGCCTACCTAGTTGGTGAAGGAAGGCTGAGATCACAAACTCTGTAAGGAACAGGTTCTAAAGAATCTTGAGAAATGAGAGTTGACTAAAACAGAGAAGGTGTAAAACTAGAAAATATAGCCTTTTGATATCTTTACGACCAGAGGACCCGAGGTCAAATGCCAAAACCTAAAAAGAGGTGGAAGGAGATAGTGGCGGACAAACTCGAATCCTAACTAATCCAGAATTAGTTAAGTCTTGTCTAGGAATTAACGAATCTTTTTACAAGGTTATCTTGAAGCTGAAAAATAAGAACAAGGCTGAATTCGTTTTGATGGCCCAAATTAGCAAGAAGAAATACTAAAATGCCTCTGTGTACATTTCATTAAATCTTATAGTATGTCTTATTGATATTGACCTTTTTAAAGTACAGTTAAGCCCAGCAATTTTTTTTTAAAGGAAAGCCATGCTATTAGACAAACCTATGAGCTAAACCCAGGAAATAAAGTGCTTCCTGGACTCAAAGAATGCACATACTAATTGCAAAAATACCCATAATATCTACCTTAATAGATACTCTAGTGAACTACGGAGATTCTTTTTCCTTGCATATCATCACCACTGGTTAAAAACAAAATAAAAAGGGGGGAGGCTCCCCTTCCATTGCTCTTGATCTCACCATTTATCTAATTACATGAACCAGAGACCTAACAGTCTTCCAATCCTTACCCCCAAATTTGGTCTCTCACCGTGTTTATTGATGTGACCACCTCACATATTTTAATTAAGCTGGTCTACGTGTCTGGAGCAGCCACTGCCACCATCGCCATCACCACCATCACCCCAATTCACATCGTTGTCCAGGTGACTGGAGTAGCTTCTTTTTTTTTTTAAGATTTATTTATTCATGAGAGACACAGAGAGAGAGAGAGAGAGAGAGAGAGAGAGGCAGAGACACAGTTAGAGGGAGAAGCAGGCTCCACACAGGAGCCTGACGTAGGACTCAATCCCAGGTCCCCAGTATCATGCCCTGGGCCAAAGGTGATGCTAAACCGCTGAGCCACCCGGGTGCCCTGGGGTAGCTTCTAATTGCTCTGCCCACATGCACCCTGGCACTCCTGGTTCCAGAGTGACCGCTCCAAAGTACAAACTGTATCCTCCCCACCCCAGGCCAAGAAACCCTCTCCCCTTCATCATGCAATCCCTTGAAAGGCCATGCTCCCTGCCACAGTGCTTTAAAATAAGCAATGCCAATCCTTCTGCCCTCGTTCATTGCTCTACATCTCCCAACTCTTACTCAACCTTTAGAAGCTGACCATATATTATGTTTTTAATTGGTCCCATAACAGGTGAAATTTTACATTTGTTTATGTGATTATTTGATTAACCATCATCTCTCTGACCAGGCTATGGATTGAAATATGTGTTGAATGGATTAATAAGTTCATAAAAAATTAAAAGTAGGGTGCAAAATGAGATTAATAAAAATGGCCAAAGACTGATTTACAGAAACAGCCTTTGGAGTTGGGTCTTGAAAGGTGAATTGTTTATTAAAAGAAGGCATAATGAGCATTTGAGGCAAAAGGAGTGAAAATGCAGTGTGTTTCAGGACTGTAGATCCCCTGCCATAGTGGACATGGATAGACAGTGGAGTACCCAGAGATACGGGTACAGAATTAGGCTTGAACAAAGTGGTGACCAGCAGTAAGAGGCATGGGGAAGTTCGGACTTCACCTTGGGTGATGGGAACTTGCTGAGAGTTAGCCACAGGGTGGAATGATCTAGAACACAGTAGGTACAAAGATTGGAAGGAGTAGATCCCGTAGGCAAGAGACCCATTAGGTGGCTGATAAAAAAACTTATACTACTATGGTAAATGAAATATAGAGAAAAGGTCCACTATGGTGGGACATTTTGGAAAGTCAGCAAGTTACACAGTGGCTATCAGGGTTGAAGGAGAAAAAAAAAATATTTTCTTTTTCAAGCAACTGGATAGATGGTATGGCCACCAACTGAAGTAGAGACCTTAAAAGTTTATGCATGACAGAGTCATAATAATTTCGTGTATATCTGTCCAATACCCAAGTACAGATGTGCAACAGACCACTGGACGCTAGCTCCCATCCTCCAGGAAGCTATGGTGTGAAGGCTGAGTGTGCAAGATGCCATGCCAAGTGTACCACAACTCACACCCAGTCAGGGAAAGGCCAATGAACTGTTCTAGCAGATATGCAGTTAAATTGGGGACACTATATGGTCTGATTTTAAAGCCGCCTATGAGCTTCGTGTGAAAGAAATCTTGAACAGGTACCAGTGTGAGCTGTGAGGAGTCAACACGACTTATTTCCCGATTGATCCTGCATTCAGATCATCTGGCTTGGACCGAATTACACAGAAGTGGCTCTACTGTGGTAGTTACGAGGACAGGGTTCGAGTAAATTACCCAGTTCAATTCCTATTCAGCAGCGTTAGACTTTGCAAAAACTAACTTCTCTCTACTCCAGCTCCTGATTTTCCAGAGGTGAGCACCAGTTCCTACGCTCACTGCACTGAATGAGGTGGAGTAGGTTCCTACATGGTAGTGTAACACCTGTAGTAAGTGTTCTTTAAGTAATTGCTAATTTTCTTACACTTGCCTATTTGTCATTAAAATAAACTCTGCACGCGTGCATATGTTGAGATGCTGCTGTGTGCTGGTACTGAGCTAGGCAGCGGAACGGGAGTTCAAAAATAAATGTACACAAGTACCCTTAAGGAGCTTGCTCATCTTCTACTGAACGGGGTCACCATTTGGTGGGAACTAAGAGAACAGGAGAATAAGACAAACACTGAAGGACAAACTTCCTAACAGACAAATAAAATGACAACTACCGATATCCACTAGGTACTAACTAGTGCCCACATCCCGGATAAGCCGGTCGGGTTCTGGTAAGACTCGACGTTTTCCAACTTGCATACAATTTGGGGAACAAGCCCGCTCCTTTGAGCACCACCATTGCTGTGAAGAGAGTGTGGGTTCTCAGAGTCTGGTGGTTACTCCAGTCCAGGTAGGGCTTTCTAGTGCTCAGCAGGTAGCTGACCTTTCATGTTTTAGGTCATATTTGGGAGCATAAAAACATTAAAGTTCCAGAGGTTGGGTCAAATTGTCCAAGGACACAAAGCCATGAAGAAATCGAATAAAGATTGGGTAGCTTAAGTTTCCGTGACAGTCTTCAGCGCACCCTGGAGAACTTTCTTTACACCAAGGTCAGGGGGACCTTAAAGGGACAATTACCTAAGGATGATCTAAGCAGGGATGGAGAGATGGAACTCTGGCAGATTTTCTGAAATATTTATAATCTTTGAAATAAATAGTTTTACTAACATGGATAAGTGGATGATGTCAATGTCTTTAAGTAGCTATTATCTACAAGAATCCACGGAATTCATTTAGGCACAGAATTTGAAAATTGAAAGGACCTTGGAGGTCATGTGATTTTTTTTTTTTTTTTTTTTTTTTTTTTACCTCTCACTCCACATAGAAGCTTCTTTTTGTAGCAATTGTCAGAATTTCAGAGCTTACAGTTTCTCCAAAACCTCTAGAATCTCACAAAGGGAAGCCCTCTTAGAAATAATCCAATCCAACCCCTTGACTGGAAGTCAAGGCCCAAAGTGTCCAAGAGACACATTCAGAGACACTTCTGAGGTAGTCCAGAAAGCAGACCATTTAGATCCAAACTAGACTGCCTCACTTTAAGATCTCAAAATTAGAAGGGAAAAAAAGAAAACAATTTATAGAGGACTCTATTATTATGTATTTTTCATAAGTAATTTAGAAAATGCTATTTGGGATTAGGAGGTTATAAGTATGGGATTCCAGTTCAAAACTGCATGCCAACATGTTGGTAACCCGATATCCTGGTACTAGAAAAATTCCTGGCTTTTGACCTGTTCAAACAGACACAAACAATAGGAAGAAGTCTAACTGAAAGCCTTGAGGGGATCGGTAGCACTATGGTGACTATAGACAATATTGTTTACTAGGTTTCCCAGTTAGCCGCATAAACATCAGACAGGGAACATTCGTATCCCTTACTTAACTGCTGTTGGGGTGGGACAGAACTAAATATTAGGGATACAGTTTACTGTAGAAGAACATGCCAGTTGTGAAGAGAAGGGTTTCTCTCAACTCACGAGGAAGGTATTATTCCGTCCCTACCTCAGGTTTAGAGGTTGAAGTTGAGAAAGTTACTCTCTTTTGTCCCTTATCCCAGAGAAGGTCCTCTTTACCGGAATTAGTGCTTCATTTACAACTTAGTGGTCTAGAGTCAACAAGCCTCTTGTGAAGTCTTTTAAAGTCGGATACATTAGGAAGAAGCCCTACATCCTGGATTTCAAATTGCACCACCTGTCTATCTAGGGGAAACGGTGAATTCAAGTTCTACATGTACACAGTCCTGTCTCTCCCCGACTATCGCGTGCATTCAGCTGACACTCTTCCTACCCCTGTCTGGACAGAGCCCTAGAGCAACTCTCAACCAAAAGTTGTAAAGTGTTCGGTTACTCTGTGCCAAGGGACATATGAGGCTGAGCTTTCTAATTTCTAATTTCTATCAAAATTTAGTGACTTCCTATTCACCGTATCCAGGATGAAGTCTGAATTGCCTTGTGATAGGCTTAGGCTGGCATTCACAGTATCCCACATCCTAGCTTGCAGTTCCCATTTCATGTTCTATCCAGCCACTATACCGTCCCAGCCTTCTACTCTAGCTAAAGTGCCCTTAATTAGTCTCCCAAACATATACTATCCTGCCTCCACATTTTTGCTAAGGCCATTGCTTCCCTCGTCTCAGATGCCTTTATCATTATCCAGATCCTACCCCAGTCTCCAAGATCCAATCTTAATTCTATTTCATTTGCTGAATCAGTAGCTGCTACTTTTATGCCAGCTCCTATAGTATAGGATAGGTATAAGTAGGTATGCAGTGGTGCTGTAAGGTCATATCCTAGGTGAGTGCGGGGGAAAGGAGAAAGAAGAAATAGGAAAACAAATCAATGTGCAATAGCCAGCTACAAAAGTTGCTATGAAGGATATAAGCCATGCTAGAAAATAATTTTAGTGATTTCTCCTTATCATGATGGTCTGAGACCTCTCTGAGGGGTTGCCATTTGAGATAAGACTGAAGATATGAACAGAAACCAGATATCTCCAGAGCACTCCAGATCAGGATTCCAAGGTCTGCAGAAGCTTTGGATGGTAAAGGAACTGGAACCAGAAGGACAGTGGCCAGAAGCAGGGTTGGGAAACCCATAAACTTCCTGGTTGGCAAAAATCTTCCCTTTCTCTGACCTCTTGCCTTCTATACCACTTATTACGTTCGTTGGCATAAACTGTCTACAATGGTCACTTGTTGTCAACTTCTCTTTTTACACGGGCTGTCCAGGAGACCACATATCCTGCTGCCTTGGTTCCCAGTACTCATCAGCATTAAAAGTCTATGAAAGGTGTGTAACAAATGATTGTTGAGTGAAACACCCCAGGTCCTTAAGGGCAGGACTTTCTATGGTACAACATCACAAAACAGAGCTGGTACATACACAAGGCTTGTTGATGGAATGTCCCTTTACTCCTGGAAAGTGGATTTGTGGTCCCTCTAATCCTGATGGGAAGACTCTGACTTTTACATTGTAAACTCTCCCCGTGCGTATCCCTCTGTGATGTATCCACGGGCAGCCACATCTAAACAGAGCTCTCCCTACCCAACTTACCTGTGCTCCCACCTGGAAAAGAGAGCCCACGTCAGTAAGAAACATTTAGGAGTCCTAAATAAAGTATACACATAACTGGTAATGTATTTACTGAGAAGACATTCAGAAATAAATTGGAGTGATTACAGTGTTTAAAACTTTATGAAGAGACAAACCATTTTATTTCACAGAGAAAGCAACGTGATTAAATTGGCCTCGCTGATTAAGATCTCCGTTAAATCCTTTGTCTGGGTATAAATTTAGTTTATTTAACTACCTGTTTCAATCACTCCATACTGAAAATGATAACTCACAATTGTATAAATTTAGATAGAATAGATCATTGGTTGTATTTAGTAAATAATTTCTCCCTATTACCCACCAGCTATTCAGTTCAGATTTCTAGTTCTATTTCTTCTGACATCAATCAATTGCTCTGAAAACCTAATTGTTAAGTTCTACATCTTTCTGTATTCAGACAGGGGTGTTCAAGTCACTCATTCAACTGGATTGTGCTATGTTTAACATATGTATGATTATGACATAATTTATAGGGGAAAGATCATGTAATAAAAACACTGAAACAGCCTTTAAAAAAAACTCCGTCATCCATGATCATTTTTCTGGGTTCATTCATTCTTTCTTTTTCTTTCTTTCTTTCTTTCTTTCTTTCTTTCTTTCTTTCTTTCTTTCTTTTTCTTTCTTTCATTTATTTATTTATTATTTATTTATTTCTTAAAATGGGAGGACGTTAATGTATTCTTTTTTTAATGTATTCTTTTTTTTAATTTTTTATTTATTTATGATAGTCACAGAGAGAGAGAGGCAGAGACATAGGCAGAGGGAGAAGCAGGCTCCATGCACCGGGAGCCTGATGTGGGATTCGATCCCGGGTCTCCAGGATTGCGCCCTGGGCCAAAGGCAGGCGCCAAACAGCTGCGCCACCCAGGGATCCCCTAATGTATTCTTTTTTAAAAAAATCATCTTATCTGACAGTAATTTGGTCAACCTTTATACGTCTGCTTACTAGCATACCATTCAACACTTTAAAAACAGCCATTCAACAGATTAAATCTCTAAGAATATGTGTACATGCCTAGTACTTGTAAGTGGGATAATCTAAGTCCTTTGCCATAGGTCACACATGGATGACTAGGATACAATAGATTTTCACAGTAACACACATTTTATTACATAATATTAGGAACAACTATATTTTAAAAGGACTTGGTGTCTAAAACTATGTTGAGGACATCCTCCAACCAGCACACCTTGGGCTTCAGCTTGTTGATGCAAATGGTCTGCCTATAAGCCATGCAGTTAAAACACTTCACATGGAGAGTCCTCTGAAAACCTAACCCAGAACTTACAATTTTGTTTTTATGCTAATCAAAGCAGCTGTTCTATCAGTGGTGATGGTTTTCTGACAATATATTGCTTAATGTTAAACATACTTTTACAGTGGAAAATAGGTCTTCACTAGCATACCCTTCCTTCTTTTAATCCTAAATTAGTCCTTCATTTTAATACTTAAACCAAACCTAGAAAATACCATGAACGCTGACACTCGTTAAAAATTCATGTACTTTCCTTCAGCCATACAACAAACTGCCCACACTCTATTTAAAATTTTGTCTCTTCAAATCATCAGAAATGTTTTCTAATGTGTCATCCAAGTATTTGGTGATAAATGGGTTTGTGATTTTTTTCTTTTTAGATCAGTCATGCTTGCCATAACAAGAAAAATGAGTACTTCCCCACTGGTATGTGTTTTTTTGCCTCTGTGACTTAGTAAATGCTCCCCCCATGTGTGTGCTTCAGTTTCATAAAATTATATAAAATACCACAGTATGGGACTTTAAAGTTGCTGAATAAAATTATAGAAGTGGGTTTTCCTAGGTGTTTAATTCCCAAATAATGTGTTAGCCATTATAGCTACACACTGTAATTAACCAAGATGTCTTTTCTCTGGTCACTTCTAACATCTTCTCTTGTTTTTGATGCCCTGCATTTTCCCTGTGATGTGTGCAGACTAGGTTTAGGGCTTTTATTAATTCTGGATCATCACTAGCATTAACTCCTTAAATATGCTTCTTTCATGTTCTCCTTTCAGAATGCTTATTAGATGTTGGACCTTCTTGTATTCATGCTTCTTAAACCCTCTTTCACTTTATCTCATATATTCTATCCCATAGGAAGGCAATTCTTCAGAGAGCCTTCACCAATTAGTGTTCACTAATCCCACTCATCTGTACTTTAAAAGTTGTTGGATCTAAAAGTTGATGAAGTTCAATGATAATTTTTTTTATTTCTAAAATTTAATCTGGTTCTTTTTCAAATCTTGGTTTTTGGTTGCTTCCAAACAATACAGGATCCTCTCCTTTGTGGACTTGACACCCTAATTTTTTGTTTTGTTTTGTTTTGTTTTGTTTTAAAGTAACTGCAGGAGATCCTTCCTCCACCCACCTTCCCTTTGATAACACTCTGTTCTCTAGTTAAGAGTCTTGGGGGAGGGGGAGCATTATTCTCTTTGTTCATTTGTTTCTTTAATTCCACATGAGTGAAAGCATATGATATTGTTCTGACTGACTTATTTCACTTAGCATTATACTCTCTAGCTCCAACCATGTTGTTGCAAATGGCAAGATTTCATTTTTCTGTAGCTGAGTATTATCCCACTGTGGACATATATCACATCTTCTTCAACCATTTACCAATGGGCATTTGGGCTGCTTCCCTAATTTGGCTGTTATAAATAATGCTACAATAAACATAGGGGTGCATATATCATTTTTAGGGCTTTTGTAGTCTTTGGAAAATACCCAGTGCAATTACTGGATCCTAGGGTAGTTCCATTTTTAACTTTTTGAGGAAACTCCATACTGCTTTCCACAGTAGCTGCACCAGTTTGCATGCCCACCAATAGTGCAAGAGGGTCCCATTTTCTGCACATCATCACCAACACCTGTTTCTTGTATAGTTGGTTTTAATCATTCTGACAGGTGTGAGGTGATCTCACTATAATTTTGGTCTGCATTTCCCTGCTAAACTACTGGGACTACATCAAAATAAAAAAAACTCTACAGAGTAAAGGGATCAATCAACAAAATTAAAAGATAGCCTACTGAATGGAAGGTTTTTGCAAATGACATATCCAGGGTGATATCCAGGGGTGATATTCAAAATATGTAAAGAACGTCTACAACTCAACATCCAAAAAACAGTCCAATTACAAAATGGGCAGAAGACATGAATGAGCATTTCTCCAAAGATGACATACATCTAGATGGCCAACAAACCATCTAAGAGGTCTAAGATTTTTAACAAGTTTAATGATCTGATAACTATTAGCCGAAGTGTTTTATTGGGGGAGTGGACAAGGCACAGCCACACCTGTTTGTTGCTTTTGTTGATTCTAACTTATGAAGGTCTGTTTCCTTGTGCAGCTCATAATTTTAGTGAACAATAAGGATTTATCTGTGGGAATATTATGAAGCCTTGATTGATTGAGGTTTCATCCATCCTAAGAGGTTTTGTACTTTTCTCCACCAGTCATTCAAGCATCGTTACAGCAAAGGACTTTTTAATGCTAGTGTCCTGGCTAAAACATACATTTGAGGGTTCCTAGACAACACAGGACATATAACTTTCAATCTCAAGCTTGAATGATACCCAGAAATTCTTATTAAGACCCTAGAAAGATGGGCAAAATTCCTTGACAACACCCTTTGATAGAGAGCTTTTCCTAGTCTGCTACCATTTTGTACTAAAAGCAAGCAGGATTTCTTACAGAAAAGGCTAATTCCAGAGCTGGGACAAGATAGATTTAGGATGAGTCTTCAACATCTTAAACTCAGTAAAGGAAGTGCTCAAAGAATAATAAAGATAGGTAAGAAAAAAAAAAAAACACTGTTCTGTACACCAACATAGCCTTAAGGGCTGCATACTAGACAAATATGGGACAAATTTGAGCTATAAACTGATAGTTATAGGCTATAATCTATAGAAAAAAAAACAAACTATGAGTTCATACTGTCCTAAAAGTTCTTATAGATTGCCGGCTAACATGGAAGGAATTATTCAGTTAAAATTTCACTAATGAAAGCTAAAAGAAGTTGGTTAAAGTTTAAGGACCAGGATATATAAAAGTATCTCAAAGCAGCTCTCCAAAAATTTTTACCTAAATACCAAAGGCAAAAGAGTAACTTTCTAGTGGAGAAGCTAGATAGACACCATCTTAACCAAAGGATCAAATTAATATCACCACTAATAGGACAAACTAACATCAAATGCCTCTGAACATAGTGAATGGAGACATTCATTTTACGATTTCTGTGAAATTCCTGCCCCAAATGCATACCTGAATCCAACAATTATGGAGAAATCGACAAATCTAAACAGAGGTATATTCTGCAAGATAACTGGACTGTACTCAAAAATGTCAAATAAAACCAAGGAAGGCTGAAAAACTGTTTCAGATTAAAGGATACTAAGGAGACACGGCAACAAAACGTAATGTGTGATTCTGAATAGAATTCTGGAGCAGGGACCATGGATTACATATCCATGGCCAATATTCCTGATTCTGATCATTATAATGGAGTTAAAGAGAACTTCCTTGTCCTTCTATAACACATAGTGACGTACTTAGGGATAACAGAGCACAAGGTCTCCAACTTATTTCAAATTGTTCAGGAAGAAAATGCACACATACAATACATGGAATGATGAAGCAAATTTACGTTTTAGGAAAAAGTGAATAATTGTTGAATCCAGATTCAAGAAATCTTTGTATTCTTCTTGCAACTTCTTTCATTGTTAAATGTCTAAATAGAGATTTATAAAATAAAAAATGGAATTATCTCATAATCTACATAACCCAGATGTCAAATGGGTTTTCATATACTAAAAGTGCTTCCAACCCCCTGGGCTCCTCCCTTATGCTCTAGACCTATAACTATCCCCCACACTATTGGATGAGGGCACCAGTTTCAAACTCTAGGCTAACATTCATGAAGTTTAGTTTCTTGAGGTTAAAAAAACTAAACCAAAGTCTTAATATTTTTTTCCTATAGCTCAAACATTAAGTTCAACACAAAAATTCACCTTGGATATCACTATCCTAAGATTAGACATTAATTACAAGGAACTCTTATTGCTTTTAAGTGTTGGGCCATGTTCCAAGTGTTTTACATGCAATTCCTTAAATAACAATTCAATGAGGTAGGTAATAATATTACTTCAATGGGAAAACTGAGGCCAAGAGATTAGGTAACTTACAGATTGATGAACTAGTAATTACTAGAAATAGAAGTTGGAGTCAATACTTTCTGCCTTGGAGTCAATACTTTCAGCTACCTTGCTGAAATGCATAATACCTTGTTCTTGCAAATATTCTGTTCTGTGTGGATACATGTGCCATTCATCTTTGGGTCTTTAGCTCTTACCACACTGTATGACACAAAGGTCTCCGCAAATACTTGTGGAGCTGACCTGACTAGCACTCACTTATGTTCTATGATCTTACATTGTCATTTACAAGAATGGTATGTGATACAACTGGGTCTCCATTTCTTCAGAGGACAATCCTGAACTAGATAAGTATTTCTGAGTTTGTTTCTACAGGATAAACTTCTATCATTCTGCAGCCTTCAGTTTTGACCTTTGCGTTCATCTTTGGTCAATGAATGCTAATTGCCTATAAACTGTTGCTATGAGATAGCTCATTTCCCCTATATTGGCCCTCCAAACCATGGCTTTCCACCCATCAGCAAGCCCACTCAAATCACACATTATTTGTAAAGTTGTTTTTTATAATTTGTAAAAATTATAAAATTTTGTGTAACTGTGTACAGCATCTACTTGAAGGAATATTTCACATTGTTAGGTTTTCTTTTAATATTGGAACATCCTGATTTGATTTTAGACATATTTCATTGAATACTGTAGAAATTTCTCCCTAATTCTAAATATTGTTTTCAACTCTGGCAGTTAAATATAGATAGATATCTTTCTAGACAATAATCTGTTTGTTATCCTTAATATTTAGATGTGCTAAGAAAATCTATTCTCTAACAACAACTAGATATTTATGATAGTTAACATCATCATGGATAGAGGGGGAAAAAAATCAATGAATTTCCTCAAGTAAAATCTGAGAAGTTTAGCATTTTAGTCCAAGGGGCGGGGGGTGGAGAGTGGGGGGTAATCAAAGGGGAAGTACATGTGGAAATAAGAGCCTTCATCTTTTTACAACTTTTGGAGGTTTTTTTCCTTCCTTATTTTTTACAGTATGTGCATTTTTAAACTAGAAAGTCTAAAACATAAAAATTACGTTATTAAGAATCAGATTAGGTCAGGGAAATAGAGTAATTCTTTTATTGTAAAAGACTACTGTTGCAGTGCATTTTCTGAAGCAGATTGCCCCTGGAGATGCTTAAAATGAAACAAAATAAACAAATACTAGTCATCCTGTCCAAAGTGGAAGAGATAAGGCCTGCCTGAGGAACTGTACAATTGCATATGACAAGCTGGAAATCTACTCCTACATATGCATTTCTTTCAGAAGTGATTGGAGGTATGTGTCACTTCCAGAACCAGGGCCCAGGGAAATGGAAACACAATTCTGACCAGAGGAGAGTACATACACACAAAGAAACGTATAGACCTGGTTAAAGACTGACAAAACGTGGACTTAATGCTAAGGTTGAAATTTGAAGGAAATTTTATTCTAAGGCCTAGAAATCCATCTGAAGGAAGCAGTTGAATAGAAGGATTTGCAGAAGGACTCCACCAAGTTACCGATGGAGGGTGTCCACCCAAGCTGCTCCAGGCAGTTCCCTGGCTAGTATGAGGAAGAGTCACCAGCAGGTACAGGGCCAAGGAATACCATTCTGGAGGAATGAACACTTAAGACAGGAACACCTTTGCTAGAAGGAGGTATAACCCAGTTACTGAACATGGGAAAGGCAAGAGATGGTCACAAGGATAGAGACTGAAGCCCTGGTCCATGGCACTAGAAGGTCCCCAGCACGTGATGAGTGGTAAGGCAGGGCCAGGCAAGTTACTGGCTCCTTCAACTTCAGCCACCCACAAATAGGACTGGGGGGTAAGGGGGGAGGGTTGACACTAAATGGATGTGACTTCAGCAATGGGGGCTTCAGGGCCAAAGAGCCCAGCAATTGAACCAAAAGATCTGAAGGACATTAATGACCCAAACTACAGGGCAGTAGCAGCTCTTCCTTTTCTTCCCACTTACTTCCCTCTCCAGTCTGGAATTTACTCCAGTTGTAACCCTCATAATTCAATTCTGAGGTCTACTTCATGTTACTCTTACCCAGCAGATAAGCTGTGTGAGAGCTAGGCCAATGTCTATTGTGGCAACTGTCGAATCTCAAACATCAGTTGAATAAGTGAATAAATCTCCCATGTGAGAGAGTCCTATGGCTAAACACACAGAACTCTCTCACAGTAACAAGGACCCTATACTTTGTTCTACTAGGTACCAAAATGAAAATACACACCAGAACACCTAAAATACAATGCACTGCACTGATAGTATATATGTGCATGTATCCACATGGATATATTAATTAACCAAAAGCTTAAAATGCTGATTATTTCCACGTAGTTTCATAAATTCATCGAGCTGAATGACTAATGTGATATGGTCAAATGTTTAGCTGCCATTCGTACTAATTTGAAGGTCAGAAATTCTATCCTACCAGAGTTTAAGAGAACTTTATGATTAAATCCTAGGGCTATTCATGGTACTGTAGCCACACAATCCTTTGATACACATTTACCCCCTTAGTGATAGAAATGCTCCAAGTAGTTCCATGGAGGGCTGAGGGGCAGGCTCAATGTACATGAGGCATTATCCAATGCCAGAGAAAACTAGCAAGCATTATTCCCACAATGCTTTATAGAAAGGCTGTGTTGGCAGTAAAACCACTATTTAAGGTAGATCTGTATAGTGTATGCATTAAACAGATTCCGGTCAGTTGCATGCTCACCCCTGATCATTCTCAATCTTAAAGGAAAATGAACCCCTAAAACTGAGGTCACACCAACATAGACACAATTACATTAATCATACTCAGACACGTGAAAACAATACTGGAGCTCTCGTAGGAAGACCATCACAGAGCAGAGTCAGCGTACATGTGCAAATTGCTCTGCTGTATACATAAAGTGTCAGGACGGTATAGGCCTTCATTTGGTAAAATCAAATTAAATTTGGCTCAGCTCTCCGCCTGCCTCATATCATTACAGTCTCCAGCATGATTAACCCATCCTCTACAAGAGGTCTTTCAGCCTACAATTGCAGTGCTAGCTATTGTTGCCATAGCCTCATGATGCGCCATTGGCACCAGGTTTTACCATCTGCCGGCACTGTTGTTCCATCTAAAGCAGGATCTCACTCACCCAGTTGCTGCCAAAGTCATGGTTGTCCATTTGGAGCTGGGCAGCCTCGCAAATTGCTTGACTTTCTCTGCAGAGAGTCCTCTGCTCAGATTCTCGAGGCAACAGTACTTAATGGATGGCTCTTCCAGGTACCCATGCTGGTTGCCAGCCCTGCCTCGGAGGCATTCTCAGGGGCCTGTCCTCTCATCCTCCGGCCTACAATCGCCTCACCTGAACAATGTGGCAATAGCTGCTGTTCAGCCTGAAGCACAAAGTCTCCCTTTCCCTCCTCCTGAGACTATCCCGTCTAATTGCCCCAAAGGACTTTTCATTTGGTAGGGGGTGGGGTGTGGGTGGCTCATGGAACTTGACCTCTAAGCAGCTTTTAGCAAAAGCTGGTACTTACTATCTTGTCTGAATCAGAATCATTTTCCCCTTCAGCTTTAATGCTACACTCCCCTGGGTTTCCTTCTTTGTGGGCTACTCTTCCTCAGTCTTGCCAAGTCTCTAAGAGTTCAGATCACTTTCATAAACACTTAGACAGCACTTATCAACACTCGCTATATAACATTCTCTCTGAGTGCTTTGCAGAGACCACCTCATTGATGCCTCCAGCCTTTTTAGATTTCTTCCCTATTTTTCAATTCTCTAGGTCATCTCACTCCATCTCACGGCCTTAAGTACCATGGATTCACTGACTCTCAATTTAGGTCTCCGGCCACAGTGTTTCTTTGGAATCCCAGATCTGTTTACTAACCAACTCCGCTGCTCAATGTTTCCACTTGCACATCGTGCACATTTGATAGGAATCTCCAACTTGTGTCCATAGTTAAATTCTTCCCCTGCCCAGCTAGGCCACTTCCCACACCACCACGCCTCCCACAGGGCAAACAGCAAGTCCATTCATATGAAGATGCTCAGGCCAAAAATTCAGTTATATTTGGTTCCTTTCTCTCTCTAAACCCACAGCTAACTTGTCCTATCCTTCTGGTTCTATATGTTGTCAGAAGTAGACTCTGGCCACTTCACTTCAGACATCCTGATCTAAGTCATCATCATCTCTTGTCTGGATAAATGGAAGAGCCTTCCAGCACAATGCTCACCTTCCACTCTTGCCTTGCCATTGTCTATCTTCCACACAACAGCCAGAGAGGTCAAAAATCTTCCACTAGCTTATCATCATAAAAGAGTGTATCCAAAGTCCATTCTGTAGCTCTAAGGCTATAGATCTCCCTGGCCACCTCCTGTACCTCTCTCCTGACTCCCTTTGACCACCCTGCTTTACAATTCTTCCCTCTGCTTGGAATGTTTCTTCCTGAGACCTTTGTGCAGTTCACTCCTTGGTTCCATTCAGGCCTCTGCTCATTACTTCTTCCAAGAGCCTCTGTGACACTTTCCAAGACAGCAGCTTCCTTTACACTCTTCTGCCTCCCTTCATACTACTTACTTTAGCCCTAAACTATTACTTTGACTTTCTCTTCCTAATGCTCATCCTGCTCATGTATCTACCCTACTTAGTGTATTTGTTAGGATTTGTATTGAGTCTCTCAATGTCTGTCTTATTATTTTGTCCTCAGTGCTTAAGAACCTAGTATCCATATTTTTAAAAAGATTTTATCTGAGAGCTAGAGCAAGAGTGAGAGCACACATAAGAAGGGCGGAGGGCCAGTGGGAAAGGAAGAAAAGCAGACTCCCCACTGAGCAGGGAGCCGAACATGGAGCTCCATTCCAGGACCCTGGGATCATGACCTGAGCCAAAGGCAGATGCTTAACCAAGTGAGCCACAGATGCCCCTTACTCATAATCTTTTAATGGATAAGTTTTTTCATTAATTTCCCCTTTTGGCTTAAGCCAGTTAGTGTTACTGCCCTCAGAAAACAAAAGATTCAAGCTAAAAAAGAAACATTTGTTGTTGTTGTTGTTGTTACTTAACCAAATGAAGAGATAATCCTAACCCAATTATAACTCCAATAACACAGAGACCAGGTTGGTGAATCTCTTCTAAAACTCTTCTGTTGAATGGGAAACAGATGCAGAGAACAAAATTCCAAGTAATTTTGAAAATAATGGAACAATATAAGGGATTTTAAATTCAGAACTCTCTCCCTAATACAACAGGTGATTGCTATTTCTCAACATGAGATTCCAGCTTTTCTAGCATCTCTCCTTTAGGCTTTATAATTACAGGAGGGATGGAGAGACAGAGGGTGGTTCATCACTCCTTAAAACTGGCCACTTTATCATACTGTGATTTTCTAGAATGGCAAATTAGGAACAGCTAGCATTCATTTATTCAAAGCATATTTAATACTTGGGTACTCAATTCATTCCACTTGGCCTAAAACTTACCTGCGTATAGCACTGAAAGTCCCAGGTCTTGGGAAAACTAGTCAAACCAGGAGGGCTGGTAATCCTATGAAAATTGCTCTTAGGATTTGGGCCTGGACAACAGTGTAAATAGTAGTTGGTAAAACTCTTAGGTGGAGGGCAGCCCGGGTGGCTCAGTGGTTTAGCGCCGCCTTCAGCCCAGGGTGTGATCCTGGAGACCCGGGATCCAGTCCCAAGTCAGGCTCCCCGCAGGAGCCTGCTTCTCCCTCTGCCTGTGTCTCTGCCTCTCTCTCTGTGTCTCTCATGAATAAATAAATAAAATATTTAAAAAAATAAAATAAAACTCTTAGGTGGTAACATAGGTGTGAATTTCATAGCTTTGGATTAGACAATGGTTTCTTAAATATAATACCAAATGCAAAAGCAATCAAAGAAAAAAAACAGACATATTGAACTTAAAATTTAAAACACTGGACTTCAAAGGACACTGCCAAGGAAGTGAAAAGACAACCCAAAGAGGGATAGAAAATATTGGCACATTGTATACCTGATAAGGGTCTAGTATAAAGAATATATCAAGAACGATTACAATTCAACAATGGAAAGACACCCCAACTAAAATGGGCAAAGGATTGGAATAGACATTTCTTCAAAGAAGATATATAAATAGGCAGCAACTACAGGAAAACATGCTTAACACCATTAGTCATTAGGGAAGTGTTCATCAAAACCACAATGAGATATCCACTAGGTTGGCTACAATGAAAAAGACAAGAGTTGGTGAAAACGTGAGAAAATTGGAACCCTCAAGCAATGCTGGTGGGAATATAAAGTGGTGCAGCTGCTTTGGAAAACATCCTGGCGTTCACTCAAACTGTCAAGCATAAAGTTACTACACAACCCACTAGTCCAGTTCTAGGTATATAGACAAGAGAAATGAACACCTATGTCCCACACAAAAACTTGTCGTCAAATGCTCCTAGCAACATTATTCATGATAACCCAAAAGTGGAGGTAACCCAAAGGTCTACAAACTGATGAGTGGATAGACAGAATGTGTATATCTGTATGCGTATTCCACAATGGAGTGTTCCTCAACTATTAAAAGAATAATGTTCTGATACAATCTACAACATGGATAAACCTTGAGAACATTATGCTGAGTAAAAGAAGCCACAAAAACTACATATTATTGGGATGCCTGAATAGCATGGTGGTTGGATGTCTTCTTCAGCTCAGGCATGATCCTGAGGTCCCGGGATCGAGTGCCATGTTGGGCTCCCTGCAGGGAGCCTGCTTCTCCTCTGCCTGTGTCTCTGCCTCTCTCTGTGTGTCTCCCATGGATAAATAAATACAATCTTTACAAACAAACAAAAAAACTATGTATTATTGATTTCATTGATATGAAATGTCCAGAATAGGTGAATCTATAGAGATAATAATTACCTTAGTGGTTGAGAGGAGCTGTAGAAAAGAGGGCAAAGGGTATAACCCCGATGAGCATGAAGTCTCTTTGGAAGATGACAAAAATGTTCTGGAATTTGATAGCTGTGACAAATAGACAATTTCTAATATAATAATAACCATGGAATTATACACTTTTAAACTATGTGAGTTATGTCTCAATAAAGCCAGACTTAAAAAAAAAAAGAAGATAACATTTTAAAAGAATTTTGATCAAAAAATACCCCAAAACACTAACATATTTAGTGAGGGTAGATGAAGTAAAATTGTGTTCAACTTCTCACAGATTAGCATTTTCCTTTTGATTTTGACATTTGGAGAACATTTGTAAAAAATAAAGACAATGAGATAAAAGACTCCTCCCCCCTAAAAATAAAAAAGGACAATGGAGAAAAACATAGAAAACTTGTTCCAAAAGTAGAACAACTGTTAAACTTAAAAAAAAAAAAGAGAGAGATAAAAATACCCCTTAGTCTTCACCTATTTTGCCCTTCCCACCCTTTGGTTATAAAATAAATAAGTCATAGGGATGAAACTTAAGCATAGGAAATTCTCATCAACAATATTGCAAGAGCTCTATATGGTGACAGATGGTAACCACACTCACTGTAGTGAGCATTTCATAATGTAGATTATTACTGAATCACTATGTTGTACACCTGAAACATAATATTATATGTCAGCTATACTTCAATTAAGAAAATGAAGAGTAAAACAAATATACCAGGGATCCCAATATAGCTAAATTGGTTCAATTCCCCCACTAAAGGCAAACATCCTCAAACTGGGCAAAGCTAAAACCCAACGGTAAGTTGTTTATTATTATTATAGAAACCTATATTCAAGTTGGAATGAAGTGAATTTTACTGAAAAGCAGATTTTAAAATCTATTTCATCCCCCTGTTTGTGTCTTTTTGAGAAATCTTCATTCCTAGAGTCACCTCAGCTTGACACTGACCTTTATCTGTTGCTCATTCTAGACCTCCTGATGGGAAATTAATGTTGCTCATGGTAGACACTTGGCTGCTTCAACAACAACCATTGCTTCTCCTCCCCTGATAACCCACCTCTGGTTTTGTTAAGGCATCAACCAGGCCAGTGCTGAGAAGGTCAAGCAACTAATTTACCCCATCCCCCAGTCCCTGCCCCCAAGGAGAAGAATCCTGATTATTCTAAGGTTAGAAGTATTACCTGTTTGTTCCCTTTGCCAGTCATTGCTTTAGGAAGAGACAATTGACATAATTCTGGTCAAAAACTTGAGTGAAAATCTACTGGGAAAGTTTTCCTTTGTAAAAAATAGGTTTCATGCCCCTTGAATAATATTGTGTAACACAGGAGGCACCTGAAGTTGCTAGGACCCTCCTGCAAACATGGTAGGAGGATGAGGGTATAGAGGACATGTGAAGATTAGGTACAGCAGGAAGATAAGGAAAATCTGGGTCCATTATTTGGGACCATAAACTGAACCCCTAGAAGAGCCATGGTTTGGAATTTGAAAGATAATACATCTTTTTGTTATTATTCAATCACATTTTTTAAAACCTTCCAGACAAAGTCATCTTAGCTCACTCATTCTTTACTTGATATATAAATACTCATAACTTAGGATAGTTTTATCCTAAGGTGGATTTAGGGAGGATCCACATGGAATTGAATTATTTGGGAGTTCAACAATGTTGGAAATACTAGAAATAATCTGTCTAATTAGTGGGGTAAAGAGCGTGGGCAATCAAAATAAAAAAGCAACCTTCCAAAAGCAAACCTTGGAGTGTTCCCTAGGTCTTTATTGATTAGTGACTTCAGTTATTTACTGTGGATTTGTGTGAGTTTGTGGTATTTATGACCATGGATTTAACCTTGGGGATGGAGATTAGGAAGACGTTCGAGAAAAAGTAGAGGGGCACCTGGATGGCTCAGTCAGTTAAGCATCTGACTTCAACTCAGGTCATGATCTCGGGGTCCTGGGATTGAGCCCCGAGTTGCAGAGCCCCACAGCCTCCACCCAAGCGGTGTTGCATCCAGCCCCAGCAGCCTTGGGCTCCCTGCTCAGCATGGAGTCTGCTTCTCCCTCTCCCTCCGCACCTCTCCTGCTCGTGCTCTCTCTCTCTCAAATAAATAAATAATTTTTTTAAGTGGAAATATTTAGCAGGTGGATTCATCTATAGCACCCTGTGAAATTGTATCTCTCTCTCTTTTTTTTTTAACGTCTTGAAATTTGGTAGAGTCGGCCCCCATATTTTCTCATAACATCTTGAAGCCAGTAAAATCCTGTAATATTATGTGACCAGACTCTCCTCCAATTTCCTTTTATATGTTGAGGCCCTCATGTATCATGAGTACAATGTAGTTGAACCATGTGATAAGAAAAGATCAACAAAAACAAATTTGAAGACATGGAAATAAAGATAAACACACACACATACACAGCAAATGCATACCCCTAAATTAGTTCTGGTTGGAAGAAATAATCTAAACTGCAGTTGCAAACTATTAGAAAACAACATATTGAGAAAGCAACATATTGAAACTTAAGTGATAGGGCAAAAGCTGCACTGAATAAAAAATCCACAGCCCAAATACTTTCATTATTATTTTCAAAGAATAAAATTGATTCTAGAAGCTAAAAAAAAAAATCACAATAAAATATATCTAAGAGAAATGGAAATGAGGAAATTATAATAGAAAAAAGAGCAATGAAATATTAAAAGGATAGATTGTATAATTTTTTTTAAAAAATCCAAGATCTTGAGGCAATCCTCTTGGATCCTCTCCCCATTTGAGAGTTTTCAATGAATTTAAAAAAACTTAAAGAATAAATAAATGATAAAGATAAAAATTCAAGCTCTTGGTCCTTTAAAAACACGTAGTAGGGAAATTTTTGCCGGGGATTGATCAGGAAATAAATGAAAGCATAAATACTTAACATGAGAAATGATGCAAATTTTCTAGAAAAACATAAGCAAACAAAATGTACCTAATCACAGGTAGACAAATTGCTTAGAGCAAGAACTATAGAAGAAATAAATTGTTTCCAATGAATTATTTCAATAAAGATTAGTCCCAGACAGTTGTCCTGGTAAGTTGGATCACATATTTAAGGATGAGATGATTCCATTTCAATTCCTTCTCAATTTATTTTGCAAACAAGGCATAACCTTTGCATAAAAATTTTAGAAAGCAAAGCAAAATTAAAACCACAGACTAATTGTACCTGAACTCTAAAACTCAAGCTTTAATAGAAACCATTCTCGGAGTCCTGAGACCCAATAAGCTGTATTTTAACCATCCACTTAGCTACAGCGCAGGAGGGATGGCCACCTTTCCAGCCCAGAACCCATCCGACTCTACCAGTTGCTGCGAGCTGACACTTGCCACACTCCACTTCCATTTACCAAGAGCAAGACTCGTTTGATTGTGACCTCTCACTTCATTGAGCAGAAAGGGAAATTATGGATTCGCATAATGGCAAAGTCTAAGGATATGGTGGCTGCTGGAATGGCTGGATCCAGGTATGCGAGAAGTGGCAACAGACTGGGTCACCGCATGAGGTCCTTTAGTGTGTGTGCTGCACGTATGTGCTCAGTGTTTATTGGTTCACAAACCTGGGAGTTCCCTGGGTGAAATCTGAAGCTGGGCCCCATACATAGAGGGCAAGGACTGGAGGAAGAGGCCGACCCCAGCCAGATGGGCAGGAAGGTGGCAGTTTGAACAAACAAGGGAACTTACATAGAAGCCTGGTTGTGTCTAGCAGCTGCAAGATGAGAAGGTTTCTGTGCCTACCAGGGTCCTACAACTCCACGTAGAGGCCTAACTGGGTGCAGTCCCGTATATGGACGCCGTTTCGATGCTCTCAACAAAGCATTGCTCTTTCAAGGCCGTGTCCTTGAAAACGGTTCCTAGAACTCACATTCCGAGGCCAGGGAGGGTGTGAGTAGCCTCCAGTTGCCTGGGCCCAGCTCTCGGGTCAACTGGAGGTCACGTCCTCTCCGCAACCTCCTCCAGCAGTGTTTCTTTGCCAAGCTTCACTCATCTAAAGGAGACACCTTCCTCTCATTATCAGAAATTTTCCATATAGGCAGGCAAAGGCCACACTTTCAGCAGCCTGCCTCTCTCTCTCTCTTCCATTTTGCTATGCTCTCTGGTGGCTTCACGCACCGACAGGCCGACCGTGTACTTAGCAGGAAGATGCCAAGAGCTCTAAGCTTGCTTCACCTTGGTGCCTATACTCGACAAAGGCCAATGTACTCTCTTCCAGATGATTCTATTTTAAATGTCCCTTGATATATTCTCATTGTCTAAACCTGAATCATGATAATTGGTTAGCAACTCATGAATCACGTAGACTCAAGAGCCAGAAAAAGCTTTGAAAACATGTAATGCTGTGACCAAAGATGAGGATAAGGATAGTAGGCAAACAAATACTATAGATGGCATTCCCTTGTTTCTACCAATCATCAAAGCCATTATCTTCTTACTTGACATTTGCACACCCCACTTTATTGGCTAGGTTTTCTTCACAGTGTTAATGGAAGATCAAAGAAGATGTCCTGCAAAACAAGACTCCGTAACCAAGCTGTGAATAGATGCAAGAGACTGTTGACACGTCAAACCTCCTACACACACACACACACACACACACACACATATCATCTTGAGTCTTACCATTGCCAGGTATAAAAAGGTACATTTTATATACCAAAAGGTTGGCTGACTATTCCTTCACATCCAAAGACCTAAGGCAGCCAGCTTCTCCTTCTAGATAATCAAAACTCTGCCAAAGGAACTTCATTTATGGAATCAAAATTTGTGGAGGGTTGTGTTTATCCAGCAAAACTCATTTTTATATTTCAAACTGTTTTTTTTTAAAGATTTTATTTATTTATTCTTGAGAGACACAAAGAGGGAGAGAGGCAGAGACACAGGCAGAGGGAGAAGCAGGCTCCATGCAGGGAGCCCAATGTGGGACTTGATCCTGGGACTTCAGGATCAGGCCCCAGGCCCAAGGCAGGTGCTAAACTGCTGAGCCGCCCAGGCTGCCCTTATATTTCAAACTGTTAAGTGACATTTCCTTCTGGGTATGAAAATGTCCAGATCTGTGGTCGTCAGTTCAGAGGACAAGGAAGAGTGCTGTGTAAATAGAACAGTGTTGTGAAAATGGCTCTGTCTTCCTCTGTCCCTGGCAAGCGCGGAGTCACTCGAATTCCACGCTTCCTTCACTTCCTTGGTGAGATGGCCAGAGCTCTGGACCTGAGGTCTGCTCTAAGACCGCAGCAGGCTAATAAATGACCCAAGTTCAAAGTTGCAAGGCGTGAGGTTTGAAGTGGGGCAAATAGCACGCTTTTCTACAAATATGCTAAAAATACATCCGTGGTACCGGAGAAACAGACTGAAGGAAGTTCACTTTAAAAAGCTAGCAAAGTAATATTTGTCTGGACACTGTGCATGTTAAGAAAGCATGTAATGTCCCAGCGAGTTTCCATCGGACTCCTGCAGAATCGGCGACATCCGTGTGGCATAAGTCGATTACAGGTGACTCTGGATCAGAGTGACTCCCGGATCCAGCAGGTTCCAGGGCGCCAGTCCCCCTGACCCTGGGCAGGGCTTCATGGGGTTCCCAGAGCGTGGCTGGGCCAGAACCTTCTCTTGAGTCACCCATCCTCCCCCAGATGCCCTTAACACTTCTCACGGCGCGTCCTGCCGTCCTAAAGGCACTTGCATGAACCCTGCACCGTGGCCTTCTCACAGCCGCCTGGAGGGAGAGCTTAAACCCGAGGAAAGTGAGACTTAGGGTAGTCATCCTACGCCCTTCGCCTTGTGTCAGAGCCAGAACTCATATCCTCTGAGTGCATGTCTCAGGCTCTTTTAGCCCACGAAGGTGCTTACTTGCTCCTAGACTGTAGCATTTACAGGACTAGGTCTCTTTGGGGCTTTATGGAGGCATAACTGGCAATACTGGGAAAGCCCATGTTCTTATCAGTGTTTGCCATTAACGCAGGGGAGAGACACCTTCCTGCGGGGTAAACCAAGGCACGCAGTCTCCAGGTGTGTCCTGGGACACTTGCGATACACTACGTGCTCATCGTGTCAGCGTTTTCAGTGGTCAGCAGTCGCCTGGTCCCCGCGGAGAGCAGGCCAGGCCCACCGAGCGCTGGGCGGTCGCCGGCGGACACTGCAACCGGACATCTGGCCAACTGGCTTTCTGGGCCCCGAGTTTCCAGGTGGCATCCCCCTCCAAGCACCCTCTCCTCCCTGCTCCCTCTCTCAGCCGCATTCCTCTGACGGTATTTTTCCACTAACAGAAACATCTCTGCTTGGACCATCTTGACTTTGCAGATTTCCTTCCTCTGAGCTGTCTCTTCCCGGTTGCTCTGGGCTGTCTCTGCCTAAGTTCGCGTCCTTGCAATTGTCCCAGGAAAAGAGCAGCCCCAGACCTGCAAGTACGTCACGCTACACTTGCTTCTATTAATGTAAGTCTTTTCCACGTGAGGGTAGAGGCGCAGTTATGTCGACATGCATATGTATGGAAAATGGATTTTCTTCATGCAGATCTGCCTGGCTTTCCATCTCTTCGATGGAGCCTTATAACCTCCAGGCAGATTGTACCCACGCTTCATCCGACTTCCATGTCCAGGCCTCGGACAACAGTCTGAATAACCCAGAGGAGAGTCACTACCTGCCCGTGGGCAGGCGGATGGCGCTCCCAGCTGTCTGGCGCGTTGTCGCTGACTTGTTTGATTCCAGCACCCGGCAACGAAAGTGTTTTGATCCTTCAAAGCAGAATGTGTGCTGCACCAATTGATTCCAAATGGCCTCTTTTTAGATTGAATTTTTATTTTATTTGGTTGAACGATTCTCTTTCATTTAAGCCTGTATTTATGTGGAAAATTCAAATAATGCCTTCCGCTTTGCATTTCAAAAAAAAAAAAAAGAATCTACGTGTTTATGAAAGCACTTTTGAGTTGCAATTACAGTTATTTGTCTCTGGGATACACAACATGTAATTGGGTCAACACTGTTAATGAGCGACTAGTGTTATTGTTAATGAGCTACTAGTGATAGTTTCAATGTTTCGTCCCCAGCAGGTGGTAAATACAATATGTTAAGGTAGATAATTACGCTAATGTTTCAAATATCCACAGACCAAGCAAGTCATTAAAAACGTAAAACTAAGAGTTTACAGAGGACGAACACATGAAGTGGACTCTACATTTACCCAAAATGCACCACTCTCCCCTGCACAGAAATTTCATTATGTATCCCAGTGTCCGGTCCTGTCAATTTATAGTTCATCAAAATGGCAAGAAAAGAAGGCTAGTCTCAGCGGGTTTGGGACACTGTCAACTTGGACAAGGAATAGACTTCAATACTTTGGGCTTGAGATGCTTAAGTCTGTAGGATAAACATCGTTCAGATGGAGGGATGAATCATTCAGGTGTCATTCCACCTTAAAAGTCATCGCGTGGAACACTTGAAATAACAAATAGACAATCTGGGGATCCCTGGGTGGCTCAGTGGTTTAGCGCCCGCCTTTGGCCCAGGACTTGATCCTGGAGTCCCGGGATCGAGTCCCGTGTCAGGCTCCCTGCATGGAGCCTGCTTCTCCCTCCTCCCGTGTCTCTGCCTCTCTCTCTCTCTCTCTCTCTCTCTCTCTATGTCTATCATGAATAAATAAATAAATCTTAAAAAAGAAAAACAAATAGACAATCTGACTCCTGCCTGGAGGAAGCACACAAAACCTTTAGGGAGGCAAGATGTATAGAGGTGAGACGGTTGACAAGACACAAGAACCAAATACGTAGTAGGGGTACAATGGGGCTGGTAAGAAAGAAAACGTGGCCGGAGTAGTTGGAAAAGGTTTTGGAGAGAAGAACGTGTGTGTCAGAAGTTCTCTGGCCTGCTATTTTAGGATGCCTAAGAGTGGTTTAACAATGAAGACATTTACATCTTTCACATATAATGTTGGAAGTTAGGACATTGCAGCACTGAAACAGCAACTCAAAGTTGTCATCAAAGACAAAAAGTGCTGTCTTTTCCTCTCTTCCTTCTTCAAAACATCAGTAATATATCATATATGGTACCAGATGGCTGCCACAGGCCCGGCCATCACATCCTCATCCACAGGTTTCCCTGTTGGGAATGAGAGAGGGTGGGAAAAAAGGAAAACTTCCATAGGCCCACAAATCCCCAGCAGATTTCCCTTCACATCCTATTGACCAAAACTGCTGCTCCGCTCCGCCTTCAAAGCATCCACTAGATAAGTGGAATGGACACTAGATAGGCATGAAAGTCTCAGACTGGCCACGGGCACTGGGGCCACACCAGGAAGATTCCAGGTCCATAGGCAACAACTAAATCAAGTGGATTTTGCATAGTACATTTTGACTAGTGGCACTTTCTGTCCCTTAGTGTTTATTGGAGCCCTCAGGAGACTATACCGAAATAGTACTTTTTTTTCAAATAAGTCTCAATTTTAACAAGATCCTCTACATACACATTTGCTACTAAAAATTGAAATAGCACATCAAAAAAATTACAATTCAATTTCTGAAAACCAGAAAAATCTATCTTATGCACACCCTCCCCTAATTATACTCTAACCAAACCACCCCAAGTTTTCTGTGTATTCCTTCTGCACAAGTTACTTGGCTTCCAATTTTTTGATGTTAGGTTTTATCTTAATGACTTTAGGCTTCTCAAACACCTAGGCAACACTCAAAACCTAGTAGTGCTTCCTTAGGTCAAATTGAAAAGTGGACAGTGTTTCATCTGAGATAAACTCACTTAGATGGCTCGATTCTATCAGTGAATCATAGAACTTTGACTTTTCCAGCATCAATGGCCCCAAACCTACATGTTCATCAGATGAACATGGGGCAGCCCGGGTGGCTCAGTGGGTTTAGTGCTGCCTTTGGCCCAGGGCGTGATCCTGGGGTCCCGGGATCGAGTCCCACATCAGGCTCCCTGCATGGAGCCTGCTTCTCCCTCTACCTGTGTCTCTGCCTCTCTCTCTCTCTCTCTCTCTCTCTCTCTCTCGGTTTCTCATGAATAAATAAATAAAATCTTAAAAAAAAAAAAAAGAATTACCAAGAGAGCTTTCCAAAAATAGCTGTTATCAGACCTTACACCAAGGTCTTCTGAACCAAACTTCCAAAAGTTAGGGCCTATGGAACATTGCCCAAAACCCTTTTAGAGCCATAAAGGCTAATAGATGGCTGGTTGAAGCAGTAGGCTTTCACTAGGCTGTGCCATAGAACACCCCAAACCTTGAGTGGATTTCCACTACAAGGGTTTATTTCTCACTCAGGCTACCCGTCGGCTGTGGGTTGACCATGGTTCTCCGGCTTTGCTGTATACATTTTCCCCATCCTGAGGATCAAGTCCAGTGTTTCTCGGCATTTTCTAAATTTATGTGCTGTGTGTATATCTGTGCTCTCTCTCTAAAGGGGGTAAGCTTGTCTGTCCCCCAAGCATCAATTTTACCCCATTGGGGATGATCCTAGCACCCCTGCTGAGAATGAATAACCGAAACTAAAAAATTACGCCCCCACCCCCCATCATCAGGGAGCACAGTGATAGGCAAGCCCCAGAGCTCCCGTTTGGACAGGGCTTATGTGGTGGCTGCTCACAAGCTACTGGCCAAATCAAGTCACTGGACCACCTTTGATGGCAATGGGGTGACAAAGTATTTTCCTCTCCCTAGGAGGAATGGACACTGTTATGTCCAAAATGGCACGTTATAGGGAGAACAGAGAATAATTAGGAACAATAATTTAATCGAACACCCTGGGGGGCCTCAGGTGGAGAAACAGAAACAGAGTAGAGATCATCCCCACGCCCCTAATTATAACTGGCCTCCGGCCACCTGCAAGGGAAGCCACAGAGCAGACCACCAACAAACACAGAAGCAGGGGCGCCTGGTGGCTCCGTCAGTTAAGCATCTGACTCTTGATTTTGGCTCAGGTCATCACCTCAGGGTCATGCGAGCAAGCCCAGCATTGGGCTCTGGGCTGGGCACGTGCGGCCTAAGATTTCCTCTCTCCTTCCCCCTCTGTCTCTCCATCTACCAAGGCCACGAGCCGTGCCCCACAACCACAATCCTGCTTTCTCTTTCTCTCACTCCCCCTCTCTAAAAACAAACAAAAAAAAAAGAAAAAAAAACATCATTCATTTGGGGAATATAAAAAAATAGTGAAAGGGAATAAAGGGGAAAGGAGAGAAAATGAGTGGGAAATATCAGGAAGGTAGACAGAACATAAAGACTCCTAACTCTGGGAAACGAACTAGGGGTGGTGGAAGGGGAGGAGGGCGGGGGGTGGGGGTGACTGGGTGATGGGCACTGAGGGGGGCACTTGACGGGATGAGCACTGGGTGTTATTCTATATGTTGGTAAATTGAACACCAATAAAAAATAAATTTATAAGAAAAAAAAAAGAAAAAACCCCATATAATCAGGGCAGAGGTAGGCAACTAGCAGGCTAATATGGTCACAATTTTTTAGTTTGGGGGGAAAATTTAAATTAAAAGTGTTAATATCAAGGACCAAAAAAATAGTACTTAGAGTTTGGACTCATATAATAGGTTCAAGAAAGAATAGAATGTTAGAACTAAAAAATACCATGAAATTTGAGGGAAAATTATAGTATACAAGGAGGTGGCATTTTGTTCACTTTCTTACTGTTATAGACTAGCTGTGTGCTAATCCCTAAATTCATGACCAACAGGAGAGAACACAGAATTATCAACATGGCACTTGATTCCAATAAGAAAAAAAAATGAGTATTTTTTTTCAAAGAAGAAATTTTCAAAATTATACAATTATTTCCATGAATCAATCATTTTGACCCCTCTAAGACATCAGAGGAATAACATAATGTCTGCTCCCTTCATTATTTTGTTTTCTATTAATGAAACCATACAATGAAATGTGCAGTTTTTCACTTGATGACCTTGATTGATTGATCTTTTTATAGCTTGCCTTCAATCATGGGCTGCCTCAAACACCGTTGTCTACAAAAGACTTTTAAAAAACAGATAAATATCCAGGTTTTTAAACCCTGACTTAGTGCTTCTAATGTATGGCATTTTGCAAAGTCACAAATGTCTCCTGTTAGACCTTCAGTCTCTGATAAGGAAACACCCAAAGTCGAGAGCAAAATATACCAGAAGGACAAGTGACAGGTCTTCCCTCGTCCTAAAGCCCTGGAGCGTGGCCATTACAGGTGCTTCTTTCTCTTCAAATTTCAGACTCCCTCATAAAGCAAAAAAGGCATGTGTGAATCAGTTTCTTTGTGGACAATACCTACATTGAACAACAAATGCTTTTTTTAGTTAAAATTAAAATTAAAATTTGGAGGCACCTGGGTGGCTCAGTCAGTTCAGCATCTGCCTTCGGCTCAGGTCATGACCCCAGGGTCCTGGGATGGAGCCCCCTGTCAGGCTCCCTGCTCGGCAGAGAGTCTGCTTCTCCCTCTGCCTCTGTCCCCCCCCTTGCTTGTACTCTCTCTCTCTCATATAATAAAATCTTTTAAAAAAATTTAAGTTAAATTAAAATTGAAATCTTAACATTAGTACAAATCCCAGCAAACATTTCTGAAATTCGTTGATAACTTAGGTCAACTGTTGCTTTCTCTGAGACGTAGGAAGTAGAGTGTGGGAAGTATCATGAGACACAAAAAATATTTACCGAATACCTGTTCATTCCTATTTTCAATTAGGAAATTTATCGATCATATGCTTTCTTTGAAATATATCTTGAATTTGGAGCATGTCTTTCTATTCTCACTCCTATCCCTTTATTTTTTCCAGGCCACCATCACCTGCTTGAAAAAAAAAAAAAAAAAAACAAAGTCCTGCCAGCAAACAGTCTTCTGTCTCTGTTCTCTGCTTACTTCACTCCAATCTCTACACAGTAGCCAGAGTGATTTTCCAAAACTATTGAGTCATGTCACTGCTCCTTTACCATCTCCCCAAAATAATTCAATACGTTCCAGTATTGAACATTCCAATATTCCAGTATTTATTTATTTAATAAATTTTAAAAAAAAGCCAGAGGACGGGTCATCAACCTGACCCCCCAGACTCTTGGCTATTTGTCTTCTGCTTAACTTTATAGCGTCGACCAAGATGCCAACACAGTCAGTTCCTGGCCACTGCCCCCTTCCTGACTCGCAGGCTGCTGCCTTCTCGCTGTGTCCCCACAACACGGAGACCTCTGACCTCACCGCCTTCTTCACAAAAGCACTCATTCCATCATGAGGGGCCCACCCTCAAGACATCACCTACACCTAATTATCTCCCAAAGCCTCCACTTCCAAACACCATCACGTGGAGGGTTAGGGCTTCAATATGTAGATTTAGGCTGGGGGCGGGGAGAGGAGAGGTACAAATGCTCAGTCCACAGCAACACATTCGTTTACGCAGGTGAAGGCATCCAGCCCTGCGCACGGCCGCTCAGTGCTTCCTTCTTCCCATCCTCCTGGAGTCCAATTCCATCCTGTAGGCCTAGTGGGTAGACTGGGAAAAAATCTCCTTTTCAGTGGAGTACCGCTTGGAGGGGAGAGTCCTACAGAAAATAGTGAGGTCCATCCCTCTCCTCGTACCCAGGAGATGCTTTTTCTCTGTGCAAAATGAGCACTGAGTCATAGCTCTACTCCTCATTCTTCTGCTGAAACTGAATTAGATTTCAAACGGTTCTCAGGTGGATTCTTAACAAGGCCTTACTGCTGCTCATTCCTAATGCCCAACACGTTGCCCGGCACACAGTTGGTGTTCAACGAGTATCTGTGGGATAAGGTAGATGGTTGAATTTCTTATTTTTTAAGATTTTATTTTTTTATTTGAGAGAGTGTGTGTATGTGTGAACAGGGAGGGAAAGAAAGAGGAAGAGGGAGAGGGAGAGGATCCCAAGCAGACTCTGTGCTGAGCACAGAGCCCAGCAAGAGGCTTGAGCTCAGGACCCTGAGATCACAACCTGAACCGAAACCAAGAGTCAGACATTCAATCAGCTGAGTGCTCCAGGTGCCCCAGTAGACGGTTGAATTTCTATAACCAGGTCATTGAAGTTTGTCGTTTACCCACCATGGAAAAGAATATTTCATGTTGGATAAATCTGTGCCAGTGAACATTATTTTCAGAAATGAAAGCTTAGGAACAGCTGGCAGGAGAGGTGATTATTCCAGTGTTACATAGAAAAACAAGGGTAAAAACTCCCAAATTTGACATGTAGTTTAACCTAGCCCATTAGAAAGAGATATTGTGATTTCTTTCAAAGAACACAATCCTTGGGACAAAATAAATGTAACCAGTAGAAACGAATATAATTAGCAAGGAAAAGCAACTTTTCCTTCTTTTCCAGTTAATCTCTACGCCTTATCTGTCTGCATTTACGAAGGTCTTGGCCATTGCTCTGAGCACGACTCATTCACACCTCGAGGTCCTTTGTATTTAGCTTGCTTCCCTCATCCCCTAACACATTATGTTTTCACGATATTTTAATTTCACAGCAAAGTATGAGAGTGTATGCAGTCCACGGGAGGAAGTCCATCCATGTGCCTTGGATTCCTTACCATGTGAGGGTGCGTTGGCCTCCATTTCAATGGCCAGCCCCTTCCAGGGTACTGGCCTGGGGTTGCCAGAACCATTTGCATGGAGACAGTGTAGATCTCAAGTATCTGGGATCGAACACCGCCGCCCCCCACACACACAGGGGCATTCCCTGAACCATGATTAACTAGAGTGGACCTAGGCCCCATCTCTCATCCTTGACTTGGGCAATTCTGGGACCTTTTCCAGCGCTCAGCTAGGGATAAAGGCCTAACGTGCAAGTGTGGCTGCTTGGCCTCACTGGCTGTATTCCCTGCCTGGTGTCTTCCTCCCCCTCCACACACTGCATGTGTTCCTAGCACCTGCCAGTAAATCACCTGCACTTGAATCCTTGCATCAGGGTCTGACTCTGGGGGGCCCCAAAGATAAGACACCAGGAAAAAAAGAAAAGAGACACCAGGAGCACGCCACGCGGAGCCCCTTCTGTGACTTCCTTCCTCAGCCATCTTTCCTGTCCTGTAGGGATTCCTTCTAGATAAAAGCATTTGGGGAAGAGGAATGCCATCAAAAATGACTGATCGTAATTCCACTTGACTCCAATTCAGTGTCTGCAGATATGATGTGTTCAGCCTCTACTAAGTGGTGGGAATTAGAGAAGCCAGAGCTTCTTTTGGTTTGTTTTCAGCTTCTCCTACAGCAACGGCTGATGTCATGGCTGCACTAGACTCCCAGGTTCTTGTCCAATCAAGATGGAAATTAGAAAGTTGGTGAGCAGCTTATAAAGATGGTGAGGAGCCCCATCCAGCCATGAAGCCCAAATGGTCCCTTCCATTCCTTCTTTAAAACAAAATAACAACAATGAAACTGTCACACGAAGATTTTCTTTCTCTTATTCCATAAACAGAGGGACATGATCTTCTTCTCGTGACACTCATCTTCTCCTTGACATACTTGTGACCAAAAAGAGGGCACATGGTCCACCTGTCAGAGGAGACTGCTCTGTACTCAGTATGTCCCCAGTCACCCCAAATATCAGGTCACACTGGTAGTTTTTAAAGGCCAGCCTGCATGACACGGGAGAGCTTGGTTCTTGTCTCATGAAGTCGAAGAATGAATCTCGCGGACAATGGCGAGGGAGCAAAGTGATGGAGGTTTGTTAAGCAGAGATACAGAGAAAGCTCTCAGAAGAGAGAGGGGTCCTGACAGGGTTGCCACCATGGGCTGGTAGGGCCTGGTCTGTCTTTTAGAGGGAACTGACGGGGGAGCTTGGTAAAGGTCTTATCAATACCAGGTGGATATTGAGGGCAAACATGGTGATCGTAGCTATCATAATAACAAACAAGACGGTTGTGGTAGATATCATGAGCCCAAACAAGAGTTTCCTTCTCTCTGGTTAAGGCTCCTCCATAACATTTCTCTACTTAGCAGCCATTACAGAGGGATACTCCCTAACATTTTGGAGCTGCAGAGCCAGGTTTATTTTTTTTCTATTTTTACTGTCTTATCTCTGTTTTCTTGGGATGGGTAGGAGCCTGACTCTGAGGCCTTTCCCTTTTCATTCCCTGCCTCGCCCCCTTCTGTCCCTAACTTGTTCCTACATCATGTGTGTTGGTGCTACGTGTAATGAAGTCTTTGCTAGTCCGACAGAAAAATAGAATAGAGACAATGCCGAGTGTTCTTCGTGAGACAAGTGTGTTCAATTAAAAAAAAAAAAAACTACGCTTGATCCTGTTATATGTCTCTTTTTTATATGGCATATCAAAATTTCTTACAGAAAATGATAAAAGTTTGTTGCGTTTTGTTATTTGGTCAAGAGTCACTTTTTGAAATTTTACTAATACATGAAATCTGAGAGGTTAGGAAGTAGTAGCCCACAGGACTATCTTTTTTTTGGGGGGGGGTAGCTTTTCTCTTTATTTATTTTTTTATAAATTTATTTTTTATTGGTGTTCAATTTGCCAACATATAGAATAACACCCAGTGCTCATCCCATCAAGTGCCCCCCTCAGTGCCCATCACCCAGGACTATCTTAAGACAAAATTGCAGAGCAAAGTTTGACCATGAGACCTCCTTTCCAGAAAGCTTACTCTTCAAGGCTGCTTTGGATTTCTCTCTAATTCCTCTGAAGACTGTCTGCTACCTCTTTGCAACTCCCACTGAGAATCCAATTGAATTTGTCAAGTAATATTTATTGATCATCTACTAAGTATCAGATATAAACAGGAATAGCATCATTCCCTTGTTCTCAAGATGCCCATAACTTAATGAGAGAGACAGATCCCTATAAAATGAACTCTTAGGCAATAAAGGAATTTTTACATGTTTAGAGAGAGGAGGATCCCTAGACTAGACTGGGTGCTAGAAGACCTACATCCAGAAAGATAGCAGTGCTCTGGTTTCTAAGTAAGATGCCCTGGGGAGAAGGGAAATAATGTTCCAACAAAAAGTTACAAAAGCTTTTGACAGGGGTTTGCATCACTGGAATAAGCCTGCAGGGATAAACAGGGACCTGTGTCTAGTTGTCTCCATCCTGACTACTTGATAAACAATGATACCCAGGCTAAGAAAGAAAACTCTACTTGGACAAAGATGGGTGGCTATTCTTTTCTATGCACATAGTGTAGAGTATTTAGGGAAATGCTACAACTGTCAGCTACAACTGGAATAGTTAACAAAGAGGGTAACATTCAAGTGATTTTAGGCTTCAAGTAACTGGGAAAAGTCACTGACTCAGCCACATGTTACTCTCACAGAGAAAAAAAAATCATGTCAGAGGGGCTTCCGTAGAACTTGGCCAAGTTTTAAGACATCGTTGCTAATGTTCAGGCAATAGTAAAAAAAAAAAATAAACAAAAATTAAAAATCAATAAATCTAGTATGCTGTTAACTTCTGGTTTGAATCAGTACCTACACAGCATTAGAAGTGTCACTGTCTACATTAGTTCCTTTGTTTCTGCTTAGTTTTTAGTCCCAGAAAGTTTGGAAGAGCAATGCAGTGTGTAATGTGCAGTTGTGTGTCTTGTGCTTACCAAACCAGTTAGTTCATCCTTTGAGCACCCTTTTCACTGGCTCCATGAAGGTCGGCGTGTTGTGGAAAACCTGAGCCAACTGGGCTTCAAGGAAATATTTCTGTCCTGCAAATGGCAAATGGACATAAGAGGAAAACCTGTGTGTAACTTCACCAGTTATCGAAGAATTCAAATTAGAACATTGCATAAAATAGTTTACCTATTTATCAGATTGTAAAAGGAGAATGAAAATGTTAGCACCTGCTGCTTACCAGGTGGGAACAGAATGAATGTGAACAGAATGTGGGAAAAGAATGGTCTGTTATACTCCCGGTGAGATTGAAAATTGGCCTAACCCTCCAGGAGGGCATTTTGGAAATAAAGTATCAAAAGTCTCCAAAAAATAAAAAGAAAAAAAGAAAAAAGAAAAAAAGAAACCACTGTATCTACTTTGAACTAGCAACTGTACTTGTTGGAATTTGTTCCAGGGAAATAAACGGACACGTGCTGACCCTGGAAATAATTTCAACATACAGTAGTAGGATACTATATTCAAATAGCCTGGTGCATCCATAAAATAGAATGCAATGCAGCCTTTAAAAATACAAAATGGGGGATCCCTGGGTGGTGCAGCGGTTTGGCGCCTGCCTTTGGCCCAGGGCGCGATCCTGGAGATCTAGGATCGAATCCCACGTCGGGCTCCCGGTGCATGGAGCCTGCTTCTCTCTCTGCCTCTCTCTCTCTCTCTCTCTCTCTCTCTCTCTGTGTGTGTGTGTGTGACTATCATAAAAAAATAAATAAAAAAATAAAAAAAACTATTAAAAAAATAAATAAAAACAAAAATACAAAATGAACTCCAATAAAAAATAAACCTATAAACAAAAAAAATTAAAAATAAAAATACAGATGTTAGTCTATATTTGGTGATGTGAAAATAAACTCATGATGAATGTAGGTGAGAAAAATAGTTTCTAGAACAACTCTAACTATGGTTCCATTTGAATAAAATATAAATGTTAAGCTCCCCATAACCATATTCATGAAAAAAAGTTTGAAAAGATATAAATCAAAATATTAACCATAGCTATACTATTATAGGGATCATTGGTGATTTGACTTTTAAACTTAAATATCTTTATTGTAAATGTGCCAAATCACTAAATTGTATACCAGAAATAAAGTAACATTGTATGTCAAGTGTACACCAAAATATTTTGTTTTTATTTTACACGCTTATATGATAAGTGGTGATGGGAGAAATGGGCAACCAGATTTGAGCTTACTGTAGACAGAAGTAGTACAGTATTAGAAATGACAAATACCCACCATTTGCTTCAACGTGGATGGAACTGGAGGGTATTATGCTGAGTGAAGTAAGACAGTCGGAGAAGGACAAACATTATATGTTCTCATTCATTTGGGGAATATAAATAATAGTGAAAGGGAATATAAGGGAAGGGGGAAGAAATGTGTGGGAAATATCAGAAAGGGAGACAGAACGTAAAGACTGCTAACTCTGGGAAACGAACTAGGGGTGGTGGAAGGGGAGGAGGGCGGGGGGTGGGAGTGAATGGGTGACGGGCACTGGGGGTTATTCTGTATGTTAGTAAATTGAACACCAATAAAAAATAAAAAAAAAAAAGAAGTAGTACAGTAAAGTAGAAACAGGCAAGGGGGTTCAGGCCGTTCCTAGATGAAACATAAAAATGTCACTTTTCCTCTTAGATTCTCAGTTTCCTCACATGGAGTATGAAAAGGTTTAACTAATATTTCCTTCCCCAAATGAACGAGACCATATGATGTTTGTCCCTCTCCTATTGACTTATTTCACAGACTATTTCAAGCAACGAACTAGGGGTGGTGGAAGGGGAGGAGGGCGGGGGGTGGGGGTGAATGGGTGACGGGCACTGAGGGGGTGTTGACGGGATGAGCACTGGGTGTTATTCTGTATGTTGGCAAATTGAACACCAATAAAAAATAAATTTATTATTTAAAAAAAAGAAAAGGTTTAACTAGATACCCCCTAATGGTATTCTAGACCGTTTCAGGACCAGGAGATTTGAATGAGTACCATATCGGAATACCAAGAAAGACTCAACCCTTGGATTATACCTACCATCGATAAAGCCAGAAGATTCACCCCAAAGATAGCATCAGGATTTATTTCCTCTATCTCACAATGACCTAAAGAGAGTATTGGTAGGATGGAGGGTGATGGAAGATAAAGCCTCAGGGACTAGGATATGTTTCAAATGATCAAATTGCTTTAGGACTAATATTCTTTGAAGTTTTTCTCTTTCTGAGCCAGTCAACTGTCCTAGCGGGCACATGGTGCTGACGGGGCTAAGGACCTAGGTGAAAATCCTGGTGAGCCTATTCAAATCCATGACCAACCATTTTTAAAATACATAGAGTTGGTCACAGGAAAGGAAAATGGGCTGATTCCATGCAACAGAGGATCTTTCTTGGAAAATTAAATACTCTGTCTTCATCTCCTGCATAAGAGACTATCCCAACGGCCCTAATAGCTGTGTAAGGTTTCGTAGGTTGCCATCATTTCCACCCCTGACTTGGGAGTCACAGACTCACAATGAAAAAGAATCTAGGAGGACTAAGATCAAGTCATGCAGAAGAGGACTACTTAACTTTGAAGCAGTGTTAGCAAAGTAATGAAACCTGAGGGAAACTGAGGACATTCAGCCCTACTCACTTTTGAACTCCTTACAATGTAGCTTCTTATTTCCTCTAAGTATCTTCCCCTCCTCCTATAGAATTTGAATCCAGCTGATGCCAACATACCTTTCTGCTGCAGATTTGTTTCATTTCTTTCTTGTCTCATGAATCTAGCATGTTGGTTGCCCATTTCTGTGTGAGAAATAGATATCCCCCCGTCACGCCCAACACACCCCCTAGGTCATCCGTTTCTTTTTCATGCATTCATCAAGACTGAGATAGAGCCCTACCTTTGGGAGAAAGGCCTGGAGACCTTTTTGGCTTCCATCAGTTCTCCTCTGTCCCAGTATGTTTTCATACATACTCGGTGTATCTACCTCAAATCATATTGTGCCTCAGCAACTCTGGCATGTCTCATATGTGTCCGTTTCATGGCTCCAGATTGGAAGCCTCTTGAGAGTAAAGACCGGCTCTCATAGTTTTCTGTGTTCCCCAAGGTATTTAAGAAACATTCTGTAAGTCTCTTTTAGTGGGTGATTAAATGGATGATAAATAAATATCCGTGGATTAGGAGCCATATATGAATAAGGCATCAAGCCTAAAAGAAAATCAATAGCCTTCAACCCTGCTCCTTGGTGCTCCTTGGTTGTTGGGGGGACACATTGTGACAGCATATGAACCAAGAGTGGAATCTGGGAGCAGACCTGCAGCAGGAGCATCAGGTGTCCTCCAGTTAGCGAGGGTGGGAATCATGCTGGAAAACGTGGGCAGAATGTTACAGACTTGAGGGAGGATCATTAGACTTTTTTAGTCTAACAATTTCTCAAATTGACAGGTTTCCTCTATCCCACACGGAAAGGCAGACGCTGACCCAGTTGATAAGCTAACTTGACTCTTTCCATGTGGTGATTCTATTTCTGCCCAGGCCTGGCTGTTGCTGTAGGTCCTTTCCTGTGGCTGCTAAAAGTAACCGTGCATGCAGTTGACCTTCCTCCATCCTGCTGATGGACATCTGTTAATGGGGAGACAATGGGGGATCTGGCCACTTGTCCCTGATGTCCTCTCCCAACCCCTACTCATTAGCCCCATTCATACCACCTAGGATTGAGCAGGGTGGGCAGAGCGGCGGCTAGATTTGCTTTCGAGCTAATATCATTTGGAGTGAAGATATTTTTAAACTTGTTAGGTTTTCCAAGATGAAAAGCAGAGGGTGTTGGAGATGCAGAAATGAGCACTTTGTGTGATTATTGTGGATGCAAACTTGAAACTTGCCTGGCACAGAAAAGCTTTTAGATGAACTCTGTCTACCCCTGTCAGCCCAGAAATTCTGTGATAATACTGACAACAAACCTCTTTTTTCAAAATGGCTCTAATTAAAAATTAGCACATAGCACAGTACTTACAACACTGTGTATGTGTGGTGGGGGGGTACAAGCGTGCAAGAGAGAAAGAGGGTAATAACACATTTGGTCTTACATTACAAAGCTATTCATAATATCTTATTATTTGAATAAAATTGTGATGATGTTATAAGTAGAAATTCTGCAAAAGAAGAAAATATTCAAAGAATATATTCTAAAATTTAAAGTGATCATTTGTTAGGTATAAGTATGGATACTTTGAGGTAGGATCCCTTTCTCTGTTGATTTCCTTTTTATTACAAGCATGCATTAATCAGAGAATCAGAGTTAATTAGAAAAAAAGAAAAAAAAAATCTTGTCAGTTGGCTCTTTCCTGACACAGCTCTTCTTGGATCTGTGACATCCGCTTTCTGATGTCAGGACATCTGCTGCTCCTGCACACGACAGCTTGCTCTTGAAGCTGGCTGTGGCATTCCTGGGTTTCTGAGTCAGGCCACCAACTTTTTTCTACCCTTCTTAAGCTTTTGTACCTGGAAAAAAAAACAAAAAACAAAAAGAAAGACAGAAATGCAGGGCCCAGTGTCTGGCCAGCCTGGTCTTGAAGTTACATAGTGAGGCTTCTCCTCTCCTAATCTCAGACGTCTCTCCAGGATCCTGCATATTTCAGCAAACAAAGGAGTTGGAATATTGTTTTCACAATTTTCTATTTGTCTAATCCTGGAAGCAAAGTGTATTTGCTTTGAAAACAAAGGGAAGAGAATCGAAGGCACGGGGGTGATTGGCTCTCCTGCTCCATGAAAAGAATAAGGTGACGCCGGGTGACATGTAACAGCAGGGCATCAGAAACGGTACAGGAGCATCCAATTGTAATTAACCTATGGAGCTCCCTGCCCCGTGGTGTTAGGGAGGCTAGTATCTTAGCTGGCTTTCAAAAATAGTGTTGGAATACGGTGTGCTTTCAAACCAGACCCCACAATTATACCAGGTGTGCTTAAAATTATTAGCACTATCCGTCTCCTCAGATGTGGGCAGAGGATTTTTGTCCAAAAGCTCATTTGTCGGACAAAGCAAGGATGGAGTAGCAGCCAAAATCACTTGTATTGTTTAGCACTTTGCTATTCAGAAATCGCTCTCTCTTACATTTTCGTGTAGTGCCTATAGCCTTCTGTGAGGCAGGTTATTAATCTTCTTATTATACAGATATGCAACCCCCGAGGCGCGGGGCATTTAAACTGACCTGCCCAGTATCACCCAGCCGGCGAATGGTAGAGCTCCAGCTCTGGGCCGTGTGGACTGTTCATCTGTGGCCTCGTCCTGTATGTTGGGTAAGTGGCTACTTAGAGGAATCCCTCCGCTTTTAGAAAACAGTGATTTGGAGGCGCCAATAGCTTCACGTACCTCTAATAGATGCTGGTTTAACTGAGGCCTGGAGTTTGTTATTTTTTCCAGGAGTTGCTCCGTTGACTCAAATATGCAGCCAAGGCTGGGACTCAACCTCCTGGATGAAAATAATGACCCACTTGGGCGTGTAATGCATAGAATAAGCTGCTCCATGACACTAGGAACCTTTTTCATCAGAGAAGATGAAGACTGATGTTTTCAGGCTGGTGCCATGTGTCAGTTGAATGCGTAATTGACTACTTGGTATAATTTGACAACCAATGAAAAATACTCCAAGTCTAAAATGAGCTCTCCTCTGTCCCTCCATTGTGCCTGACATAGTGAAGAACTGAAGACCCCTGTTGGACTGGGCATTGATCACTTAATGACTAGCTTGTGGGCAGTTCCTAGAGGTCTCAACGAAGGGATGGGATGGCAGAGGCAGCTGGGATCCCTTGAGGATCTTGGACGAGCAGGTTTTATTGTCTAACCAGTATAGAAAAAATTTAGCAATCAGTATGGCCATATTAGTGTGTATTGTCAGAATATCATCTTTGGAAGTGCTCCCATCCCAATGTTGTTCCTGAATGTTTAATAACCAGGGAAGGGGCAAGAGTAGAAGCCATGAGTTATAGTATTTTCCATTTCCTATGGTGTAAATACTCTCACTGTGGCCAATTTTAAGCAATCAATGTGATGTCACTAAACATGGAGCTAGGAAAAAATACCCAGTGTCACACCATTATATTTATGCTATATACAGATGATAAATATACGATCTAAGAGTATAGAACATAGTAAAACATAGTACAACACTTAGGAAGTGATGAGGTCTTACCACCTTTTAAAATATAATTTGTTTTATAAGCTTACATAATTTAATTTTTAATAAAGGCTGCGTTTAACAACCAGCTCATAAAATTCATGAAAATTTAACATTCAACTCTCAGAAATCAGTACAGTCTGACTCCAGCACACCACTGACCCACCTGCAACTAATCATTAGCATCACTATTTGAGAGAAAAGCTTGGAACGTCCCTAATGAATAGCATACATTGTGCCTGAGAAGAGCAATACAATCACCCAATAGACTCTATAAACAATTTATGGCAGATTAATTTGTGAGATTGACTGATGAATCACTTTATAAGAAGAAGAAAAGGCAAATAGAAAAGCAGCCTCAATATCCTTCCAAAGGATATAGAGATAATATTATGAAAACTCAATAAGGCATATAAAACATAGTGACTTAAACCTACCAATCCCTAAATAAATGACAGTCACTTTTACTTTTTTGGAGTGGACCAGAAAATGAACATTTAGTGCACATTTTAATATGTTTTAGGTACTATACCAACACTTCTGAAGACTAATGGAAAAGCAAGAGAAATGCAAAAGGAATATAAGAGTTACAAGATTAAGAACAGTCCTTGCTATCTTTACCCTATCCATTGGCTATGAGTTGAACAAACACAACAGTCACTACATGCAGTACCGACTGGTAGAGAACGTCACAGAATGGACAAGGGCCTGTCGGAACACAGGGGTAAGCCACAGATGTCTGGGAGAGGGAATAAGGATGAATACATAAGAAGGGAAATTGTTGCATCTTGGGTTGCATTTAGAAGACTAAGGAATCTTCCAGACATAACAGGTAGGCCTTTGGGTTGCAAAACAAAACAAAACAAAACAAAAGCTTTCACAAAGGCTCAGGAAGGCCCAGAAAGTATTTTAAAAGATCCCTTGATGCAGTCCAAGCTGCCTGACAGACAGGTGTTCTAAGCAAAATCTGAGAGAGAACCTTGCCGAGGAGTTGGCGACATTATCTGGTTGACTATAGGGATTTTAACAAGGGGATTACATTTCAAAATACACATTTTAGAAGACAATCTTGACCACCCTGGAAGCGGTGTAGCGAGCGCACTTGTTCGATTTGTTTGGCAGGTGTGGTAGGTGAAGACCCAGGTAGGAGACCATTCTAACTGTCCGGGTAATATATGGGGAAGACTAGAATTACTCCCTTCCTACCTCCCAAAGAAGAAGAACAGGAGCAGACTGGAAAAATATTTAGAGGATAAAATCAATAAGACTCAGTGACTGATGGGTGTGAGTGGGCAGACAGAGAGGAACAGAAGATGAGTCAGAGGTTTCTAAGTTGGGTAATGCGGTAGATGGTGATGATATTATCTGAAACAAGGAACACAGGAGAAGTAACACGTTTTCAGAAATACAGCATGAAAAAGCCCAGTGTGAAGCCTCTAAGCTCAGTGAGTGCAAACACCTAGATTATTTCTCTTTCATCTCCTACCTTGCTTTGTAATTTTTTTTTTTTTTTTAGTCTGGGTTAAAAGGGGCAAATAAAATTATGCCTTTGAAAGTGCTTGAGAAAAAAAATAAGAATATATGCAAATAAGAACCTGCATTACCCTTTATTCAACACAAATATATTATGTCGTGATCTAGGATTCCAGGAGCCTATACCAAAGTGCTCCCAGGTCTAGCCCTTTCTCCTGAGCAGCAGCTGGGATGGAACACAGGGGCGGGACTACAGGGTAGTCCTCTGCCTTCTTTATTCAGGAAAGGATTAGAAAAAATATTTAAAGAATTGGAAATGAGGCTAGGGAATGAGACTCTGCTTTCTGTGGCAAAGACAAGCTGGTCAGGGTGGCAACTGAGAGGCAGGTAGGAAGGCAGGGAAATATCTTTAAAAACGGTGACTCTACTGGACCAGGACATAAGATGGACTCACCAGGAGCACAGGACTAGGCTGGGACACGAACCAAGGGACACAGCCAAGAATAAGACAGGAAAGGAAGGAGGAAATAGGAACTTAGGTAGAACAGACTTAGAGGATGAACTCGCTAACTGAAGTCAGGCTAAGGCTGATCATAAACTCACAGAAATAGTGGGCAAAGAACAGCTCGGCTGAGGTCCGGGGCAACCTTCAGAAAGCCTATTCCCCCAAAGGTCCTTCTCAGTGTTCATTCTTCTCTTTTTAGCAGAGCGCCATGGGGTTCCCTGAGATGCTCTCTGAGGTTCCTACTGACCAATGATCATCCCAGGTCCTGTTTCTAGAGGAGAAGAGGCTTCACCTCCAGCTCAGGAGTTTCACTGGGTGCGACAAGTCACCTTGGGATGCGTGGACTCCCTGGGTGGCTCCAGTCACATTTGCTGAATTTATTTCCCAGTGTTGGGCCCGGAGTCCTGGCACTGGGGTTTTTGATCAAGACTGAGGTGTCGATTAAAGTAATGGCACCAAGTCGGGTTTATAGCCCCAGCAGATTGTTTCTATTGCAGGGGCTCCCTGAAGGGGGGCAACCTAAGAAAATTTCAAGCAAAAGTCCTTTCCAATTTTTGTAGGATGACTATTAACAATATTCTACGCTCCTGATCAAATATATCACACATTTAAGGATTAAGAAAATCAATCAAATACAGATCAATCTTGAGAATGAATCAACTAAAGTCAGGCTCTGTAGGGACCTGTAGGGACCAGCCATCCAACCCCGACCCCGAACAAGGCATTTCCCTTCCCTGGGTCTCACCCACAGTTGTTTAGAAAATGAAGACACTGCGTCACAGAATCCTCGAATGCCCTCCTAGTTGGTTTAAAGAATGTAAATAAAGCCAGAAGGGTGTGAAACGAAAGCAATTATATTTTGCTCCTTCAACTCTACCTATAGATGCTGAACACATGGCCCTGTGTTGGGAGAGATGCTGAACCTCTCCCAAGAGCCAGCATTTCTGTGGCAGGATAAAGAGTCGGATCTGAAAAGAGAAGCCCTCCTCCAGGCCTGGCACACATGCAGTTCCTTGAAAGGCGGCTCCCACAGCACATATGCTGGCCTCACCCATGAGGGCTCGGTGCCGAGCGCCACGGACCAGCGAGTTCTCACGTACCCAGTGTCTTCTCAGGAACGCGGGAAAGGGTGCAAGAGGCCACGGCCTTGGCGGTGTCTTTGTCAACCGCGATGCCTTTGCTCCAACAGCCGCGGCCGACACATCCCGAAGGGGCAGCCTGGCGCCACCAGGCCCGCAGCCTTCCCTCTACACCACCCCGGAGGCTGAGCCTCACGATGGCCTGTCACCGTGCACACATGGGGACGTCACCTCGAACAAGCAGAAGAGGGAAGAACAATTCCAAACCATCAGACTTTGTATGTTCTCTGGAAACAATATAGTTGTGTAAACTAGAAACACAAGTTAGCGAAATTCACTTTTAAGGAAAAAGCACATGTGGTTTCTAAATACCGCAGAAGTACTAAGCCCTGTGCTAAAGTACTACTCGATATGGTAGCCTCAGGGCCCCATGGGGTGCTTTAGACTTAAATTAAATAAAATTAAAGTGACACCTCGGTCCTATCACACGGCCACATTTTTGGTGCTCGATAACCACACATGGGTCGCAGTTACCATGTTGAAAAGCACAGTTATAACACATCTCCATCATCTCGGAAAACTCTACTGGCCAGAGCGGATCTAAAAAGCCAAATAAGGGGCCCCGGGGTGGCTGAGTCAGTTAAGCGTCTGACTCTTGACCTCAGGTCATGTCTTGATCTTAGGATGACGAGTTCAGGCCTTGTGTTGGGCTCCACGCTGGAGCCTACTAAAAAATAATAATAATAATAATAATAGAGGTTTTAAAAAAAGCAAAAAGCTAAATAGATCAAAGAACAATAATCCATGAAACGAGTCTGCCTCCCTGCCACCTTTTACTAGGACAAAATTTTAACTTTTATTGTTCATTGGCCAATCTTCTGCCTCTTCTGTTTTCTTGAGCTTTGGTATTTTACCTCACAGCTTACACTCAGCTGTTAAGCAAGCAGAGCTCCAGGATTAAAACATGAGGGCAGCACTTCCTCAGTGTTGGGAACTCCTCTTAGTGGGCCACACAACCCAGTTCACGCCCAGTTCACGCCCAGTTCATGCCCAGCAAGCTCCACAGCCCAGCACCTCGTGGGTCCTCACGTGGAGTCCTCACTTCAGTCCTTTTCCTGCTAGCAAATCAAGTCATCCTCTCTCCCTGTCTCCAACACCCACTCTTTAATTACCTCCCTCTAGTTTTCACTGAATGAGTGACGCAGCGGAATGACTTTTTAAACGAGCTTTCATATTTAGCAAGGCAGCCCACATGCAAACTGGGGCAGGAGCTGATTTCTCAAGTAAACACACCAAGACTTTTATATCAAATTAGCGTTTTTATTCAAAATAACCACCCTGGCAGGTAATATACTTCTGCCAATTGTGCGAGCCATTGCTCAAGTCACAGCTAGAACATTCCTCAGGGACTTGGCTAGGGCACGTGTAAGTGTAAAAAGGAATTATCTTTGAGGGGGGATGTGGCTACCTTCCTGCATTCACTCCTTGGGGATGTCTTTTTGAAAACTAAGAGGTCACAGAACTCTTGAGTTTACAAACCAAGGTCACAGGTCTAGTGACTCTTGAAGATACAAGCACACACCTCCAAAATTAAGAGTCTCTCATAAGGTACATAGGAGACAATCATGAGATGTATTTGTTTGCCTTTCATCAAGATGAGATATTTTAGTTATTCTTCCATTTACTGTATAAATATGTGAAATTTTCTCTCCAGACCTCATGGCCACACCCATGCTGCCTTATGTACACGTAAATCTGATAATGCTTACCCAGTAATAGGTTCTCTTTGTAGTTACAAAGGGTCTTCTATTGGCAGGATTTCATTGACTAGGAACCAAATGTGTGCCCTCGTCCCAGAATTCATACGCTGAAATCCAATCCAGACCATGTGATGGTGCCTGTGGGAGGTGATTAAGTCACGAGGGAGGAGCCCTTATGAGTGAATTAGTGCTCTTGTAAGAAAAGACCCAAGGAAGATGATCTCTCTCCACCACCTGAGGATATGAGAAGACAGCCGCCTGGAACCCAGGGATCAGGCTCTCACCTGGCACCGGAATCTGGACTTCTCAGCCTCCAGAACCAGGAGAAATAAACTTTTGTAAGTCACCCAGTCTACGAGACTGAGCTAAGAAACTATTATTTCCCTCAATCCTCGTGACACATGCATAGAAGTATTTTGAACTCGTATGTTCATGGGAACATAGGTGACTGTTGGTTTCTTTGTAAACTGTGATGTGTTTGCATGATGATTCTTGGAACCCCTTCAAAATCCACTTGGAATTTGAGAAGTACAAAGACTGACCATTGACAGTACCCTCTCTCTCTCTGTCTCTCTGCAAGTACAAAGGATTAATTCAGTGCCATCTGCACAGCCCTCTGAGGTGGGACAGCACCGTTTGGGCGCAGAGCATTCCCCAGCTGCCTGTTGGACATTACTGGAAAGGAAAGTTCTCTCAAAATAAAGCATTGCTGTTGCTCCTTCTGTGGTCTCCATGAAGATACTGAGCATACCTCACACGTGAGTCCATCCGGGAGATCCTGAGGTAGGGAGTATGATGGGCAGGAAGAAAACTCAGCACCCCACCAGGAGTGTGGAAAGCCAGGTTCTCAAGACAGCTTCTTTGCCAATAAGCAGGATGTTCCTGTTCTGCGCAAAGCCCAAGTGCCCAGCATGTGCATCTGAAAAATGAGGGAAGTGAAGATCCCAGGATCATTCTATCTCGACACTACTGCAAATTCTTAATAAGACTCAGGCTTGGTTCCTTTAGAACAGTGTTTTCCTAATTGGACAGACCCCAAAAATCATGTGGGACACTGGTTAAAAAAAAAATACAGACTCTTGATCTTCACTCTATGCTCAGAGGACAAGCCAGGGAAACTGAATTTTTAACTAGAGACTCAGATGACATTGCTGTAGAACATAATGAATAACAAGTCACCCAAGGCTCCCCTAATGTCAGGATGGAAAGTACAAAGCCATGTCTATATTCCTATTTTGCAAATATACCTGGATATGAGTATTTAAGCACCTAAAGAGCACAGCTATTTTGCTCATTGTTATTTTTTTTCTGTTGAATAAAGCAGTGAATCTCTATATTTATCTAGGGGTTTTGTTAAATCTGTTTTCATCTTAAATGAGAAAAAAAATGTGGTTTGCAAGCATTTTGAATTCGTTTGCCTTTATATATATTTGCATTATATATATATATTTTTTTAATTTCCCCAGAAGAAAGGAATGAGGATGATATAAAGGAAAGGAAATGGAATTCAAATCTAGCTGAATAACTTCTGTTACCCATGATCCGAGGGATGCCATATAGACAATCAATTGGGTGCCAGTCAAGTGGATTACAGTCTGCCCCGTTTCTGTCACTGAATGATGACTCATTGGTTCTGTCCCTAATTACGAGGGCTGCCAGGACCTTTGCAAAACAGGCAAAGTTTCTTTCCTCTAGAGGGAAAGAAAGGAAAGCTGGAAGGGGCAGGACTGGGAAACCAGTCCAGCTCTGGCTCACTGGTGTAGCAGCAGCCAATGAGTGGTCCATATCAGAATAAGCAGGGATCTGGCCAATCTGGGCTCATACTCAGCCAGTAGTTGCATCCAATGAGGACCCAGACAAAGACCATAGGATAACATTTTTCCCAGACAGTAACAAGAGTACGCATTAAAATCCTACAGCAGATTGCAAGGGCTCTTTCTAACATGGAACATACACGGGCACATGCACACATATGCCTTCTTCTATGCCTGAAGTGATATCCACTATACCCTTCAGGGCACTAAATTAGCTTTTGAAAACAGATAAATGAGTCTGGTTCTCATAGAGGGAGATATTGTGGAGGCATCTCAACTAAAGATTTCTTAAAAAGGAATGAAACATCCAGATCATTGGATGACACAAATAATCTTACTTGTTCGGGAACTCCATGGCCACAAATAATTTCAGATTTTAATTGGTACCTGAAATACAACCCATATGTGATCTTATTACTCCCTCTTTGCTTTCTAATAATTTGAGAAATATTTGAATCATATGCTCAAACCGACCAATCAATGGATGGCTAAGAGCCGCTTTGAATGGCAACAAAACTGGCCCATTGAACGGTCCTGCATAGGAAATTGGCTGGAGTAGCAAGAGGTGATCTCAGCAGATGACTGTGGTGTCTGACTGCCCTTTCGTGATCATGTTCTGGAGGGTGAGAGCTGGACCCATAGTCACTTTACAGTGGTGGTAGAGGAAGAGATGTCCAGGGAGGCACTATAGATGACTCAGCCATAGCTGGGACAGCACTTCTGCCGATGCATACAGTATTACTATGGAAACATCTTATCCTTTTGGTTAAATGTAATAAATCTTCTCTTGTTAAGTGGTAAGTGGTTTGCTTTTGGCAAAGCTTGAAAGGGAAAAAGTCAACACCTATGATCCATGGAGAAGGAAGAAACCGCTCAAACACTAATGTATAGATACTATCTTTCAAGTGTGGCAGTCGGTAGAAGAGGGGAGAGCCCCATGCTCTGGATAAAGACCCTTCTGCAGACTCCAGTGGAGATGGCAACCCAAGCCAGGTACTGGCAATGTAAGGTGCAAGAACTAACTCTGGGACAGAGGGCTGGTAAGAGCTAAACAGTATGTTTAATCTCCAGCTAGGTTCAGCTGATGGCAAGACCCAGTCCAAGAAAAATACATTTAAAAAGGAGTCCAGTTATATAAACATGACAAAAAAATGGTATGCCTGGGTAGCTTAGTTGTTTAAGCGTCTGACTCTTGATCTCAGCTCAGGTCTTAATCTCAGGGTGGAGAGTTCAAGCCCCAGGTTGGGCTCCATGCTGGGTATGGAGTCTACTTCAAAACAAAACAAAACAAAAAACAATAAAGCAAAAACATGACAAAGACTGAGTTAAGGACTCCATGAAAGGAACATGTCAGTGCCCAAGAAGCACACGCAGGCCTGGGGCAGAAATGGCCAGCGGGTGGAGCCATATGCATCGCTGCATTTAGGGCCAGCCTTGGTGACTTACTGGCAGTTGGATCCCGCAGTTGAAAGCATCAGTACAACTGGGTAAATAGGGAAGAACCAATAGAAGACCTTTGAAGCATCAAGGCTTGTTGCTTAAAAGCTGCTTGGGATAGCAACACTCTGCAGCCTCACTTCAGTTATTTTCAAGGCCAAATCTGATTGAACGCTATTCAAGCAGGGCTATCTCCAAGGGAGATAGTTATATAAGTGGTCATATAAAAAAATGAAGCATTTTCTTTTCACAAGGAAGCCATTGCTCATTGTTCAATTTTGCCCCACATCATTGTCAGTATCTTTACAAATGAATAAAGATGGTGAGATTCAGACCATAGGATTGTTAAAGATCTGATATTCTAAATTATCAGTGACTGAAGATTAGACAGTAGACCAAAAAAAAAAAAAGACAATTTGGTGCCCAAAAGAGTTTCTATGCAATGACAGCACTGGGAAGTTAATAAAGCCAGTGGCATATATACAAATACAGTTGTTCTTATGCCATTATGTATAACCCCAGATGAGAAATTCTATCAATTGTATCAATGGTATTTATACCATATAAGAAGCAGCCCACAAATGGATGATGTCAGGCCACTTCTTAATATGCTCAGGACAGTTGAGCTCTATCCCCTTAGTACCAGCCTCTCGGTCCCCAGTCTCCTGGTAGCACTTTGCATAACATCTCTGGAGCCTTGGATTCCTGGTTTCAACCTCCATGCAAATTCCTTCCCACAGGACCACACAGAGAGAACTGGTTTCTTAGAGCTCATCCCGTGATACAGACAGACCAGCTGCAACAGTACAACTCAGAACTAAGTAGTGGGGTTTGCAAAATGGTGGAGCCCCCTTGGAAAACTGACAGTTTCTTATAAAGTCTACACTGACCACATGACCCCGTGGTTTCACTCCTAAGTAGTCACCTAAGAATAATGAAAACTTATACTCACACAAAACCTATACACACAGAAAACCTGCATAACTGCCTAAAACGGAAACAACCAAATGTCCAATTCATGAAAAGATAGCTTAACTGTGGTATATACTTACACCTGCTGGAATACTACACAGCAACAAAAGAAGAAATACACGATGGATCACACAGCAACATGAATGAATTTCAATATACATTATGTAAATGGTACAATCAGATTCAAAAAGCTACAGTCTATATGATTCCATTTATAAGACCACCCACCACAGGCAAAATTAGAGGAACAAAACCCAGATCCTAGTTCCCAGGAGTTGGAGGTGGAGCAAGGAGTTGACACAAAATGTGAGGGAACAGTTTTGTATATTGATTGTGAAGGTGTTTATATAACTACATACACTTGCTGAAACTCATAGAACTGTACGCCACAAGGAGTTAATTTTACTGCGTGTAAAAAAATGAATAAAAATAGCAAGATTTAAAATTTTATTAAAATTGTTGATAAAAGAGATCAATACGCAGTCATCGGTTTGAAAATTCAAATGAGGCCACGTTTCATCCTGCATCGACATTGCTCCTGTTCAGGGACCAAAGGTTAATTTTCCTTTTTAGAGTCTCCATCCTAAAGAATCTTTGTTTAAGTTATCAAAATCTCAAGTTGAGAAGTTGGGCCAATCCTCAGCATATCTCAGAAGAGCCTTGGGGCCCTAGATGCCATGAGGAGCAATGAAATATCTCCCACCAGTATTAGAGGTCCCTGCCTCAGTCTGCCTGGAACTGGTCCAGTCTGATTTCCACCAATTGAAGACCAAATGCATAAAGTCCCTGCATGTGTTGAAGCTTATCAAGAGCTTCTGATCCCTTATTATGAGTAATTTACAAATTAAAAAAGTAAATCCTCCTTTGGAGTAAAAGAATAAATAGAATTAGCCCCTGGTTCTTAAGACTTATTCTCAAAGTAACCAAAAAAAAAAAAAAAGGCACAGAAGGCCTGCAAAGATTTAAGCATTTAGAGGAAATGAATTCCAGTCCAAATGCACTGGAAAGAAGACATAATTTTTTACACTCTGTATTTATGTAATAAAAACACAGAACAAAAACAAATATCCAAGAACGTATTTCTTGGGGAAAAGAACCTAAAAGCCAAGGTTTTCCCAAATATATCTCAAAATTCAAGGCTAGTTTTCCATCTGGTTGAAATAACCCCAGCCTCCCCCACACTCCCAATACTCAGCCACGTTCACCTGCGAAAAATCTTATCCATTCTTCAAGATTCGATTCCAAAGAAAGACATTCAACCTGAAATCACTTTGGAATTAGGTTTCCTGTAATTGCTTTAGAAACCTGGTAAAATGCAACTTCAGTAATTCTTAATTTCTATGGGAAATCAAAAACATACTCTGAAATCAGAAGGATCCTCCAGCAGTGGTTCTCAGACTTCAGCTTGCATTAGAATCAGGGGAAGGGCTTGTGAAAACACAGATTGCTGGTGGGAATTGGAGGTGTGCCACCCCCAGAGTTTCTGATTCAGCGGGTCTGAAGCGGGACCTGAGAATGTGCATTTCGAACAAGCTTCCAGGAGACGCTGACGCCGCCAGTCTGAGGCACGCGCTTCTAGAATCACTCACTGCCCTCTGTATTGCAGAAGTCAAGCAAGCTAATACCTGTAAAAGTGCTTCATAAGGTGTAAGTTGCCATATTCATGTAAGGGAGTCTTGTCTTTCTTGTTACATTTGCACCGTATCCTTTAAGGAGGCTTCTCGGTCTCCCCCAACTAGATTATAGCAGTTTTTCCCTTGAAAACCTATAATACTTTATACTTCTGATGCTGCCAGTAGTCTGCCTAGAATTGAAGTCATTTTTATTCTATTTTTATTACACCAACTAGACTTCATTGAGATCATTGAGATCGTTCAATCCCCTGCAGTGCACAGCAGACTGTCTTACACACAATGGGTATTCTGGGCAATAAGCTGCTGAACTGAGTTGAACATCCCTTATTATAAGAATACCGCTTTGCTTTCTGGTGGTTATAATGAAAATGCAGAGGGAACATATTACAAAGCACAACAATATATTACTTTCCCGAATTGGATGTCTAAGATCACATTGAAACGGAGACCCTTATTGTCTATTTGAACAAATTATGGACAGAGAATAAACTGCATACTGTATTTATGTAAATGGTAACTGCTAAGTGTAGTGTTTATGGGCACACATTTTAGAAGTTGGATGTACGTTTCTTGATCAGTAGTGTAAATTTTCCAAGTATGACCCTTATTCCGTAGGCAAATCTGTTTTCAACTTCATTCCTTCTTCCGGGAATGGAATCTGCTACAGGTAGAACAGTGACATTGCTTCTATACTAAAAGAGCAAAATTCCTACATAAATACACACACGAGTCCTGATTGCAGTGATAAAGTACCATGCTTGCACACTGCTGAGAAATTGGACATGCCCACTCTTAAGAAAGAGCAAGTAGAGCAAGGGTTTTAAGCTGTAAACGGCCGCTAAGCATTACGGTGTTAAATCATCCATTGTTGTTTGCATTTTAACAGCAAAGCCTCATTCGTTCAAGGCAAAGGAATTGAATCATATTGTGAAAATGCAGGCATTAGTGACCCCTTGGGTACATACGTGAAAGGATGGGAAGCTTTGCCCAACACCTTGACATAATTCACTTGTTGACAGTTACGTATTTTACCCCCCTATAAAGTCAAACTCTGTCTACCGGGACTGGCAAACTGAAAGACCTAAAATCCTAAAAAGAACTTTTGCTCACTCATGACCCATCCGGTTGGCATTATTCTTTAGATGTTACGATACATTTTCCAAAGGGGAAAGTCAAAAATCTACGCCTGACTTATCTTGAAAGACTGCTGGGCCCCCATCACCTTCTGGACAGGTACATTTGGGTTATTTATTGCTGTGAAATAATCCATCCCAAAACAGTTTTAAATAAAACCGGTGTTACTTATTCTGATTTTGCAATTTGGGCCGGGCTGAGCAAGCATGGCTTGTCTCTGCTCATGTGTATAAACTGAGGCAGCTCCACTTTGAGGATGGCTCACCCATGTGGCTAGCAAGTTGGTGCTCATTACTGCCCCGGAGTAAGAAGCCAAGGTTGAGGCTAGCGGCCTCAACCCTTCTTAATGTGGACCTCCCAGCCTACGCTATCCAAAAGCACGGGAGTAGGGCCCAACAGGGAGGAAGTAGAAGCTGCCAATCCTGTTAAAGAATCACTTTCTCCATATTCTATTGAGTAAGGAATCACAGAACTAGTTCAGATTAAAGGGAAGGAGAAATAACCTACACCTTGCAATGGGGACAGTGACAAAAATGTGTGGCCATCTTCAAACTATTACTGCAGATTTTACCTAAGGCCAGACGTTAAATTAAGGCAGAGGAAGTCAAAGTCTTCCATAACCCCAAAACACGACAGTACTTGACATCCGTGCTTCTCAGTGTGTGGTCCCCAGACTGATGCGTCCGTCATCCAAGAACTTGTCAGGTCCCACCCCAGCCTTAACTGAGTAAGAAAGTCTGCTTTACATTAAGGTTGAATATTTTTCCCTCTTCACTCTGAATTTTGTTAAACCAATTCTATAAGATGAAAATGAATGTAGGTGTAGTAAACAGCTATCTTTACTTAGAGGAGAGAGTAACAAATGAAGCTGAAGATCTGGATTTCCTTGAAGTGATACACAATGTTTACATATGGTTTAGCATTCTAAAAATATTTATTGGGGTTTCTACGTAATAGATTTGTACCTCCATGGTGGTTAATCTTCAGTAAATATGTTTTTAGTATCATGTGGTTTTTACTTACTATGTGCTGTCTTATTAAATTCCAATTAAATCCATATGTGAAAAAAATAAAAAAATAAATAAAATAAAAATAAATAAATCCATATGTGAGAACATTAATTTAAAGTGCCACCAGAAGGACTGATTACAAAATCAATTACTGGCATGAAGCCTTGGCGTTATTCAAAGAAAAAATGGCGCCTCCACTTGTTGGTACCAAAGGAAAAGTAATTAAAAAGTTGCAGAGTCACCAAGCAGTCTGTAAACAATCTTTCAGATTGTATCTGCTTGAAGAACCGATAAGAAAAGGAGGCCATGAAGCTCATTTACAATTTCAAGAAAAACACGTTATTATAATAAAAATATGCCATTAAAATTCATAGCAACATGCATTATATAGATTTCTCTATCTACACACTCATGCACACCTATTTACACACTACACAGAGCATGACCACGGAGAGGAGATAGAAAACCACAAAAAGCTGACACAGAGCCAAATACTGCTTCATAGCCCCAAACCTTAATACCCTTGAGATGCGCCTAGTTGGATTTTAATGGGAATAAGGAGAATCTTGGTCCATAAGTGGACCAAGAAAATGTTTGTTTAGGTCTACTATGCTTCTGTCAAGAGAAAGTGAAGTTGCCAATGTCTTTGAAAAATATTTTATCCAAACATGTTGATTTTTTTCAAAAGTTGGTGCTTAACAGACAAGTCATTAATCATCTGGATGCACAGTCTCTCCTCCTGGTGGTGTGGGGGGTATTTGCTGTGGTTTTGGTGCCATCTTTTAAAATAAAACTTCCCGGGATCCCTGGGTGGCGCAGCGGTTTGGCGCCTGCCTTTGGCCCAGGGCGCGATCCTGGAGACCCGGGATCGAGTCCCACGTCGGGCTCCCGGTGCATGGAGCCTGCTTCTCCCTCTGCCTGTGTCTCTGCCTCTCTCTCTCTCTCTGTAACTATCATAAATAAATAAAAAAATTAAAAAAAAAATTTAAAAATAAAATAAATAAATAAAAATAAAATAAAACTTCCCTAAGTCTCTTTATACAGTCCCCCAGGGAAGCTGGGTGGCCTCGTCTCCTCGGAGGTTTAATGCTTCCTACATTAAATAGCGCACTCAACCCACAGCCGGGGCCTCCCTTCCAAGAGGCACAAAACACCGTCTGGGTTAAAGGGTTAAAGGCAGGTATTCAAATGAAAGGAGATCCTTCAAGAAACTCTCCTTCAAGAGGCCCTCACTGCTCGGAGGAAACAGAAGCCATGAGACACTGAACTCCCCAACTTCTTTCTTCACGTATCCCAACAAAATTTTCTGCATTTGTCCCAACTTGTTCTCTTCCGTCTTCCCTCAGAGGAGAACAAGATTCTTGGTCCCAGGTGACCCTGCATTTCTGCTGCTCCAGACCCTTGAGACTTTCCTCCATGGCCCTTTTATGCTCCCACTGGCCGTCCTTACTGAGACCCCTGGGGCCCCTGGGGCCGCTAGGTTTGCAGCTCACCAGGAGGGCCCCAGGAGAGGAAGACCCAGAAGGGGAAGGGGGGCCGCTAAAGGGGGATCCGAGGAGCTCTGGGAGAGGCCAGCACAGCTTAGGGAGCCTGGAGGCAACTGGGGAGAAGCAAACCCTGGGTGGGACCTGGAAACACCCTCGAGGCCAATCAGCACAGGGGAGCTGGGGTGGCCCAAGGCCCTGGGGCCCTAAACGCAGCCTCCACGCGCACTAGCTGGGCCCTGAGAAGGTGCTCGTCTCTCTGAACTTCTGCTCTTCTGCAGGAGAGCGCAGCTAAGGACACTTCCCTCCTTGACACCATGCAGACCCACCGGGCTCTGCGCGGCGCCTCGCAGGATGCCCCGTGCCGAGCTGGGCCTCCCCCCCCGCATTGCACGTCCCATGGGGATAAAGGACCAAGGGCACCCACGGAAGCAAACACTGCTCTGCCCTGCGCAGCACCCAGGAAGCCTGGCCGCCAGCAGCACATCCGCCCGCGTCCTTATCATTCAGCCAGGGCCTGGGGGGCGCACAAGCCACCAGCCCCAGCTGGGAAAGGCCAAGCTACACCTGCACCTGCAGGTGCTCATCTCTTCGGGTTCCAGGCTGGCTGCTTTCAATTGCCTCAGAAAGGGGGCGGGTTAGGGTGTGTGTCCTGAATGATAACCTACAAACCAGGAATTCAGGATGAGCGAGGGTGCAGATTTCCCGCCCTGGGTCTCCCGCTTGATGCCCTCCCCCTCGGGCCGCTGACATATGCTCTGGGTAGGGACACAGCGCTGTCACCGGATTGTGAACCAGCAGCGGCCTGCCTGAGCATCACGACAGTTACTTGGTGCATAAAACCGAGCGCGTGTCTCCTCCGTGGGGAGACTGAGGCGGGAAGGCAGGCCGAGAAAAGAGGTGCCCAATAAAGGAAGCCAGAGTGGACTGTAAACCGGGGGTGGCCTTGGCTGGGGCAGCTCTGGGAGGCTGGGCTGGCCTCAGGGCCTCGTTTGCACAATCCCTCTGAATTTCAGGGGCAGACCCAGGCAGGGACGGGGTTCGGGGACAGCTCCTGATTCGGGCTAACATCCCCTGGGAAAGGAGTGCTGGTCCCCAAGCTGGTAGGACCCCCAAATCCAGGGCTCAGGACCGTGTGATCTGAAGGCCTGCTGATGGGCCTCCTCCTGCCTTAGGAAACAGAAGGATTTCTGGTGAGAGGAAGGAAGCGTTGGGCCGCCAGCTGGGCCAGCTTCCTCGCGCCAGGGTGCTCGGAGCCCCGAGGGGAGAGGCTCAGGTGCTGACAGGTGGCAGTGAGGGGGAGCCAGGGGGCAGGAGAGGAGGTTGCGGGGAGCGAGGGGCCCCTTCCCGGCAGGGTGGCAGGAGGCACAGAGGCAGTACTGGACTCTCCCCGAGGGCACCCCACCCCAAGTGCCAGACCCTTCAGCACCACCCACCTTGCGGGCCGCCTCCAGCTGATGGTTCTCTTACCTGCGTGGATGCCCCTGGAACCTTGGAAGGCAGATCTTGGGCCCTCCCTGGCCCTGCCGGATCAGAAGCAGGGTGGGATGCAGCCATCCGTGGTGTGACAAGCCTTCCAGGTGATTCTGCTGCTGGTCTCACCGGGGAAAGGGGACTTGGGCTGACTTCCCTCGTTTCTCCTACAGTTAGTTGTCTGTCGAGAACTCCTCCTCCTCCCCAGGACCAATTACTTCGTCCTTGGAAGCCACCTTAGACCAGAAGGTAGGAGCCGCTCAGGCCCTCACATTCCACCTACCACTTGGCCTGCCTCACCCCAGGCCAGAGCTGAACCTTCACCGTACTAAGGCCACTAAGGCCGGGTCGCTGTGCTAAACTGGAGTGTCCCCTGCGTGGCTTGCAGCTCTTCTCCCCTTCTCCTTCTCCAGTTCTCTCTGCTTTACCCTTTACTGATGAGACGTGCAGTGCACTCACCTACCCCTCTCCTCAAATTAATCAAGGCCTCCCCACCCCCTGACTCCAGGCAGCCGAAAAATGCTTCTGCCCCATACATTTGCAGAACGGCTGAGGCTTTGCTCTTCTGTCCGGGTTTCTGCTGATCTCCCAAGACAAGAAGGGTGATCTCTGGTCTTCCGTATTGCTGGCTTCGTCAGCGAGGAACTCCATCGAGTCCCGGGGATGAAGACAAGTGGTTGGCTGGGGACAATGTCGGGGCTCCCCATCTGATGTTTTCTTAAAGTCTCTGTGACGTCTCATCTTGCTACCCAGAGGGTCACGGAAGGGAAAACAGTTTTAGTTAGGGTCTTGGAGGGACACCACCTCAACTCAAATCCCAGTTTTCTCACTTATTAGGTCAGCAGGGGTTTAAATAGCTTAAACCCCATCCCCCAGGGCTTTAGTGTCCTCCTCTGTAAGATGGTGGTGAGAAATGCTCACCCCATCGGGCCAAGAATTGAATGTGATAATCTGTGTAAAGTGGAACGTGCGTCTCTGTGCCATATAAACATTTACAACTAAACGTTGCCTTCAGTAGACATTTCCACTTAGCGAAAATGAAAATTTTACATTTTTCCTACTTCTTGTGAAGTAATAAGCCTGGCTTAATATATGAAAGGCTAACCCACCTGATAATGGCAGGCTGTTGGCAATGAATGTCATCACCAAAGTAATTTCCTCCAGGTCACTGGGTCTCAGCCTTGGCCTTACACTGGAGTCACCTGGGTGGGGAGCTTCACAAAGTACTTATGCCTGGGACCTTCCAAAATGCAGATTACATTAGTTTGGGGCAGCCTAGGTATCAGCAGTCTGAAAAGTCTCCCAAGTGGTTCTAATGCATGGGAGTCTCCTCCTACCTCCAGACCTCCACATATGGGGGTAAGACAGGGTGGGATTTGACGGTTAGATTCACTCACCATAAGAAACCAGGATGCTGGTAGCTGTTTCCTGAAAAAGTGTTTCAATGCTAATTAGAGTTTGAGATTTCTGGATTAAATAATAGTAAATAAACAACTTTTCTTTGCAATGGGACCTATGAGATCTTTGGTATATTAATGGACATTATCACTCTCCATGAAGACGTTTGCACATCAGTGTTTCCCAAACTAATATGAACACAGACACTTTTTGAGGGTGGACTACCTTGGGGATCTGGCAATCTGAGGAACACACTTTGGAAAACACAAAATTGATGACCATGCCAAAAGTATTGTGTGAAAGCTGGGGAAAGCAGCTAACTTTTCCTTTCCAGAGCATTCCAGCCTGAGTAGTCCCACCCCCCCATGACTGGGAAGGAAGATAGCACCCAAAAGGGACACTGCCAGGGAGAAAAAGACTACACACCTGATTGGAATCATAGGAGATCCAGTCTTGGGCTGACCTGGAAACATGAACAAAATAGAATTTTTGTTGAAACTTGAGTTCCTGGTGTCTAAGAATAGGTGTGGATTGGGAAACAGGTACATGATAAAACGGTGAGAAGAGCCTGGATCTGGGTCCAGAAACTGGACAGTAAACTTCAGAACACTGTCTCAATGCTCTGATTTGATTTTCTTAATAAAACTGAAAGCGGGACTGAAAATACTATGTAGTCCATAATTCCCATGAGCCAATAGTATGACTGATAATTTTATGTGTCAATCTGACTGGGCTAAGGGATGCCCAGATAGATGGTAGGACTCCCCAGCATGGGTGGGCATCAACAACATGGGTGGGCCTGGATAGAACAAAAAAGTGGAGAAAGGGCAAATTTGCTCTCTTTAGAGCTGGGACATCCATCTTCTCCTATCCTTGGACATCAGTGCTCCTGTGCTCCTGCGCTCCTGGTTCTTGGACCTTTGGATGCTTACCAGGACTTTGACCATCTCTTGATTCTCAGGCCTTCAGACTCAGACTGAATAGTACCATTAGCTTTCCTGATTTTCCAGCTTGCAGATGGCAGATGATAGGACTTTGTGGCCTCCATAGCCACATGAGCAAATTCCTATAATGTATCTCACGTGTGTGCATGTGTTTGTACCTCCTATTGGCTCTCTTTCTCTGGAGGACACTATTACCAATAGAGCATGCTTTCTACTTCAATGTGATCTTACATAGCACTTTATAATGTTCAAAATGCTTTCACCCATACTGTCTCACTGGACTCAGATCAACCGTCTTTGGTGGATAGCGCAGTTGGGTTATCTACATTTTTCAGATTAAACATGAGGCTGAGAGAGGTGAGTTGATCTGTCTAGGGTTACAAAAATTAGTAATGGATCCAGTCTGAAAGCACAGGTCTTGCCATGTGTTCCTTCCACTGTGCTGTACTGCTTTAGGATCACAGACTCAGAATTCTCTCAGGGCAACCCCATTTCCCGTGGATGCATGTTCCGATGTGCAGAAAGCCCACCCCTAAAGTACCACCTCTGCATCTGTCTACACTAACTCACTGTCCCCCACCGGGGGTGCAAAGGGTGACTTGACTCATTGGAAAACCTGGGAGCAGAGGTTGAGACCCCTGGGCTTACTCCCTTCGGACTCGGCCAGGTCTACAGGCAGCACACATCTCTCCCACTCTCTCTCTCCCATAGTTTGGGGAGAGCAGTGAAATTCAGAGGAGAGTTAGCTGGTTCTTTAGCTGCACGCTGAGTCATGTCCTCCAGTAGAGCTTTTTTCACAATTTTCATCTCCATCGTTTGTAATTCCTGAGTGTGGCTCTATTACAACAGGTTCCAAACACAGGTAGGGAAATGGAGCATTGTTAATTTGTCCCCCCACCAAATCTTACACGTTTTATAGCTGAATCAAATATAAATTCATAATAAAAATATATAATACTAAATTATAATAATTTTTAAGGTGAAGTATCTGAATAACAGGTTTTATTACTTGTCAAAAAGCACAGAATTGATTAATGTATAAGCTACTGAGTATCTTGGCTTTCTGGGAAAGGTTCTTTTAGTCCCCGTAAGCATGGTTTCTTCAAGATTACTGAAGAGGAAGACTGAGCTTATGCTTGGAGTACCGTACAACCATGAATCATTTTAAAATAAGGAAGCAAATCTTAAAAATAAATTTGTATTAGATGATTCCAAATAAGCCATCCTAGTCAGGGGAGGGAAATTATATTTTTTTGGGCCATCTCCAACCTTTGATATAGTTCTTATTTCAAGTTATAAATGGAGTATTTGTTTTATTGCAATAAGAATCCCAAAATTCCAGTGGTTTGCAATAACAAGCATTTATTTTCTGGCTTGTATTAATTGTTGGCAACTGTAGGTCACTTATTATGGTTCTGCCCAGGCCTGCCTGATTCCAGCATCTTCCCTTTCTGGAACCCAAGCTGAAGAAACAGCCATGGGACATGCTACATGGGACATGCTATACTTACGGAAGAGGGAAAAGAGTAAGAGGAACCAGTGGAATCCACAGTGTCTCTTACAACTTCTGCTCACACAAGGCATGTGGCACTCTGCCATATTCTACTGGCTAAAACATGTCACATGGCCAAGCAAGGGAGGAGTGTAAACTGCTCCCAAAGGAAGATCACAAGTCACATGGCCACAGGTGGGCATGTATATCATTTTATAGGGGAGGAGAGAAAATGCTTGGGAACAATACAATCAATCATGGAGTATATTTTAATGCACATTATTGTCTGTAAAAGTTTTAATCTGTCCATGTCCTTGAAGTGTGACTCTATCACCTTTACTACACTCTGAAGAAAACTCCCTGGGGTTGGAAGGGAGTGGAGAAGGTTGAAATGCAAAAGGAGGAGAAAGTAGAGTGCAATGGAAGAGGGAAGCCCAATAAAATGTGCTAGAGGACGTCTCTCTGTCCACCAGCACAGTGCTTTGGATATCTTGCAGGTTATTCATATAGAAGAGGGGGGTTGAGGTGTGCAGTGGCACAGATAATCCGAAACAAAATAATCCCTAATTCATTTATATTTGGCTACTTAAGGTTTTTGTAAGTTTTGCAGCCAGTAAAGTTCCTTCCTGATTAAGCATCACTGACATCAAAATGAAGATTGGTTACCATTCCCTCGGCAAGTAGCAGCTGATGGGAAGAAGGTAGTGCCAGTGACTGGTAGGTAGAAGTCAGCTAAATAAGATGAGGTTGGTCCACACAAGTGAATAATTTGCATATAGACAATTGATCCCTTACTCCAGCTGACTTCTAAGCTTTGTGCAGGGATTGAGGGACAGCAAATCCCACGAGATCATTCACTTCCTTTCTATTTATTGATTCTGCAGTAGTTCCATCCATGTCTCCCAGTAAGCACACTCAAGATTGGCCAGGAGAGGCTTTGCTTTACGCAAATTACAGTTCTGCTTATGAGTTCATTTCTAAAAATTCACTAATGTACTAAGGAGTGATTGAAGACCTACTTGCTGTAAATGTACAGATGCTACAGGAGGAGTCAAAAATATTAAGGAGACACCATCTCTGCCCCTAACCCCCTGCCAAAGTTATGGCTAGTGGTGATAATATTTTACAATTTTAAAACATTTTGAATGTTTTTAAGTGCTTCATAGTAGGAGGTCAGAGCTGTAGAAGCAGAAGCCACTGTGGCCAAGAGGATGCCACAGGTCTGCTCCATGATTTCTATCTGTCCTCAGGGACTTTGGTCATTTTTTTGAGCTTGGAAGGTGTAGCACCTAAGACTGGAGTAATGCTGAGTCTAGGAGGTGGTGTTTATGGACTTACGAATTTAGGAAAAAAAAACTCGGCTAACGTAGCGAAGCTACCAGAAAGAAACCTAACAATAAAAATACCAATTCTCTTCTCTGGACATTATTTTGCGTTACTTTTCTGTCTGAAATATAGTTCTAGAGAGGCAGGATTTCTGGCTGGCTAAGAGCTCAAATTCTTACCACATATTGTGTGAGTTCAAAACCTGGCTCCTCCACTCAGTATGTGACCCTGAAAAAACTGTCTTACCTCTGCTTGCCTCAGTCTTCTCATCTAGAACTAGAGTTGCCATGAGAATTTAAAACATTCTGTTTCTAAAAACACAACATTGTTTACATTAGCACCCCTCAAAATGAAATACTTAGGTATAAATATAACAAAATTTGTATAAGATCAATACAAGGGAAGGTATAAAACCCTGATAAGCAGAATCAAAACACTAAATAAATGGAGAGGTATTTCATATTCTTGGATAAGAACATTCAATATTTTCAAGATGTCAGTTGTTCCCAACTTGATCTACAGATTCAATACGATCCCAATCAAAATCCTAGCAAGTTATTTTGTAGATATTTGCAAACTGATTCTAAAGTTAAAATGGAGAGGTAAAAGACCCAGCAGAGCCAACACAATATTGAAGGAGAAGAGGATGGACACTACCCAGCTCCTAGACTTATTAGAAACCTAAAATAATTACAGTAGTGTGGGGTTAGTGAAAGAATAGACACAAAGATCAATGGAACAGAAGAGAGACCCCAGAAATAGATCCACATAAATATAGCCAACTGATCTTCAACAAAGGAGCAAAGACTCTACAATGTAGCAAAGATATTTTTTTCAACATTTGGTGCTTGGACAACTGGACATCCCTATGCCAAAAAAATGAATCTAGACACAAACCTTACACTCTTCACAAAAGTTAACTCAAAATGGATCATAGGTCTGAATGCAAAATGCAAAACTACAAAACTCCAAGAAGATGATACAGGAGAAAAACTGAATGACCTTGGGTATAGTGAGGCCTTTTTAGAGGCAGCACCAAAAGCAGAATCCATGAATAAAAATCATTGATAAGCTGGACTTCATTAAAATGAAAAACTTCTGCTTTGTGAAAGACATTTTCAAGAGAATAAAAAGACAAGCCATAGACTGGGCGAAAAATATTTGTAAAAGATCTTCCACATCATATGTCATCAGTAAAATGCAAATTAAAACAACAGTAAGATACGACCACATATACTAGAATGGCCAAAATCTAGAATACTGACAACACCAAATACTAGTGAGAATGTGGAACAGGAAATCTCATGAATTGTAAAACGGCACACCTACTTTGAAAGACAATTTGGAGATTTCTTACAAACTAAACATACGTTTACCATAAAATCCAGCAATCGTGCTCCTTCATATTTGCCCAAAGGATTTGAAAAATATACCCACACAAAAAGTTGCACATGAATGTTTACAGCAGTTTTATTCATAATTGCCAAATCTTATTTTTTTAAGATTTTATTTAGTTAGTTAGTTGAGAGAGAGAGAGAGAGCATAAGCACTAAGCAGGGAGAGGAGCAGAGGGAGAGGGACAAGCAGACTCCCCAGTGTGCATGGAACCCCATGCTGGGCTCGATCCCATGACTCAGAGATCATGACCTGAATCAAGATCATGACTTGAGCTGAAAACAAGAGTCAGATGCTTAACTGACTGAGCCACCCAGGTGCCCCAATAATTTCCAAATCGTAGAAGCTACAAAGATATCTTTCAGCAGGTGAATGGATGAATAAACTACGGTAGATACAGACAATGGAATGTTATTCAGCACTAAAAAGAAATGATCTGTCAAGCCATGAAAAAGCATGAAGGAAATTTAAGTGCATATTGCCAAGTGAAAGAAGCCAATCTGAGAAGGCAACATGCTGTATGATTGCAACTATATGAAATTCTGGAAAAAAGAAAAACCGTGGAGGCAGTAAAGAGACCAGTGGTTGCCAGAGATTGGGGTTAGAGAGGGATAAATAGGTGGTATGTGGAGGATTTTTAGGGGAGTGAAAATACTCTGTATGACATCATAACGATAAATACATGTCATTAAACATTTTTTCCAAACTCGTAGAATGTTTAACACCAGAAGTTAACCATAATATAAACTATGGACTTTGGGTGATTATGTCAATGTAGGTACATCAGCTGCAAAACATGTACCACTCTGGTGGGGGATGTTGATAACGGGGAAGGTCATGCACATGTGGGGGCAGGGAGTATACGGGAAATCTCTGTACCTTCCCCTCAATTTTGCTGTAAACTTTAAACTGCTCTAAAAGAACAAAGTCTTAATAAAATTTCTTAAAAACCACATTGCTGGGATCCCTGGGTGGCGCAGTGGTTTAGCGCCTGCCTTTGGCCCAGGGCGCGATCCTGGAGACCCAGGATCGAATCCCACGTCAGGCTCCCGGTGCATGGAGCCTGCTTCTCCCTCTGCCTGTGTCTCTGCCTTTCTCTCTCTCTCTCTGTGACTATCATAAATAAATAAAAATTAAAAAAAAAAAAAAAACCACATTGCTTCATGTTCTTGCCGCTGTCTGATTACAAAGATGATCAGCCCTCCTCTGAAGAGCACTAATGACATGATGGCCTAATAATATAATAAATACAAGTCTTGGCTTCCTGGGCTACGAAGGTTCAGACATGCGATTTAAGTTCCTCCAATCAGACCCACATGCCAGAGATTTTGACTTGGAAGCGAGAAAATGAGCAAGCATGCAGCTTCTACTTTGTAGCCTAGGGGAGCGACAGAAGCTTGTTTCTATGACTGGAAGTAGAGGTGGCAGCAGAAGAGCCCACTTGGGGATCACGTGTGGGGCAGTGTGGTTTTGACAGTGGCAACAGCAACAGCAGCTCCTTCACCAGGCCACTTCTGCGGGATAGTTCTAGGAATTGCTCTGGAAATCAGCCTAGAGTTTCCCTCTGGCCCTTCCAATGCCTCTGGGAGTGACAGAAAGCAGCCTGGGCTGCAGCCCCACCTCAACCACTGGCTAAATGTGTGATCTCGGGCAAGTATCTAACTGCTTTATGCATCAGCTTCCTTGTCTAAAAAATGGAGCAAATAGGTAGCTATCTCACAGGGTTCCTGTGAGGCCTAAAGGAATCAATATATGCAAAGTGTGTAGAATGCAATCTGACCCACAGCAAATGCATTATTAGTCATTATATGATTCTAGTTTCTGCCGTTATACATTGTCTTTTATTATAACTCTAACAACCTCAAGTGGATTCACCTTGTTTACAACTAAGTACACTGATTAATACAGAGAGCATAGGCTTTGCATGTACTTGATTCTTCAGGTAAAGAAGCATTACCATGTATATGGGTTTGTGCCAGAAAAGACCAACAAACTTGGAATGAAAACATTTAGGAAATTAGCAGTTTTTTGATAGGTATTGATAGTATTGATAGGTATCATACAGCATTGAAAGTATAAAATTGGATGAAGACAAATATTAAAAACTCATTAAAGGAGCCAAGAGATCACAGGAAGAAATGCAGAACGTAGAGCAAAACAAAACAAATCTAACTGTAATACATCTGTCTTCCCAAAGGAGGTGGGGGAAACGTGTGGATTTAAGCAACTTTGGAAATAAGCAAAGATTAAAAGACTAAAGGCAGGAGAAACTGTATATAGATAAGCACTGTATTGTGGTTGATAAGGTTGTTCCCACAAGAATAGGAGTTAACAATTCTGATACTGCTGTACATGTGTATTGGAATTGAGCAATTCAGGAGATAAATGGCACATGGTGGGAGTCAAGTTTCTCATTGTTGGAGTGGGAGATGAAAGGTAAGAAGGGGAGAAGTCTAGAATGATCCCTGTGGTAATAGATTAGAGTTGGGGACATCAGTATAAAGTCCTGTTTAGCTAAGATAGACACAGAGGGCCAAATACAGAAATATTTATAAATAAGTTTATATACATTGCTTTTTATATAAAAACATAATTCTTTGTTCTGTCAGCAGAGATGCTCTAAAAGAAACAACACCCTATCAGTATAGCTAGTATACCTTGCCAGATCTTGGTTTCTAATACCATTCTTCAATAAATAGAATGAAGCCTCCTTGGAAAAAATGGCTAATTCTAGGGCTTGTGAGGGAAATATAGAAGGTGAACCTGGATTAGCTTGTAGTGCCGGAAAATAAGAAAGGGCATTAAGAGAAAACAAAACAAAATGATAGTGGTTCTTTCAATAGGACACAAAAGCCAACTTTTACAGCACCCAATGGCCAAAGCTGGGAAATGTGAGCACCAAAATAAATAAAGTCATGGATTTATAGCCCAAAATGTAACATAAATATCCATGAGCCCACACTGACATAAATGATCAAATAAATACATAACTGAGGGAGAAAGGACAAATCTGCAGTGTTGAAGAATTCCAAATAATGTGTGTACATACTCCCCCTCAAGGAGATAACAAGTAACTGTCTACTCTCTGGGACGCCTGAGTGGCTCCATGGTTGAGCGTCTGCCTTCAGCTCGGGGCACGATTCTGGAGTCCCGGGATCGAGTCCCACATCAGGCTCTCTCTGCCTATATCTGCTTCTCCCTCTGCCTGTGTCTCTGCTTCTCTCTGTGTCTCTCATAAATAAATAAGTGAAATCTTAAAAAAAAAACAAAAACAAAAAAAAACAAACTCTCTACTCTAAGTGTAGGCTGCATATAATGACTTCCTTCCAAAGAATCCAATATGGAAACAGGAAAGAGAGAGAGAGTAACTTTGTAGTGGAAACACTTGACAAATACCATCTCATCCAGGCGGTCAAGGTCAATATCAATAGCCATAAATCAAATTGATAGTATGTACCCTGATGTGATGAGAATGTCTGTTACCTCTGTGTCTCCCAAAAACCCATAACTTCATTCTAATCATGGGAAAAACGTCAAACAAATCCAAATTGAGGGATAGTCTACAAAACACCTGATCAGTACTCCTTAAAATTGTCAAGGTCATCAAAAATAAGGAAAGTCTGAGAAGCTATTACAGTCAATAGGAGCCCAAGGAGATATGACAACTAAACATAATATGGTATCTTGAATGGGGTCCTGGATCAGAAAAAGAACATTGGTAAAGACTAGATAAATCTGAAGAAGTATGGATTTGAGGTTTTTTGTTTGTTTGTTTTGTTTTTTTTTAGTAGATGAAGAAATTTTGGAAGAGAGGACAGCCAATGACAAAAGCCTTACTGGGATCAACATTTTAAAGACACAGATCCAGCCGCTGGAAGAGACAGCTCCACCTGGCAAAGAAGCTCTTTTGGATTCTACCCCAGATTTACAGAATTTTATCTGGTGGTGGACTGTGTGCTAATCACAGCTAAAAGTTGTGATTTGAACTGGCAATTAGACCTAAAAACAAAAATCTATATTGACCAAATCCTCCAACACAAAAGTGGAGCTCAGTCTGCTTTTAAAGGAAAACTCCAGAATTTGGCAAGGTACATTTCGTAACAAAATTAGTAGAACCCCAAAAAAGATTAGCAGCTGAGAAAATGCGTCAGCGATCACCTGGAACATTTGATTCAAGACTATCATGCTACCCAATCCCGGCTGCGTAGGATAAGAAAAGGAAGAGCAAGGGGTGAACCAGAATTTCTAAAATCATGGAAGGGTAAATTAGAAATGGAATAAAAAAATTAGCAGGATTTCTCATGATACCATGAAATATAACACAGAGATCAATTGAAACAATAATTTGGAAGGACATGAAAACTTCTGCGAGGCAGTTCCAGTCAAAATCTAAGGCAAAGGGTAATATTGACTAGGGGCATGCATGTAACAATTATTCCAGAATATGCAACGGATGCTTTTAAAAATGCATTATTACTTTTGCTTCTAAACAGTTGCGTTCTCATGCCAAATTATAATTCATTTTGCTTTGTCTTCCAAAACAATTGTACCTCACAGAACTACCTCAAAGGATATAGGAATATATATTTACCTAAATATATGTGTACACCTGTATATATACATATATTATGTGATGATTAATAAAAATGATACTTCTGAGCATTAATCAGATAATTTTTAATGATATTTTTAAAGATATTATTATATTTCATTTGCTCTTCTAAGGAATTTTGTAATGCAATAGCCCCGGGTATTAGAGTTCTCACTTTTACAGAAGAAGAACTAGGCCCAGAGAGGTTAAGTGACGGCTCAAGGTCACAGAGTTAGTTTATTTGAGTAGTTTGCAGTACAGTTAGGCTAATAAAACACAGCCAGGCACATAAAACATCCTGAGAATAATTAGAAGCTTGTGATTCTCTGAATCAAATTCTCAAGAATTTGAAAGAGTTCCACACAAACAAATCATCCTTGTCTGCCTAAGAAATACAGTTGGTTCTTTTCGAGGATGAAAAACAAACTTGCGTTCTTCAAGCTTGCAGATGTAGTAGAAATATTGGTGCAAGACTTTTACAGTTCATTAACTGTCATCCCGAGCAAGGAAGATTTGTGGGTTGCTTAAGGGATCGTTAGGCAGGAGTATGACAAACTTGCCAATAGGGTTAACTCTTTAGCAGCAGGCCATGTCAACAGACCAGGGGGCCACCAGCACCCAAACAAAGGCAATGAGGATGTCAATCAGCCTCGGTAAATTTCTTTGAGTCCTGAAATTTAAAAAAAAAAAAATTTTTTTTTCTAGAAATTTGTGTTTTTAGATTGGTTCTTATACGCTTTTTGGTGATTTCCGTTTAAAATCAATATTTAGGGATCCCTGGGTGGCGCAGCGGTTTGGCGCCTGCCTTTGGCCCAGGGCGCGATCCTGGAGACCCAGGATCGAATCCCACATCAGGCTCCCGGTGCATGGAACCTGCTTCTCCCTCTGCCTATGTCTCTGCCTCTCTCTCTCTCTCTGTGACTATCATAAATAAATAAAAATTAAAAAAATAAATAAATAAATAAATAAATAAAATCAATATTTATAAGTCACCTCTGGAAGACCTATGTTGTTAGTATTAGATGTTATAAACTGAACCCTCAGCTCCACATTCCTAGTTCTTTAGATTGATAACCAGCGTTTCCTTATGTGCCAAAGCAAAGGACAAAAACTGAACTGAAATCTATGGTATAAAAGAACAATTAACACATATGTTTGATGACCAAGCAAGGTGTTCTTCAAGTTCAGCAGAACTGCTTGGTATTCCGCCCATGGCATGCTGTTTACTCCAAAATAAATTTCACAAGAATTGACTGATTCAGATCAAATGTGTAACCCCGAAGAGCACTGAAAAAAAGAAAAAAAAAAACCTGAAATGTAATCTGGGGGTTCAATTGGTCATCTTGAAAAGAAATGGTAAGTCGAACTTCTCAAGTCAGCTTATCTTCAAATGAGCTCCATCTTTTTGATAGTCATACGGTGAAGTTCTGGCTCACAGAACCAGAGTTTCGAGGTCCCTGTGTTCTTCTATTGATGATATTTGCTGTTTATTTGGGTGAAATAAAGTCTTCTGTGTCCATATAAGTAATCAGTGATTGATATTAAGTGATATTGTGTTAGATTTATTCAAGAGTGAGTCAAGAGAGCTTGTATCTCACAGAAGGGATATAGACAGTTAACATTTCTCCAAGCTGAAACTGCAACCAAGGCATAAGCTGTTACTTATGGTAACAAACAATTTTCCATCACAATAGAACTAAAAACAGAAATCTGATTCATGAATATGCTCTCACTTATTCCTCCCTGCTGTGGACATTATTAGTCTTTTTCAGCCCTGGAATATATTGAGAAAAAGTATTGTATACAGGCACACGAGTGGGGAGGGGTGTACATATGTGCATGTGTGTGTGAATGTAAATAGTCAATAACATGTAACTCCACTCATTTTTTTATAATAACTACCAAAAAATAGCATCTAGTGTTCAGCAAATGAGTAGGACAAATATTCTGAAACTTTTAATCCAGCACAAGGATTATGCCTAACGTTATACTCTTCAGATAAGATTACAAACATAATCTCTCAGTGAGTGATATACAAATTACATTGTGACAATCTTTTGAGGTCATAAATAGGTTGTCAATGATCAATAAGTAGGTAGTCACTCATTCATTCGTCTTTGACTCAAACTGGTGTAAAGAATACTTGCGTTACTTTCTGTCATACAAGTATATGTCGTTGATACTGACCCCGTATTTCAGAATTCTTTTAGATCTCTGATCTTACAACCAATGGTAAAACCATCAACTGGGTGGCAGTTGCAGCTGCCATTAAATGCTCATTCATGAACTTGGTCATAAATGTTCTAGTGCCATTACTTCAATTAAATAATTTGAAAAAAAATGAATAATTTGTTAGGCCTGAAATGAAAAGCATGCCATTAAAAGACCAAAAATGCCATACAGAATTTCTTTCTTGAATTTTTATGTGGTCTAATTACCAAGCATTTTTTTAGTACTTCGTGAGTATTGAATTAGAATTAGAGAGATCTTCCCCAAGCTGAGATTAAAAATGTTCCTACCTTTTACTTTTTATTTTTATGGTTTAAAATCTTATTTTTAAATCTTCGATCTTTTTGGAGTTTATCTTGTATTCTATCCTTTTTCCCATTTATTGTATTCTAAATTTGTTCATATTTATTTTAAGCCATTCCTGGACTTTTGATTATTTTCCTTTGGTCTAGTTGTCAATTCATGCACTGGTATTGCATGATTTTAATCATTGGGACTTAATAATAATGTTTTAATGCGCAGTAAGATTATGTATACCATACTTATCTTTTTTCAGAGTTTTTCCAGCTGTATTTATTTTTTGTTTTTTTATAAGAGCTTTAAAATATGCTGTTTCAAAAAACATTTGTAACGCTAACTGCCTTAGATTTAAAAATTATCATGAATATTTTTATAATGTTGAGTCTGCCTATACAAGGATATGAGTGTCAAAGATGGTTAGCTAGTCACCAAAATAGTTCCAGAATTGCTACTAGAAAGTGGCTGCCTAGCGAGGACTACATTTTCCACCTACTCTTACCTGTAGGTGGTCAAGTGAAGGTGGGTGGAGAGAAGCACTTATTAGGTTTACTCAGATATTTTACCACTTTACGTACTCTTGTAAATGGGATATTTCTGCCATTATGTTTTCTAACTGGCAATTGTTTATATATATGAAAGCTGTAAATTTCTGTACGTTATCTTTTTACTCCAGTACCTTAGGGAATTTTCTTATGTTTATTGCATTTCTGTTAATACCTTGGATTATTCATCATATCAAATCCAAATTTTTATAGGTTTATTTTCCCTCACTATTAGATTTCTAATCTATCTTATCAAATTCCTTTGACTAGCACCTGCCATAATGTTAGATAATACTCCTAGTAGACATCCAAGCCTAGTTTCTGACTTCTGCAGAAATATCTCATGTGTTTCCCTCATTAAGGACTATGTAGTCTTTGGGCTAAGACAGATGTACTTTATCATGTTGAAGATGCCATTGGCTGATTATCTTACCGTTTTGAGCAATAATAAATGTTAACTTTTATCAAATATTTTTCAGTGTCAATTTTTCTCCTTGGGTCAATTATTATGATAGGTTATTAACGTGTTATAATACTGAGGATGCTGCATTAATTGCATTGCTAGAATAAAATCTATTTGTTCATATGTTTGGGTCTTTTAATGTGGTATTAAATCCCTACTAATGATTTATTTAGGATATTTACTTTAATCTTCATATGTGAAATTTATATAGAAAGTTACTTATAACTTTCTTTTTAAAAGATTGTATTTATTTATTTGAGAGAGAGAGTGTGAGCCTACGCATGAGTGGGGAGAGGGGCAGAGGGAGAAGCAGACTTCCCACCGAACGCAGTGTCCCAGGCGGGGTTTGATCCCAGGACCCAGCAGGACTCAATCCCAGGACCTGGAGATCATGAACTGAGCCTTAACTAAGCCACTTAGGTGCCCCTATAGTTTTCTTTTCTGTACAGTTCTTATCAGGGTTTGATATCAGTAACTTTCCCACTTCATTAAAAATATGTGGATTTATTCCTTCTTATTCTTTATTCTTGAGGAGCTGAAATAACATTCTTTAATGGTTTCATAGAATTCTTCTATGTAAAGAAAAAGAACCTCATTAGTTTATCTACTTCTGTTCACATTAGCATAATAATATATGTTCTATCTCTCCTGGGTTCAGTTTTGATAAATTGTGCTTTCCTAGAAAACGATGGATGTAAACCAAATTTTCAAAGTTATTTCTACAAAGTTAGGCAAATAGATTTGGAACTTTCCTATCATTCTGTAGTTAATTTCCTTTATCATTTTTTACATGTTTATCTGTCCTTCTAAAAAAGATATTGTCCCCCCTTTGTTTGAATGACCTACTATATTTATTCAACTTTTTGTAATTTTATCCTATTTTTTGTATATAGTTCTAGTCCGTTGATTTTCAGTTACCAATTCATTAATTTCTGAATTTATTTATACTAAATGTTTTGCTTTTCTTCAGTTTATTGCTGTTTTACTCACTTTTTGAATTGGATATCTGATTTATTGTATCATTCTTTTTATTGATATAAATATTTAAACTATGAGTTTTCCTTTGGTCACTCCTTTGGCTATATTTCATGTGTCAAGCAGTCTGAATCATGGTGCTTTAATTATTATTAAGAAATTATGCAATGTTTATTATATGTTATCATTGATCTTGAAGTTGTATGACACCATTCATTTTTTTAAATTTTCCAGTTGGAAGATACTGTTTTGTTGTCTAATTTTTTTCTAAATCTTATTATTTTACATTATGAAAAATTAGTATTTGTAAATTTGGAGAAAAATATTTCCCTTCTGTGTGTCTCCTTTACTGCTCATACTACTACCATTTTTACAGTATTTTTAATACTTCTTGTCACCAAATGTGTGGGGTTTTCTCCCCCATCAAGCAATCCTCTACAACACCAGTTGGGTGTCCTACAACTTAACTCCATTCTGACTCTATATACCTGGAGACAGAGGTTAAGATACCACAGGTTAAGGGCTCAGTCCTATAAGACTATCCACCCCCCACTTTAGATGCCGATCTGAAGGGGTCCAGGTTGGCACCTATGGTTCTGACCAATCGGCTATAAATCAGAGGTTCCCACAATTCCTCCTCAGGTTTGATTAATTTACTAGGGCAGCTTGCAGAACACAGGGAAACACTTATATTTAAGAAAGGACGTATTAAAGGTTACAGATGAACATCCAGATGAAGAGATACGTAGAACACAGTCTGGGAGGGTCCCAAGCGCAGGAGCTTCTGTCCTCATGGAGTTGGTGTGCATCACTCTGCACAACCTGGTATGTGAATGTGTTCCCCAGATTGGAAGCTCTCTGAATGCTACCAGGAGGATTTTTATGGAGGCTTTATCATGTAGGCAGAATCAATCACTAACTCCATTTCCAACCCTTCTCCTTTCACAAGAGGATGGGGAGAACTGAAAATTCCAAGTTTCTAATTAAGGTTTGGTCTTTCTGGGGATTAGCTCCCATCCAGGAGCCCATCGGGAGTCACCTCATTAGAACAAAAGACAATGCTATCATCTAGGAAATTACAAGGTTTCAGGAGTCTTCCATGGGTCAAAAACCAAACAAAAGATGCTCCTTGTGCTCTATCACTTATGAAATTAAAATGACTTGTCAGATAAAGAATTACTATCCAAAATCTACAAACACATTCTCAAACTCAACATCCAAAAAAAACCCCCAAAAATCTAGTCAAGAAATGGCCAGAAGACATGAACAGACATTTCTCCAAAGAAGAATACAAATGGCCAACAGACACAGTAAAAATGCTCACCATCACTGGGCATCAGGAAAATGTAAATCAAGACCACAATGAGATACCACCTCACACCAGTGAGAATGGGGAAAATTAACAACTCAGGGAATAGATGTTGGCGAGGATGTGGAGAAAGGGGAATCTTCTTCCACCGTCAGTGAGAGTGCAAACTGATGCAGCCACTCTGGAAAACAATACAGATGTTCCTCAAAAAGTTAAAAATAGAATTACCCCAGGACCAGCGATTGCGCTACTAGCTATTTACCCAAAGAATACAAACATAGTGATTCAAAGGGACACCTGCACCCCAATGTTGATAGCAGCAATGTCCACAGTAGCCAAACTATGGGAAGAGCCCAGAAGTCCACTGACAGATGAATGGACAGAGAAGATGTGTGTGTGTGTATATATATATAATATACATGTACAATGGAATATTATTCAGGCATCAAAAAGAATGAAATCTTGCCATTTGCAAAGATGTGGAAGAAACTAAAGGGTATTATGCTAAGCAAAATAAGTCAGTCAGAGAAAGACTGGTATTTACCATATGATTTTACTCATATTTAGAATTTAAGAAACAAATGAACATGGGGAAGGGAAGAAAAAATAAAATAAGATAAAAACAGAGAAGGAGGCAAACCCTAAGAGACTCTTAACTCTAGAAAATAAATTGAGGTTTGCTGGAGGGGCAGTGGGGTTGGGATGGGGTAACTGGGTGATGGGCATTGAGGAGAGCATGTGGTGTGATGAGCACTGGGTGTTACATACAACTGATGAATCACTAAATTCTACCCCTGAAACTAATCATACACTAAATGTTAACTAAATTGAATTTAAATAAAGAAATTTTTTAAGGGAATTATAAGGATTCTGGACTTCTGTGCCAGAAACCAGGGGCAGAGACTAAATATATATTTTCTATTATCTCATAGTCTGTATTACTTATACTTCCTGGAATATATTCAAATTTTCTCTATAATCTAGTATATGGCCAATTTTTATTACAATTTTCCAGGCACATAAAAAATTATTTATCCTCTATTTTCATGGAATAAAGTTTGAGATACATCCATCTCATCTACATGTGTGTGAATCACACTATTTTTTCTCGACGTTTTTGATCACTTGTACTATCAAAGATTGAAAGAGGTGACCTAACGTCCCTTATGTTTCTCCTTTTCTTTTTATTCCATGTAATTTCTTTATAACTTGGATGCTATGTTATGTGACGTGTGGGTAAGCATAATTGTTCAAGATTCAGGAGTTGCACGCTATAGGATAAAACTGCCTTTATTTTATTTAACCCCTTGATTTTGCCTGAATTCTACGATTTCTAATATTAAAATCATGACGTTTGTTTCACTTCCCCTTTTGTTCCTTTAGTTTTGGGGGTTTGTTTTTGTTTTAGGGAGTTTGGGGGAATTGTTTCTGGTTGGTTCTTCTTTGGGGCATTTTTTAGAGGGGGGAGGCGCAGAGGGCCAGAGAGCAAGAGAGGCTCTTAGGCAGGCTCCACATCCAGCGTGAAGCCCATGCAAGGCTCTACCTCACGACCCTGAGATCGGGACCTGAGCTGAAGTCAGGAGTTGGACACTTGACCAAGTCACCGAGGTGCCCCTGGCATTTCTTTAGTTTACTTTTGCTCACCTCATATCTTCAACTTCACTGATATTTTGTTTGGGTATGTTACCCATACACCATATAGCTTGGTTTGCTTTGCTGACCCACTCTGAATTTTTTTTTTGATAGTGACTTAAACCTATTTACATTAATATGAAAAGTATATTTATCTTAGATCTTCCATTTTATGTTCTCTCTGTCTATATCTCTCTCTGTCTCTCATTTTAATTTATGGTATATTTTCTTTGCTTCAGTCTTGGGGCATGTTTCTTCCAACATATACAAATTTCATTTATAATTATATATAACCCCATTAGTCTTTTGTTTCTTTAGACAGTGTATGTTAATTCCTGGCTCTGAGAAACTATAAAATTAGCACACTTCCTTTTCCCTGACCACCATTTTTCAGTTGCTGTTATGTTTACCTTTGTAGAGTTAATTATGTCAATTTTCTAATAGCCTGTAATAATAGCTATTGACTATTATTTAGTGAGACAGTGAGCAAAACTATTCTACTTCCCACCTTCTTTTAACTTTTCTCTAAACTTTTGTTAGTATTTGTTAGTTTTAACATTTCCACACTATCAGAACACATAAGACTTATGTTATGGTTCATTCCTCTGGTCTCCAATTGTGTACCAGTGTTGATTCTAGAGGGAAGTATATTCACTGTTCCTTGCCTTTTGCTATAATTTTCCTAGTCATCTGTTGGTTAACGTAAGTTCATCCTCTAGAAGTTTCCTCATAAAAGGGCTCCTAATACTTAAATTTTCTTATTTTTTGCATAGTCATAATTTGTCACATACCCTTTATACTTAAAGGATAGTTTTGATGCATAGAAAATTGATGACTTATGCTTTCTTCCCTTGAGTTTTTTTTTTTTTTTTTAAGTGTTGCACTATGATCATTTGTCATGGAATTTTGCTGTACTGGACTTTAAAGGCTGCTTAATTCTTATTTCTTTATATAGGCTTTGATCTTTTGACCCCAATGCCCAGAGAATGTTTTAAAAATCTTTACATCTAACGAATTTACTTGACTCTGTCTCAATATTGACCATTCTAGGTCAATGTTTCTTATCTCATGGTGTGAACTTTTGACATAGTAAAATTTCATTAAATTACTTGCCTAAATATTTTTCTCTCTTCCATTTTTCACTTTCACCATAAGAGACCTCAACTACGCAAATGTTCAGTCTCTTTGGCCGTTCCTCGTTAATCATAATATTCTATCTATTCCTTAGAGTTGCACTCATGTTCATGACTTCTCTAATTCCTTCCTCTTCGTCTGCGATTGTTTTGCATGGGGTATGTTCTCCACTGTACTTCTTACAATTTTGTCTCCATTCCCATGATGGCTGTTCGTTTTCTACTTCTCTCCTGAGATCCGACTCCTCATGTTTTGTCTTATTACCTGGCCACTTCTTTCCCAAGTTCTTATCTTTTGCATTTAACTCTTTATTTGTAGAGGTGATTGCTTTGTTGTGGGTCTCTCTCTGTCTCTCTCTTTGATTTGTAGTGAAATGCAGTGGTCGCAATTTTACTCTACTCTGTGGAAACATTTTTCTGGTAAATGTTCATTTGTTTGTAAGTTTTGGTGCTCTTTTGCTTCTTTTATTCTTAAAATACCTTTGCATTGACTTAGTACCTGCTCCTCTTTTTTCTTAGTCCTCACTGAATCCTGGGCCAGCTATTTGCAGGAAGTCCCTTTACTGGAGGGAAGAGCATACTTTAGGGGAAGGGGTAGGCTAGCAGACATTTGTAACCCAATCCACGCAAAGGTGGCATGTGGGTGCAATCGTTTACGAAGCCTCCATCCTCTGGTTCTCTCTACCAAACCCATTTTATGACAGCTTCTGCTAACACCTCTGATTAACCCAGATCCCACCTCTATTATTGTAAACAAAACACACAGTGTCTGCATTTGAGGACGTGTTCCTCTGTTCAGAGATGCTGGTACCTTTGAAACAGCTACCACCTTGTCCATGCTTCTCTTCACTTCATGCACCACTTCTCCCCGTTCTCAGCTTGGGATCTGTGAACTATACAGTTCTCCTAATTTCCAAAAACAATTTCCAAGTCTTTGCTTTTCTAATTTTGCTTTTGGAATGTTGATAGTTTCTGGAATGATAAGAATAAATGCCAACTTACAAAGCCATATTCCTTCAGAGCTAACAGGAGAGCCTTTTAACCAGAACCTCCCTCCATTATCTTCCCTCCCCTTGTACCAGTCATCTTGTGCATTGGTGCCAATAACTAATATTAAAAAAAAAAAGATCGATTATCCATCTGTGCAAAACAATACAGCAGCTTCCTGCTGAATTCCTACTCCTCAACCCGCCATGCAAGGCTGAGTGCTATGTGGTCCCAGCCTAAACTTTGAACATCCTTTTTCATTCAGGCTTTTCTTTTCAGCCTCTTTGTTTTGTGCACGTTGTGTTTTCCATGCAAAATGCCTTTCCCCTCCCCTTATCTTTATGTGAACTAGTCCTATTGTGAACCCGTACCTCAAAATGATTTTTATCTTACTCTCACCTCCTATAATATTTTTCAAGACTTAACCTCTTAGACTTTGTCTTTCTCTCTAACATTATAGTTATTCCCATTTCTTGTCTTACCTCCCAGCATAAAGGCTCCAGAGAACACCACGTTGCCTGATATATCTTGTTTTCCCACAAAACATCCAGCATATTAAAAACACCCCATAAATATGTGTTGAATGAATGAGGTCACTCTCAGTACCTAACAAGAACAAAAAATAAATATTACTTTAAAGATGAATCATTTTTTCTGGGCTTCAGAGATACCATCTATCCATGTGGTAGGAATTAGGAATTATGTGTGGTTTGGTGTTTTCATACAACAGAATTTTTAAAGGAGCCATTTATCATCGAGGGTGCCCACTAACCGAGCTCCGGCTACCTGTGGCTCAGCAGGTCTTCAGCGGCTCTGCACCCCTGCCTCCGTCCTGCGATTCCTCCCTCTGGGTCCGCCCAGAGACCCAGCAAGAGCCACCTGAGGCCTCTCCTTCCCTGACAGCTTCCCCAGCCCCCAGGACTCGGGCAGGCTCCCTTACAAAATCCCAGGGCAAATATATTGAACGTGAAGTTCTTGGCAGAGACTCCCTTACTCCAATAACACTATTATGACTAAATTTCTTACCTTCCCAAGCAGATTGTCTTCTTTAAGGACAAGGGTCAATATCTTACAGCTTTTGTCTTGAACCCTAACAACTGGATCACATCCAATAATGTTAGTTATGTGGCTTCCAAGAACCTTAGTCAGCTCAGCCCTACAGACAGCTCCCCCAGAGACAACGGCCATATAAAATCCCATCACAATGTCTCAGACATATGCAGTTCTGGTGTCTTCCCTCAAAGCCAAGTTTACCAGCATCTTTTCCCCTCTGGCCTTTGACCTTCAGCACTTGAGGCTGCAACTGAAGCCTTGACCACCATATAATGGACACGAATACTGAAAAGGTAATGCTGTGCTGGGCTCCAGTAAACCAAATGGGGCCAGCTGGTCCCGCCATTCTGACCACGGGCAGGAACACGGAAGGGGCAGGGACGCAGGAGACAAGGAAAACTGGGAAAGAGAGAGAGAGAGTGTGTGTGTGTGTGTGTGTGTGCTGAAAACGATGCTTTCTACCCAGGATGTAAAGGGATGGCCCTTACATCATTTACCTAAAAATGTAAAAAGGGTACTGTAAGGGGATGGCCGGATATCCCTGTACAGTCCCCTTGCCAAGGCCCCAGAAGGAAAGAACACATTGTGATTGTACTGACGAGACTAGAAGCCCAGACACGAGACCAGGACGTGGTTAGGAAGCCCCAGCTACCTGGGCCTGGACAGTCTCAGCAGGACACAATTTTCTAGCAAGAGAAATAGAAAAAGAAAGCTAAACGGTGAGTGCCACCTGGTGGAGAGACCTGCCCCTGCAGCCGAGCCTGCAGAGTAGGAGGAGGACCATCCCTGCGCTTGGGGATGGGGCTTGGGGATGCCAGGAGCGTGTACACACACACACACACACACACACACCCGGGGCCTGTCCCTCACCACCTCCCGTGCAGGGGGCTTTCCACTCTCCCCAGCTCCTACTCCATCGCCCGCCGCGACTTCCCTTCGTCCTCAGGGTCCACGGGGAAGAAGGCTGCAGCCTCCTGGGTGGCCCCCGACACCTGGGCGGGGACCCTCGGGGAGGCGGGGACCCCTCGGGGCCAGGCCTTGTCCTGGAGGAGCGGCCTTGCTCCTTCCTGTTGGGTGGTCCACGGGCCTGCGGTGCAGCCCTGAGCTGCGGTGGGGCCTGGACTCCTGGGCTCGGGGTGCAAAGCCTTGGGGGCAGCGGCTGCCCTTTCAGATGAGGTCCCCTGGAGGGGATGCAGCGGGGTGGCCTCTGTCCTCCAGCGGGGATGCGGCTGGGCGGCCTCTGTCCCCCCCCAAGCAGGGATGCGGCTGGGCGGCCTCTGTCCCCCCCCAGCAGGGATGCGGAAGGGCGACCTCTGTCCTCCAGCAGGGATGTGGCGGGCAGCCTCTGTCACCTCCCTGAGCAAGGATGCGGCAGGGCAGCCTCTGTCCCCCCCAGCAGGGATTCGGAGGGGCGGCCTGTGTCCTCCCCCAGCAGGGATGCGGAGGGGCGGCCTCTGTCCACCCCCCCCCACCCCGAGCAAGGATGAGGCAGGGCGGCCTGTGTCCTCCCCCAGCAGGGATGCAGTGGGGCGGCCTGTGTCCTCCCCCAGCAGGGATGCGGAGGGGCAGCCTCTGTCCTCCTCCAGCAGGGATGCAGTGGGGTGGCCTCTGTCTTCCCCCAGCAACCCCCAAGGAAGCTCGGGGCTCTGGCCGGTGCTGCCGCTGAAAGAGGCCGCACCTGGCTCCTGGCCCCCCTGGGCCCCCCAGTGACCTGCCAAAGAGTCAGACCTCGGGCGCCCTGGGACCCACCGGGGCTGCTCCCACGGGGTGGCGGCCTGGGGCCTGAGGTTGCCTGGGGGGCAGAGCGAGGCCGAGGCCAGGCCGGGGCGCACCTGCTGCAGGGGGAGGCCTCACCTATCCTGGGGACCCCAGCCCCCCACATCGGGCCTCCGCTGTGCACCTTGCAGCCGTGGACGTGCGCGGCCCAGGACATCAGGACATTTTTAAAACTATGATAATACAACAGTTGTATTTGGGATTGTTTTAAATACTTGGCACACAGTTGCCTTATTTGCATGATTCTCTCGTTATTTTAAGGTAAGTGTCCTGCGTACCCACTATGAAGACAATCGGGGATCTCCAACAGGGAACCCTTTTGCAGCCGATCCTAGGTTTTGCTTAGATAATGCTCCGCACAAGCTGCTGCTTTGGCATTGATACACTCCTAGTTTTCTACAAAGCAGGCTTTTCTTCTCCAAAGCAATAGAAGTATTTATTACACCGCTATGTGTGTCTGTCCGGTCCTGGGTTTCTCCCTTGGGTTTATTTTCAGCGTCCAAACAGGAGAATTCACTGTGCGGTTCTACGACTTCTGACGACTGCATGGACTCCTATCGGCTCGTAACAACTGCCACAGAATAGATCTACCCAGCCCCTGATTTCCTTCATGCTGACCCTTTGTAGGGTCAGTTCTTGGCCATCACTGGTCTATTCTCCACCCCTGGAGTTTTGATTTTTCCAGAACATCACACAGATGGACTCGTAGGATATGCATCCTTCCGGGTGTGACTTCGTTCACATCCCGTGAAGCATCTGAGACGCATCCTGTGACCTTCAGTAGGTCATCCCTCCTCGTCGCTAAGTAGTTATGGGAACTACTTTAGGACACCTGTCCGTTAGCACTCCTGCCCCTCATCTCCCAGCCTGGTTTAGAGGCAAACGCAAACCAAATCCGAGTCTCATTGGCGGGTGTGCCGTACTCGGGGTCTTTAGGAGATGGAAACTAAAGAAATGGTCCTTGGCCTTAGGGAAGCTGTCACCGCACTGGGCAGCTAGCACCAAAGCAGCTGCACCACTGAGCCAAGGGTCCCAGGCCGGTTCCCGGGACGGAGCGGTTGATCACAGCCGTCGGAAAACAACATCAGGGTCTGAGAAAGAGGAAGATCACTGGAGCGTCAGGGAGTTTTCACGGAGGAAGTGGGCCTGAACTGAGCTTTAAAGTAAGAGGGATGAGCACTGGGTGTTATGCTATATGTTGGCAAATTGAACTCCAATTAAAAAAATAAAATAAAAAAATAAAGTAAGAGGGAGCTTTGGGCGGACAGAAAGGAAGAAAGACGCAGGGGAGAGCAGCATGGGCCACCACTGGAGCAAAGGACAGGGGACTCCTGTGTGATGCTAGAGGGGGTCGAGCACAGTCGGTGAGGGGAAGACTGGTAGGAAATGTAATGAGCAAAGGGGCCAGAGACCGGATTAAGGGGCCACAGGGCCACTGTGAGGACGTCGGATTTGCTGCATGTGCGATGGGAGCTGCTGGAGGGTTCTGAGCAGAGGGCGGCCACAGTCTCACTCACCTGGTAGTAGGATCACTGTGGCTGTTCTGCTCCAAACACCCTGCAGGGGTCAGGGGGAGAAGAAAGGGACCCAGTAGAGGATTTTTTTTTTTAATAATCAAGATGATAAATGGTAATGACTTATGTCAGATCGGTAGGGAACAGGTGGTGACAGAGAGTAGGAATCTGGATGTATTGCAAAGGTAGAACCAACAGGATTTGCTGAAAAATGTCACCCAGGAAGATGCAAGTGCTGTTACCCTGAGATGGGAAGATTGTAGGAAGAGCAAGTTTGGACTGTGGAATCAACAGTTTGGTTTTGGCAGCCTTAGGGTGAGGATGTGTCCTAGACAGCCTTACAGAGATGCTGAGCACAGCGATCACCGAGGGAGTTAGGGCTAGAAATTAAGGTGTCATCTGTGTATAGATGAGAGAGCAGGGAGACGTCAGAGAGGACAGGCCATGAAGGGGACAAGGCTCATGACGACGGTCCATGCACATGGGAGGGGGATGGACAAGAAGAAATAGAAACTTAGAGATCCTTAAAGGATGTCTCTCTGGCCTTGGGGGCGAAGACAAAAGGTTCCCATTTAAATCTTGGAATGGCCACAAGACTGGGGTCGCCTTCTTGGGAATAATGATTCATGGATCTCGCTCGAATTTTAGTGCAGAAATATGTCTTACCTATGACGAAAAGCACGAGCTTTATATTATCAAAAAGGAATCAGCGCTATTTTTTTTACCTCAGTAGAAAGAATGCATAACTTTTGTGATAGTTTATCATCAAATGATGGTGTGTGCTCGACTCCAGCATCCAAAGAGCTCCTACTCCTTCTATTTTCCTCAAAAACATCTTATCGTGAATAGTCCAAATCTGTAAACTATCTCAAATTGTTTCCAAAGTGGGCAGCCTGCAGAGTTGGAATAAATTCAAATTCAAATGCCAGAGTTCAGTTCCCTGCTTTAATGAAAATAATTGAATCTCTCAGCCTTGATAATGATTCGCCAGGCCTCACGGTCATCATCCTAAATATCAGTGGTCTTTGTCCCCCACGGAGAGAGACGGTGCCCGAAGAGCACTGCTCCACTGAGCCTAGAATTTGCATCCACTGCTGGGAGCTGCTCGTTTATATCTTTAAAAATTCCCTTTTCCTTCACACAAGCTAATCCCTGTACCTTTTACGTAGTTCCGTGAGGCGATACGTATTCTTCCAACAGGAGTCCCTTTCTCCAAAGGGAGCACCCTCCTCAACTTCCTCCTCTCAGGGAACGGCCCACTAACCATCCCAGCACCCGAGTGAAGCGTGAGAGCCATCTGGTCTCCACCTTCCTGTCAATCAGGGGTAGTGACTCCCCTCACTGGTCCGTCTCCATTCTAGCCCCTTCTGCCGCCGTCTTTGCTGAGCCCTTCCTGCCTGGACTGCTGTCACAGGACCCTATCCGGCCCCCGGCGCTCGGCCTCCTCCGATCCAGCCTACACTCCCACCACAGGGTCCTCTCCAGGGCGTGCGGTCTTGCTCGCAAGCCATTTCCCATCCCTGGGACAATAAGGTCCCACCTCCCAACGCGGCCTGCCTGGAGCCTCCCGCCGGGATCCACTCTTCTTCCCCAGCCTTTTCTCCTGCCGGGATCCCTGTATGACTCAGACCTTCCAGGCGCTGAACGACGTCATGTCCCTCAGCAGCCTCACCCCCTCTTGCTTTTGCACCTTTACACGAACGCTGCTTCTACTTTGGCCACCCTTCTAGGGTCTCCCGACAAAGGTCGTCACCATTCTCCCTGGCCCCGCCCAAGCACAGTCCCCCTGGCTTATCTCCCCGGCCATCCTGTCCCAGCACTGGGTGAGCTGCTTTTATTCACCTCACTCCCCAAACACCCCACCCTCTTTCCATCCCGCCCTCGTTCCACTGAATCGTAACTGTTGGACTAAGGCCCACAAACCTGTGTTCATGGGCGGGGCGGCGGGGGGGCGCACACACGCACACACACGCACACACACACAAGAGGGACTCTACCCTTCATTTGTTTTATTCTGTGCGCTTAGCCCAGCGTGGCACAGAATAAACATTTACAAACTTTTGACTTAATTAATGATTTAATGAGCCAAATGCTTTAGGTTTAGTGGGCTCTGGCAATTCGAGATGTTAGTGTGAGGGGTTAGGAGCACATGGAAACATATTTCCCCTTTGCATTTTTAAGGATGCCCTTCTTTTTTCCTTTTTTTTTTTTTTTTTTTTTTTTTGGCCTCTACAAAAGCCCTTCATTTAAAACTTTCCATATGAGAACTTTATAGATGGAATAAAGCCAGCGCCCTCAGCAGAGGTGTGCAAACTCTGCCCATGGCCCATCGGCGGCATAAACAGCTGCTTTTGTTTTGCCACTTTGGACACTTGGAACAAGCCAACCTCAATAGTGTTTAGAATCCAACCCCTCATAAGTTCAAAAAAAAAAAACTTTAGCACATACGTGGACAGCGCTCCAAGAGTGGGTGCTTTCCTGCAACCCCAGGCCAGCCCGGGCCTACCCAAGCACACGGAGCACCGGTGCGACCAGACGGAGCGGACGGTCCAGTGGACCTCGGCCCCGCGCCGGCCTGCCCGTTGGCTGAACCACGCGCCACGCGACTCACAGACGCCCTCGGCAAGCCATCTGGTCATCCGGGTGTCCTCACCCAAGAGCCACCGTCCTCAGTCCCCATCGAGAGAAGTGACCAGGCTGCGGCTCCCTGTGACAGCAGTGGTCCCCGGGGGCCGGGCGTCAGCTCCTACACCCGACACGCGGAGCCCGACCTCCAGGACCAGACGCCCCGGAGCATGACGAGAGCTGGGAAGGCGGAGGACGGACAGCAGGCCGCTCGCAAACCTCCCCAACCAGGTGTGGCCCTCCGCTGTTCTCTGCAACCGCCTTTCCCTCCCCTGCTAAGCAAAAGGGACTGAGGAATGTTCTTTGTTTTATATACCTGCAACCCTCCCGTGAGTTTTGCGGGGCGCTGGCCAGAATCTGGCTCCGAATAAGGTCCCCAAACCACACAACCCGAGCCTGGCTGGGGTACGGGCATCAAACGACAGATGAAAATGGCCACATGATCTCTTTTCAAAGGCGTGATTGTTCTCGGTGGTTCCACAAAACCGTCATTTCCACCCCGAAGGCAGAGCAAGGCTGCTTTTCAGGAGATGCCCCCGTGCAAGTTAGCGGGGCGCAGGCTGGGCCGCAGCGCCGGGCGCCCGGGGAAGGCTGATCTGCCCCGATCTCCACTATGCCCATGGATGCTACACGGTGACGCGCCTCTCAAACGTGTCCTGAGTAGCGGTTTAACAGAGATAGACGGTGTCATGCCATGTCTGCCAGGGAGGGGCTCAAAGTGCACAGCAAACAAATTAAACAGATGATGAGAGCAGGTCCAGGGGTGGCTCCTCGGAGAAACGGGGCATTAAGGACGGGGTGTGCTCAGCGGGAAGGACTCGAGGTCGCCAAGGCAGTGGTTTCCTGAGAGGCTGCGGGAGAGCAAGGCACCAAAGGCGTCAGGTGAGGCCTGATACAGCCAGAGACGAGCCAGGTAGCTGTGGCGGGGCTGGATCCGGGGGAAGCGAGGGCGCAAGCGGGACGGAAGGCATATGCTGTATCAGAAAGGATTAGAGGGGGGATCCCTGGGTGGCGCAGTGGTTTGGCGCCTGCCTTTGGCCCAGGGCACGATCCTGAAGACCCAGGATCGAATCCCACGTCGGGCTCCCTGGTGCATGGAGCCTCCTTCTCCCTCTGCCTGTGTCTCTGCCTCTCTCTCTCTCTCTCTGTGACTATCGTAAATAAATAAATAAAAAAAAAAAGAAAGGATTAGAGGAAAAAAATTTTTTTTAAAAATTAAATAAATAAATAAATAAATAAATAAATAAATAAATAAATAAAATTTAAGAATTTTTTAAAAAAAGGATTAGAGGGACCCCCAGGTGACCTCAGAATCCTAGGAAGGCCCGTCGGCAACCTAGCAGGGTGGGAGGGTGGGACTGCTACTGACACCCCTAGGACCCGGTGAGGCCCGGCGGGTGCCTTGGATGCTCCAAATTGGCCCATTTGCTTCCTCTGAGTGCACAACCACTGCTTCCGGCTCTAAAAAAATATGTAGAATCATCAGCATCCCTACGACAGTGTACTGCCCCGTCCGTGTAGACAGTTGTCCCCGTCAGTCACTGCCCCGGCTTCCGGCAAGCCTACCGCCCGCCCCGTGGGAGGCTGGCCGCCTCTGGCCTCGGCGCTGACTTGCTCCAATGCCACCCAGACACTGTGCTTGTGGAGGACGTGAAGCTTGGGTGAAAGAAAGGAATTAAAGGAACAGCAAAGCAGACAGCCAGAACAGATTAAAGCATTTTTCTTTGCTTTTCTGTTTTTGTTTTTAAGATTTTATTTATTTATCCATGAGAGACACAGAGACAGAGAGAGACAGAGACACAGGCAGAGGGAGAAGCAGGCTCCATGCGGGGAGCCTGACGCGGAACTCGATCCCGGGACCCCAGGATCACGCCCTGGGCTGCAGGCAGGTGCCTCCCCTTTGCTTTCCTGTAGGAGGGTCCAACTTTGACCAGTCACTGTGATGTGACAAAGGAAACGGGCTGGGTGTCAAGCAGACAGGAACTATCTACACGTGGACGAGCAGCCTCAGCGAGGTGTGGGGTTGCAGCCAGGACGTAGGGCCAGGGAGTGGGTGCTCCTCACACGCTCTAGCAGGTTCCCTGCCCAGAGTTCAGGGAGGGGAGAGTGAGCAAGGACAAGGGCCAAAGGACCATTCCAGGCCAGGAATAGTAGATAGTAGAGCCCAGCCCCCCAGGAATCGTGCTCCCCTCAAGCCTCAGATGAAGGAGTGAGGCCCCCTCCCGCCCCCAACAGAGACCAGACGGAGAGAAGGGTGGTCAGGGTCTTCCCTACCTGAGTTCTGACTCAGGGTGTCTTGAGGCCCCTGGAGAAGGGCAGACCCCTCGGGGCTAGAGATGAGGGGCAGGCGGAGACGACGTCCTCTGGGGAAGGCTCGCTGGACCACGAAGCACATGCTCCAGCTGCGGGGCAGCGCTCTGCTCGGGGATGGACACAAAGCACTGCCTCTTAAGGCTTGATGTAAGCGAAGGAGAAAATGGCACAACGACACCAAGGCCTGGGCCACTTGGAATGAGCGCCCCGGCCACCAGGCTGGACTCAAGGTCTTTATTGCGTGACCACCAGCAAGGACACCAGTACTCACCGAGGCCCCTTGATCACAGTCCCCAGGAAGCATGACCGTGGTTATGGTGTTTGCGCATCTTGGAGGACTGTTGGCTCCCAGCTTGTGCCGACCCCCAATCGGGAGTGAGCTGGTTCTCATCCTCTGGCGGGGACAGTCAGTGAGGAAGCGACATTTAGTCCTTCCAGGTTCAGCCTCTCGTGACAGCACAGACCAACTGAAGAAAACGCTGTTTTCACAACCTCCCAATAACAGGACCTGCACCGCGTATCATTGGATTTTTAGAGCCCATTCATCTCGTTGTGGCAAGATTTTAGTCGATTCTGGCTGAGGTGTCCCGCCACTGTACTTGCAACTAAGAGAAGAATAAGGGGAATTTGACGTTCATCATCCTAAAAATATATATTGAACGGGGGACTCTTGTCGGGCGCAGGGCCGGGCACAGCCATGAGCAAGCCGGACCGCTTGCAGCCCGTAGTCTGGAGAGGAGACAAGCAGGAGACAAGCAGCAGGAATATGAATGTCACGGAAGAAAAGCACAAGATGAACGGGGTAACATTTTGAAGGATGAATAATGTTCATCTACCTTTTTTGTCCCATTTGTGCTAAAAGAAAGGGGAAAAAAAGAAAAAAGGAAGGAAGGAAGAAGGATGGATTTAAAGCTAAGCAACAGGGTAAGTGGCAACTGGCTCCTGGCCTTAGGGACAGGGAGGTGATAGGGAGCGGGGAGGACTGTGGTCAACCGGGAGCGCGCCCCAGATCTAAAGAAAACTCCTCCAGCTCATTGCTTCCAAGTAATTGCAAGTCTGCTGTTTCCAAATCTTCTACTTCTTAAAGAGAAGCAAAAATAAATAAATAAATAAAAATAAATAAAAAATAAAAAAATCTGATGTGTTTTAAACTTTCCTGGTTTTTAAATATTCAATCATATAAAAAATTAATGAATTCTATACCAGCCAAACCTGGCAGGTGGGAGACAACCCTTGAGGAGGCAATTTGCAGCCTGTGCTTTGGACGGTCTCATGAAAGGTCATACATCCCCGGGGCAGGCCCAGACGGCCCCACTCCGTCAGGCCCGGGGCTCTCGGCCAGCATGGCAGACGCCGCACCCCAACTTCACAGTCCTCCTGCGCTTCCGCCTCTGCAGGCTCAGCATTTTACCGCAGCTTTCTGTAGGCTGAGGGCTGTCCTTCCGGCAGGACACTGGACGGCGTGTCCTCGCAGGTCACCCCTGACTCGAATTGACAACCTGCATCTTGAAATTATGGGAATGATGGCAGCACGCGGATGCTGCAGCCAACGATGCGTGAGCAGCTCATCTCCGGGGAGGGCCCCGAGCTGGCCTCAGGCTGCCGGAGCGGCCAGCCGGCCCCTGGGCAGGAGGCGTCGCCGCAGCAAGTGCTGTGACAGGCCGGGAGCAGCAGCTAGGCCCGTCCGCCCGCTGCCACCTGTGCGGGGACCGGGGCCGTGTGCTGCGGGCAGGCTGGGCCACAGCCGAGGGCTTTCCATGCTTGCCAGACTCACTGCAGCCGGACCCCCCACATCACGGGGGAGCAGGTGTGGGGGCCCCGGAGGAGGGGGACAGGTGCCGAGGGATCCAGAACAGCGTGGCTAGCAGAGGGACGTGGGGTAGGCCCCAGGGAGCGGAGTCATGCAGGAAAGCTCTGGGAGAAGGAGAAGGGGGCCACGCGAGCCAGTCCCCTCCTGGGGCCCGCGGGTGGCCGTGCAGGAGAGCAGAGCTGCCCATGCCCACGGGGCCGTGGTGCCCTTGGTTGGGCCCGGGTGCAGAGCCCGGGTGCAGAGCCTCGGGGCCCACCCCCACCTCCGGCTCCGGGCTCCCCATGGCCCCCCCGGGCTCCCCGGGCTCCCCGGGCCCAGGCAGGAGCAGCGGCCAGAGCAGGGCTCCGAGGCCTGGAGGGAGGCACCTGCGCATCTGGGCTCAGAGGGGAGCACAGGCCGAGGGGCCGGGGTGGTCGTTGCAGGCGGGGGCAGCGCCGGGGCCAGGGGGCGGGAGGCGGTGGCGAAGGAAGCCAAGGGGGGAATCCTGCTTGGAAATCGGGAGAAGGAAGCCTTCAACCTCGTAGACTTCCCCACCTGAGGCGAAGCCCCCGCTAGAGCAGCCCCAGCTGGGCGCCCGCGTCTGCCAAGAAAGGCCAGGGCTGGGATGGCAGCTCCTGTCCCAACGCCTTCACCCCAAGGGGCTGCTGGCGTCTGATCCCTAATCAACTAGGCTCTCCCTCCCCCAACCTCCTCTTCCCCGTCATGTCCCCTGTGGCTACTGAGACATTCGCCATAATCACTCCCTTCCAGAGGTCTCTAAGGAACCCTCTGGAAGGAGTCTGCGTTTGGCCTTCCCCCTCCTCCATCTCGCCCCTTCTGGGCGGGGTGACAGCCCCTGGCTAATGGGGTTTGGGAGGGGCCTGTTCCCCAGGGGCCTTTGCAGTATCTGGCCCTCCTGGCCCCGCCACCCTCCATCAACACAACAACTGTTCTCCCCTTGGTGAGATTCGAGGCGGCAGCAAGGGGGGGACGTGGGACAGGGCATCAGAGAGGAACGTCCCCATCAGCTCCATCATAACGGCTGATGTCATCCTCCGATGTGCCCATGGGCTGGAAATCACCGCAGTAACAGAAACATGGACACACGGCCCACAGGAAGTGTGGAGGACTCCTTTCCAACAATTACATTATTCATATCAATAATAGCAATAATAATATCATTTATTCTAGACACAAGAACACGAATGTCACCATGTGTGGCACGTACTGGGCGTTTAATTATTTATTTTTTTGAAGACATGGATCACAGCTTTGTCACCTACTTTATAAATGTTGTCTCTGAGGAAAACAAGCCATAAGAGATTCTTAATTTTTTTTAAATATTTTCTTTATTAGAGAGAGAGCGCACAAGCAGGAGGGAGGAGCAGAGGGAGACAGAGAAGCCGACTCCCCAGGGAGCAGGGAGTCCGATTTGGGGCTCAATGTGGGGCTCAACCCCAGAACTCTGGGATCATGATCTGAGCTCAAGGCAGATACTTAACCAGCTGAGCCACCCAGGCACCCACCATAAAAGACTCTTAATGATACAGAAAAACTGAGGATTGATGGAGGGAGGTGGGTGGGGGATCGGCCAGATGGGCGATGGGCATTGAGAAGGGCCCTATTAGGATGAGCACTGGGTGCTGTAGGTAAATGACAAACCACTGAATTCTACTCCTGAAACCAATACTGCGCTGTATGTTAGCTGCTCAAAATTTATGTTACAAATAAATAAATAAATAAGTAAACAAATAAATAAATAAATAAATAAATAAATATTAAAAAAAAATAGAAGCCTCAATATCAGAGCACTCGTGAGAGGCAGCTAGCATCCTAGCCATTTTTTAAAAGATTTTATTTATTTATCAGACAGAGAGCACAATGAAGGGAGTGGCAGGCAGAGGGAGAGGGAGAAGCAGGCTCTCCACCGAGCACGGAGCTCAACGTGGGGCTCGACCCCAGGACCCCGGGATCGTGGCCTGAGCCAAAGGCAGACGCTTCCCACCCAGGTGCTCCTGTCACCTCTACTTTAAAGTCAAGTTAAATGAAGCGCAGAAGGACTGAGTCACCTGCTCAAGGCCTCACAGGCAGTAAGACACAAGGGCAGGATTTGAACACAGACCCCCGTGGCTGAGGCTGTGGCCTTCCACCATGCGATGTTGCCGGGCCACGTCTGCATGACACGTTAGTCAGTCCCTACGGTCTGTGGCGTCCTCAACAGACTGACCCCAGTTACGGCTCAAGCTTAAAGCCTCAGGGCAGATGCCCATTGATGTAAGAATCTTTCATTAGCAGGAATCACATTTTCTTTAATTCTGTACCATGGCTGTTTTTCACAAATATCAGTGAGTACCTGATACGTCAATCGAATCGCTACGTCACAAGTAACGCTCCTGGGACTCGAAGATGGAACTCAGAGGCCCTACAGCCAGAGAATCTAAGGACCACAGTCCGATGTCGAGCTTTGACTGTGAGTCCAGGGACCTGGGCACGAACACACCCTCCGCTGAGCTCCGCGGTACATCATCTCCCGCTGTATAACGACTGAAGTTCCATGATAGTGGTTATTTCCATTTTTTTTTTCCTCTGACAGCTTAATATATAATACTACCAACTAATAATCATAAACTTGAGTTATTTCAGTCTTTACTATAATCAAAGTAATGCAAGCTTATTATAGAATATTAGAAGAAAAAAAAGAATATTAGAAGAGAACAAAGAGAAAGGAGTGAAATCAGTAATTCCAGAACATTTAAAATGAATATTTTATCCCAATATGTTTACGCCTTTTTACGTAATCGAGATTATAGTCTTTATATAACTTGCGATTCTGGTTGTTTTAAATTTAATATTATAATATAAACATTTCCCTACTTAGTTCGGTAATTTCCCTGTTTACTATTTAAATGACTTAATATTGTCATTTTATATGCTCGATAATCATTTTTTAATGAATAAAAATGATCCATTGTAGAGACTATCAACTAAACATTCCCCTCAATCCTGGATAACTTTTCACTATTAAAAAATATTAGCACGGTGAACTTTTTTTTTTTCCTTTCTGAATTTCAGAACAATTTTTAGCGTAGCTTTGAACATTTTCAAGCCTCTTGACATAGATTGCCAAATTGCTCTCCAAATGAGTTGTGCTAATTTTTTCCCCTACTAACAGGGATTTGGATTTCCCCCATCATTTTAAATTTAATAATTTCTTTAAAACACACACATGCAACCATAATGTTCTGAACTGAGATATGAAAGAAATGTTGGAAACGGTTTAGTTGGGCACCCCTCCTCCCTCTTTCATACATTAGGAAACAGGTGTGGCAAATTCCATGGCTTGCACCCAAATCAAGGCAATGCGGGGGGACGAGCTGGGCTGGAGCCAGGTCCGCTGCCCCCACCTCCTCACACTGTCTCCCAGGGATCTAAAAACAATTCTACAACGTGTTTATTTGTTCAACGGCAGCGTTGCACAGTTGCCATCCCTTGACAACTTAATCTTGCTTCTACCTTCAAGGGAAGGACCTTTGGAAATATCTGGGCCTGGCAAGTAACAAATTTCGCTCTATGGTGAGAAGAGGGTATTTCCTGACAACACTCTTCTACCTGCCAGGGTTCTGCAGGGATCCTTGTATCTACTTATCACTTCCTCCTGGCTCAGGCTTCTGGAACTCAGTTAGTTCGTCCTGCCTGACGTGCCCCTTGGCAGCTTTCACTGCATCCTTCCCGCGGGTTTCTGCTTTCCCATCTCCGCTCAGCATGAGGGCAGCCTACCTCATTGTCAACCTCGGGCCAAGCACAAGTGTTGCTCCTGCCCATCTGCCACGTTGGCCAAATTTCCCTGATTGCTAAACAATTCCAGGCTCTTCCCAGGAGGGCTGAGCGAGCTGCAAGTTAAAATTTCCCTCCAAGGCTCTGCCTGGTTCTCTGTCACTCCTGGAGCTACAGCGGGGTATGCACATGCACCTCTTCCACCAGGTCCCAGAAGGCCCATCTCTGGGCCCATCCGTCACTCAAGGGTGTGGCCTGTGCTGTGCTGTGGGAGGCAGAAGGTCCATCCCCACCAAAGTCTCCGAGGTGACATCCCAAGTCCAGCCTCTTCCCTCCAATTCGTGTTGCATGATCACGGCCGGACTGCAATAGCCATTCCTCCCGTCATTCTGCAATATGTGCTTCTCTGCCCAGAAACCTTCCTGCGACCAAGAGCTGAAAGCACTCGGCCCTCAAGCCCTTCCCTAGGCTCCAACAGCTAATCTCCCCTAGTTACTCGCTCAAGTTCACCGTATGCCAGCCTAGCTAGGAAAGGATTGGGAAGGAAGAGGAGCAGCCGATGGAGGCAAGCAGGTTATGGGTGAAGTGAAGACATGATTGGGCCCCGGTAGGAGAGTAGGGGGCTTGTCCTGTCTGCCCTGCCTGGAATATTCCTTCCCATTTTCTCTCCCTGGTGGACCACTCATCTTCCACACTCCAGTTTTCCATAACCTGCCTTGTCTCCAAACTTCAATCCCTTTTCATACCTCTGCTCTGCTATTTTTCACACTGAACTGACATCTTAAAAAAAAAAAAAAGCCTGACTCCCTCATGACTAAATGCAGATGGCATTTTTTTAAAGGGCCTTCATCTGTACATCTTTTTATTTTTTTTTATCCTCAATCTCCAATATTCTCCTCACACTTGATGCATGATCAAAATATCTGTTGAAAGAATGCATACAGTGTGTAAGATAGAATTAATGCTGAAATGGGACGAATGAATGAATCATGGAAATGTGCCTGGAAAAGAACTGCTAAGCTCCCCGGCTGATTGTAATAAACATAATACCTGAGACAGGTGTGAGAGCATGCACACACACATACACGCACATCTGCAACACAACCTGGCACCTTTAAAATCAGGATGTAGGCATGCAGCCATCTAACCGGGTGTCCTGCACAACACGGAACATGGGACGTTAGCAACAAATATTGATCGATAATGAGCTCGGCAGTTTTTCTCAGAATAGCCTCAAGACTACAATTGCAAGGCCAAGCTCTATAGTCAGAATGTGGCCAGCCAGAAGCAATCCTACATTTTTTTCCCATGGCAACACATACATCACGGGCCACAGGTGATCGCTGCTGGGCACCCATGACATCCTCGCAACAGTCTCCTATCTATTAAGGAGAGGAAGGCTTGAGTGCAGAGTAAGCATTTGGTGGCCCAGAGGAAACGCGAAGCTTAACTTCCCACACATCTCTTGATCACCAAATAATACGCCAACACTAAAAACATGCATGGAAGAATTATGTCTGGTTGGGCATCTGAAGAAGCCCCTGCACATTCTACTTTCAGGATATTTGGGAAAATGTGATGGTGTCGTTTACCCACAGTTCTTACTTAAATCAGATGGAGCATTCTTGCCAAGTAGCCTAAGAGCTGCTGGTGGAACATCAGTCACTTTTTCCCTTTCTCTTCTTCTCTATGCATGTCTGTGCTTTATAATTGAATCTAAATATGGCAGCGGGGTATTTTTAAAATCTAGAGATTGGAAATACTTATTGGAAGTGGCTGGTTTACAGGTTGGGGGCTTGGCATTGGCAGCAGCCAAGGGGCCTGGAGAATACGGCGGGATCGAGCTGGCCAGAAGCTGGGGGAGTGGGGGGGAGTGTGGAAAAGGCCAGGTTTGGCATAAGAGACTTAGCGTCAGCTGTTATAACCTGGCAAATGGTTAAGTAATTTTTTTCACAGCCAGCAGTAAAATGAAACTTATGGAAACAATAAAGTAAACGCTCTGTCTAGCCAGTGAGTCAAATTAGGGAAGAGTAGAGTTTTCCAACCAGGCCTGAAAATCAGTGTGCCTTGGTGGTCTGAGGACAGCCAAGAACCTAATGGCATCTCAGATTCCGAGTTAATGATATAGAGCGCGGGTCGACAAAGCAGCCCATCGACAAAGCAGCCCACTGCCTGTTTTGGTAGGCTTACCAGAGAGGAAGAGTTTTTACATGCTTTACCGGATGGAGAAAAAATTCAAAAGAAGGATAATATTTCACGACACATGAACATCATATAACATTTGAATTTCAGGATCCATAAATAGAGTTTTATTTACCCTGCCCTACTCATTCATTTACATGGTGTCTAAGGCTGCTTTCCTGCTACAACTGAACACAGAGTTGGGTCATAGTGGAAGAGACCACATAGCCTGCAAAGCCTAAAATATTTATTTCCTATGTGGCCCTTTTCAAAAGCTTGCTGACCTCTAATATGCAGAGACAGGGAAAATTAACTCCAGGCCCGTTCCTCACAAGACAGAGGCAACACATAGCACAGTACAAGGATTGAAGTTGGAAGAGACTACAGAAGACTTATGGCCCAGCCTCCACCCCATCAACTGGCCTACGGAAGCCATCCAGGTGTGAGGACCCATGATGTCCAAGAACCCAGCTGAATAAAGCTCAACATCACAAATTTACCAATTATGTTTCTGATGTTAAGATAAAACAATCCCCATCCCCGCCCCAATATAGGCTTTCTTATTTATAAACTTTTTCTACAGGGAGAAGACATAAGCCACAATCTTTCTTGACCAAAGAGTAGACTCCTACCACCCTCCACAGGCTAGGACTTTGTATGTCTTAGGAGATTTTCACATATATAGCCCTGTTTTACCTTCGCAACATCTCCTAGAGAAACTATTCGTCTCTACACAGAAAACAGTGTAGAGGAAGAGTTTTTAGAGAGAAATCTAGAATTAAAGTTATGGACTGAATTGTGTGCTCCCCCAAGATGCATCTATTGAAGCCCTAACACCCAGTGTGACTGTATTTAGAGATATCTTTAAGACAGGTAATTAAAGTTAAATAAGGTCATAAGAAGAGAGCTCTAATCCAAACAGATGGATGTCCTTATAAGTAGAGATACCAGAGATCTCCTCCTCTCCCCCACGTGCACAAACACCGTGTAAGGACACAGCAAGAAGGTGGCTGTCTGCAAGCCAGGAGGAGAGCCCTCACCAGAAACCAGCTTTGACAGCATCTTGATCTTAGACTCTCAGTCTCCACAACGGTGAGAAACTAAGTATCTGTTGTTTAAACCCCCTAGTCTGTGGAATGTTGTTATAGTAGCTCAACCAGACTAAGAAACTTAATAAGGTTAAATGACAGGTTCAAAATGAGGCAGCTCACCAGTGGCAGTGGTGATAGTGACAATGAACTTGTCACTCATTGCACAAATTTTTTATTAAGCACTTACCAAGTGTAAGGAGTCTTATGGAGGAGACAGGTATTCACCTAAGCATCACACCAATGCAAATAAAACCACAACTATGAAAATAAATAAAATAAAAATAAAATAAAATAAATAAAATAAAATAAATAAAAAATAATTTAATTTAATTTAATTTAATTTAATTTAATTTAATTTAGTTTAAAAACCCACAACTATGATAAGTGCTACCACGGAAAGACGACTGTGCTATGAGGTACAAATAAGATGAGCTGACTTCTGGTGGCCAAAGGAGGCCAGCCCGAGACACAGCTAACATGAGAACTGAAAGGTGAGGAAGGGAGTGAACTTCCTGAGGGATGGCATGTACAAAGACCCTGTGGTAGCAGGAAGCATATGGTGTTCCAAGAAATGAGAGAAGACCAATGTGGCTGGATCTGAAAAGTGGGGAATGACAGGAGATGAGACTAAAGAGGCAAGAACTGGTCAGACTTCTCATGGTCCTCTTGGCCATTTCAAGTAACTGAGGCTTTAGGAAGCATTACAGTACTTTCAACACGAGGATGTCTCTGTACGTTTTCCAATTAGAAAGGATTACTCTGGCTGCAGTGTGAGATATGGATTGGAGAGAGTCAAGGGAGCAGCAGGAAGACTGCAGTTTAGAGACTGTTGGGGTCTGCACAGTGAGAGATGACTGTGACCCTGACACAGAGGTTGCTTTGACGGTATAGAGTAGGAGAGGGTTGTGAGCTCTATTACAAGGTAAAGTCATCAGGATCTATGGCCGATGCAGTATGGGGTTGAGAGGGAGATGGTGAGTGTGACTTCATGGTCCCTGTACACTGAGGGTAATGGATGAAATGAGGATGATGCTTACTGAGACATGAAATAGTGCAAGATGATGTCGATGCCCTTTACCTAAAGACCACCTGGAACACATCTGCAACTGAACCAAGTTGGGGTACAGAGTTGTTGCAACAAAAGAGAATTCACCCAATGGAGAGTGGTAGAGTAGTTCAGTAAGAGGGCGTTGAAGGGGTGTATGAAATTTGGGCTTCTCATAGGTGATTTGCTGGTTTTACAGGAAAATGTGGTCTATTCTACTTTGGATGCTGTCAGGAAGTGGGGTAATTCTATGATTGGGTAACTATCATTCTTCCCTAGAAAGATGCAGTGAGGTTGGGTCGGGTACCAGTAAAGACAAATCAGGCTTCTGTGATCCAGGATGGGGTGAAGTCAGATCATTTTGTGGTAGAGACAATGTTTATGATTTTGTCTGTGTTCTGATGTGATACAGAATGATCTTATTTGTGTCTTTTCTAAGTGGTCTTGCCTGGTGTTGGTGTTCTTTGAAATTGTCTATTGTCAAAAGGGGGACACCAAAGCCTCGCTCTAACTGACAGGAAGCACCTCACAACACTACTGTCCCCACTGACAAGGCCAGGTGAGCTCCTGGCTCTCAGGGTCACTTTCCTCCCTCAGTTACCCCTTTTGTCCAAGGACAGACAAAGCTGGACTGCAGTACATTCATCTAGGATATTCAGGTGGCCACCATTGCTGAGCTTTTGCTCATTAAGAGGTTGAACAGACTATGAGAACTAGTCCATAGTGGGAATAGGGTTTGCGGCTGCTGTTCCTTTTGTTGCAGGACAAGTAGCTTAACATCTGACAAGATAACGGCTGCACGGTGGCATTTATAACTCTGGACAGGATGCATCAGCCACCTGCAACACAGGCAATTACCAGGAACAGAAACAAAAATGGGTTTTAGTTCTTGTAATAGACCCCGAAGACAGGGACCTAGATTATCAAATCCAGGCAATGAAAACATGTCCCAAATTCCAAATGGTCTCTTCTTGAAATCCAAATGGTGCTTTCTTTTCTAGACTAATTATAGGCTTCTATTTAGGTGCAAAAAAAAAAAAAAAAAAAAAAAGTGAAAGTGTTTGCTCTAGCATAAATGTCCCCTTGACTCGTTAAGAAAAAATAAGGGTTATATGATTAGCTATGAGAAACTTTAGCTAATGAATTTAAATTGAAGTTGGTTTGTTGGGCTTCCAAAGCAGAAGTTGTATCACTTATGATATCTGATAGGGTCAGAGGTAAGTTCCAGATCACCTTTTCTACTTGTGCGATTCTTGCCCTGGAAATTGCAGCTTGCATAGCAATGAAATAAGAGAGAGTCACTTCTTCCTCCTGGGAATTCTCCTGAGTGGACTGTATTTGTCTCTTTTCCAAGGTTTCTGGGGATTCTTCTCATAAATCCATAGCCCAGCACCTCATCTCCTCTGGCTGGAAAGGAGGATGGGGAGAGTGTGGAGAGGGAATTGTCAGTGCCAAAAAGAGCAAGCAGTGACCCTCTCGTCGGAGAAGGGCTGACTGAAGCAGTTCCAATTCGGGGTGAATTTTGCTAAAATTATCCCCTTCAGAATTATGTATTCGAGTTTAATGTTTCAAATCCCTGATTGATTGCTCAAGTTAGAGCTGTGATAACAGTGGTTAGTGTTCTTCAAGAGGCTGAAAATGCCAGCTCTTGGGAAAATGACAGTTCTTTGAGAAATAATCAGGTTCACTGCACATCTCTCCTCAATAGGAGGATTATCACTGGGTTCACAAAATTGCCTGTGATGGTATTCCCCTAGCTCTGAAGGTCCCTTACTCCTACCTAGAGACCCTGTGAGAAAAGAGGAGACATTTCCTTTTAATGCCCTGTTGATATCCATTAGTTGCTTGAAAATAAATTCCTTCCATATAATTTGAACATGTCTTTGGAAAAGCAGAGGATTGGGTTGTATGACCTCCAGATGTCCCTTTGTGTCCTTGGAATTCTAGGATTCCTGACCTGGAAATAGTCAAAAATATATAATCTGATGCCATTTGGGCTACATATGAAATTAATTAATATCGATGGTAGTAACCACAAAGCAGGAAGGCCAGGGAGATAAAGGAGATGTTGCTGATAACCGTGACAGTGAAGAAGTCTACGTCGGCGGGGAGGCCACAGGGTAAAAGAATCATTTTAATTCAATTTCCAAAGAACTTGATGAAATTTGTTTCTTCCTAATAGATGTTGGAAATGAAAAATCACAAATTCGCAGGGGGAGCAGAGATAGCTTAATACAAGAACACTATGTGTCAATAGTTGTAAGGCAGAGATTACAGTCAGGACCTCTGGGCCTAAGATAAAGATAACATATTTGAAATCAATTAAAGGATCAATAATTTTTGGCCTTCAGAAAGGCTCACTGTATCCTCAGGAAAATGGTTCATAGGAGCCTAAAAGCTCAGAAGCCTACCATTTTCTCTAGGATAAGGTGAACATTCACTCCTTCCAAACATGAAAGCTGCATCTGTGTGACTGAGTTGACAATTACACATGGGACCATATGGATATATTTATAATTGGTATAATGAACAGCTCCTTGTTTCAGATATTAAAAGCAAGATGATTTGAGCACATGATAAGCAAGCACAAGGATATAGACCCTATCTAGCCAAACGATGGAAATAAACTTAATAATAAAACCCACCAGAAGAAGCAACTGCTCATCTGAATTTAAAGGAAATTTTCCTGCCATCTGCTGTTGTTAGCATTTTATATCACCATATTTGCCTGCTCTCTTCCAGAGCCCAGCTCTGCTAAGCTCTTCATACGGAATAAGCTACTAGGAAGGAGAACAGAGCGATCTGGAAGCATGCAAGTGAATACAAAAGGCACTTCACCATTTCCAGACCCACAGTGACATGTTCACCAGCAGCACAGGAATCAGTGTTGGATTTCTTCAGGAAAGCTTTCGTCATAGAAGTAAAGGACAGAAAAGGGACCAAAGAAGTGGCGGGTTGGGTGGCTCACAAGGGACATCAGATTGAGCTGCCTGGCCACACCAGTATCTCACTGCCCTGCTCTGCATCCTGCTCCCCCTCCAGGACCACACAACATGAAATCCAGAGGTAATCAGCTCTGAGGATTGAGACAGAGAATGCTCAGAGGAAAAACACGTGCAAGCATCACCAGAAAATAACCTGAGCCATTTATAGTTGTTCCAAAGCCCAGGATAATGTCAAAGGCCATTAGAGGGGAAGCAAGATTCTCATAAATGGCAAATCAGGCATTGGTGGCAATGGTAGTAGTAAAGAGATGATATTTGATGTTTCTCTATTAAGAGAAGAACTTAGGAGACAAGGTGCCTAAATGAATACTGATCCAGGTAGGTCTTACCCCACAAGCTTAGGGTAGAGAAAATGGAATTAAAGAGACAATGGGTACAGCAGAGAGCAAGCTCTCCCTCCTCCCCCACCGCCCCCTGCCCCCCGCCCCAGGAACTGACTTGTTTGGACTGTGTTCTCAGGTAAGGAGAAAAGGAAGCCTTACCTTGGGTTAGGCTCAGTGCCCAGGGGAGCTTCAGTGTGGCCAGGTTCCCCAGAGAGAATAGCCAGGTTGACACAGAGACTCAGACCTTCCCCAGTGTAGATGATTTGGACTCCCATAGAGACACCCCACGAGCAACCTGTGAAAATTGAACTCCTAACGGGGACCTCGGCAGACAAGTTTTCAACGTAAAGAAGGCCTGATGTGCTGCCTTCGTTGGGCACCCAGTAAGGCCCACACGGGGGCCATCACAGGGTTTCACTAAGACTTGTGCTCAGTAGGAGTGTAAACCAATTGGAGAGCCATTGAAGATAGGCCACATCTGCATGCTCTGCTCCTGTGCATGGCGTGCAACTGTGCCTACCAAGGAAGAACCACCTGTTGGCCATAAAAAGCAATAGGTTCTGGTATGAGATCACTCCTCGAGGGGATGGGCTAACTGTTGGCACAGCTGCATCCAGTGGGGCTATTCTGGAGATAGGCAGACCCTGAGGGCTAGATGGAAGATGCCTGGAACATGGACATCTGGCTCTTAAGTGTTTTGTTTTGTTTTCTTTTGTTTTTGGTGAGATGGAGCTGTGGGTCAGAGTGTTTATGAACGTATATAAAATGAAAGCTAAAGTCAAACATCTCCCCAAACAAATGTATTTACACGCGACTTGCCTTCAATTTCAGGGAGCTGACAGGGGCCCTAAAGTCTACGTATGCACCCCTGCCTTTTTGGATAGCACAGATGAGGAGTTTATTTCTAGGACTTAGAAACTACACTAGCAATTTCTCAAAGTGTATTTCCTTCAGCATTTGCATGGGAATCACCTGGTGCCATCACTCACCGCATGCTGAAAATGCAGATTCCTGAGCCCCTCTTGGCATTAAGGAATCGGGATCATCCAGGCTGGGGTCCTGGAATTTGCACTCTTCCTCAGGACTCAGATAGTATTTATCACTATACACCTCAAGAACTGCTTAGAGTTGAGAATGGCCATAAAAGAGGTCTTGGGAGTCCAGCCAAAATCTAAGACTGATACAAAAATCTCTTGGACACTGATCACTCATTTGGGCTGTCAAGTGATTAGGACACAAGGAGGTGGGTAGAACTCAAGGTTGTCTGATTGACCAATAGGAGAGGGTCCACTGACACTGGTTACGAGCCAACATTTGTCCAGAACCCACTTTAGTCCAGGAACTTGAGCGTGTGCTTTATGCCATTTAGTTCCTCTCAATAATAGGATTATTGAGAGGAACAAATCAAGGTTCAGAGAGTTTAGAGAACTTACATTGTGTCACAGAGCAAAATAAGGGGAGCCAGACCTTCAACACAATCTGACCTCTTTTTTTTTTTTTCTTTTTCTGACCTCTTTTTTAATGATGATATCGATCTATTTATTTATTTATTTTCAGAGGAAAGGGCAGGGGGAGAGGGGGAGAAAGAATCTTAAGCAGGCTCCATGCTCCACCCAGAGCCCAACTCAGGGCTCGATCTCACGACCCTGAGATCATGACCTGAGCAGGAATCAAGGGTTGGACTCTTAACCGACTGAGCCACCCAGGTGCCCCTGGATGATTATTTTAAAATGAATCCACCCAGTTTGCCCTTTGTATGCCAGACCTGGATTTCAAAAGAAAAATAAATTCACTCACTATATTATTTAAAATGCTGAGCATATACTGTCTTCAATTATCTGGGAATATGCTTCAGAACAAAAGATTTACTCAGATGAAACAAGAGAAGGAAATGCAAAATGTGATGTCAGCCAACTTGGAATATGTGAAGTTTGGGCTGCATGTGCAACGGGCAACCAGGAGTGGGACTCGGTATACAAGTGGCTGGAGAGACTCCCTAGAGAAAATGGTGTTTTGAATCAACCCTAAGGAGTCAGTAGACTTTTGAATGAATTCAGCCTTATATAGAGCTTGGATTTAAACAGACTAGAGTCTCCTAAAAATCCACCTTGAATTTTACTTTTGATAAACAAGAATATTTTATGGAAGGTAGTGACAGGAATTCAAAGAAAAGTTTCTCATTTTATAGCCACCAGTTCCTTAATAGTTTTCAAAGGATAAAGCTAACCGGTTGGGTGCTTACTCTGTGCCAGGCACTGTATTAACTCACTTAATCCTTATAAACACTTTTGGGATTAGGTGTTCCTATGACCCTGCCCAGTTTTAAAAGGACACACCCTTGGCCGAAGTGTAATCAGGTGGGAAATGGTGGAAACAAGATTCAGTCTGATAGTTTAGGGCCAGTCTGCTCCCTTTAACCAGAGGCTGCCCTGTTGAGCGGGCACCGTTGCAGATTTGGGGAATCTGGCTCAGTCCACCGTGCTGAAAGGGAAACGTTGGAAAGATCATATGTGGCAGGGCCTTGGTATTCACTGGGGGGCATAAATGATTATGTTTTGAAAGGAAAGGACACGAGGTTATCAGGCTATGCCAACTATGAGATTGAAGGAGGAGGGATAAATGTTTATCTGTCTCTTTCTGTCTGGCAAACCACCTCATTCCCTGAGGAGAGTTTCTCCCATTTGGAAACATGTTTATTTTAGCTCTGAGCAGGGTTTTGTTCTCTTAGAGTCTAAGGAATAGTCCTGAAGGGCACTGACCTTGTCTCCAGTGCTTTCTCCTTTTTGCCACTATCCCAGACTTTGATCCTACAACTTAGCCTTTGAGCACACATCTTTTTAAAAGTTGGTTTGACTGATGGCCAAAAAACGAAGGGGAGGAGGATTTATAAGGTGTGTAGCTGCCTACCCACGGGTTCACTGACAATCCATCTTGTCAGAGAATGGTGTACACCTCCAGTCCCCTAAAAGGGCAGGGGACACTTGGCTAGCCTGCTCAGATGGGGGCTCAGTGATTCAGCAAGATGTACCCCAAAACTGATGGTAAATGTTCAGCTGCCCTTATAAGCTCATCCCTTACAGCATCATGACTCGAATCCATTCCCTCCAGATGCGTCTACGTGTTTCCCGATGGAAGGACTTCTCAACTGAAGCTTTCTCATGAACATTATTCAGTGACTTTCTTTTGCTCATCTCCTTAGCCCAGTTTATCTGAGAGAGTTTCTCAGTGTTATCTCAGATACTCTGGTTGGCATGGGAATGCTGGGGCCTCTGTCTTCATATAATGACGTGCTCAGTGATAATCATAAGGGCTAAACTAACATTATTAAGCACTATGTGCCAAGTGATAGTCTAAGCAATTACATGTATTTACTTGTTCAAATCTTTAGAACAAATCAATGAGTTAGGGCTGTTTTGTAGGTAAAGAAATGGGAATGCAGCACATTCCAGCCCTTGGCTGAAGATCACAAAACTAATACGTGGCCCAGAAAGATTTTAAGGCATTCACTTTAGCTTTCAGAACCTGTGTGCTCAGCTAGTAGCTCTTTGCCACCAATGTGTCTATATTTCAACCCTACTGTTACCTCTTGTAGATTGACTTATCCACACTCCCAACTTGTGCACACATTTTTTTTTTTCACAAGCTCTGGCCAGTTTTCTTAAAGAAAAATTTTGCGTGATTTACTTTTCACCCGTCTGTTCTGGCGGGCTTCTCATGATATCAGAATCACCTGGACCAATGACAGCCAGTGTACATACTCTCCAGTGTTTCCCACATGCTGTGCTCAGTTCAATATTATTGCCACTGTAGTGATGGACACCAGTTTTGGCCACTGTGGCGGAGTACTCTATTTCTGATTCCCTCCAGGCTGGGCAGTTGTTGGCCAGGATGACCAATTTCGCTTTGCCATGTCTGACCATTTTCAAAGTCTGATTGTACCCCGCTCCTCATAATGAATTGGAGCTTATAATTGTTAGACTCCAGCAACTTTTTCGTCTTCTTTGTAGCCCGCATCTTCCTGCCTTAGGTGTGGAACAGCCCCAACCAAGAGCAGCCTTTTAAAATTTTTTTTTAATTTTTATTTATTTATGATAGTCACACACAGAGAGAGAGAGAGGCAGAGACACAGGCAGAGGGAGAAGCAGGCTCCATGCACCGGGAGCCCGACGTGGGATTCGATCCAGGGTCTCCAGGATCGCGCCCTGGGCCAAAGGCAGGCGCTAAACCTCTGCGCCACCCAGGGATCCCAAGAGCAGCCTTTTAATGAGGCTTTTTTCTCCAAGCGAGAAAGGAAAGAAAGCTCAGGCACATATGCTGGAGCAGGAAAGTATCCCTAAAGATCAAAAACATTATTCAGGCAATAATAATGGGTACCATTTATTGAGCTAATTTGACATTCTTAATGATTTTAAAAGCATCCCTGCAAAGCGATATGATTGACCCTAGGAGTCAGACAGGTCAAGGGGACTATTTAAGATCATCAGCAGGTCTATGGAGATTTGAACCCAAATCTGCTAAATTCAGAGGCCCGTCATCTTTCAGCTACTACTTGAAGGCTTCTAACCTAACCCTTAGGCCCCAAAAGCCTAGTGTAGTCAAATAAATAGTCATATAAAGTGACTATCATCATTGTGGAACTATTAACACCCAAAGAATGAAGAAAGTGGTGGAGTCCAAGAGGTCCGAGTGACCCCAAGATAGGCCACTGTAGCTAGCATGGAGATTGTTTTGAGTTAAAAAGCAGCCAAACCCAGCAGATTGAGGAAGAGCTCTTTACTTCTTCCTCATTTGCCTAAAGATAATTTACAGGAAGAGAATTACACCATAGACAACCATACTATGATATAAACTAGGTACGGTAGACAGAGAAGAACCTAACAAGGCCTGTTTGGTTAAAGTCCTCTATGTCCCATTGTTTCCAAGGGGCCCAGAAAATATTTGTCTACAAAACATTTATTTTTTATCTTCCCATGAACTACATTCTTTCCTTCAAAAGAAGTTCCAGACCCTTATCCCTTCTCCTTAGTCCAGAATGACACATACACCTTATTTTGCCTGCCTTTGGGATTTCCATGTCTGTGTGGATTCCCTGTATGAACACTATTAAATTTTATTTTCTCCTATTAATCTGTCTCATGTCATTTTGATTCTCAGTCTGGCTAGAAGGATCATGAAAGGGACAGGACATTCTTGCTCCCCAACAGAAGCACTGGCCATAATGAGACATGAAAGCTAGATTTTAGGGGAAAATAATTTGCAAAAGTTCAGAGAAAAGGTAGGTATGACCCTTGCAAAGATAGAGTGGCTAAAAGAAGAAAGAGGTTTCACAGGAAAGACTCCTACCTGAACAATAACAAATGTCTTCATGCATCTGGGCTGCTGTAACAACAAGTCAGGGACTAGGTGGCTTGTAAACAACAGAAACCTACTCCTCACAGTTCCAGAGGCTGGAAGTCAGAGGTCAGGGCACCAGCATGGTCTGGGTGGGCTTTCGGGGAAATCCCCCTTCTGAGCTGCAGATTGCCAGCTTCTCCTTGCATCCTCGGGTGGCACAGAGAGAGTGAGTGAGCTAACCACCCAGGTGATTTGGTCCCAAATCACCTCCCAAAGGCTGCATCTCCAAATTTGGGAATTAGATTTCAGCATATGAATTTTAAGGAAACACATGCATCCGGTCCATAACAACAAATGACATCGCTCACGAATTAAAAGGGGAAGCATCCTTTAAAAAGCAAACCAAAAGCAAACAAACAACAACAACAAACCATGCAGACAGCTCTCTAATGATCCCAGATTTTAAAAAGTAATTCCTGAAATAAGAAAAGAAGCATTTATAAACCAAAGAAGATTAGCCAGTCCTAATGGTCCCAGAGAAACAGAGGCCAAATTGGCCTGAGGCTTAAAATGGGTGTAAGGGGGCTTTGGACTGGGGTCAGAGTAGAAGGAACGAAGGGCCTGTTGCAGGCAAATGATGTTATGGTGAAAGCTAACAGAGAAACCAGGGCAATTTACCTCCTATATTGCTTTCTCTATCAAGGAATGTGATCTTCAAACTGGGAAGGCTGGAACAAATACGGTTAGTAGGAAATTGAAACATGAGGGAAGTGAGGAGGCAGGAAAACATCTGGCCGCTCAGATGCATTCAGGCAAACGGCAACCCATTTCACAGAGGCAAGTGTGGGGTACAAGCAGCCATGTTTTGGAGAACAGGAACATGCTCCATTAAAAAAAAAGAAATGGGTGGATTACAGAAAGGTGAAAGTTAAAATATCCAGACCACTAATATTTCTTTACAGATATATAGTTTTATTATTGCAAGTATTTTCATAGCCATAAAGATCTCCTTAAAACAAAGAGATGTCCAAGTATCTTTGTTAAGTTGTGATTTAAATGAAGTTGAAAAAAAAAACAAAAGAAAAGGAAAATGAAGTTGAAACACCTCAGTAGCTCAGTTGGTTGAGAATCTGACTCTTGATTTCAGGTCAGGTCATGGTGTCAAGGTCATAGGATGGAGCCCCACATCTGGCTCAGCAGGGAGCCTGCTTGAGATTCCCTCTCTCCCTTTCCCCCTCCCCTTCCTGCCAACCCTTCTCCCCACTTTCTCCCTCTCTCTCTCTTTCTCTAAATACATAAACTTAAAAAAAAATAAAATAAAATGAAGTAAAATAGGGAAATTAATTATAAATGAACACACTTCAGCATATGAACCAATACGTCTTCTAAAGTTTTTTAATACCAAGACCTAATTACATTATTTTCCAAGTTAGAACGACTAATAATTAATGTGAAAACCATAACTAGTACAGATGGCACAGGTGATACTGTACTTTTCCAAAGTAAAGAAATATATTTGATCTAAATTTTTGTGAGTCTCATTTGGTATCACAAAATAAACTTAACTGGGCAAAGAAATTGTTTAAAAATACCAGAAAAACAGACATGATGAAAAGATAGACATTGTGTGCAAATAAGGTTAAAATATTGTCACAAGCATGGAAATGTGACATCATCATTTGAATATAATAAAATGTTATAAGGCAAAGGGTTGTCAAAATAGAGAAGAAGAGATATTCTGAAACAAAAGAAAAATCAAGATCATGCAGTAGTGATAACAATTTCTAACAGATACGCAAATGTCATAGGGGAAATGAACAGAACTATCTCCTGAAGCGGTGCTGACAAAAGACAGAGGTGGCTTCCAAAAATGCAAGGGACGTAGCTAATTAACCTACCACCTCCTCGAAATAAAAGTGAGAATCTCTTGGGAGAATCAAAGCCCCTTAACAGACACATTTTAGAGCAGTTAATGAAATGCTTCATATTTCAGTAGCAGACTATTTCAGCGGTGAGGTGACATAGGAATCCAAAGCTTCTTCTGCTGTAACACTTCGTAGTTGACATTTTCCCAAACAGCCACCATGAGTCTGAGGTTCTCATGAAACTGATGTCTCCCAGCTACACGACTATCCACACTCATTGCACCAAAGAACACGAGCTCTGCTGGTTGCTCCATATTCTGGGCAGAGAACACCAGTTGGTTTTATGTGTCTTCAATCTAAAGGGCAGTGACTTCCCTCTTAATGTGTCACCCCGCGGAGCTGGCCCATCAGGTTTCATCTGGAAAATAACCAGTTCATGGACTCCTTTGGAGGCTTTTCTGTTTTGGACAATGGTACCACGTAAGTAATCTCAAACTCTTGGTTAGCAAGGAGAGCCAAATTTGGGATGAGAAATTGTTCTGGGCATTCCTTATTTTTGATCAAGCCTTTCTGAACTTCAGTTTCATGAGCAAAACCATCACACTTCCAAACATGAAACACTTCATTTACTCTGCCTCCAAATTTTGCACTCCTGAAACCAACCAATGCAGAGTCAGCTGTTCAAAGATGAATGATTTTTGTAACATTTTCTGGAAACTCATTTATCTTTAAAAGTTTAAGGCCGTAAGTATGAAACTCACGGAGTATTCCATCATACTGTCTGCCCCCCGCCCTCCATAGCAAAGGCGGACACATCTGAGGGTGAATGGCTATGTGGCCAGACCCATCAGGAGACTATCATGCTGGCAGCTTCAAGTGTTGAGAAGGGCAGCCAGTCAGCGGTCTTTCAAGGGTCCCTCCTCCTACGGTTTCCCTATTAGAAACTAGGACCTGGCCAATTTTTTAAAATGTTGATATCTTTTAATATTTAAATGAGAATGATTGAAATAATTACTTGTGCCACCATGATTTTTATGAAACAAGCTTTACCAAACTAACCTTGTTTCTGTGCTGAGAAGCTATGAGGGAAGCTAATATTTTCCTGGGTTGAGATTTCAAGAAGTTACTGTCAAACTCTCGCTGTGGACAATGTGGGTAAACATGGACTGAATGAGTTACATGAAGAAGAGTTTTCTTAACTAGTTGAATTACTGAACATAAATGCTCTTGATAAACTCAATTCTGTCCATCTGAAAAGTAGTGCGTGATGATGGAAGGGATCCTCTTCTTGCAGAAAAACCCATATTTTTGGCACATTTTTATGACTCAAATGTACATATAGAAATCAGATACATGATATTTTGATGCAACTGCTTTGAAGATATTTTGACATTTGTGTAAAGCAATTTAAAGAAATTTTTCTAAAAAATAGAAATTTTTCTAAAGTGCCACTAATATAATTATAACCACACTGACTTCCTGATGTTCATCTTCATCTTCCATTTCTGAGTGAATTTTAGAGGTGCAGTAAGGTCAAACCCAAGAATAGGATGAGGCTTAGAGATGTTCATGGTTCACATTTCTAGGAGATGAAAAAGCTATTTTTATATTTTGATGTGCCCATTTTGATATGACCAAATCACAGTCATCACATAAAAGTGGTTTTTCCAGACCTGATTCCCATACGCTCATTTGCATCACAGATTTTGAAACTCCATAGCAATCAGAATAGGTCCCTTCAGCACACCAAGGGGAGCTTACTTGCCAGGTTGGCAGTAATTCACTGTGCTTCCAATATTGTGAAGACACAAACATAGAGGGATAACTGATGTGCTGGCTTTAGAGTCAATATTTGATAGATTCCCACCAAGCCAGGTGGTTTCCTCTCACTTTTAAGAAATACAGGTAAAGACTGCACATCGTTTTTTGGTTGTATGTAATTGAAATAGACCTTAGGTAACCTGAGCAAGAAAGGACTTCATGGGAGGGATTCTGGGAAGTGCTTGCAATAATAGTAAAAAGAGGAGGGTGAACAGCAGGGTCTTGGAAAACCCCAGAATCAGAGCAGCTGCAGGGATGTCAGCGGAGAACCCGAACACTGCCTCTGTAGGGAAAGGCCATCATCGGAGTCAGTTCCAGCGACCATGTGTCCCTCAGCAACTCTGCCCAAGTCGCCACGTTTGTCTGATGTGCCCCCCTCTGGGAAAGGGGCTGCTGGGGTCATGGCACTGACGGCTCAGCCACATGCATGCAGGAGGGCAATTTCCCAAGGAAAATAAGAAGAGCACAATCACCAGAGCAAAGGGGCAGTCTGCTGGGAAAGGAGAGAGAGAGAGAGAGAGAGAGAGAGAGAGAAAGGAAGGAAGGAAGGAAGGAAGGAAGGAAGGAAGGAAGGAAGGAAGGAAGGAAGGAAGGAAGGAAGGAAGAAAGAAGGAAAGAAAGAAAGAAAGAAAGAAAGAAAGAAAGAAAGAAAGAAAGAAAGAAGGAAAGAAGGAAAGAAAGAAAGAAGGAAGGAAAACAGAAAAAAGGAAAATAGAAAAAAGGAAAGAAAGAAAGAAAGAGAAAAAAGAGAAAGAAAAAAAGGAAGAAATAAAGAAGACAGAAAAAAGAAAGAAAAAGAAAGAGAAAGAAAGAAAGAAAGAAAGAAAGAAAGAAAGAGAAAAAGGAAAACAGAAAAAAGGAAAGAAAGAAAGAGAAAAAAGAGAAAGAAAGAAAAAAGGAAGAAACAAAGAAAGAAGACAGAAAAGAAAGAAAGAAAGAAAGAAAGAAAGAAAGAAAGAAAAAAGAAAAAAGAAAAAAGGAAGGAAGTAATAAAGAAAGAAAGACAGAAAAGAAAGAAAAAGAAAGAAACAAGGAAGGAAAGAAGGAAGGAAGAAAAAAAGAAAAGAAAGAAAGAAAGAGAAAGAAACCCCCCCAACCCAGATCCCCTGGGGACCCGACTTCAGGCAAACACTCCTCCTCATTCACAGGCTCGGCCTCGCCCGCTTCCTGCACCAGGGCCCTGGGGAGCTCCCCGGGAGCGCGGGGTCCCGCAGCAGGCAGCGCCCCTCAGTGCCCGGCCATCCGGGGTCTCCCGTGGCTCTGGGCCCGGGGACACCCCTGCCCTCGGGGGCTGTGGCTGCTCCCTCACGTGGCCTCCCCCTCCCCCAGCTGTGCCAGAACTCCTGGGTGGGGGCCCTGGGGGCTCAGGGGTGGAGCACCTGCCCTCAGCCCAGGCCGTGCCCCGGGTGTCCCGGGATCGAGTCCCGCACCTGGTCCCCGCAGGGAGCCTGCTTCTCCCTCGGCCTGGGTCTCTGCCTCTCTCTGTCTCTCTCTCATGAATAAATAAATAAAATCTTAAAAAAAAAAAAAAAAAAAAAAGCTCCTGGATGAAGCTGTTGTCCCGGCTGCGTGGCAAGGGTTCCTGCCATCCTTGCGGGGTCCTTGGCGGCCGTGCTGAGGCCCTGGGGACGGGAGGGACTCCTCGCCAGCCCTGCTCCCGGGTGACGGAGGACTTGGGGACTGTGATACCACCACCCCCCCCCGGCTGTCATCTGCAGAGGGGACGGGCCGTGTCCTTGCAGTTCCAGGGGGCAGGGCCAGAGCGGGGTCAGGTCAGGGAGGCAGTGCTCCCTTCGGAGCTAGGAGCGGTGCCGCACCCCGGGGCTGCCCACACCAGAGGGGCCAAGCCGGGATCCATCTCCCGGGCACCGGCGGGGCGCCCACCGCAGAGATCAGCGCTCCAGGCCCCCAAGCCCCCACAGGAGCCGCAGGCTCCAATTAAGGACTTGGCAGGTTTTTTTGTTTTTTTTTTTTGAGATTTTATTTATTTATTCATGAAAGACATAGACACAGAGAGAGAGGCAGAGACCCAGGCAGAGGGAGAAGCAGGCTCCCTGTGGGGACCCTGATGCAGGATTTGATCCCGGGACCCTGGGGTCCCGCCCTGGGCTGAGCTCCCCGCCTACCCCCGTCTTGTTCTCCCCGCGGCTCCCATGCCCTCGTGCCCTCTGCACGGCCCCCCTTCTGAAGCCTGGGTTGTGGGGCCGGAGTCTGGGAAGGGCTGCCCCCCACTTGGCCACCCCTGAGCCGACGGCCTTGGAGAGAGGACGGAGGAAGCCGTCCCCTCTGAGCCCGGCTGACCCCAACGCAGAACGCAAACCCCTAACTTCTGATGCCCCCAGAGACCTTAGGGGAAAAGGCAGCGCTGTCCTGGCCTCCCCGGGGAACCCGGCCCAGCCCCGAGCCCGCGGCCCTTGGACGGCTGCAACAGGCCCGAAGCCAAACCCCACGGCCTTCTGACCCAGGGACGCCCCCCGACCCCCCACAATCCCACTGCTTCAAACAGTCCTGCTCCACAAGGGGGGAGCCCACGGGACTCAGTGTCCCCGTGGCTCCACTCGGGTTCCTGGGAAGCGGGGTCCACGCTGGCGGCGCACATGGGCCGGAGCAAGCGCCCTTCGCCAGCACGACCCCTCGAGGAGGATCCCACCTTCCGTGCAGCTTCCCGTGGCTTTTGCCCAGGGCTCCTCCCGTTGGCCTCCTGTCACCGCCGACCCGCAGACCAGGCCTGGAACGTGCTGAGAAGGGGCGGGCGCCTGACACCTGCCACGGTTTGGGGGCCCCAGGGAGCTGGACACCTGCCGACACGGACCCGCCTGCAGGCGTGACTTGGACGCTGTCCCCAGCAGGAGGGCTCTGAGGCCCTGTTCTCCAGGGCAGGGGGTGTCGCCCGTCGCTGGGTGGGAAGCACAGGGCAGGAGCATGGGGCACCCTGGGGGGCACAGGGGGTTCCCTCGGGCTGGGCCCCCGGTGGGAGCAGGGAGCTACTCCCCCGCTGCAGGTTAGGGACCCGGCTCCTCGGCCCGCCCGGGCCTCTGCACGACGGCTCACACTCTGCGGGCTGCGTCCTCCCTCTGCCACCCTCAGACCCCAGTGCCTTGGTGCCCCTCGCCCCCCCCACCCACTTCCAGAGTGTGGCGGCCACCTGGGGACCCTGCGGTCCAATAACGAGCCAAGCAGCTGCTCAGAGCCCCAGGGACTCGCAGCTGGGGGAGCGGAGTCCTGCCTGGGGTCGGGGGCACAGGGTTGGGGGGGCGGCCGGATGCGGCCTAATTAGGGCCCCGCTCGGGAGGCCTCAGCAGATGGCAAGGCCCGGAGCCTCGGGAGGCAGCAGGACTCCGTGGGGACCCCACGGTGGCTCCTCTCCAGCTGTCCCCGAGCCCTGGGGGCGGGGCTCTGGTCCAGGGCCTGGCTTTCCCTGCCAGGAGGGGAGAGGCTCTGCTCCCCGGGCCGCACCCCGACCCTGAGCCCCCCGCAGCCCGCCCGCTGGGCCCCGCTGGTGCCGACTGAAGAGGACTGTCTGTGAACCGCGCACCAGAGGGGTTGGCCTGGGGACGCTCTCCCAGGTGTAGGCGACTTCGTGATACCCGGAGGGCAGGATAGGCCGGGGTGGGGGGCGAGGCCACTGCCTCCCGGACGGGCCACCACCTGGCCACCTGGCCACTGGCCACCGCCGGCCAGACAGGGCCCAGCGTGTGTGGAGACAAAGGTCCTGAGGGCTCAGCCAGAGCGGGAGCGGGGCCCTGTCCCCTGAGGCTCTGTCATCAGAGAGGAGTGGGCCCCGGGCGCAGTGGGGCGGCTGGTGACGAGGGCCGCACACCTGGGGGTGCAGGAAGCAGAGCGCAGTGCCCCGGGGACACGTGGGCCTCGCGATGGAGGGACAGACCCCGGGGGCTCCCGGAGGCCAAGGAGCCCCCCCACCACCTGCCCCCACGACCCTGGGCCCCGTTCACCAGCCCCGCAAGCACCGCAGGGATTTGGAGCGCGACCCGCACGTGTGCAGCTGGTGGTGGCCCCTGCGACACGGTGGGGACGTGAAGTCACCCCGGCCCGGCGGCGCCCGGTCCGCCCGCAGCCCCGCAGCCACCGCCCTCTGCTCCCGGGCGAAGCCCTGCGAAACACGGTCATACGGCTGAGAGAGCGGCGTCCGAACCCACGACTGGGACGGATCCCACTAACCCTCTTACGGTGCCTTGGTGTGGGACCAAGCTGCGGGGGGGACGGGCCACGCGCACAAGACATTTTCGTCCGGGGGAGGACCGGGCGGCAGCGGAGCGTCTGAGCCACCTCCGGGCCCCGGGGCTGCTGGGGGATGACACATCCTCCGCTGGTCGAGGCCGGTACCGTGGACATTAATGGCTCAGCTCCTCCAGCAGCGTCTGCAGAGGGAGGCTCCTTGGAAATCTGGGGCAACAGTGCCATCTAGCCGTCCCTGCTCCAAGGTCTTCAAAGCCGGGTTTCCCTGTCCCTGACCTGCCGGGGAAAAGGCCACCATTGTTTTAAGGTTGACCAAGTTGGGGAGATGTTCCTCAGGGACCCGCCTCGGCTATCCATGAGCACGATCGGTTTGCAGCAGCTTGGAGTCCAGTTGGCTTTAGAAAAGGAGCTCAGGGGGCGCCTGGGGGGCTCAGCCGTTGAGCATCTGCCTTCGGCCCAGGGCGTGACCCCGGGGTCCTGGGATCGAGTCCTGCATCGGGCTCCCTGAGTGGAGCCTGCTTCTCCCTCTGCCTGGGTCTCTGCCTCTCTCTCATGAATAAATAAATAAATTTTTTTTTTAAAGTAGCTCAGCTTTGCATTCTGGGTGGACGAGCCAGGTTTCAGCAGAATTGCATTAGCGTGGAGCAGTTCCGGACACACGATGGGGACAAGGCAGGGTCTTCAATAAACGGTGCTGGGGAGACCGACGGCCACATGCAAAATAATGAGCCTGGGCCACTTTCTCATCCGACGCCCCATACGAAAGTAAAGTCAAAATGAATAAGGAGCTTCCTGTGAGATGCAAAATTATAGAACATTTCACCCAGAAGACACTTCGGGGCTGAGCCTTTAAAAGGTAAGGAAACGGGGGCGGGGGGGGCAGGGAGAAGACGCTGTGCATCTTGGAGGGCACTGGGGGAGCTTGTGGTTGCTTCAGGCTCACAAACCACAACAAATATCCCGCTCGCGGGATAGGAGCAACCCTTTGCAAAGGGCAGGGAGAAGACGCCGTGGCATCTTGGAGGGCACTGGGGGAGCTTGTGGTTGCTTCAGGCTCACAAACCACAACAAATATCCCGCTCGCGGGATAGGAGCAACCCTTTGCAAAGGCTACCGGAGCCGAAGATAAGAACACGACACGGAGGCGAGAGCGCCCCGAGGAGGCGGATCCGCACAGCTGCGGTGGGACGGCGAGGCCCGTATTAAACACAAGGACAGACGTGGGCCTGTGTCTAGGACACAGGCAGACGCAGTGGACGCGTCGTTGATCAGCCCTCCAAAATGTCATCGAAACGGCTGGGACAAATAGTCGAGTTAGTCCCCAGACCGACATCTCCGTAGCCTGGCCAGTCAGACGTCTCCCTCAACGCGGGAACGTTGCAGATTTTAATTTGGGGAGTAGGGGTTTGCAGGTTTTGTTCCTCCAAAGGCCCTTCGGAGCTTTTTTTATTTTTATTTTTATTTTATTTTATCTTATCTTATTTATTTATTTATTTGTTCATGATAGACACAGAGAGAGAGAGAGAGAGAGAGAGGCAGAGACCCAGGCAGAGGGAGAAGCAGGCTCCATGCTGGGCCCAACACGGGACTCGATCCCGGGACTCCAGGGTCACACCCTGGGCCAAAGGCAGGTGCTAATCTGCTGATCCACCCAGGGATCCCGCCCTTCGGAGCTTTGACTTCAAATGTGTCAGAGCCTCTTTCTATCCGGGATGAGGAACATCGTGGGGAGGCTCGGCCGCTCGGAGCAGGTAGGAGGCTTCTGGATGCGCATTTGAACTGCCCAAGGATGTGTCAAAAACAACAGACGCCCCCAACCCGAAACAATTAAATCAAAATCTCTAGTGGAGAGCCGAGGTTATGAGCAATGTTGAGGTCCCCGGAGCGACTCCAACATGCAGCCAAGGTTGAGAATCCCCGGCTTCCAGCCCAAAGTTTCTTCTGGAGGTTGAGAAAACCAAGGCTCAGAAGGACACAGCAACTTGCCCGGCAACGCACGCGCAAGTCATGGCAAAACTGGGACCCGTTCCCTCCTCCCCGTCCTTCCCGGTCTGCTGCGGCGCACGTGTCATGCTCAGCTCTGCAGCGTGCTCGGCTTTGTGAGCCACCAGCTAGGCGGCCAGAGTGGTCGCCCCCTGCAGACACGGCCCCGAGACACAGCCATCTGGGAGCGGCCTCTAGGTATTGGCGGTGCTCCCTCCGAGCACTGGGTAAAATCAGCATTTAGGAACCTGAAAAAAAGAGATGCTTTTAGCATCTAACCAATATGAGGTGCTGCTACTTGGTGATATATTTTTCTACAACTACGGTCTTTAGATTTGCAGAAATAACCACAGAGTGGGTCAGGGGGGGACCCCCAGGGACAAACTCCATTGATCACCTGATTGGTGGACCATCGTGGTGCTTTGGGTCTCCAGTGTTCACTACTTTCCAAAAGTCTGGGTCCATCCTTCTCCCCACGCGTGCGATCCCCCTGATGAGCTCTTGAGAGAAGGTTAGGAGGAAGGCTGGCAGTGTAAACTGTTGGCTTTGCAGCAGATTTCCTCAATGGGACTTCTCCGCCCTTCAAGGGCCTCTGGGTCTAAGAACTAGCTCAAGTCCAGATATTGTCTTAGGGCCCACGACCTTCTATCAGTCCTCACCCCACCCAGAGCTTTTCCATCCATGCAAATCAGGTAAGCCTTTAGTAGCCTGCCCATCTGTTTCAGTTTTCGAGGAATATCCAGATCACCCCGCCGATGCCATGTCCTGGTGGCCATGCTATTCTGATTTCTGCTTTGGCTCTACTAACCCTTTCAGGAGCCATACCCACCCACCTTGTCTTTGACAGTTAAATACCACCTCCTGCTCCCAGGTTCCATCAGCCCCACTTAAGTCAGGGAGCCCGGGTGATGATAGCAGTCCCCACTGTCACTCCCGGTGCAGAAACAAGAGCCACCACGGAGCTTTCCATGGAGGTTGGGCCTCCCCCCACAAATGCATCGTGCCCAAACTTGGTGAAGGGAGTGCCCCCCGGGCCCTCCGGGGCGGACACAGGAGATGGGTGAGCTGGTGTCATATGATGAATCTGCCCCAGCACATTCCCATTTCCTGAAGTTTTCAGATAGATCCCTTCTTCCTCCGTCTCACTGAGGACACCCAAAATAGGTCATCCTGCCCCATCCCACTTGTCCGAAAGGTCTGGCCAGGACTCATTACCTTTTTTCTTCGTGACAAATCAAAAACCCCAGTGATTCCAACATCCACATTTTGCTTCCAAACATCTCCCAGGCTGCTTCTCAAATCTTAAAATAGAAAAAAAAAAAATTCCTGTTAAACAAAGTGCCCCTGGTTTTACAGAAATAGCAGATCGTGAACCATGAAATGAACAACTGCGGCAACACCAGAAGTTTAGGAGAGAAAAATGACTCAGGAAATCTTAGCAGAAGATTCTCTAGGCGAGGTTTGCCGTGACCAGGAATTTACCAGCAGGGCATTGGTGTGAAGGTCCTAGGCTGAGGCTCACCCTCTTCCTTCAAGCAGAGATGCAAAAGTGGGGGTGAAGAATCTTGACCTGGTGAAGCCAAAATTGTTCCTGGGCTCTTACCTCTACTGCTCCTTTAGCATCGGCCTGGAGGCAGTTGGTCTTTAGCATTCCCAAGGTGAAACCCCGAGGCTTTAAAGGGTGGTGGCCCTTAGCAACATGCATAGGGACTCGCATCAGGTTCCCAGCTACACCTGAGGATGACTTGATCTCCAAGCCCCTCTTTTTGGATTCGGATGTTGTGACTAACATAACGTAGGCTGTCAAAGAACCCGGTTCAGGAATCCTTTCGCACTGTGGGCACGTCTTGTCACTCCTCAGTGAAACCCGGACCTCGGCTTTCACTCTGAACAAAGCACAAAGGTCCTTCCAAAGGGCACAGGCCCTGGGAGACAGGATCCCCCTTTCCTTTCCGACTCCCTCCCTAGCTCACTGTGGTCCAGACACAGCGATTTCCTTGCCGTTCTTCAAACATGCTTCGGGCCCCCCCCGGCCGTTCTCTCTGCTCCGCAGGCCCCTCCACTAGCTAGCCCTCTGACCTCCCTTAATCTTTGTGCAAATGTCATCCAAGAACGACCCCGACAACCCCATTTTCCACGGCATCCTCCATCTCCCTGTTCTGCCTTTTTTAATTTTTTTCTAACCACAGTACGTGTTGTTTTCTGACATACCGTATACTTTATTTTGGCATCGCCTGTCTCCCCCACAAGAACAAAAGCTCCATGAAGGCAGACGTGTTTTTCTCTTTCGCCACTGCTAAATCCCCAAGAGAAGCTTGGCACGTGGTAGGTGCTCAGGAAGTATTTTGATGGCAATTGAATGAGTCCGGACGTGCTTGGCTCTGTGGTTAAGCCAATCACAGCTTCATAAATGGGATCCATGAAAGAGCTAGACGTGGCCGGTTTGCCTGCTTTTTCTCTCCACCAAAGTGGAACAATCTCCCAATTCAATTAGTTAGAAATCGCCTAAGCCTGATAAGGCAAACAGACACAACAATTAATATATCTACAGAATTTCTTTTTTAAGTTCCTTGAAACATACATGGGTGGTTAAAGCAAAAGGTTTCCACTCCACCTGAGCTTGCCATGTGCCTGTAGTTTAAAAAGTGAATCCTGTCCCACTAATGGTGATCTTCATCATTTTGCTTGGAGAAGGAGGTTTCAAAGTAGAAGAGAAATCATAACTGCGATTCCTTTCACACTAGATTAATCGCTTTACAAAACAGCAGGCTGTATGTAACCCCACAGATATGGAGGATGTGAGAGGAAATCCTCAAACATCTGAAATAAATAGCATCAGTTCACGACAAGAGGCCACTCTTGTCGGGCCTCATCTGAGTATTATTCCTTTTGGCCAAATGAAACTTTGGCCAATGGGTTGCTTGGTTATTACAGTTTATTCTTGTGGGGTTTTTGTTGTTGTTGTTTTTACGGGGGAAGGGGGCAGAGGGAGAGAGAGAAAGAGAATCCTAAGCAGACTCCACACCAAGTGCAGAGCCTGATGTGAGGCTTGATCTCACAACCCCAAGATCATGACCTGAGACAAAAATCGAGAGTCAGATGCTCAACTGACTGAGCTGCCCAGGTGCCCCTATTATGATTCATTCTGAACCCCGGTAGCTGTTGTATATCCTAGAAATCGATCACCAACAAGATACATTTAGCAGCTGGGGAACTCCTGGTAAAATATTCATTTTTTTTTAATTTGTCACACACTAACTTAGCGTCTCATAGACTTGTTGAATATGCCAAGTAGAACACTTGGAGATAATATTTCAACATAAGTAGAGAGAGGGGCTCCGGGATGGCCTCCCAGATAACGTGTCCTTTGGACAAGCGCTGAATGAAGTGAGGAAGAAGCCGTGGAGATTTAGGAGGGGGAACATTCCAAGGAGAGAACATGCAAAGTCTCTCAGGTGGAAATGAGACTGACATAGCAGGACACAGAAGACTCTGCTTTCGGCCTTTCTCCTTCCTCTCCTTGGGGAGAATCCCAACCCTTCATCCTGCCCCAGGGGACAGCCTCCCCTTCTCCGGTAGACCCAGGGCCTTCCCAGCCCCTAGTTTGAATCAGACGTCTCAGAGTAACTGTGCCCTGGAACTTCTGTTGCCAGAGGCCCTAGGACTAGTTCTCCCAGGTAAACAAAACCCCTTTGTCCACCCACGGACAGGAAGCTACAGATTCTTGGCCTTTCCACACGGGTTTTCCATTGCTGACAAACCCCATAATCAAGGAGAAGGGTTGGCAAGACTCCACCTTTCCCTGAGCAGTGCCCCCTCCTGCCCCACCCCACATTCCCACAACGGAGCTCAAAACATGAGAAGTAAGACAGAGCTGAGCGGCATGAAGGGCAGGCTGACAGTGGGCTCATCCTGCCCCATTTCTCACAGGCCGGATGTATGTCATCATCGTGGGTGAGCTGGATTCCCCACTTCCACCCAGACCCTCCAGCAAGGGAAGGGAGTCAGCAGTGAGGAAGAGGAGGAGGGAGCCACCCCCACCAGAGCCAGGCTGGGGTTACAGTTAGGGACACGCAGTCCGGATCAGACCCTGCTCCTGGAGGGAAATCACAGCAGGTAGAGGAAGAAAGCACCCCGGCCATGGGTTCAAAGCTCCTCCAACCTGAGCGAATGGGGCCGCAAACAGTGTACAGGCTGCAGTCTTTGCTAAGATGGGTCCCGGTTGTAGAGGTATTAATGTTCCCACTCTTGTTTTCCATTTGTCTCAGCCTCATTTCCAGCAGTTCCCATTTCCAAGCTCAGAGGCAAGATGGGCCATTCATTTGAACAGAAATGTACACAGAATGAATTGCAAGGATTATAGAAAGACACGGGGAGCCAAGGTATCGTTGACCGTCTACTGCCTGCTTGCTACCATAGTTTTCTGCTGTGAAGTCCTTGTGGTAGGTGCCTTCTGCATGTCACCCCGTTGAACTGCCCACTCAACAACATGTGATAGGTCCCCATGTTGCAGATGTCCCCCTTCTGAGTTGCAGATGTCCCCTTTCTGAGGCTCAGAAAGGTAGAGATACCTGCCCAGGCTCACAAAGCTAGAAAAGAACCAGAGTGAGACAGAAATGTCCATGGTTCTAGGGTCCAAGGACACTGCTCCTCCTACAACTCCATGCAGACACTTGGAAGAGAAATAACTTTATGCTGAATACTTGTGAATACGTTAATTTTTCTAACTCGCCTTCTTAGAATGAGAAAACAGGGCATCAGGATTCCATTAAGTTGCTGGTAGGAGGAGTGAGAGTAGAGGGGTAAGGCATAGAAAAGATGCAAAGCCAGAAGAGAGCATTGCTGACTTTGTGTTTGTTTGCCGCGTGGCTCGAGCTAGCCTTTCTTCCCGGGGGTAAAGGGAGAGAAGCCGGCAGTAGTCATCACCTGCCTGCAGTCCAGCTTCCCACCCTGCCTGGCAACAGGCTCCTCAGATACATGAACGAAGCAGCGAGCTGCCCAAGCGATGTGGAGGGGAGGGACCCAACAGGCCTGCCACTGAAAATCTCCCTACCCCTTGGCCTGACATTTCCCTTCATCTCGCAAATACAAATATAGAGGCACGGAGGGTGAACAAGACTGGCAAAGAAGACATCACCAGTCACGCAGAATCAGGATGAGAAAGAAATGAGCAGCTCACCCACAGCTTGCGTGTTCATTCATTCATTGTTTCATTCATTTATTCAGATTCATTACAACAGCAAAGCTCTTGCCCTTGTGGAACTGATGTTAAAGTGAAGAATGTAGACCAGATGTCTGGTCAATAGATGAATGGATAGAGAAGATGTGGGGTACACACACACACACACACACACACACACACTGGCATTTTACTCAGCCACCAGAAGGAATAAAATCTTGCCATTTGCAATGACATGGATGGAACTAAAGGGCATTATGCTAAGCAAAACAAGTCAGTAAAAGAAAGACAAATACCATATGATTTCACTTACATGGGAAATTTAAGAAACAAACAGATGAACATAGGGGAAGGGAAAGAAAAATAAAATAAAAACAAAGAGGAAGGCAAACCATAAGAGACTCTGAACTCTAGGAAACAGAGGGTTGCTGGAGGGGAGGTGGGTGGGAGGGATGGCGTAATAGGGTGCTGGGCATTAAGGAGGGCACTTAATGTAATGATCACTGGGTGTTATAAGCAACTGATGAATCAATAAATTCTACCCCTGAAACTAATAATATATGTTAACTAAATTGAATTTAAATAAAAAACTCCTTAAAAAGGAAGGTAGACCATAAATGAATGAATATTCAATACTGTATTGGTATAAAGAGGTAGAGGAGAAGTTGGGAGCAGGCCTCCCCGGGATGCCTTAGAGCAGAGACCTGAGTGAAGTGATACGTACATACGAGGTTACTGCAGGGAGAAGGAACATAGGTGATGTGTACAACAAACTGGAATGGGGGCCAGAACACCTGGATGGGAGCGAATGAGGAGATGGCAGGGTAGAAATGGTGAGAGGGAACTCATGCTCTATTTTTTTTTAATTTTTTTTTATTTTTAAGATTTTATTTATTTATTCATGATAGACATAGACAGAGAGAGAGGCAGAGACACGGGCAGAGGGAGAAGCAGACTTCATGCCAGGAGCCCGACGCGGGACTCAATCCCGGGACCCAGGATTGCACCCTGGGCCAAAGGCAGGCGCTAAACTGCTGAGCCACCCAGGGATCCCCTCTATTTAAAAAAAAAGAATTGTTTTTATTTTAGAGCGAGTGGGGTTGGGGGGAGAGGCAGAGGAAGAGAGAGAATCTCAAGCAGACTCTTGAGTCTTGAGTGTGAAGCCTGACACAGGGCTCGAGCCCATGACCCTGACATCAGACCTAAGCTGAAACCAAGAGTCAGATACCTAACCAATTGTGCCACTCAGGCACCCCAAGAATGTAGAAAAGTTTTTAACAGATGCTAGAAGTAACATTTAATTTTTTTTTCTTTGGAGCATGACATGGGCCATCTATTGCAGTAAATATCCATTATCTCTTTGTCTCTTGGTTCCTTAGGCCTTTCGAATGCTCTTCTATGTATGCCTCAAATTATTAGAGGTAACCTGTGCATGACTTCACTACCAATGTTTTCACTTTAGATTGTCTTAAACAGGTAACTGGAAAACTTAGAACTTTTACAAAGTCAGGTTTATATAATCATATATGTTGCATTCCTATTGCTATTATAATGCAGAATTCTTTTATGATAGATATGCCTCTAGAATAGGGGTCTTTCACTGGGGTGAATGTTTTCCCTAACATTCTCTAATGTTCTTTGCACAAGGATGCACTTAAGTGGGCTTGGGTCACATCTCATCATCAGATCAAAGCAGTTGGCATGGTTGGAAGAGGTACCATCTGTGTGTATTCCTATGTACAGGAATAATCGTGCTCTATCATAAAGTCTTCTGTGAGAAGAATAGCGCTTTGGATTTATCTTAATAGTGATGTAAAGCTGGAGAGCTGAAAAAAAAGGAACATCATTATCTCCTTTATGTTAAAAAAACACAATTCCTTACTCTTTGCTACCATGTAGAGAGGCAGCTGCAACCTGGAGAGCCGGAGAGGTGGAAGGTGTGGATGGCGTGAGCTGGAGCAAGGAGGGCAGGAGTGAGAAGCGTGGGGAGGTTTTGGGGCCGGGAAGTGTTGCCACGGTGGAGGGAAAGGGGTCTGCTGATGCCTTGTATACAGAGCATATGAGACAGATGTGATTCAAGGGTGAGAGCCCAGTTTTCATCCAGAGCGTGTTCTCAAATCATGACACCACTGACCAAATCTTACACATGTCAGAGTCTGTGTCAAATTTAGCCTTATATCTCCAGCCCCCAGAACAGTGGATCCCAAATAGAAGGGGCTTAATAAATCTAAATGATCAGATGGATGCGGTGATTAACACATGCACATTTGCACAAATGCCAACATTCAACTACCCTCCTTCCCTTAGGCTTTGGCTATGGTTTTCCAATGATTTTAGCTTGTTTTCAGGTAAAACCCTGATTGCATACCAATAGGTAAAATCAGATAAATTGCCAAATTTTCTTAATGGACATTTATAATTTGAGTTCAACTATGAGATTTAGGATAAAGGCGATCAAGGAGGCCAAATGGTTCTGATAAATACAGACATTTGAAATCAGACATTAGGGGTGACAACTGCAAGTTTTTATCTGCTCTACCATCCGTTTTGTTTGGTTGCACCTTATGAAGAAATGCTTACAACTGGCAAATGCTTTCAATGTGTTGTGTGCCAGTTAGCAATGCCTTTGGCTGCACGTAAGGAAAGAGTTAAATGCCAGAGGCTTACCCATCAGGATATTTATTGTTGATTAACAAAAGCTAGGGATATAGAGGAGCGTAGCAGTTAGATATAGTGGCTTATAAGACCCCAAGTACCCCAAAGGTGGGCAACGCAGAACTAGTTCAATGGTTCAACAGTGTCATAAGGACCCAAATTTTTCCCTTCTTCCATTCTGCTAGCCCCAGGCTCACCTTTCACCTTTAGGAGGCCACTTCATAGTCATGAGCCATCAAAACAACACCCAAAAACTGGAACAAAGGGTAGTCAGGACAGAAAGAGACCTCTTTGTGACCCTCTCCCTCTGCCAGGGAAACATCTTTTCCAGATGCCACCAACAGAGTTCTCTCGTGTCCAACTGGCCAGATCTGGGCCGCATGCCCAGTCTTAGCCTGTCACTAAGTTACAGAACTTTCTGCCTAATATCTGAACAAGACCAAGGAGTAATTTCAAGAAACCTTTCAATAACCAATCTGGAAGCTTGAAAGACAAGTGGCAGAAATATTTTGCATCAAGTGGAATAAATAATCATACAAATGTAAAACTGAACCATCTCCTGCTATTCTCTGTAACGAAAGGCAAATTTGATCAGATCTAGTCTGAAGATTTCTGAAAGTGGAAATAAAATGACACAAAGAAAAAAGTGAAATATTACAATTTCCTATTTATCAGTGTCCCATCCACTGTGGCCTCTGCTCCCCCAGAATCTCTCTCCTCTCCCATAAATGCTCTTGAGGAACTTCATCCCCCCTGACTCCTCTCCGCCATCTCTCCTCATCTCTAGCCCCTGTGATCACCAGCCCAATCTCTTGGCTTCTCCATTTGCTCTTCTTCCCATTACACTGGTGAGCGCAGTCATGCAGACAAACGATTTCCCTAAAATTGAAGAAGGGAAAACATCATAGTGCCCACACTTTAGCAATTTCACCTCTGTCACATAATGATATTGAATAACAATTCTCATTTCCTCTCATATATAATAGAATCAGATCAGAAGTGCCTCAAATTTACAATAAGGGCAAAAAAGTTACTTATCATTCAACATTACAAATTTGCAGCATAGATTGACTTGTTATTCCACTAATGACTCAGCGACATGACATGAACAGGTTCTGAGCATCTACTTCAGAATGATCCATGTATACTTTAGGGAAGAACTCTTTTGTACCATTTTGCGTGATTAGTTAGATGCAGGCCTGAATTTTTTGTAAAACCAATAGAATTTTTTTTCAAGTTAAAACATATGCTCAAAGATGGTAGGAAAAGCTTTCTTCTGAAAGCTACACTCCCTACACAGACACACACACACACACACACACACACACACACACACTAAACCTAACAATGCAAAAATATCTAATGTTAAATTGAAAATAGGAAAAATTTGGTGTGGGTCTTTTTCCTTAGTCTATAGTTTTTATTTTTATTTTTTAATAGTCTACACTTTTTAGTTTAAATTTAATTAGTTAACATGTAATGTATTATTGGTTTCAGAGGTAGAGGTCAGTGACTCCTCCATCTTATAGAACACCCAGTGCTCACTCCATCATGTGCCCTCCTTAATGCCCATCACCCAGTTACCCCTTGCTCTCTAGCAACCCTCAGTTTGTTTCCTATGATTAAAAGTCTCTTACAGAATGGGAGAAGGTATTTGCAAATGACACATCAGATCAAGGGCTAGTATCCAAGATCTATAAAGAACTTATCAAACTCAACAGCAAAGAAACAAACAATCCAATCATGAAATGGGCAAAAGACATGAACAGAAATCTCACAGACGAAGACATAGACATGGCCAACATGCACATGAGAAAATGCTCTGCATCACTGGCCATCAGGGAAATACAAATCAAAACCACAATGAGATCCCACCTCACACCAATGAGAATGGGGAAAATTAACAAGGCAGGAAACCACAAACGTTGGAGAGGATGTGGAGCAAGGGGAACCCTCCTGCACTGTTGGTGGGAATGTGAACTGGGGCAGCCACTCTGGAAAACTGTGTGGAGGTTCCTCAAAGAGTTAAAAATAGAGCGGCCCTAGGACCCAGCAACTGCACTGCTGGGGATTTACCCCAAAGATACAGATGCAGTGAAACGCTGGGACACCTGCACCCCGATGTTTATAGCAGCAATGTCCACAATAGCCACACTGTGGAAGGAGCCTCGGTGTCCATCGACAGATGATGGATAAAGAAGATGTGGTTTATGTATACAATGGAACTTTACTCAGCCTTTAGAAACAACAAGTACCCACCATTTGCTTTGACGTGGATGGAACTGGAGGGTATTATGCCGAGTGAAGTAAGTCCATCGGAGAAGGACAGTCATCTTATGGTTTCACTCATTTCGGGAAAATAAAAAATAGTGAAAGGGATCATAGGGGAAAGGAGAGAAAAGGAGTGGGAAATATCAGTGAGGGAGACAGAACATGAGAGACTCCTAACTCTGGGAAACGAACAAGGGGTCATGGAAGGGGAGGTGGGCAGGGGGTTAGGGTGACTGGGTGACGGGCACTGAGGGGGGTCCTTGACGGGATGAGCACTGGGTGTTATACTATATGTTGGCTAGTTGAACTCCAATAAAAATATACCAAAAAAACATAAAAAATAAAATAAAAGTCTCTCATGGTTTATCTCCCTCTCTGATTTTGTCTTGTTTTATTTTTTCCTCTCTTCCCCTATGATCTTCTATTTTTGTTTCTTAAATTCCACATATGAGTGAGATCATATAATTGCATTACTCTGACTGGCTTATTTTGCTTAATGAGCTACATTTCTTTTTTTAAAAACAATTCAATTCTTCCCATGGTAGGTAAACATAAGTTGTGAGAAAATAGTTTTTCACATTATTTTTCCAGAGATTCCTACAAACATATAAATGCATTGATGAAGAGAAGTGTCATGTTAACATGTTAGAAAGAAAGACAGGGCCCCCAATAAATTCCTGACCCCACCTGTGTACAATAGTTAGAAGGAACCCAAGCACTTCAGTCTATGAATTCCATGCAACCATCCCCTCTATGACAGGTATTTATTTGACCTCTTCCTGTTGAAGGTATTTTAAAAATGTAGAAATTCAGCAAAAAAGGACACGAGTTACCATCTAGCACACTAGATGAAGTTTATCTCCCATTGTAAAGAGGTCCATAAATGCATTGGTATTATCTAAGGATAAGAACAAATAAATAAATACTCACTACATGATTTCAATACTTATTTCACAGGTACAGTAATTAAAACAGTAAATTATGAACACAAAAGTAAGTAAAGAGATCAGTGAATAAAAAGTCCTTAATAGATGTTCACTACATATACGGCTGATTGATTTTCAATGATTTTCGACAGCCAATGGCAAGGTAATTAAATAGAGAAAGAAAAGTTTTGACTTATTTTGTTTTTCAATAAATTGAGCTGGAACTTATAAACCATAATGAAAACAGAAGAACCTTGATCCCCACCTCATACTCTATGTGAAAATTAATTTGATATAGATCAAACACACAAACATAAAAGAAAAAACAAAGTTTTTAAAAGGAAACTATCTTTATGACCTGGGGATAAACAAATATTTATAGACAGTACACATATTTCAAGAAAAATTTCTGCTAAAATGTTGACTGCAATTTAATTCGTAAATAACTCCAAACTGGGAAAAACCCAGGAAACTATCTAAAACCAAGGAAATAGAAAAGGAAATAGTGGTATGTTAATAAAATAAAAATTAACTACTGGTACATTAAAAAATTTTAATGAATATTAAAAACATAATATTAAGTAAAGAAGCCAAACACAAGAATATATAAACTACCTTGTTCTATTTATAACAGGTTCAAAGATAAGCACAACTAACCTAATGTGCTATAATTAATAGTTGCTCTCTCTGGGAATAGGACATGAGCTATTGACTGGAAAGAAGCACAAGAAACTTGAAGTAGTAATGGAAATCTTCTGTTTATAGGGCTATAATTACCTTAATGTATATGTGCATCAAAATTTATTGAACTGTATGCTTAATATCTATGCATGTTTTGTTTGTAAATTATTCCTCAATAAAAACAATATATAAATGCTTGAATACATGAGTACTGAATTGTAAGTTGCACTTTTACTTTTTCTATATTCTAGGGTTTCTGCAATTGTGATGCGTCTTTTAATTATGGACCATAGAAATTTTCCAACCATCTGGCATTAAATTCTTTTCTTCTTAAGATTTTATTTATTTATTCATGAGAGACAGAGAGAGACAGAGAGAGAGGGAGAGAGAGAGAGAGGCAGAGACACAGGCAGAGGGAGAAGCAGGTTCCATGCAGGGAGCCCGACGTGGGACCCGATCCCAGGACTCCAGGATCACACCCTGGGCCAAAGGCAGGCGCTAAACCACTGAGCAATCCAGGGATCCCCTGGCATTAAATTCTTTAATATGCCTTTAATATTGGGGCACCTGGGTGGCTTACTTGGTTAAGCATCTGACTCTTGATTATTTCAGGTCAGATCGTGATCTCAGGGTCATGAGATCAAACCCCGACTTGGACTTCATGCTGAGTGTGGAGCCTTATTAATATTCCTTCTTCCCTCTGCCCTTCTCTGCTCATACTCTATCACTCTAAAAATATAAATAAATAAATAAATAAATAAATAAATAAATAAATAAATAAATAAATAAATAACTTTTATATTTATTTAGTAAACTTTTCTACTGAAGTGCAAAATATATGCAAAGATTCCTAAGTATACAGTTTCATAATTTTTCATAAAATAAATACTGCCATATAACTGCGTCTAAGATCAGGATGTAAAATCTTACCAACACCATGAATGCCTTGAAATTAGAACTAAATCACAACAAGAAGTTTGGAAGGACCTCAAACACGTGGAGGTTAAGGACCATCCTGCTAAAATATGAAAGGGTCAGCCAGGAAATTAAGGAAGAATTAAAAAGATTCATGGAAACTAATGAGAATGAAGATACAACCATTCAAAATCTTTGGGATGCAGCAAAAGCAGTCCTAAGGGGGAAATACCTCGCAATACAAGAATCCATTCAAAAACTGGAAAGAACTCAAATACAAAAGCTAACCTTACACATAAAGGAGCTAGAGAAAAAACATCAGATAGATCCTACACCCAGCAGAAGAAGAGAGTTAGTTAAGATTCAAGCAGAACTCAACGATATCGCGACCAGAAGAACTGTGGAACATATCAACAGAACCAGGAGTTGGTTCTTTGAAAGAATTAATAAGATACATAAACCATTAGCCAGCCTTATTAAAAAGAAGAGAGAGAAGATTCAAATTAATAAAATCATGATGAGAAAGGAGAGATCACTACCAACACCAAGGAAATACAAACGATTTTAAAAACATATTATGAACAGCTATACGCCAATAAATTAGGCAATCTGGAAGAAATGGACGCATTCCTGGAAAACCACAAACTACCAAAACTGGAACAGGAGGAAATAGAAAACCTGAACAGGCCAATAACCAGGGAGGAAATTGAAGCAGTCATCAAAAACCTCCCAAGACACAAGAGTCCAGGGCCAGATGGCTTCCCAGGGGAATTCTATCAAACGTTTAAAGAAGAAACCATACCTATCCTACTAAAGCTGTTTGGAAAGACAGAAAGAGATGGAGTACTTCCAAATTCGTTCTATGAGGCCAGCATCACCTTAATTCCAAAACCAGACAAAGACCCCACCAAAAAAGAGAATTACAGACCAATATCCCTGATGAACATGGATGCAAAAATTCTCAACAAGATACTAGCCAATAGGATCCAACAATACATTAAGAAAATTATTCACCATGACCAAGTAGGATTTATCCCCGGGACACAAGGCTGGTTCAACACTCGTAAAACAATGTGATTCATCATATCAGCAAGAGAAAAACCAAGAACCATATGATCCTCTCATTAGATGCAGAGAAAGCATTTGACAAAATACAGCATCCATTCCTGATCAAAACTCTTCAGAGCATAGGGATAGAGGGAACATTCCTCAACATCTTAAAAGTCATCTACGAAAAGCCCACAGCAAATATCATTCTCAATGGAGAAGCACTGGGAGCCTTTCCCCTAAGATCAGGAACAAGACAGGGATGTCTACTCTCACCACTGCTATTCAACATAGTACTGGAAGTCCTAGCCTCAGCAATCAGACAACAAAAAGAAATAAAAGGCATTCAAATTGGCAGAGAAGAAGTCAAACTCTCCCTCTTCGCCAATGACATGATACTCTACATAGAAAACCCAAAAGCCTCTACCCCCAGATTGCTAGAACTCATACAGCAATTTGGTAGTATGGCAGGATACAAAATCAATGCCCAGAAGTCAGTGGCATTTCTATACACTAAAAATGAGGCTGAAGAAAGAGAAATTAAGGAGTCAATCCCATTTACAATTGCACCCCAAAGCATAAGATACCTAGGAATAAACCTAACCAAAGAGGTAAAGGATCTATACCCTAAAAACTATAGAACACTTCTGAAAGAAATTGAGGAAGACACAAAGAGATGGAAAAATATTCGATTCTCATGGATTGGCAGAATTAATATTGTGAAAATGTCAATGTTACCCAGGGCAATTTACACGTTTAATGCAATCCCTATCAAAATACCATGGACTTTCTTCAGAAAGTTAGAACAAATTATTTTAAAATTTGTGTGGAATCAGAAAAGACCTGAATAGCCAGGGGAATTTTAAAAAAGAAAACCATAGCTGGGGCCTCACAATGCCAGATTTCAGGGTGTACTACAAAGCTGTGGTCATCAAGACAGTGTGGTACTGGCACAAAAACAGACACATAGATCAATGGAACAGAATAGAGAACCCAGAAGTGGACCCTGAACTTTATGGTCAACTAATATTCGATAAAGGAGGAAAGACTATCCACTGAAGAAAGACAGTCTCTTCAATAGATGGTGCTGGGAAAATTGGACATTCACATGCAGAAGCAGACCACTCTCTTTCACAAAGACACAGACACATACATAAAGACACAAAGATAAACTCAAAATGGATGAAAGATCTAAATATGAGACAAGATTCCATCAAAATCCTAGAGGAAAACACAGGCAACACCCTTTTTGAACTTGGCCACAGTAACTTCTTGGAAGATACATCCACGAAGGCAAAAGAAACAAAAGCAAAACTGAACTATTGGGACTTCATCAAGATAAGAAGCTTCTGCACAGCAAAGGATACAGTCAACAAAACTAAAAGACAACCTACAGAATGGGAGAGTATATTTGCAAATGACATATCAGATAAAGGGCTAGTTTCCAAGATCTATAAAGAACTTTATTAAACTCAACACCAAAGAAACAAACAATCCAATCATGAAATGGGCAAAAGACATGAACAGAAATCTCACAGACGAAGACATAGACATAGCCAACAAACACTTGAGAAAATGCTCCTCATCACTGGCCATCAGGGAAATACAAATCAAAACCACAATGAGATCCCACCTCACACCAGTGAGAATGGGGAACATTAACAAGGCAGGCAACAACAAATGTTGGAGAGGATGCGGAGAAAAGGGAACCCTCTTACACTGTTGGTGGGAATGTGAACTTGTGCAGCCACTCTGGAAAACTGTGTGGAGGTTCCTCAAAGAGGTAAAAATAGACCTGCCCTACGACCCAGCAATTGCACTTACAATTGCAATTTACCCCAAAGATACAGATGCAATGAAACGCAGGGACACCTGCACCTCGATGTTTCTAGCAGCAATGTCCACAATAGCCACACTGTGGAAGGAGCCTCGGTGTCCATCGAAAGATGAATGGATAAAGAAGATGTGGTTTATGTATACAAGGGAATATTCCTCAGCCATTAGAAACGACAAATACCCACCATTTGCTTCAACGTGGATGGAACTGGAAGGTATTATGCTGAGTGAAGTAAGCCAATTGGAGAAGGACAAACATTATATGTTCTCATTCATTTGGGGAATATAAATAATAGTGAAAGGGAATATAAGGGAAGGGAGAAGAAAGGTGTGGGAAATATCAGAAAGGGAGACAGAACATAAAGACTCCTAACTCTGGGAAATGAACTAGAGGTGGTGGAAGGGGAGGAGGGTGGGGGGTGGGGGTGAATGGGTGACGGGCACTGAGGGGGGCACTTGACAGGATGAGCACTGGGTGTTATTCTGTATGTTGGTAAATTGAACACCAATAAAAAATAAATTTATTTTTAAAAAAAGAAAAGAAAAGAAAAAAAACACCATGGAAGTTTCCCACTGCCTCCTTATTTCTGTATAGTGCTCCCCTGTATGAATACACCACAACTGATTCTGTTACCAATTTCTGGGTATCGTAAATAAAGCTGCCAAGAACATCCTTATACATTTTTGGTGCAAATATGTATATATTTATGGACCATAAGGTAGACATATGTTTCGCTTTCCTACGTATTGCCAAAATGATTGTGCTAATTTACATTCCCACCAGTAGTGTGTAAGAATTCCAGTTGTTCTACGTCATTACCAGAACTTGGTATTGCCAGATTTGTTTGTGTTTTTTGTTTGTTTGGTTGGATTTTACTGTGTGAATGTGTGTGTGTGTGTGGGGGGGGTGTTTCTTGTTTTTTTTTTTTTCTTGTTTTCTGTTTATTTTGTTTGTTTGGTTTACATTCTGTTGGGATCTCATTATGGTTTTAACCTGCAGTAAATTTTAACTTAAACTTGGGTTATTGCTTAAAATGTCTTCAAAAAGATTACGTGATGAAGTAATTGTATGTTAGAGAGCAAAGAAACAGAACAGCAGGGAATATGGAGATGTCACAATTCAACATTTCCTTATAAAACAACAACCGAAGTGTCATAAATGCCCTATGAAAGAGTTGAGAAAGCTGCATCTGCCACTGAAACACTCAAGGAGGGAAAAGATATGAGGAAAAGATTACTTGTCACAATGCTGGATGATACAGTTACAAGTAGTAGAATTAATTAGTCAAGTCTTCCATGGCCAACAAGCACATGAGAAAATGCCCCGCATCACTGGCCATCAGGGAGTGATAGCCAAAATCAAAACCACCATGAGATCCCACCTCATCCCAGTGAGAATGGGGAAAATTAACAAGACAGGAAACAACAAATGTTGGAGAGGATGTGGAGAAAGGGGAGCCCTCCTGCACTGTTGGTGGGAATGTGAACTGGTGCAGCCACTCTGGAAAACTGTGTGGAGGTTCCTCAAAGAGGTAAAAATAGACCTGCCCTACGACCCAGCAATTGCACTGCTGGGGATTTACCCCAAAGATACAGATGCAGGGAAACGCCGGGACACCTGCACCCCGATGTTCACAGCAGCAATGTCCACAATAGCCAAACTGTGGGAGGAGCCTCGGTGTCCATCGACAGATGATGGATAAGGAAGCTTTGGTCTATGTGTACAGTGGGATATTCTTCAGCCATTAGAAATGGTGAATACCCACCATTTGCTTCAACATGGATGGAACTGGAGGGTGTTATGTTAAGTGAAGTAAGTCAATCGGAGAAGGACAATTATTATATGGTCTCACTCATACAGGGAATATAAGAAATAGTGAAAGGGAATAAAGGGAAAAGGAGAGAAAATGAGTGGAAAATATCAGAAAGGAAGACAGGACATGAGAGACTCCTAATCTGGGAAATGAACAAGGGGTGGTGGAAGGGGAGGTGGGCGGCAGGACAGGGGGACTGGGTGACGGGCACTGAGGAGGGCACTTGATGGGATGAGCACTGGGTGTTATGCTATGTTGGCAAATCGAACTCCAAATATATATATATATATATATATATATATATATATATATATATATATATAAAAGAAACTACAAAAAATAATAATAATAATTAGTCAAGTCTTCAAGATAACCCCATGAAAAAGAAACAAGAAACAGAGTATCTCTATTTTATAAATGAGGATTAGCAAAACCAGAATTCAAATTCAGGTCAGTCCAATTCCAATATTTGTGTTTTTCCCACATAAGTCAAGCAGAATATAAAAGGAAACAAAACAAATCATGCCACTTGCCCATATTAATCATCATAATCTGTAATTTTCAAACTCATTATCTTAATAGAATACACCCCAATATTTTGTGCGTCCAAGCAAGGCAGAAATAAATCCCTCACTTTGCTATGAGAAAACTGAAAAGTTGACTGATCCCCATGATCACAGAGTTGGTTTAAGAAAAAGAGCCTGGGCCAGGATTGGAATCCGCTGCTCCCCCAGGACAGGTCATTATGACCATCATAGGAGAAATCGGCCAAACATACCCATCTTTCATCATCTATGTCTCCCATCAAGCCTAGTACTGGCAGAGTGGGTGGGTGGTGCATGGACTTCTTGGTCTCCTCCCAACCCCGTACTACATACTACATTCTCTTTTCTCAAACAGCTAGCGTAAGATACTCTGGAAAAGAACGTTCATTGTCCAGATTTTGTGTTTCAATCGATTATTCTTCCCCTGAATTTATAAATTTACAAAAGGGCATTGTTCACACCTCTACCATCCAAAAAAGAGATGTCAAGGATATGAAATCCTCTTTAATGAGGGATTGAAGAAATATTTTAGAGGTGACAGTCTTTTGAGGGCTCATAAACCAGGTTGTTGGTTAGGTTTAAAGATTCAAATGTCCAGCAACCCAGTAGAAACTACCTTGCATTGAAAGAACATCTCCATTTAGAGCTGAGACTTTCTTTCAACTACATCACTCATGATAAGGATAAAGACTTCCCAGTCCATTGACTAATGAAGATAAGCATGTAAGTGGCCTAATTATGCCTGAACTGGCAAATCAACCTTACAAGAAAGCGAATGCTTTTTCAACCCAGCAACAATCCAACTGTTCCTCTGTCTCTCATAATGATTGGATTAACAAGGCAGGAAACACCTTTAAAATCAAGTTCCTGTACATCTTGATTCATGGTAACTACCTCCAGTAGAAACCCTTTTCCCAACCAAGGGAAGAAAAGTCTCAGCAACTTGAACAGCTGGCAAAATAGAACATATTTTTCAGATGCGTGATAAAAAAAAAAAAAATGCTATCCAAAGACTTATTTTCAATGGAGGATGATTATCTCCACAAGGCTCCAAGCTGCAAGAAAGTCTAGAAAAATGAACAAGGAGATTCTATTGGGAGCTTGTCTATCACCAACCAGGGTCCCTGCTGGTAGGTAGGGCCTCCCCGACCCAGGGAGCCCCGGGAGCAGGCCATGTCAAGGTTAGACACGCTACGTCAGCCCGTTCTTGTCCAGCGGAGTGAGGGAAGGCAATCGAGGTCTCAGTATGAAAGGAAGGGTAAATAGAGGCATCAAGAAAGTACTTTTAAAGGTTAAGATTACTAAAAAACTAGTAGATATTATAGAACTTTGAGAAGATTGTGAAAGCATTGGGTTTCCTGTGTCTGCACCTTTCTTTCTCTTTAATATAAACTCTGGGAAGAATCATTTTAAAGTGAAGCATTCTTCCGTTGTATAAATAGTTTTTCTCTCATTTTTAATCATTCGTATGTTCAGATTTTCATGTACTGACTTTGACATTAGGTAGTAGTTCAGAAAATGGAGGGGGGAATCATTCTATGGGAGCGAGGGAGCCAATGAAAGTCAAGGAAACTTGCAGCAATTATTTGGAAGCACTTTCTTTGATAATTCTCTTTTCAGTGGGTCGTAGACAATGTTCTCTCCACTGAGAGGAGTAGAGAGTTCCTGTTGGAAAACAGCGAAATACAGAGTGGCTTCCCCAAAAATGTAGATCTTCACTGGGGCCCTAAGGGTACTGGTTTTAAAGGACATTCCAACACTTCTCCTAAAATAATTAGGGCACTCTTTTATGATGGCCTTCATAAAGCTGAAAGAAGTTTGGTGAACACTAATGCCATGAGATGCTCCTCCACAAAACAAAACAAAACAATCATTTTCAAGTTAATTTGAGGAAAGCTTCATTTTAATTCCCTTGTTAGAGGATCAAAAGCACATCTCCATAGTAAAAACTAGCTGTACATTTTTTTTTTATTTTAAAAAAGCTGTTAACATTGTTTCATGCACCATTTGCCACTTAGCCATGGAAGCCTTTTTTCTTGTAATACCTTACAACCCTTCAAGTGTAATACTCTTTGGAAAATGTTGTTCTAGTTAGGAAAATGTTGAAATTCTCCTAAACTTCCTCATTTATTTGATGGGGAAACAAGCATACCCCCTTGGACACAGGCATGAGAAGGGAGTTTTTCTAGTTGATCTATCAATTAGGACAAGGGACCTGATCTAACTTTCAGCCAGGGTCTCTCTTCTCTAGGGATCCTAAGGACCACGCTCATTAACAAAGTCTGCCTGGCCTTTTGTCATTCGTTAATGGTATCATGGAAGAAAATAGGGCGATGTTTCCTCCTCCGGGATGGGTACGTATCACAAAGCTAACTTGCTGATTTATCTTCCAATATGGTGCATCTCCTCTGACCCCATTCCAGTGTCATCACAGGTCAAGTCGGTAAATGGGAAAGAAGGAGAGCTCTCTGGCTGTCCTAGCCTTCAGTGTCACAGGAGGTGAATTCTGGAAGTTGATACCTAACTTGAGAGCCAATCAAGGTACACAAAGGTCTGGAAGAGAGAACAGGTCCTCGACTGTCTGGCATGCTTGAAGGAAGCCCTAATGACTCCACAGTTCCACCCCAATTAACCTGGCAAAGCATCATACGTCATCAGATAGTATCCAAGTCACAGGTTTGCAAAACCAGAAGGACGTATCCTAGATAAGAAGTTGTGTTCAGGGATCCCTGGGTGGCGCAGCGGTTTGGCGCCTGCCTTTGGCCCAGGGCGCGATCCTGGAGACCCAGGATCGAATCCCACGTCGGGCTCCCGGTGCATGGAGCCTGCTTCTCCCTCCTCCTGTGTCTCTGCCTCTTTCTCTCTCTCTATGTCTATCATGAATAAATAAATAAATCTTTAAAAAAAAAAAAAAAAAAGAAGTTGTGTTCGACTGAAATTAAATTGATGGACTAAGTAGGACTAAGATTTTTTCTTTTTTTTTTTAAGATTTTATTTATTCATTCATGGGAGACACAGAGAGAGAGAGAGGGAGAGAGGCAGAGACACAGCCAGAGAGAGAAGCAGGCTCCATGCAGGGAGCCTGACGTGGGACTCGATCCCAGGTCTCCAGGATTAGGCCCTGGGCTGAAGGCGGCGCTAAACCGCTGAGCCACCCGGGCTGCCCAGTTTTTTTTTTTTTTTTTTCTTAAGCCTAAACTAAATTAAATATAATACCTTTGCAAAATTTATGTTGTTACTTTAAATCCAAAGTAAAAGGAATTTTCTGGATTTTTAGTATGCGAGATAAAAAGGGGGATTCTTATGACCCTACAGTCCTGTTCCATCATTTCGCAAATAAAGAAGACTCAGATAAGATGATCACAGAGCTACTTAGGAAGGCACGACATAGCTAATGGACCTATAGCCCGGAATTCTTTTTCCCTGTAAACACTGCCTCTTGAGAGTCATTGAGAGTGAAAATACACCCTCACAACAGGACCCATGTTTAATATGTTAATGTCCCTTTTAAAATTTTGTTGAGTTTTACTTTTAATTGTAGCTGACATACAATATTATATGAGTTTCAGGTGTACCACATAGTGACTTGACAATTACACGCATTACGAAGTGCTCACCAGACCTGTAGTTTCCATCCACCACCTTACAAAGTTTCTACAATATTACTGCCTTATGCTGTGCTTTTCATCCCCATGACTTATTTATAACTGGAATTTTGTACCTCTTAATCCCCTTCACCTATTTTGTCATCACCCTTCGTCCTCCCCCCTCGCCCCCATCCCTTTTTTTCTTGATCCTTAGTATGTTCACTTTTTTTCTTGGAACTAAACTTTCAGAAGCTCAAAATTAGTGAACATTTTTGAGGCAAACCTTGAGTTTGGAAACAAAAACTTTTGGAGTCTCACAAAATTGGTAAAAATGATGTTTAAGAACAGAATGTTACGTTTGCCGAGAAATTAAACAAAAGATGGTGTACAAGTAATTTTTCTGTTTATATTAGAGTTTTTATAGAATTCAAGTATTTACTGAGGCCATGGTGGCTTCTCCTCAGGCACCAAGGGAGAGAAGCTTCCTGGCACAGGCTCAGAAAAGCACCAATATCCTTCCCATTAGCACCTCCTTTTCTCCAATCTGCCTTTACACCTCATGCATTCATCGTGGACACCAGCCAACAGGAAGCTCTGTTCCTTGCTCATCCCAGTCCCACCCACTCAGTCCATAATCTATGGAACCTCTGACTTCCCTAACGCGCTGAGTCCTGGTTGTGGTTGACCAGGAAATGAATGGCACTGGATCCTGACTGCAAATTCTGAACAGGCCCAGCACCCCTGATACCATCCAGGGACTCTGCAGAAATCCTTTACCCCATCTGTGTTTTTCAAAACCGAATTCTCATCTCACTTCCGGATGGCTGAGGTCCTGCCTTCTTTCCCACAGGGAACTGAATAGACTGTGATGAAATTTCACTAATAGGAGTTAGGGCTCCTGATACTTTTTATAGGCTGGGCATCTTGGGGCCTGTGCTCTGGGGTGTCTGAGACTCTCACTATTGGTGTTTTCCCTTTGCATGTACCCCTGGGAGGCCAAGCTGCGGAGCAGACCCAGCCTCAAATAGTTTCAGGAAATTCTCGGCATAAAAATCATGTCCTATCAAAATCTATGAGACCTGCCAGATATTTTGATCCACTGGGATTGAAATAAAATCAATGTTTTGCTAGAAATCCTATTCCCAGGTTGAGATGCTGGAGAAAAATCAGAATTCACATCTTCATCGCCCTCTGTCATGAATTCAAAAGGGGAAAAGCTGCTTTCTGAACCTACTAAGGGAATGAGAGAAGTTTTAAAGCTCTATCAATAATATTTTGAGGGGTTCATGCAATTTTACATTTGTGATGCAATTGTAGATAAAAGGCATCATGATAGCTTGTAATAACAGTATCAAGAAGGCAGCAGTCAGGTTAATGGCCTCAGTTACTGCCTTTCTTCCTTCAAACCACTATAAAGAAAGGATAAAATACATTAATTCACACTGAGAAGTAAGTGATTGCTAAAACTTAAGAAGCTTCTCCAAAGTATCCAGGATATTTGTTAATCATTACCGCTGGGCCTGGTGTCTATGGGTTGCACTTTTGATTTAACTAAACTTTAAGTCACACTTGGAACAAAACAGAGATGAGATCAAGTCCAGTTTTATAATTTACTTTTGTGTAGAACTAAGGAATGAGAAAGGTAAAATATATTCTCACGAGTATTTTTAAAAAGAGCATTTGCCTGCCCAAACACCTGTCAGATTGAACAACTGTGAAATCATAGATTGATCAATCACACTCTAGGGGACTAGACTATAGAATGAGTCTTGAGTTATGACAATGGTATGATTCAACATAGAGAATATCATTTTTAATTCTTTTACAATAATTTTATTACTCAAAGATTATAATGTTTGGATCTCCAATAAAGTCTCTTCCACAGTAGCTCTGGGTGTTTGGCTAATAATTTTGTTTTCTAAGTTTATTTTGGCATAAAACGGTTGGGCCTCTTTTAGGTTCCAAGAGATCCCCTGTATGCGGGGAGTGTAACATTAGAATGTTGAGGTCGTTCACTGCTTCAGTCTCAACAGTTTGCCATAAATAGGGAAAGGGGACTGTTCTTTAGATATACAGCTTCCTAGTGGCCACCCAGCCCTAGACAAACGACAGCAGGGTGGGAGACCTGCTTCCCTGACTCTGAGGCATCAAGGGGCCCCTACCCATACTATTAGTCCTATGGGCCATTGGGTGGATCTATGAATACGGAGGCCAGATGGTGCTGGGGAGAAAGGCAGCCTTGGAGTCTAGATGGTGCTGAACTCTGTTTCCTAGGATAGGACTGAAGAGGTAAAGGAGCCTTGGAGCCTGAAAGTAAGCTGCAAAGGGTGACTTCAGAAACCTGCATTTTGCACACCTGTTGTCTTGTTTTGAGCATTTCCCCTGCAAGGCCCCATTTATTTCATTTGTGAATGAATGGTCCATTTTGAAAACTGACTTCCTCCATCATAAGGAAAGGAACAAAAGGGATGACATTCATCTCTGACTACAACTCTAGGTGATGTTGCCCACTTTGCAGGGGCCAGCAAGAGAAGGGAAACAGTAAAAGATCCAAGAGCCTTCCAAAGGGAAGTTCAAAACTCACGACAAACAGAGCTTTCGTCTCTGAAGTGTCCTTAGCAGGATGTCTTGGCTAAGGACCACCAACACCAAATAGAATCTGGGTGTGAAGCCTGGCCCCTGGAGATTGGCACTTGAGCTGTATCATTCTCTGCAGGTAAAAATGGAAATATTTTTGTGGGAGGATCCCAGTCAATCTGATTTAGAGGCCTTACCTATTCTGGGCCAGAGATACTTCTCCAACCAGGAAAGGAAGGACCTGGGGACCCACTCCTGGTGCCCCAGAGCTCTTTTACCTATTGATTGCCTGTATCCTGGAAACAAATTAGTACAACTGAATACTGGGTAAGACCTCTGGTTGGTGTGAATCTGACTTGACAGTCCCATCCTGTGCGTCAGCTCACAGGCTATGGGCATTGTTGGGGCTCTGTAATGTGCAGAGTTTGGGAATCACTTTGGCTTGATCCTAAGGGCAGAGGCCTAGGCTGGTGTCTGGGCCATTCTATGAGAAATATAGATTCTAGAACTGAGTGGGAACACGATAAAAGGTACAGTTGAGGAAAGTGAATCTAAAAGTTTTCCTCTAATGGACAATTATTTCTTCCTGGAGTCCTATTATCTGTTCTTTCAAAGGAAGCTAGAAAATCACTATCACTCTTTCTCAGACACTAAATCAGCCCCTGCCATGACATGTGCAGTGGATTTTTTTCCATCCCCATCATTAGGAACGCACTAAGTGTCATCACCAGATACAGCTAGTATTTAGGAGAAGCGCACTGGAATGGAAGCCCTAAACTGGTAAAAATAAGGGAAAAGTTGACCATTTTCCCCAGGGAAATCTCTACACGTATGGACTTTTAAATTCCAAATCGCAATGGCTGTAGCTCTTTAAATTGAGTTTTGAAGTACCTCCCATCCACAGCAGAAAGAGCCTGCAAATATGTTCTCTCTCTCGATCTTTCCAGCTCACCTTACTGCCTCTCCACCTTAATGATATTTCTGAATAGAGATCTGAGGTTTCTTGTGTTGAATCAAACATCGCTTACAAAGGACTTGTAAGGATGATTACTTGTAGGATGAATCTCCACACCATGCCCAAATTAATCATCCGCCCCACCAGCCCACATTAATTCTAGTCTTGAGAAGCTATTTTCTCTCCTCTCTTCAAATAGTCTAAATCAGCTCATGACCACCAGTGACATTTTTGGGGTCCATGGAGAAAGGAGAAAACTGAAAGGGAATCAGTGGCTGGTAAAGAAATAGAAGTTCTCCTGGGGTGAAGGGAAAGAAAACAGAAAGGTACACAGATTTAAATTCCCAAAGAAATTGAGGGAAGGCTGATGAATTTCTTCTGTTTAGAAGAATCTCTTCCCCAATCAGTTGAAAAATCCATTTTTCTTTGACTTGATCCCAATAGAGAGATACCACTGAGGCCACTTTCAAGAGATAGAAGCACTCCACCTGCCTGGAGGATGTACTGCAGCACCAATAGCTACTGTTTCTCGGGTGTCTTGTTAATGTTTTCTGTACACTGAAGTCCTGTGCAATTACATGGTATGTTGCCTTCTAGGAGCTTAAGGCCCTTTACAGAGAGCTTAATGCTTTAGAAAGTGATTGCCTGGCCTCCTTCATGAAGTCCGGGTATTGAAAGAGCCATCACTACCTACACCGGCCTGTTCTTATTCCTCTCTCCTGGATCAGGTATCTCGTGCGCCATAATCTTTGGCTCCCTTCTGTTCCAGCTGTGGCTGGACACCGGCCCCCTGCCAATGTTCGTGGACGGGCCTTGCCTCAGCTGCTCTGAACTCCTTTTGCTTTCCACCATGGGCTTCTGGGACAGGTGGGGAGGAATGGGCTAGTGCCTGAGCCACCTGGGAGTAGAAGGGTGTTAACACCTCATCATCCCATTACTAGGGGATATAAGCCCATTGATAAAAGCTCTCTCTGTAGAGCAGACCTCTGGTTCTCAAATGTGAACATGCACGGTCACCTGATGGGTGTGTTAATACACTTCCCAGCCCCCTGCTCACCAGACATTCTGATTCAGAAGCCTGGGGGGCACGGGGCCATGACTTTGCACGAATAGCATAGTCAAGGTGATGCCAATGCAACTGGCTCAAGGGCACATACAGAACAATTCTGCTGTGTATTCCACGGAGCTCAGAGGCTCCCGGCAAACCAAGGGCCACCCCCGACAGAAATGGCCAATGTTTACTGGGCTTTGGCATTGCCTTCCCCTGCTGCACTTCACTCTCCCCAGGGCCTCACTCCTTCCTGAGATCGCTTCCCAAAAACACTTACTAAAATGTCCTTGCCTCAGGCCCTACTTCCTGAGGAGACCCAGTGGAAGGCCTGGAGGGTGGAAGGCGTGGAGCCCTAACTCCCACTTGCCCTCAGTGTTCCTGTTAGACCTCGGGCCTTGTTCCCCTGGACACTGCAGCGATGAATCCAGTCTTCCTATTGAAGCAATAAAATATGATCATAACTAACAACTTGATTCCTCGCTTCAAGCCAGTAGGGCTTCTCTGAGCTCAGATATTTAATGAGAGTTTGTATTGTTTTTGTTGCTGTTTTATGCATTTAAATCAAAAGAGTGGTTTTTCTAATTTCTTTTTCTGACACTTCTATGTTGTCCAAAAGTTTACCAAGTTCTCTCAGAATTTTCCAAAGGATCCCCCACTAGAGCAGAGGGGAACATAGAGCTTCGGGTGTTTTAGCATTGGCACAGCAGGTGCCCACTCAGCAGCTATTCCTCTCTCCCAGCTAAGGGCACCTGTGTTCATGCAGTGCGCCCAGCTCCAGGGCACAATCATGATGGGCTAACCCAGTCATGGCTCGAGGGTAATATACCATAGCCTCATGCTCATTTTCCAAGCCTTCCTGTTGTATGTATGTAGGATACCTAATTCCGGTCATTAAGAAATAAAAGGAATAAAAGAAATAAGAAATAAAAAGAAGTTTGAGAGCACTTCTGGGAAATAATTTCTATCTTCATCAGAAGAAGGATCATCACTTCATATTGCCTCCCTGGATGCCCCCACGGCTCCTTACCTTCCAGTGCAGGAATAGTGCTTGAAGCAATGACAGCCAGCTTGCAACCATGATGTTACAAGCACCGGCACGAAGGCCCAGCATGCTGAGGCAGATCTGCTTAGTCAGCCATGGACGACCTGGCTCTAGACCTTTTGTTTTATTAGATCACTGATATTGCTATTGCTGGAGTCCTCATTAGTCACATTCTATATTTTATTATTTTATTTCATGTTATTTTATTTTGTCCTGTCTTGTTTGTTTTGTTTTTTAAGTAGGCTCTACACCCAGCTGGAGCCCGACATGGGGCCTAAACTTATGACCCTGAGCTAAAACCAAGAGTTGGACGCTTAACTGACTGAGCCACCGAGGCACCCCCAATTACTGTTATTTGCATTCAGGAGTACTCCTGACTTACAGGTAGTGAAGGATGTGTATCCAGAAAATATAAAGAACCTCTCCAAATCAGTAGTAATAAGACAAACAACCCCATAAAAAATAGACAAAAGATTTCCACAGGCACTTTACAAAACAAGCCATACAAATGACCAATAAGGCCATGAGAAGGGGCTCAATATAACAGCTCATCAGGAAGTTGCAAATTAAAACCCAGTAAGATACTGCTACACGTCCACCAGAATGACTAAAGTCGTAGAACGACAATCCAAGTGGTGGGAAGGAGGTGGAATGAGTGCAACCCTCTCCTTTGCTGGTGGGGGTGTAAAGCGGTGCAGCCATTTTGGAGGACGATGGCGGAGTCTAACAAGGCTCATGCCTGCCTACTTTGCAGGACAGCTTTAACCAGACCACAGCCCTTCGATCAAAAGCACCCTAAGCTCTGCCTCTCCAGGGGAACCAGACTTTCCCAATGCCAAGTCCTCGCCAACCAAGGCCCAGCTGTCTCCCTGTGTTACGTCCTTTATTCTTAGCATGTCATGCATGATCCGCGCCCCCCCACCCAAACGAATTCAAAGACAGAGGTAATTCTAATAGGATTTAACTATTTTTGAACCCAAAACTGGTTCTTACGCTGGCAGGGACAAACGTTCGTTAGGCAGACAGCAAACAAGTCTTTCATATCAGAACTTCTCCGGATAACCAGGACTTGTGTTAAGCACCTATGTTGCTTTAAAGCCTCATTATTGCTCACTAGATATACGTGCATTGTACAGATTACAAATAAATACCTGCTGATTTTAAAGGGTTGTATGCTCAGGGCTTTGGAGAATACATACTGAGATTCATAGACAGCTCTAGCCTGCACACACGCATGTGCACACACACCCCACACCATCGTTCCAGCCCTCGCATGTCAAAGCAGAACGCGGAGCAAAAAAGGGCGGGAGTGATCCAGTAGAGGGAAAATGTTGACGGTGCTGGAGCAAGTGGGTGTAATCAGAGGAGCAATGGCTTCGAGGGGGGGTGAGGGCTCTCCCTGAATCCAGCGCAGACGTGAAGGCTCTGCACCAGGAGAGCGTTTGGACAGAGCGTTATAAAGGGGAGGACAGCTCAGGAAGCGGGCCACCTGTGAGTGGGCAGTGTGTTTGGTGGTGGGAGCGTGAGGAGCTTCCCAGGCCACCTGGGATGTGTGGTCATCTAGCTTACAGCTAACAGTGACAGCTTTGCTACAGCTGGAGAGCCCCGAAGCCACCTCGCCCCGCGTCACCACCGCTCTTAGACCTGGAGCTGTCCCCACCCTTAACTCCGGGGCCAGAATGGGTTCTCCACTGCCTCATTCTGTGCTTCATCAGCCACAATTCAAAGTCTGGGGTGGGGGTGTCTGAGTGACGGAACCCCAGTCACACACCCACTCTAGCTTTAGGGGAGACCCGGAGAGCATCTGGCCTTTCAGCTTGCTGCCCTGCGCCTTCCCCTGGAAAGGATGCTGCCTCCAACCACCACCCATAGGTGGGGGTTTCCTTCAATCCAAGCAGGGTTTCAAACTCTAGGCAGCCTAAAAGAAGTGGCAAATGTCCTCTAGAATCACTCCTCCTCATCCTTGGTTGAGGCCTTGGAAAGCAGCCAGCATCCTCTGGGCCTTTTTACTTAATCTTATAAGACATTATTAGGAGTTCAATTTGGGAATATTTGATTGATGATAGAGATTCAGTCAGAGCACATTTCCTGTGAATATGGTGATAATCTCACTTCGGAAGAGGTAACTGTGAGCAGTAAATCCACTTTCTAAAATGCCAATTTTACACAAATAAAATCAATTTGAAATTGATTAACTCATAGCCACTGATGTTTCCCAATAAAATATGAATGATTTAAATTACTCCTCATCAGTATCATAGAAGCCTCGAAGTTTTCATGGGTTTTCCCATAAAACATTTTACGACTCCATGCCTCAGTGTCCATTTATAAACAGGGTTGCAAAGGTTTCTCAGAGCTCTGGGCACATCCTCTAATCAATATGCCCAGTTAGTGCACCAACTCGCTGATGGCAAAGACACCGTAGGTCTGTTTTTCTTAAATACAAACAGATACTTGCCGGGGCCAAAGCTACGCGGCAAGGTCCATTTGGCCCAAGGTTTGCAATGCACAATTCCTCTCAAAGTCATAACCAAATAGTAACAAGAGTATGTTCACCATGTGCCAGACACTATGTCATGTGCTTTGTATGGATTGTTTCGTTGCATCGTCACAACGACCTTATGAGGTACATAGGATTATCCGCATTTTATAGATAAGGAAAAACGAATATCACAGAGGTCAGTTTTTTGTACAAAGTCATACTGCTACCGAATATCAGAGCTTAGCTGCAAACTCAGGCCTCCTTTAGAGCAACTCCAACTCCTTGGCATCCGCCGTGTGCTAAGCTCACACACACACACCCCTTCTTTTCATTGTACAGCTAGATTCTCAAACCAGGCTCTGAAAGCACATGAAATCTATATTTTTTCTATTTTAAACTTAGGAAATTATTGTATACACTCAAATTTTCTTTACAAATAAACTCTTCAACAGAAACCTAACCTGAGAAGCACAATTAGATAGAGTGGGTCTGTGCTCCTTAGGGGACTACCAGTTGCCCCAACCTCCAAATGTCCTTCCATGTTTTATGGGGGGGTGGGAGTACATCCTAACAGGGAAATCACCCAGGATGGAACTCCCCAAATTCAAATTACTCTCTTGACAAAAATATAGGCAACTGGATGACACTTGATGGACAACTATTCTCACATTCTAATTACCTTTTCATTATTGCCCTGATCTAAGTCTTATTTCTCTGCCACCCCCTCTAGCTGTTGCTATTTTTCCTCCTGTATCTTGTGTCCCACAGGCCTGAGCATTAGGGAGATGTCCTCCTTGCTCCACATTGCTACTTTCAAATTATTTGCCTCCTTCTTCTTTCAAAAGCTTCAACCCCTTTGATGCATATACCATCTGCCATCGAGCCAGCTTCCCTTTTTCCTGCTGTCATCCACTTACCTCCAGGCAAGCACTGGATGGAGCGCTTTAATCACAAAGAAAAAAGACAGGGCAAGATCAGCTTCAATATGAGCATCAGTCCCCATGGTCAGTGAGCCTTTCCCGGCAGCCAATGCTCTGTGTGTTCCTTGGTGATCCTGACTCCGAGATGCAGTGGTCAGGAGTGTTTGGGCTTCTTTCCCAGTGGCTGGTTTTGTGATGACCTTCGCTATCCTCCATGTAGCTGGAGTCCTCCTCTGGACTGGGAACCAGTGCAGTTTCCAATTACAGTTTAAGGTCTAGAATTCAGTCACATGATCACAGAAGAGCGTGCTAAAGGGTAGACCTTGAGCAGCTACTTCCCAGGGACGCGTCTATATTATAGAAGAGGAGCCGGCCACTTATATCTCACTCCCAGGGGAAAAATCAGCAAACATTTGTAGAGCGTTATTATAACTTGCACAGCTTCACATTCTATTTTCACAGAAAGCACACACGCATACACACACACACCGCAGAAAATGAGATGGGACCCCTCCTAGAGGCATTTCAACAAAGACGGAAATGTTAAGCCACAGCGCATTGCAGCCGGTGGGGTGCCAGCTGTCAGCCCTTCACCTGGCAGCATGCACGGGCTGCCGAGCGACTTTCTGACGCCACAGCTAGAGAACTTCTGCCAAGACACCGGTCAGCCCTGCCAGGCACCGCCTAGGCGTCTGAACACACGAAGAGAGACGGTTGTGAAGAGCAAGAACCAAGAACAAAATAGCGCTAGACCGCAGGTCTGCAACCGGCGTGCACTGACTTCTGAGGAGACTGGGACACTTGCGGGAACTTTATGCAATTCGGCTTCTCACTTTCTGAAATGGGCAGAGCAACCCAAACCCCAGAGCAGGCATCAGATTGGAAGGAAGCCACGCGGACTCCAACAATCCCAAGGAGAGAGGTTGTAGCCTTGCATTTCGGTCTGTTTTCAGATCCAAGAACACAGCTGTTGCCCCTTAGAAACACACCTTCACTAAACATCTACAAGAGCTAGCATATGGGTTGGTTCTCTTTCCCAAGTGGTAGGTGAGCAGGTGCTGGCTCAGGCCCCGCTTTTTAGTTCAAAGAACATCTGGAACTAGAGGATGTGATCAATAAAGACTGAAGACGCATCACCATCTAAAAGTCACTTTGGAGTGAGAGTGCTCAGTCTAGACATGCCCCCCTGCCCTTTAGCTTTCCTGTGCCCTCCTCCCCCATACGCCTATTCCCAACGGTTTTCTTTCACAGCCTTGTTTTGCACCAAAGGAAAAATGAGTATGCTGGGAACATAAATCCAATATTCTTGATTGACCAACGGAAACAAAGAAAAGTTAACTGAAGACTATCTGTACAGCAGACGGTAGATAGTGCCCAAGCAGATGGCTAATTTCAAGGTCTGACTTTTCCTCAATATCCATATTTGTGCATCCCTGAAAGATTTAAGCCAAAGGTTGTGATGCTATTTTCCATTGTGAACCACTGACCCAGTGAAAAAATCAATGGAGGGCCGCAAACAAATAAAAAGCAACCTAGTTCCTTATTTCCCTTGGAGAAATATAAAGTATTGAATTCACCTGCTTCTTAAATTATAAATAAAGAGGCCATGGAACAATTCAACAAAAGAATAACAGGAAAAACAACGAAGAAAGAGAGACTTCTAAGACTTAGTAAAAAAAAGGGGGGGAAGAATTATCTCTTTTTAACACTTCCCTCCAAAGCTATTTAGCGTATGACTTTTCTTGATTTTTAGGTCAAACTTAACCTTTTAGCACAATGGCTATTAATCAGACAGTGCACAGCAGCATTACCAATGGAAAGTAGCAAAAATGTATATTCTTGGGGCTTACCAAAAGGTTTTGATTCACTAGCGCTCTGTTGTGTGTTTGGGTGATTCTCATACAACATCCTGGTTCAGACATTAATTTTAGCGTATGTTTTCAACGAGTCAGGTCCACCAACCACACAGGGATAAAGAATTCTACTTTAGCATCAACATCAAGCTTAGCCATTTTACTTGGTTTGGCCAATGAAATGCGGGCAAAATGTTGTGTGATCTCTGAGTCAAAGAGGTAGCTCATAGATCATTAGCCTCTTCCCTCTGCTGCCATGGGTAGCATCCCGGAGAGAGGCTGCTCCATCCTCCTGGAGCCCACGGCAAAGAATAAAGAGGCAACTCACCTTCAATGAAACTGCAGCATAAACAAAAAGTAAGCTTTTGCTTTTGTAAGTCGCTGAGATTTGGAGATTGTTTGTTACCGAAGCATAATCTAGCCTGACTTGACTGGTACACTGCTCCCCGAAATAAAAGAAATGTTTTACCTCTTTCCTAAGCTGGAAGATTTCTGCCCTTGCTTTAAGTAAAGACGGGAACTCATACTTCTTAAGGAACTGCTACCTGCCTGGTACTTTCTACAGTGTCTTTTCAGCTTTCTAACAGGCCCAGGAAGAAAGAAGTGTTATCTTCATTTTACAAATAAGGAGACTTTGACTTAGAAAATTTAAGGAAATGTGCCCGATTTGAGCAGTAAGTGACTGACCTTGGAATAGAACCCACCACCCAAATCTGTTTCTCAAACCCACACTCTTGACCGCAGAAACCTGTTCAGAATAGACTTACTCCCATCCTTCTCCTTTTTCCCCTCCTACTCTACCAGGGTTTCTGTCTATGATGTTAGAAAGGAAGGCTAATAACAGGGACAAGTGGAAATAAATGTCTTAGGAGGTGAGAATGGGGATATTAACTCTGAGTCAGCCTCAATGGAAAGCACTCCCTCTTGGGTACCAGTGACAGACCTCGCAGCAAGGCTTTGAAACAGACGACTGCTAGGAGCGTGTTTTACATGCCAGCAAAGAAAATGCCGATAATTAAATGAAAATTAAATCATCAATGCAAATTGCATTAAAATGTAATCCAGCTTATTCCAGAAAGGAGGAGGATGCTAGTAACTGATTATAAAATACACTCGAAGAGCTTTGATTTCTCGCTGAAGGAATTACATATTTATAACTCCTTTAAAAATAAATTGTCATGCAAGTGTCATGCTGGGTTCCGAGTCTCCGTTGCTCCCAAAATACACATGGGGGTGCAGCCCAGAGTAAGCCGCAACCCCCCAGGAGCGGAGCCCTTCTCATGATCTACCCAAAGTAGGCCAGAGAGTCAACACTGTCCTTCTACCGCAGCACGTCTGCTTACTCCATTCACTTGACGAGCCATGTGCTGTGGACAAGAGTGAGAGCACACCCGTGAGACTGTGACACTCCTCTCCAAGCGCGACATGACTGAGAGCAAAAGGTCGCACGGTTCTTGAGATATCACAACACACCCCCCCACCCCCATCCTCACCCACTCGCTCACAGCCTACAGGATGTGATGTGCCTCCAAACACATGTTTACGTTGCTTTCCAGAATAAGAGTTGCCAGAGGAGGAGTTTCTATCATATTACCAAGCTGAAGGCTATGGCTTTATCAGGCACCCAACACTCCTCCCCACACCACCAGGACCAGCCCACAGGTCTGTAAAGTGGGTAGCTTGTTTCTGACTAAGCCTTCCTCCTCTTCCTGAACTCACTCTCCCACCCCCTGGGACCCTACCCTTCGTTTCTAGCATTTATTTAATTCCAGTCCTTTACTCACCTTATTATCAATATGACCTCCCAAGGTTCTGATCTCATTCAAAGCAACACAGAGAGAACTTGTCACAAGCCTCACTCTCCAGGAATGGTCATACAAGTCATTGAATTATCTCCCGGATGCAATTTCCGGCACCCACCATCAGGTAAAGAAGAGGTCTGGGGGGAAAGGGACCTTCATTCCTCCCAGGATGTCCCTGCTTCGCTGACAGAGAAGACTCGCCCTGTCTCTGCCTTCATCTCTAGGCATGAAAACCTCCCCGGTGCGTTGGATCTCCGATTCCCCAGACGCAATGAGTCAATGCTTTGACTCGGCTCTAGGGAAAGCCAAAGGAACACAGGGAAGTAAAGTATCATAGGTAAATTGGCTGAAAAAGAAACTATAAAGGTGAGGAGCCCAGGTGTTAGACGATCCTTTGTTTAGGTGAGCCATGCTGTCATCTTGACCTGAATTCTTGCTGTCCCAGACTTCCCCATTCTGTTTTCCTGCCTGTATCTCTACTTTCTTTATTAACCACTATGAGTCTAAAAGTTTTCACTGAAATCCAGGTCAAAGAACATCTCTGTGTGAAACACTCTCTGATTTCCCTCTTTTTAGGAGGTCCCTTCACCCTGCCCTAATGGATTCGGCAGATGAGTATTGAATTACAAACTGTTTGGTATTGTTTAATTATTTCCCATTAGAATGCATTAGAATGCCGTACTTCCTAGAGGGGAAGTGTGAGATTTGTCATCTGCAAGGCATTCCTCCTTCCTGTGAGAAGCATCTTCTCTTCCATTCTAAGGTGATTCAATTCCATCCCTGTGGTTGGGGTGGGGCTAACCCTATAGCCACCACCACCCAAGTGTGGACATTGGACCCAGATTTGACTAGTCTGTGAAATTATCCCCCTTCTCAGCGAGTGGTTCTGGAATTAAAGGTAGCCTAAGATGGGATCATTTCTGGGACTACCGTCCAAGAGATTTGGGGAGTTGTAACACCAGTGTCACCCTGGGACTGCCAGCAGCCATGATGCTAACATGCGAAAAATGCCAAAATGAGGTGAGCAGAGCTGAGTTATGGGAAGAGAGAGAATATTGGTTGATACCTCTGGATCCAGCCATACCTGGAGCTAAATGTATTCCCCCTGAACTCAATGTTTATACAAATTAGTCCTTTGTTTCTTCTCAGCCTCAGTTGACTTTCTGTCACTTGCAACAGTAAGAGTCATAACTAACACACCTTTCCAATCAAATTACAAATTCATGTTATTATTCTTATACTTCTTTTTTATCCTTCTGCAGGAGAATGAAGTGGAAACAGCCCGGATAGTGATTCCCCCTATTTGAGGACCTAAGTGGATTTGAATAGAAGAGAAGAGTTAGAAATAGCACTTTGTTTTCTGGAGAGCAACAAGAATACGCCAGACATTTGAAGTATGTCACACACATGGGGAGGCCCTTGTAAAGCCAGCTGGGCACGGGAGGAAGTCAAAGTCTCCATAATGGTTGTTCTAGGACTCTTATTCCCTCACAAGATATTACACTGTGTTGTCTTTCAGACGACTCCTCTTGGTCCAGGGTGCTTGTTCTGTAGGTGAACAATACTTAGTGGGACCAGAACTCACTCTTCCCAAACTATTACGGCTAAGCTAAGGAGCACACTATTAATATCTGGCCAACGAATAAAGCATTTTAATTTACAAGAAGCAAGGATCCCACCTTTGCTTCTGAGGGTAAAACAGGAGGAAAAAGGCCCTTCGTGAAGCTGAGGGTGGAGAGACCCCGATTAATGAATTTAAAAGGGGAGAATGCACGAAAACAGAGACGAGACAAAGGTAGGAGAGGGAACATTCATGGTGTATCCTTCATTCAAAGGCCTAGGCCTGACCTAGCCTTTGGAAGTGTGGTATAGAGGACTTCATCCTGCTGGAGACAGGGTCAGTCTCTGATATTCCGGACCGTAGACCTTCACTGCTAGGAGTCCTTTGTGCCTCCCCATAGCCTAGAGATTTTGATCTGATGAAGTCTGGCGAGGTGGGAAAGGACCCTCATCATGTAGGCATCTTTTTATCAGGGCTGCCCAAGACTACCCCTCAGACAAAACAGAAAGGGTCCTGCTGCAGCGGGCTCCCGTGTTGCACTGCCCAGCAAGAGCTCCTCGTTCTCCCTGTTAATATTTAACCCATGGCCAGACGCTCAGGGCTGGAGGCATGTATCTGTATTAGCGACGTTCATTAGAGCTTCGGTTCTCTGAAAACAGTGTCGCTGGGTCGGTTGGTATCTTCACCATACAATGTTCTATTTACTGAATGGGAAAACACCCCCTATACAGAAATATACAGGGAGTGGTATGTTGTTAATCACCAGAAAACCATTGAAAGAAAGGAGGCCCAATGGCTTAGAAGGGGAGGAATAAGAAGAAAAATATAGGTTTAAAATATGGTATTTTAGAGAGTCTATATTTTGTGTCCTCTTTTTCAAGAGAAAATGAACTGGGAGTCACAAACGAAAGACTGGATAGAAGGAACCTCTCTGGAAACAGACATATTCGGTATTTGAAGGTAATTCTTGCATGGCAATACTAAAAATGGCAATTCAGGTAAGTGGCAGTTAGCCCAGACTTATGCCCAACCAAACAGACCCATGGGTCATTCAAAAGCTCCCACTTGGAGACTATAGGTCTGGTATGTTCAATTTTCAGTGAATTTAGTAGGAAGTCTTAGAGAACACACGGAACTAGAAATGAAAAGAAGGTTTCATCTTATCTCTGCCACTAATTACCTCTGTGGCCTTGACTAAGCCAAAGTCCCCAGAAATCAAATCTGAGGATCTTACAGGGCCTTTGAACTCCAACCTTCTATGACTAAGTGGAAACTAATTTAGGTTACAGGAAAAAAATCTCAAACTTAGAAACATTGTGAGTTTCACATTAACCTATCGACTGCAAAAATCCATTGGCAATGATTTTATTGAAATTAAAATAAAAGCCACCATTTAGTAAGCACTTGCGCTTATACCAAGTCCTTTATATACGTCATTTCCAGTCATTAAACTTATAAAGATATATTTTTATCCCTATTTTACAAGTCTAGAAATTAAGGCTCAGAGAATTTTGGTAAATTGCCCAAGATTTACATAATTATTAAAAGTTGGAATCAGGACTAAACACAGACCTTCTTCAAAGACTTGTGCCTTTTTCTGACTGTAGCTAACCACCAATTGTATGATTTACTCTACAAAAAGTCAAGCAAAAAGTAGGAGAGCTGAGATCCACGGTGTGAAATTTCTGAGAACTATGTGAGGGACCACAACAGGGATGGGTAGCTGAGCACCAAAAATTTGTGACCATCTATAGGAGTAAGAAGATAGACACGTAGCCAGGCACAACCCCAGCTGCTTTCAGGTGGGGTCACGTGGCTGCCTTTCCACCAGAAGATGAAGAAAGTGGTATTTTTCACTTACAGACCATCATTCTGGAGAAATACATGGGACTCTCACAAACACCCTTTACTTACCCAACACACTAGAGCAGAGCACTCCAAAGCCATGGAGAATGCGCCACAAGATGGAACTAGCGTGAGTCCCTGAATCAATGTGTGACAAAGATCAGTCAGCTGCCCAGAAACATCTAAATTAAATTATTACATTAGTGAGGAATGCACTTTTACTATGTGAGACACTGACATTTTAGGGTTTGTTTCTTACATCACGTAGCATTTCCCTAATAAGACATGGTACCAGATAAGCTACGCAGCGATCTACGTCCTTGCCCCTAGTGTATCCCGGCCACATAATGTTTCTCAAGCTGTGCGTTGAAGAGAGGTCAGGGAATTGGGGAGGGCGCTTGAGGGGTTGCCATTCCATGCCCTAAAGGATAAAGAAAGAGGATAGAGAGAGGGTGTGTCCGATCTCTGCAGCCCACTCACAAGCTCTTCCCACCTTGGTGATTCCTGCAGCCGTATACACACTTGGTGAGCACGTCTTGGCGATTACAATAGGTACCAACACACAAACTGCACCCAGCCCCACGCATCAGCTGAGAAATGCTGCCCTGACATCCAAAGATTATTATCACACTTTTTAGTTCACCCCTTTACCGATCTTTGAAACAAGCCTCATGCAGAAGCACATAAGAAGGAGCAGACCAGAGTTTCAGTGGTTCTATGTGGGACCGCCTTGGTCACTACGTTTGTTTCCCAGGGACATCGTGACAAGTCACCACGAACTGGGTAGCTTCGAACAACACAAATTCATTCTCTCACAGTCCTACAGGCTGGAAATCTTTTTTTTTTTTTTTTTTTTTTTTTTCCAGGCTGGAAATCTGACATTAAAGTGAGTTGATTCTCTCCGAAGACCAGGAGAGACATTATGTTCTGTGGCTCCCCCCAGGTCCTGGAGATCTCTGACACCCCTTGGCGCTCCTTGGCTGCTGGGCACGTGACGCCCGTAGCTACCTCTTCCCTGAGTCTGTGTCCAAATTTCTCTCTTGTTTTAAGGACATCGGTTGTATTGAATTGAAGGCCTATTCTTATCAAGTGGGACCACACCTCACCTTGTAGGGTCCATCTAAGAAGATGCTATTTGCAAACCAGGTCTCATTCACAGAGACCAGGGGTTAATCCTCAACAGCTGTTTTGGGGCGACAGGGTTCCATGCACTGCAGCTGCCCCCGCAGCCCTCCGCTCGCAGCCAGGCTCTCCCTGGGCGGCCACAGCCTCCTCTCCTCAAGTCAAGCCTTGTCCAGCAAGGCTCCTTGGGAGAAAGTCCTCATGTCACTCCCCTGCCCCTCCCCGCGCCCCGGTATTGTTACTGGACCTGGGGTCCTGCTGCAGTCACCCTGGTCCCCAGGTGTCAGCCGCTGTCCCTGCAGTGTCCCTTGGAAGCAGGCCCCCCATTCTCTCACCCAGCCCCGGCCAGTGCACTGTGCTCCCTGGGCTCTGCGGTCTGTGCGCTGTGCCCGCAGCCACCCCTCCACGGGCAGCAGGCCCAGGCCCAGAGGTGCACCTCGACCTGGAAGGTGGAATCTGTCACCTGCTCCTCGAAACGTGTGACCTTCGCCCCTGAGGGCCCTTGGAGGAGGCGCAGGGGGCACAGAGGAGGCAGGGGTTCCCCGGGCTCCTCCAGCCCCCTGCCCCCTGCCCTCAGCACCCCCCCGCCCCCTACCCTCCAGCCCAGACCCCTGCCCCCTGCACCCCCCAGCTCCCCACCCAGCCCCCGGTCCCCCGCCCAGCCCAACACCCTGCCCCCCTTGCCCCCAGCCCCCAGCCCAGCAGCCTCCCCCGGCCCCAGGTGCCCCGGCCCCTCGCGGGGAACGACACCCGGTTGCAGGGAGGCCTGAACAAGGTCCCCGGGAGGGTCTGGTGTCCGGCTTGGCTTTAGGGGCCTGGTCCCAGGAGCCCGGGGGCAGGGGCAGGGCCAATGCGGCCGCACTGGGGTGCAGCTGGGCCCCCCGGGGGTGGGGGTGGGCACCTGAAGCCCGTCCCCCAACCTGCCGGGGCCCACCCCGAGGCCTCCCTGCCGCGCCCCGGGCCCTGGAGCGGGACAGCAGGGTGGCCTCTGCGACCACGCCCAGCACAGCGGCCATCCTCTGGGTCCCTGGGCCCGGGGCTGATGACCCTGACCTGCGCCCCGCGTGCCCGGGCTGTCCCCGAGCCTCCTGCTGTCGCCGCCCCTGTGGCCCTTTGGTCCCCTCTTCCTAGAAGGACCCAAATCCCCTTAGGTTGCTCAGGGGCCACCCTGGCCCAGTAGGAGGGGGCCTACTTGGTGAAAGCCGCAGGGGCCAGGGGATGGGACTCCAGCGCCCGTGTGGGGACCCTGGGGACCCTCAGGGCCCAGACTCGCAGCAGCACCTTTCCTGACGACTTGCACTTGAAGGGACAGATGCTAAAGGACCTTGGAAACCGTGCAGCTGGGGACACGTTTGCACATGATCCGCTGGGTCTGCGAGACCCTTCCACGTGGAGTGTCCCCAGGAGGCAGGCTAGAGGAGCTGTGCCCCGGGTGGCCCTGCAGAAGCCCCGCCCGAGGGTAGGGCGCAGGCCAGCCCCCCGACTCGTGCTGGAGGCCAGCGTGTGGGCTGCCACCTGCCTCCGCCGGTGAGGCCAAGGGGAAGGCGCTGGGAAGGGCCGGAGAGAAGGGGGAAGCTGAGGGCCGGCGCGGCCTCCCTGGACGGGGGACCTTCACGGGGACCTGCCCTCAGCCCCGTGGCTCCCGGTGGCCTCCGGGGACGCTCCAGGTGCAGGCCGCACACCTGCTCAGCCTGGCCAGCCTGACCCAGGCCGGTGCGTGGGGCAGAGTCAGGCTCCGGTCCCCGGCCGTGCGGGTCCACAGGGAACTGAGATTTTCAGAGATGTAATTGTCAAGCCAGAGCCCGGGGAGGGGAGGGTCAGGATGTGGAGGTCAGGGAGGCACCCCGAAGTCTGGGGGGGGCGCAGACAGACTCCGTGACTGCCGGTGACCCCCAGCCATTCTAGAGGAGGCCTGGCCCCCGCTTACCCCTCCCTGCCCACTCGGACAGAACTTTTCTTGGGAGGCAGCAGATTTCCACAGTCCACTCGCGACAGTTTCCTCAGAGTGAAACACGGTGGGGGCACCAGGTGCGACCCAAAGGGCAGGAGGCCATTCAGTCTCCCCCAGACACGCCCGCCCCCACCCCACCAGCCACCTGGGGTGAGCGCCCTGGGGCTCCCCTGAGCACTGCCGAGGTTGCAGGAGACCATGACCTGCCCTCAGTGGTCTAGGACATCATGGGGACCCTCATGGGGACCTGCCCTCAGCCGTGTAGGACATCACAGGGACCTGCCCTCAGCCGTGTAGGACATCACGGGGACCTGCCCTCAGCCGTGTAGGACATCACGGGGACCTGCCCTCAGCCATCTAGGACATCACGGGGACCCGCCCTCAGCCGTGTAGGACATCACGGGGACCTGCCCTCAGCCGTGTAGGACATCACGGGGACCTGCCCTCAGCCATCTAGGACATCATGGGGACCTGCCCTCAGCCGTGTAGGACATCACGGGGACCTGCCCTCAGCCGTCTAGGACATCACGGGGACCTGCCCTCAGCCGTGTAGGACATCACGGGGACCTGCCCTCAGCCGTGTAGGACATCACGGGGACCTGCCCTCAGCCATCTAGGACATCACGGGGACCTGCCCTCAGCCGTGTAGGACATCACGGGGACCTGCCCTCAGCCATCTAGGACATCACGGGGACCTGCCCTCAGCCGTGTAGGACATCACGGGGACCTGCCCTCAGCCATCTAGGACATCACGGGGACCTGCCCTCAGCCGTCTAGGACATCACGGGGACCTGCCCTCAGCCGTGTAGGACATCACGGGGACCTGCCCTCAGCCGTGTAGGACATCACGGGGACCTGCCTCAGCCATCTAGGACATCACGGGGACCTGCCCTCAGCCGTGTAGGACATCACGGGGACCTGCCCTCAGCCGTGTAGGACATCACGGGGACCTGCCCTCAGCCGTCTAGGACATCACGGGGAGGCCGAGCCAAGTATCCCAACGAAGGGTCTTGGCGGTGGCAGAAGGCAGCGCTAGGTGAGACCCATGGGGGTCAGGGCGCCCGGCCTCCACAGGCCCCCAGGGCAGCCCCCCGCCAGCCTCGGGCCTGCTCAGCCTCCCTGGGCCCAGCGTCGGGAAAGCCCCAGCTCGCAGCTTCCCGAGGATCCCGTGACCCGGTTTCCCTCCCCTTTTGCCCACGACACGCGGCACAGCAGATACTTTCTGGCGGGACTGGGCGGCACAGGCGGGCAGCAAGGGGCAGGAGGCTTCGGAGCGGCTCCTGCCCTCCCAGACCTGCTGGTCCTTCTCCAGCAGATGCGGGCCCTCCCCGAGGCCCTCTCGTCTCCAGCCGGCGGGGCCCACGGGTGGCAGGTGGGGGGGGTGGCATCTGCAGTCTGGCCCCCTCCCACGGCCTGGGGACACGGCCACGGGCCGCCTCCGAGGCTCCTGGCTCCCCCCGATGGTACGGGAGCCGCTTCCTGCCTCTGTCTGCAGCCCAGGAATGTCCTAGAAAGTGTCTGGGCTGCTGTCAGGCCCAGACGCTGCACCCTCGTTTGCTGCTTTGCCTTTGCCTTGCCTTTGCCGATAAATAAGTCATTGAAGTGGAGCCTCCTCTGCTTCCCGACAGCACCTCGTTGACACGAACCCCTACCCCGACCACATGGGACGCCATCCAATGTTCTTTATTATTCCATCCTTTAAAAAAATCCAAACAACAATTGTCTCTCACTTAACTGATTTCACAATCAATGGGTAGCGAGCCATCGTTTGGGAAACATTCTTTTCATCAAAAATAACTTAGCCTGCTGTTCTCACACGTCCTGACTACATTCCCATGAGTGGAATGTTTGGAACCAGTCTTCAGGCTAGATGAGCTCCTGGCTCAGGTGTCTCCTCTACACCTGGTCCCCTTTTGAAGATCTCACCCCTATAAGTGGGCTTCCTTCAGTCCTGATTCCTGCTTTCACCTGGTCCCCAGTTGGCCTGTAACGTAGCCTGAGTCTAAGGCCCTGGGCCTGGCGTATCATTTTCTGACCACCGCTGTAACACATCCTGCAAACTGAGCAGCTTAAAACAACATAAATGCATTGTCTCACAGTTCTAGAACTCTGAAAATCAAGGTCTCTGAGGCTCTAGGAAAGTTTCTGTCCTTTGTGTCTTCCAGCTTTTAGTAGCTGCAGGCATCCGAGGCCTGTGGTTCTATCGCTGCAAACCCTGCCTGTGTCTTTACAGGGACTTCTCCTCTCTGCACTTTTCCCCTGTGTGTCCCCTCTCGAAAGGACACTTGGCATTAGGTTTGGGGCCCACCTGGATAATCTAGAATGATCCTGTCTCAGGATCCTTAACTTAGTTATATCTATTAAAAAGCCTTTTGCCAAAAAATAAAATAAAATAAAATAAAATAAAATAAAATAAAATAAAATAAAATAAAATAATAATAAAATAATAAAAAAATAAAAAGCCTTTTTCCAAATAAGGTCACTTTCCTAGGGTCTGTGGATTAAAAAAGTAGACAAATCTTTTGAGGTTATCATTCAACCCATCGTACCTGGGAGTGTGACAAACCTGCCAGTTTTTGTAAGCTCCCTTGCATTCAATTTGGATGGATCCTCAAACCAAGACAAGGGTAGCCCACCTCTCTAGAAGGATCACCATGGTTCAGAGACTGCTGGGTATGGCCAAGCAGATCAGGACCTGAAATGACAGGTAGATCAGGCTTTGAGCCATTAAGTTTTGGACTGCCGGTCACACTGGCAGCTAACTACCTACTTGGGTCTGTGCCTCTGCTCCGGAAATACCTAGCCACAATTTCATATTCTCCTGATTAGCTGGCCCCAGGTGGCATGAGTCATAAACCATAGAGCAAGGAACAGGGGCCCTGCAAGCATAGAAATACTTTGAAAAAGTGAGAGGAAGGGTGGTAACACATGGAGAAAAGCATGAACAAAGACACAAGACAGCCCTACTCTTTAATCAAGCAACAGGTCCGATTTGAAGCTCAGAAACAACAATAGTATCTTTTTAAAATTTCTGTGAAAGCAAAAGGAGCATCTTTCCTGCATGACTTGCAAAATTTCTGAGTACTGATTTCCTTTTGACGCTGAAAAAAATCTTCCTGCAAAAATAAAACAGTGTTCTGAGTTTCCTTCCGAGATTATTTTATTAGGTTGACGATTCATAGTGGTCCTCCTCCAACTTCAGGTCAGGAGTACTGGCATCCTCTGGGCTATCCAGGCCTTGGCAAGTCAGCATGCTGCCTTTTGCCGTTGTGTCTGCTTCTGTAAAGTGCAGACTGGTATACACGGAAATTGAGGTAAAATGATTGGTATTTTCATGAGCTTTTATCCTATGACACATTGTTTAAATCTAAGACTCAATAAATGAATTTAAGGTCTTATAATCCCAATAATCTCCTTTGCATTTGTTATACATCAAGCCCGGGAGCCTCTGATGACGAATACTGGCGGTGCCAAGTAATGACGATAAGAGATGGTTCTCACCTGAGCCTTTTGAGTGTTAGCAGTTCAATAAAGCTGTGGTATCCATTTTGCTTATCCCAACAGACAGGAGTAAATTGGCCAAGCCAGAGAAGAAAGGCTCTTCCTCTACCCTGTGGAATGGAGGCTACCAGTCCTGCCCCCAGTGGGAAACATCTCATAAGAAAACTGTTATTCGGTGAACAGAATGTGGTCATTTCCGTGGAGACAATCGTGGCCATCCCAGGTTTTTGAGCCACTTACATTGGGTTGGTGTAGCCCTCTACAAGAAGTATAAGTTACCTGGGCCCTGCGTTATTTTCCTTTGAAATCCCTTTACCTGGCTACCCATGACTGGCCAGTAGCAGCATTGTCAGGTGGTGCAAGTGATACAATGGGAATAAATAAATAAATGGGCTTGACATCTCCAGGTATGGATTTGAGTCTTGACTTTATTACCTACATCTAGTAAACCTGGGCTAGTCATTTATGAACTCCTTGAGCCTCTATTTTCTCATTGTAATCTAGGAATAATAGTAATCCTTCACTTATGGGGTTGCTCTGACAGTTAAATAAGAATACTCAACAAATATTTATCGAGCAACAATTATGTGCCAGGTACTGTCCTAGGAATTAGAGTATTTCAGACAAAGGAGATTACAAAGTCTTGTCTTCACTGAGATTACATCCTAGTGATAGAAGTTAGACAACAAAGTATTAAGTTTTCTCCCATTTTACTATCAAGTAACATGCATTTTTTATTATTAATCAGAAGGAGCTTTATTTTTTATTTATTTATTTATTTTTATTGGTTCAATTTACCAACATATAGCATAACACCTAGTGCTCACCCTGCCAAGTGCCCCCCTCAGTGCCCATCACCCAGTCACCCCCACCCCCCTCCCCTGCCCACTTCCCCTTCCACTACCCCTTGTTCATTTCCCAGAGTTAGGTGTGAGGAGCTTTAAAATATACTCTAGATACAAGCCTTTATTTTGTTATATGTGTTCTGAAAATCTATAAATTTATAATCATCAATAATAAGGCCAAGTTTTTTTCCCCCTTCAAGAGTATGTTGACCATCCTCAGTCTTTTGATTTTAGCACAAATTTTAGAATAAGCATGTCAAGTTCTAGAAAATACCTGGCTGGTATTTTGATTGGGATTGCAATGAATCTCTAGATTCATTTGGAAGAATTGACATCTTTGATGTAAGTCTTTCCTAATGTATCTTTAGATCTATAAGTTTGTGATCAATTTCTATGAAGATTCCATGTGGGTTTTAAAAATAACATACACTCTGCAGTTGTTAGGTGCAGTGTCCTATATATGGGCATTAAGTATTTTTGTTAGTTGTGCCATTCAAGTCATCTCTCTTATTAATGAGCTGCGTCTGCTCTTCTGTCAATTATTGAGAGCTATTTTGTCATATTCATTATGATTGCAGATTTGTGTATTTTTCTTTGTAGTGCTATCAATTTCTGATTTACATATTTTGAGCATGTTATTAAGAACACATGAATTTAAAATGTAGATACAGCATAATTTTTAAAAATTCATCAAGGGAATTGAGCCTTAAAAAATGACAATAGATTTGAAAGAAAAACCTAAAAACTCTAGAATTAAAAAAAATAAATAAAATAAAATAAAAACTCTAGAATTAAAAAATGAAGCAATAACAAAAATTAAGAATTCAATGGATGGCTTTAATCCCAAATTAGACAGTTATAGAATTAGTGAAGTGAAAATTAGGTTAAAAGAAGCTATCAAGGGGCACCTGGGTGGCTCAGTGGTTGAGCGTCTGCCTTTGGCTCAGGGCGTGACCCCGGGGTCCCAGGATCGAGTCCCACATCGGGCTCCCTACATGGAGCCCGCTTCCCCCTCTCCCTGCGTCTCTGCCTCTCTCTCTCTCTCTCTCTCTCTCTCTCTCTCATGAATAAATAAATAAAATCTTTTTTGAAAAAAAGAATCTATCAAGATTAAGCATGAACAAACAGAAAGATGGAAAATGCAGAGGAGTAGGTAAGAGACAGAAAATGTGAAGGGAGAATATGTAACACACAATTAACTGCTACTCCTCAAAGAGAAGCAAAAGCAATGTTTGAGAATTTAAAACTGAAAACTGCCCAAAACTGGTCGATTTCAAAAGCCTAGGGCATGTAAGTGGTCCAGAACCATCTTAATCCAATTTCAAGACCTAAGGCTTTTGGTCTTCCTAGAGGACTGGACGTCCAGCTGGGTGAGTGTGATAACTGTTTTGTTTTGTTTCCTGATTAGCCTTACCTCCCAAGGTGAAATTTTGGATAGATCCTAGATTCCTAGTGTTTTTCTCTCTAGTCCCAGAAGACTGCCAAAGTGCAGCTCACAAGCTCAGCTATTTTATCAGCTAGTGACCAATAAGAAAAAAGGAACTGCTTTTTTCTAGCAGAGAGAAATTTAGTTGTTCATAACCAGAGAACTGGTTGTAAAAATATTATAAGAAATGAAAGAACAAAAGGAAGAGGGCAAGTCACCCAGAGATCAGGAAGTTACTTCATGCCCTGGTTTGGAGCCCATTGACCCACATGACATGCTCCTGCCACTGCCCTTGAACCCAAGCCACTGCTTCTCATTGGAAGCTCAGGAGTTAACCCCACTGATGCTGCGGAACCCACACCAGGACTGTCAGGGCCCACGGTTGCTGTCAGAGTGGGGAAAGGCCTTCTTCCCCTACTAATCCATCAGCATAGGACCACCAGGAGCAAACCTGCAGTTTGGCGAAGTCAGATTTATTGGCCGAGTGGGAGAAGGGAAACACCAGAGGAGCCATGGAGCGTGTCTTCAAACAACAGAAACAATAGTGTTACTATCCCAGGATCTGTGTGTGTGGGGGGGGGGGGAGGTAGGCAAAATTTAAATGAGGCGGTGGTTGGATAAACCCAAGGCAAAGCAGAGCCTCGGGTAAAGGGATCAACATCGGGTCTGGACTGCAAGATAGACTCAGAGTCCTGTTTCCTTAGAAACTAAAAAGCTAGGATAGACGTGGACTGCTGTGATGAGAAATCCCTTCTCTCAAAGTCTACAAAAGGACTGACAATCGGGGTCGCTTCTCTCTATCAAAGCAGCTAAGGTCCTTCAGGCAAAAGTGAGACATTTCATTCTTACTGATGTAATTTCAAACAACAAATGATTTTAGGGACAAATATTTTTCACTGGGAAGGAGATAGTAGTCACTTAAAGAAAAAAGTCCTTATGACACTTTACAACTGCAGCATGTCCTTGGAGTAAAACCCTCCCTGTTAACTCGGTAGTTGGCTTTATCTGTGGCTGTTTTGTCAGCGTGATGAATGGCAGGGGCAGATTTTTCCTTTGTCGGTCTGAGTTAATTTTTATTTTCTCATTCCTTTCCTCTATGCTCAGCTCTCCACTGGCATTTCCCATTAGAGACTAACTGGAGACCTGCCCGAGAGGACGCTGGGATATGTAGCTTTGAGCCTCTGTGCCCCCGGAGATACAGAGCAGACTCCTGAAGACAACTTGAGAGCCAGAAGGAAAATCAACCCACAGAACATCTCCAAGTTCAGCAAATGCCCTCGAGAACAACATGGTCTTGAAAGATAATCTCCTTCTTCTGGTTTCTCATCTCTATCAGGATCTTAGCTCCTCGTCCCTAATGTTCTTGTTAGTTATCGCTTTAAAGAAAATGATTTCTAGATTTTCTCCAGCTATTTTAGTTGTTTGGACACAAAGGCTACTTCGGCAATTATCCAGTTTACCATTATCCGCCCCATGCACTTTTGGAATCTCGCACATTCCTACCAAAATAATCTTCCTAAACTCGAGAGACGGGCGCCACACAAGCAAATGAGAAATGATGCCAGCCAGTTTGTGGGGAAGAACATTTTGCCCGTGGATAAGCCCTGATGCTGACCTGAATAAGGGTATGTGAGCTCAGGACACAGGGCTCTTTTCTTAGGTCATACTATTCAATGTTCTTACATTCAGTGCAACCCAAAATATATTTTTTCAAGCTGTGAATCTTTTCAGTAAAATTAAATCCATATTGTTTTTAATTCATGGACAATTGACTCATTAACAAATTATATGGTGAGAACAAGTTGATGTCCTCAAACTTTTCAAATCTTGCAGGGAGGCTTGTTTCTCATTATTTTCCTTAGAAACATAAAATTTATTAGGCCAAAAAAATTTTTTTAGAACATGCTAAAACCAACCTCTATATGGATGTTCTCAATCTGCCCACCCTAGAGGAAGCTAAGAGTGTCTGTTGCGAGGCGAAGGGTGTTTCAGCTTAAGATAGACCATGTTTTCCCTTCGTTGGGATGGGATTTTATGCTGTCTTTGACTTTCAATCCTCACCTCCACATCAGTGGCACCAAATTTTTCATCAATACAGTTCACAGTTGACAAAGGGCTTTTTCATCCATCACTTCACTAGATCCTCAGTAAAACCCCATGACGTCAGCACTTCTAACCAGTATTTTTATTTCACTTAATAGGGGGGAAGATGAGGCTCAGAGAAGTTAGCTATTTTGCCCAAAATTTCACGGTATGATGGCCAACCTCTAAAATGACCCCTCTTACATTGTACCAGGATTGAGCTGCTAACCAATAGAAGTCACCAAGAAATATAGTTTGTCATTTCCAAGACTAGGTGATTAAAAAGGCCATAACTTCAGTCCTGGGGACTCTCTCCCTCTCTGTCTCACACACACATACACACACACACATAATTCAATCTTGAGGAAGCCACCTGTCACATCATAAGGACATTTAGGGAACCTAGGAGAAGCTCATGAGATAAGGAACTGAAGTCTCCAGCCAATACCCTGTGAGGAACTGAGACCTGCCCAAAACCATGTGAGTAAACTTGGGAGTAGATCCTTCGGCCCCAGTCAAGCCTTCAGATAACTGCAACCCTGGCCAACAGCTTAACTGCAATGTCATTCAAGATCCTGAGCCAGAACTACTAAGCTGAGCCACTCCTGGATTCATCACTCGCAGTAACTAGGAGACGATAAATGCTTGTTCTCTGAAGCTGCTAAATTTTAGAATAATTTGTTCGACAGCAATGGATAATTGATACACAGCGCTACATGTGCCCAACAACAGCACGGCACAACAGTGATACTGTGTATGTCTCTATCATCCCCAAAGTGGTGAATCCTATATTCACAGAGAAATATAAGCAGCTTCTAAATTCAAGATACAATAGTTTTAGGTGATGGAGAAACCTAGAAAAGAAATAAGTTTTGTATATGGCAACACAGGACACCGTTGTCTTTATAATGCACTTTTTTCATTCTTAAAAGCTTTGAGGCAACACAATCTATTTGATTCCAACAAAATAGAGTCAGGCCAGCACCCATCCTTTGAAGTCCACTTTCTAGATCATAAATATACCCACTAGCCAGCTCTCAACTGCTACCGGAACTTCGACTGGCTGTCAGAACTTCCTTCTTCTGGGACGCCCGGGTGGCTCAGTGGTTAAGCGTCTGCCTTTGGCTCAGGGCATGATCCTGGAGACTCAGGATGGAGTCCTGCATCCGGCTCCCTGCGTGGAGCCTGCTTCTCCCTCTGCCTGTGTCTCTGCCTCTCTCTTTCTCTTTCTCTCTCTCTCTCTCTCTCTCTCTCTCTCACTGTGTGTGTGTCTCCTGAATAAATAAATTAAAAATCTTTTTAAAAATAGTTTAAAAAAAAAGAACTTCCTTCTTCTGAGAAGTAGGACTGTAAGTATAGTCGTCTTCTCCGTGTTTGCCTTGCCTGCCTCTATGTCACCTAAGCATCAGTTCACAAAGAACATCATCCCCTAGAGTTCATGGCAAACTGGGTTATTGGCAGAATTTCTGAGTCCAGGCCTGCTTGCTCACCATCTTAGACTCTGCTTAAGCAAGATGTTGCTCTACCTTTTACCGAACTAAATGGGAGTCCCTGGAGGTTCTTAGATCCTTGATGCTTAAGGGCTTTGGCTACTCACTTGACAAACTTTCTACCCTCACAAGAAATGCTCCACAAATCTCAGCATCTGGCCTCTGTGTCTTTATATATTCCTGAAATCTGAGTGCATTCTCCATTCCTCCCTCTCTACATTCCATCTGGAGTCTCTCCACCACTCAAAGTTCAGCAGACACCTAAGGAGATTTCTCTGACCCCAATTCCAACCCCAAATGAGTTTTCTCTTCTTTGAAATCCAAGGATCCATCTCATTTTTTTTCTGTATTTCACTGGATTAATAGTTACTTATTTTCCACAACATGACCGAAATTCTTTGAGATGGGAGAGTCCTCAGTTAGGGAGCACGCATTCAGTGGTAGGTTCCATGCTAGGTATTCCTCACCGATTACTGAGTACATGGCTGCCGTCCCTCTGTGAGGGAACTGGATGAGTACTGCTGCATGCTTAATAGACTAGCGGGCTCACTAGTATCTACCCACCCCCAATCTTGTCAGTGGGTTTCTAAAAGAGACAAAGGTCTGTCTCAGCCTCCACAGTCCCTAGATTTTTCTCAGGCTTCTAGGAGATACGTTCATCAGTGTCTCACAGCCTCCATCCTGTCCATGGCTGCTGGAAGGAGTGGCTCTGAGCCAAGGACCATGCTTGACCCCAAAATGGACCCTCCCTTTAGGTCTGTGTAAGAATGAGGTCTTTAAGGGTCTGGGGAGGTATAGGATCATGGAAGGCGTAGGACCTTTTAGTTCAAGGTCCTATAGTTTAGTCAGCATTAGCATTGTGCCAAGACAACCCAGAATTATGATGGAGCAGAAAATCCAAACCTAATTAGAAGAAACCAGTCTGTAGTAGGAAGCAGGGGAATGGAGCAACTGCCCAAAAGAAGCAGCAGGGAGAAACCTGGAAGTCTCCTGAGATGGGAATGGATCTGCTTAGTCCTGACTTCCTTCAGCCTCCTGTTGCCTGGCAAAACTTCATTTCCTATCCTGGGTGTTCAGTATAGTCCCTCTTGGGTCCTTCGATAACCTCCCTTTATATCTGGGCTAGTCTGATGGGTCTCGGTTCCTTGCAATTAGCAAGCCTAGAATAAAACAATGCTTGAGCTTTTACAGTTAAATAGGGATACAGAGTGAGCAATTCAGACTCATATTGATCCTGAAATATCAAAGTCATCTTTAGGCCATAAACTATACCCAGAAAAAGCTTTCCTAACAAAGCGTCTCATTTTATAGATGAGGAAGAGGATACCCAGAGAGAAGGGACTTACTCCAGGTCACACAGAAAATGGTAGAACCAAGATCAGGACTCGGGTCCCCTCATATTGTCCAGGGTTCTTCTATTACTTTGCCCTTTGCCATCGTCGAGGTAGCTCTTGCCAATGACTGTTCTCTGGGTAGGCAAAACAGGACAAAATTAAAGAGAAATAGCACAGATCAGTAGTACCTCCCCACCTAGCCAATGGATTTGGGGGAATTTTGCTTAGATCTCAGGCAAGCTAAAGGAAAAGAGAGAGATGCTGATGTTGCATTTCTTTAAAGACCTGGGTCAGAGACACAGAAGAGAGACATGAAATGAGGTTACGGGCTACCCATTTTAAAATGCTGTCCAGGGATCCCTGGGTGGCGCAGCGGTTTGGCGCCTGCCTTTGGCCCAGGGCGCGATCCTGGAGACTCGGGATCGAATCCCACGTCGGGCTCCCTGCATGGAGCCTGCTTCTCCCTCTGCCTGTGTCTCTGCCTCTCTCTCTCTCTCTGTGACTATCATGAATAAATAAATAAAATCTTTAAAAAAATAAATAAATAAAAATAAAATAAAATAAAATGCTGTCCATATGCTTTTAAGAGGACATCAAGAAGGAAAGTTTATCAATTTTCTCACAAAAATATGAAGTCAGTCTGTTAATAAGGAAGAAGTATTGCAACTCCTTGGAGCCGTTGTGCTGAGCACGCGGAACTGCCTGCAGAAGGGCCTTGTTACATACACCCTGACTGTGATGTGCCTGCTTGATAATTTGGCGCTTGAAACAATCAACATTATTTTGTGTTATGATGTATTAGATTTCCAGTAACAACAACAACAAAAAAAAATCTTCACTGGTCTTCATGCCTTTTGGTACCTTAAATATTTTAATACTAATGCAATTAAATGAAATTATCTCAAAATATTTTATTAATATTTAACTTATTTGTTTGGGCTTTTTTTTTCTTTTAAAGGTCTTATTTATTCATGAGAGACAGAGAGAGAGGCAGAGGGAGAAGCAGGCGCCCCGCAGGGAGCCCGATGTGGGACTCGATCCCAGGACCCCAGGTCACGCCTTGGGCCGGAGGCAGATGCTCAACCGCTGGGCCACTCAGGCGGCCCTAAGATTTAACTTATTTGAATGTCCAAACAAGTGGAGTAAAAGTGCCTAAGATGCAGAATTTTTAAAATGGTAATTAGCCTGATAGGTGGGCTAAGAGGTTACTAGAGAAAGGGAAACTGTCCCACAATTAGCCCATAGTCAGCGATGAATATGCATAAATACAAAAAAGAAACCCCAGGATCACTATGGCTGAGAAGGAAGAGGACCCTCCCTCCCACCCTTCGCAGTAACAGTCACCTCTGACATTGACGGAGCATTTATTCTGTGCCAGGCATGATGTTGAGCACTGTATATGCATTATTTCATATAATCTTCATAAGAATCCTAGTAGATAGTATTATTTTCATTTTCCTCATTTTGTAGATTAAAAAATACGGAGTTTAGGGAAGTTAATTAACTTTACCCAGGTCTACTGGCAGTTAAGGATAGATCTCAGAGGCCCAATGCCCCCAGGGCTTTCTCTCTACCTCTCATTTCTGTTTCATTCCAAACATTAGCTTATTCTTCTCTGTGTTAGGAAGCATGGGCCAAAGTGGTTCTGGGGCCACATTCATACAGTTATTTTGCACTATCTTAAATATTTTAATATTATTAACAATATCATAATAGCAGCAGTAGCCGTGGAATCCAAGAGAAAACACTTTAGTTCGTATATGGAAAATCCCAGGGAAGACTTTGATTGGCCTGACCTGATCCACACGCCCACTCTGGGCCAATCATTATGTCCAAGAATGTTTCATGACTACCCACACCTGAGGTCACATTTCCACCCCTGTGATGAATAGAACAGATGCTGTGACTGGTAGTGACCCCACAATTCCATTAGTGTAGTAGGAAAGGAGATAGATGGACGGTAGGCAGCTGAAAGCACTTACTGTTGTGAGAGATAGGCACGGAGAGCCCAGAGGTACCCCCAGAAGACGAAATGGGGAGACAAGCATGAAGATGTGAAATAACATGGTGTGTCCAGAAATGTGCAAGTATTTTAGGTAGGTCTGAAGGAAGAACAGGATGTGTATGACCAGGGAGTTAAGATCTGAGATTGAAAGTCTGTGGAGAACTTCCTGTGATATCCCAAAGAGCTGGTACTTTATCCAGAAAGCAAATGTGAGTCATGGAAGGATCTTAGGCAGGGAGATAATATGATGAGCTCTGGTTTTGAGAAAATGCAGTCTTAGGGTAAATCTACAAGAAAGCAAGCTTAGGAGTAGAACAATCAGTATGGAAACCGACAAGGGTTCAAGCAAGGGAGGATGGGTAGATGGTTAGAAGCAGTGGCGGTGGGGTTGATGAGGAAGAGGTGGGGAGCAGTGATCCTAAGGCGGCAGGACTCAGAACATCTGAATCCTTACTGCGAATTACGTCGTGCAAGCTATCTGCTGATGCTCAGCCACCTTCACAGCTGCCCCAGGAGGGCCTCCAACACAGCAGTGAACCTAACGTGTCCACGTAAGCAGAACCCAAATCTTGCTGGCCTCCGGGAAGCAGGAGAAGCAATAGCTGCCACATCCCCACCACCTACAAGGCTTAAATTGAAGCTGCTGGATCTGCAGGTCATAAAGGACACTTTCAGCCCACAGCCTGGGAAATGGGATGAGGAGTTCAGAGACGTGTGCTGTGGGTCTGGTGACCAATGGGCTGCAACGACTAGACCTCTCGGGGGCAGCTGGGCAGGGGGAAAGAGCGGGGCCATAAGGGCAGACCCTACTCGGGCTCCTGGCTCTGACGCCTTCTGTACTGCCTCGGACCAGGACTCGCGCCCTCAACCCTTCATTTTCACACGAGATTGTTCCCTGAAAATGATGCCTTTTTCTTTCTTAGGGGTTTTATGAGGACTACAAATAATAGCGTAAGCAAGAACAAAGCAAATTTCAAATGTGGTTAGAAATGAATCTGTTTGGATCACTAATTTGTTTTGCTCAAGGGGACAGAAGAAGAAAAGCCAAATTATGGGACATTTATGCTTTCTACCAACAAGTGAGCTCTTGCCATTTATACACTGAGGTAAAGGCAACCGTGGCACACATGCTGAGTTAATCATCGCAGTGTGTACATTACAATTGAGGCAAATTAATTCAATTTTATGACATTTTCTAATAAATTATATTTTCTTCTTGAACTTATAATGAATAAGATTTCTTACCAAAAAAAAAAAAAAAAGGAAAGTTTTGCAATAATCACAGACACGTGGTTAAGGGTCACATTCCATAGGAGATAGCCATAAATATTTGCACTTAAATGGCAGATGGTCATAGGAGGGTATATCCTACTCATCAAATAAGTAGTGAGAAATTTAATGTAGCAATTCAGAATATGCATAGATATATTTTCAAAAGAACATTTATCCCACCTGGCTAAAACTCTTGCTTATTGGCCATTTTATGGGAACTGATTTGTAAATATTCTTTAACCTCCTCTCCTATCTTCAAGACAAAGGATAATGAACTAGCCCGAGGCTTCCTCCTCCCCTAGTCACTTGGGTCAAGTCTCTTTCTTCAATCCTATTTTCTTTAAATCTGTTGAGATTTAGAGCGATAATTCAGTCACAATTGTGACCTAGAAAAATTGTGAATAGAAAAACATGGTTTTTAATTTTCCTTTTTCCATTTTTGAAAAGTGCCTAGCACAGCACCTCGCCTGAAGAAGGAGCTCAGGCACTGGCGAAACAGGGCTCACCCTCTGGTCTGTGCTCTCCCTTCACGCTGGAAAGGCTGGCAGAGGAAATCCAACCACTGAAGTCCTCCCTGAGGAATCCTCTGCCATGTTTTGGGGGCGCAGAGCAGATCTGGCTCTTTCTAAATCTTAACCAGAAGATGAAGACCGATTTGGGGCCAATATACTCAGTGATGTCTCGTGATAAACAATCATGAATCATGCATGTGACATAGCTAACTTAACTCTTCAAGAAAAAATAATTTCTTCCTTCACCTGGCTTCTTTTTGCTCTCATAGATTGGCTGAGATCCATTATAATAAAAGTAGATTCACCTTGCAGGTAACTAGAAAAACTCAACAGAATGAGCACAGTACACCTCCCCTTGCAAATATACATCACATGATTCTAATACAGGTGACCCTGGATTTAAAGCTGCTGAACTTGTGATGCCCCCTACTTTTACACCACAGTAAAGACTAAACCCCATATTGATGGCTTCCAATTTCTCCAACCAATGTTTCAGCATGTGACTGGCAGCCCAATGTGCTCACCACGGTTGGCAATAACAGCTAACCCCGTCTGCAGGTGCGCTTAGAGTAAATGAATCTCTCAAACTGCTCTACAATTTATCTTTGCAGATTTTCCGCAAACTTTCAAATTACTTGCTCTTGACTGTGTCCAAGAGAAAGAAAATTTGAGAAAATTTGATGGAAGACACAGAATGCCAAAACTACTCACGAAAAAAAAAAAGGCAAGACAATCCATCTCCTTGAAAAGGAAACATGAGAGTTTAACTTAGCGGTAGGAGAAATGAATGTGAATGAGCAAACTTCCAAGTCCAGACTGTCACACTCAATTAACAAACACAATTCTGAAGTTCAAGGAAACATATCTGGAGACTATGAAGAGCACTGAGCCATTGCAATAGATGGTCTTTAAAAAAAAGTGGAAAGGTATTATTATCAGATGGAAAATCTTACACTATGTAAGAGGGTGCTGAGGCCATGCTCCACTTCTTTGCCTAGTCAGACAGAGCAAGTCACCTTGAAAAGGGTCTTCCTAAAAAAAAAAAAAAAAAAAAAAAAAAAAAAAAAAAAAAAAAAAAAAAAAAAAAAGAAAAGGGTCTTCCTTAGTGAAGGAAGAATTTTAAGGGGTCCTTCTTATCTGATAGGCACCCATGGTTCCAGAAGTGTATATAACAGGTGTTTTTTAGTCTTCTAACAAGGCAGGCTTTCAGAGTGTTTAACTGATGCCAGAAGAAGGTAGAGTAAGTTGAATGACTTTTCTCATGGCATTTTGAGAGGGAAGGAAGAAAAAGACACCCTTCCCCCCAACACCTGCTCCCTTAAATCCAAAATTAAGAAAGTCTATTAATGAAGAGTTTGGTCATCTGATCCAAGTTCTGCCGGCCCAAGGAGACCCCAAGGGCCCTAAGACATAACTGCGCCAGTTCCAACAGAAGAACTGGAGTGTTCTGGTCCAGGCTGGAGCTAGAAGGACTTCTATATTAAGCCACCTGACACCATGATTCCTGCTTTGAAAAAGCAACGGGTAAACACATAAATGTGACCAAGAGGAACAAAAGGGCCCTAGAGATCAAGCATGTGGCACTACAGGCAGGATCTGGGTGAGCAAAAGCATCATTCCATGATCTAAAAGAGCCAGTTGGAACATGGAAGACGAGCCTTCAAATGAGGTAGCACATGGGACCCACAAAAGCACCAGCAGGGCTGACTTTCTCCAGTTATGACACCAGGAGCATGACTTGATTGGGAAATTGTAGACAGAGAAAAGTCTGTAAGATGGAAATATTCACTGCCTGCTAAAAGCTCTTTTCAAGGGTTGAACAATTAACTGGAAAACGTTACGCTAAATGAATGAGCTCAGTATAAAATGCTATATGTTATATGCTTCCATTTGTGCGAAAAGTCCAGAACAGACAAATCCCATAGAGAAAGAAAGTGTATCAGTGTTTGCCCAGGGCTGGGGAAGGGGGGCAGGGAGGATGGAGAGGGATCGCTAACGGGTACAGGTTGTCTTCTTCTGGCACGAAGATGTTCTGAACTGATATTGTGGCGACGGTTGCACAACTCTGTGGACATACTATCAAAAACTAAATTGTACATTTGAATGGATAAATGTTATGGGTGGGTAAATTTTACAGTATCGAAATTATATCTCACTAAAGACGTTTTTAAAAAGAAATAAAGTACATATTTTATTGTCTCCAGAGAAATGGCGGTGATTTTTCTCTTACGTGGACTACATCAACTCATTTTTCTCCTAAAAAGATTCAGCACGGAGAGGCAATATATCGCAGTAATTAACAGCATTTGGGTTTTAGAGCAGCCTCTCTGGGTTCAAATAGCAGCTGCGTTTTATACGGTCCCATAATTCTGTGTCTCAGTTTCCTTATCTATGAAACGGGGATATAGCAAAACCTACTTCTTTGAGTTGGTGGAAGGATTAAGTGAAAGGTGTTAAGAATGTACCTGACATGAAACTGAGGGCAAAATGAATGCTTAATATTCGAAAGGGCTTTTAAGATATGCATATTCACTTATATGTAAAATAGTCTCTCTGCAGGGTTCAAGAGACAGATGAGGCTTATTGCATGAGGGACAGACTCTGAGTGGCTGAGTGAAAGATGCAGGAGGGACGTATCTCAGACTATATCATCTTTTTTATATTTTCAGAATTGTCAATTGTGTAAGTTTATTACACATACAATAAAAAATTAAGCTCACTTAGCTTTTGAAAAAGAAATGGGACTTTACTGTACCCCCAAATGAGTCTAGCAGGCTAGACTAGTTACCCTTGCATGTTCCAGGATCTGATAGAGCCAATCAAATATCCGTAAATCAGGCACGAATCTTGGTAAAGGCACACATCTCATCTAGAGAGGGATTCAATAATGGTGAGTTGAAAGATACCCAATGGAAAATTTGTCATTGCAAGCGATAGATACTCTCATTGGTTCAGACAGAAAACTGGTTGATGTAAAATCAAAAGATGGAGTAATTAGTTAAGAGTGTGGAATATGTAACTAGACTGCTTGGTTTTAATTCCAGCCTTGTCGTTGGCGATTTTTAACCTCTCTGTGCCTTAGCTTTCCCAACTGCAGTATGGGCATGACACAGTAGGGTTTGCATGAGGATTGAATGAGGTGAAACATAGGACCTAGAGCACTAAGGAGGGCATGTGACAGGAGGAGTACTGGGTGTCATATACAACTGATGAATATTGAAAATTACATATGAAACTAATGATGTACTCTATGTTGGCTCATTGAACTTAAATTTTTAAAAAGAGAGTAAAAATATAAAAGAACCTAGAGCTTAATGGATATTGGCTATCGTAGTTGGTGGAGCTCCAGGGAAATTCCAAGCTCTGACACAGAGGCATAGAAGGATCATCTGTAAAGTTAAACGAAAATATTGAAAAGACAAGCTGTCATCTGAGGAAGGTGGTTCATGTTGGAAAAACTTAAGTATCTCAGAGGAATGTCTTAGAAATGATATATATCCGGGATCCCTGGGTGGTGCAGCGGTTTAGCGCCTGCCTTTGGCCCAGGGCGCGATCCTGGAGACCCGGGATCGAATCCCACGTCGGGCTCCCGGTGCATGGAGCCTGCTTCTCCCTCTGCCTATGTCTCTGCCTCTCTCTCTCTCTCTGTGTGACTATCATAAATAAATAAATAAATAAATAAATAAATAAATAAATAAATAAATAAATAAAAATAAAAAAAGAAATGATATATACCCAAGTAAGGAAGATCAGTAACAACTATAAAGCAACAAATGATCAATAACTGAAATGAAATGGAGTGAAAGAAAATGGAAAGAAAAGAGACAAGAGCAAGAAGAGGAGAAAGAGAAGGAGGAAGAGAATAGGCTGCCAGGGAAAGAGTTTTTCCGTTATTTACTATTAGAGACTTCCAGAGGCGTCCATGAACACTGAAATCAGAAATTAAGAATGTTGGAAAAGGCAACTCTGATTTTGAACACTGTTCAAAAGTGCTTAGATGATGAAGAATTTCCATGTTGCTAGAAATAGATTTCCAATGAAAAGATACCTTCTTTTTAAAACTTCATTGGACACTTATTTGAAAAAAATCTTCCTTTTTTATTTTTTATTTTTTTATTTTTTGAAAATTTCTTCCTATATATCTGGGGGGAAATACATATATGAGAATGATACTTTTTCTATTTTTTTCATATATATATGATCTGTTACATATGTGACACATACATAAAGGAGAAAGTATAATAGAAAATGAACCTGTATGGACCTATCACCCACTTCAGATTTGGAATGTTACCAAAACCATTGTATCTGCATGTGCCCTTTCCCTAGATAATTAATTCTCTGGCTTCCTTCTCAAAATGCTGTTCAGTTGTTCTTGTTTTTAAGCATTTTAAAAATGTTGTCATGCTGTGTGTATTATTCTAAGACTTATTTTCCTCATTCAGCATTCAAATATTCATCTATAATGATACATGGATGTTAAATTCATAGAGTCTCATCCACATTGAAAAGATATTCCATACTTAAACATATTCCTGTCAATGGCATTTTGATTATTTGGGGATTTTTGCTCTTACAAACAATGCTGCTTGGACCATTATTGTATTTATCTTTTTTCCCCCCTAGCTTTATCAGTTTGTCAATTTATCAATTGACAAATAAAAATTGTATGTATTCAAGGTATACACCATGATATTTTGAGACACACACACACACACTGTGAGATTATCACCACTATACAGCTAAGTCACATATCCTTCACCTCACATAATTATCATTGTGTGTGTGTGCAATGAGAATATTTCATCTAGCAAATGTCAAGCATAAAATACAGTATTTTAACTATAATCACCATGCTGTACTTTAGATCTCCAGAACCTATTCAACGCACAGAAACTTTGCAGCCTTTCATCACCAACTCCCTGTATCTCTCACCTCTCTATACTGTTTTCCATCATGGTTTTACCATCACTTGCATCTAAGTACGCCTATTTAAAGGATTTCTTCATGACAGCCGGGAGTGAAATTGCTCGGTTGTAGTGTAATGAAATGTTCAGCTTTACAAAAAAATGAAAAAATTGTTTTCCAAAGTAATTCCACCAACTTACACTCTTATGAAGAGTGTGTGACGTGAGAATTCCCACGGATCACACCCACATCTACACTTGGTATTGGTAGACTTTGTAATTTTTGAGATTTCATGTGCAGTTAACTTACATTGTCCTGATAACTAATGATGTAAGGTTCTTTTCTTACATTTCTTTGCCATTCGTTATTCCTCTTTTGTGAAATGGCCATGATCTTATGCCTGTGAAGTGAATTATCATTCAGTCATCTTTTTTTTCTGATACATAATCCTCTGCAACTTATATGCATTGCTGTGTATGGCTTATCTTTCCATATATTTTGATGGAAGCTTTTGATTTCATGATTTTAATGTAATGTAACTTATCAATCTTTCTATCTCTTTTAAGAATTGCTTCCCTACTCAAAGCTTTTAATAAAGTTTAAAAATTTTACCTTTCACATCTCACTCATTAATCCATTTGGAAATTGATTTTTGTGTATGAGTTAGGGAGCTAAATTTATTTTTTTCCCCATATGGAACACCAACTTTTCCAGCACCACTTCTTGACTACTTTATTTTTCCTTAGCGATTTGCAACACTACCTATGTCAAATACAGAATTTCCCAATACACTTGGGGCTGCTTCTGAGATCTGGTATTTTTCTTTCATTGTCTATTTTATTTATGATACTAACAATACTGCACTGTTTTAATTACTATAGATTTATAATAACAGCTTAACATAAAAGGAAAGTCGCCGCCGCATCCCTCCACTTTATTGTTCATTAAGACTATCTTGATGATGTTTGGGTGTGGCTATTCCATACATATATGCCAGGCTTGCTCGTGTTCTGGTTACATCTCCATCCCCATATCTCAGTGGTGTAAAGTGAACAAAAACGTTGATTTCTTGCTCACATTACATAATTCCTGGGTCAGCTCTTTTCTATGACACCCCTATCTACAAATCAGACTTTTAGGACAGCTATATAATGCTCCTTGCTGAGGAAAAGAGAGGCAGAGGGAAAGAGAGCTCTTGAGGGTGGTGCACTGTCAACAGCGCTTTGATAAGAAGTGACACACATATCCAGATATAACTCATTGGCCAGAATTGGTCACATGACCCCACCAGACTCCAAGGAAGCCAGGAAGCTCAATCTACCATTTATTTGGAAGACAGACAAAAACATCTGTTGAACAAATAAGGACTACCATCCCATGGACCACTACCTTGAAGGCCTCCGCCCCCTTCCAATGTGTTTACAGAATGGTACACATAGAAACAGGGGGTGGAGGGTCAAGAACCTAAACTTGGGATCTAAAGAATCCTACTGCATCATTTTACCCAGGGCCTATCAGGTCACTTATTATTTCATGGAATTTTAGATTCAAACTAAGGCATGGCTTAAATAAACCCCTGGCTAACGCTGTGGAAACAGAATGAAAGAAGTCACCTCTTGGAGAGTGGAAATGATTAAATCAGAGAGTAATGAATTCACTTTGTTTGCATTAAAGGGAAACTATGAAGCAGATTAGTTGGATCTCAAATTCCTTTGTTCCCGAAACATTCTTATAGATCCCTTCTCTTTGTTGGCTAAACAGAAAACCTACCTGCTGCTAATCACATGGAAGAAAATTTATCATTTAAATGTAACCTAACTTATCAGTCTTTCTCTTTTAAGAATTGTTCCCCTACTCAAAGCTTTCAATAAAGTTGAAAAATCCCATTTTAAAAGTAAGCTGCATTTGCCTATTTCTAATTTCTATCACAAATAGAAACCCCCTCTGTGTGTTTCCTGACATTCAACATAAAGAAAGATGAGGACTCTCTTACTATGAATCTCTCACGGGACAGATCTGACCCAAACAAGTCTGAAATAGGAAATATTTTAGATGACTTTGAAAAGTCATAGATTGCACATCACGTTAATAAGGTCATCATTTCAGGTAAGACACCGTTGACAACGACCTCACTCCACTCATTGCATTTTTCTTTTCCCTCTTGGAGTTGAGTCCATTGCTACCGAGTCTCAAAAATGTCGGTGCAGCTCGGTAGTGTTTGACATAGAGACCATTGCCAGGTTGCTGCCCCGTTTGTTTACAACTGTGAATCTTAAAAAGTGCCTATGACCATTTCTACATCGAAATACAATAAATACAAAGTCTCATTTCCCCATAAATACCTATAACTAATCTACTCCAGAGAGTCCAGAGCTACTAAGCAACAGGCTATGAATCCTTCTAGCTTCTATCAGTCCCCGAGAAGAAAAAGAGCCTGTGCTCAACTCAGCACATCTGGTGGAAGCATGTGTAAACACAGAGTGCACGAGAAAGGGTGAGGCCCGTGTGTCAGACCTCCGGCTTTGAACTCCCATTCCTTCACTTTTGTGGGATCAGGGGCGATTATAACACAGAGGCTAAGAGGTGGCATCCTAGAATTAGGTTTGTAGAATCTGCCTCCTGCTAGCCACGGGTCTTCGGGAAAGTTATTTAAACTAAGCCTCATTTTTCTCATCTATAAAATGGGGATAATATCAGTATTTACCTCATAGTCTTATTATAAATGTCATATTTATACATTGCTTGACGTTAGTGCCAGGCACATAGTAAGTGTTCAATTAATGACTCTTATTATACTAGTAATGTTGACAGTATACAAAGGCATTTATATTTACTACAGGGCAATGTCATCATGCTTGTCATTGCAGATAGCCACACGCTCCCCACTAGTGCTTACAGGTGGTTTTCACTCTCCAAAGATCACATTTTTTTTTTCCTACCAGCTCAGTTGGGAAACTAAGACTTTACTAGAAATACAGACATAGAATCCTAGGAAGGGAATCAGTGTCATCTTATCAATATGCACGAACACGAGGATCTGAAGGCACAACCATCATGGGAAAGAAACTTTTAAGATACGGGGTATGAACCCACAGGGCAAGCAACCCGCTGCCTGACTGCTACGCTGCCTTCCCAGAGGCTGCTCCTACCCCAGGTATCTCTGAGGGTTGTTCATCAAGAACGCGGCCTGCATCCCGAGACCAGAGTCCTTGACTGCTTTGTTCAGACACATGTGAGCGTGACACCGTGAGAGCAAGTTTGGGTCGCCCAGGAAGCGCTCCGGAGTCAAAGGGAAGGCTCATACTGTGGGCCCGGGAAAGAACCTTCCAGAGTTCCCACGGCAAGCTGGCTGCTGTTGCGTCTGCAATATAGAAACCCTCCCTCGGTGAACAGAAATTTCCAGATTTTTCTATTTCCGTTGGATTGGGCATCCTGAGACAGAAGCCAAAGGCATCTGGATGCTCATTGTGTGGCTCGGGCATCACAGAGCCTCACCCCTGGCTCTCTCCTCCTGTGGCTGCGAGCGTTGGAAACGGTGCTGCAGAGAACACGCCAATAACGGAATGGGTTGCTTTGAGGCCAAAGGTCACAGGGACACCTCTTGCCCAAGGAGGGCCCAGCGCTGAGGGCAACACGGGACCTGCAGCCCATCTCTGCCTGTGCCTTTGCCCTGAGAACCCTAATTGACAGCAGGCCCGTCTCCCTCGCACTGTGGGGGGCTGGCCCGGCTGCTTGGCCACAACCCCTCCATTTCCTGCCCAGACCCTTTCCTGAATAACCCTATTCATCCCACACAGGGGAGAAGCTGGCTGATTCCTAAGCACTGGTTTCCTTCCAACACAGTAACCTGCTCTCCTCCAACAGACCAGCCCATGAGCTCGGAAGCGTACGTGTTACCTGTGCACGCGTGCATGTGTGTTCTAACACGGCGGCAAAAGCCAAGAATTTCCCATCTAATGACCTGTGTGGTGACTAGTTGGGCAGCTTCTTCCCTTTCTCTTTTTTTTTCTTTTCAAGTTTTCCAAATCCATTTATTAATGTTTATTAGGCTGACGGCTGGCATCACAAATACTTTAACAAAACCACTTAAAATTAGCCAAATAATGGGGCACCTGGCTGGCTCAGTCAGTAAAGCATGTGACGCTTGATCTCAGGGTCATAAGTTCAAGCCTCACGTTGGGCATGGAGCCTACTTAAGAAAAAAAAATCAGTCAAATATCTGAGATAGTCACACGTACAAAAGCTATAGAAATTAAAACAATTTGTACTTGACCACAACTTCTGTATTCAGACACGATCATAAATTTAAGAACTTAGAAAAACTATGTGCCATATACTCCGAGTGATTTACAGCTTAGCGGGATAAAGGCAGGTCCACTGCCACACGGTCAGTGTCCCTGGTGGGCTGAGGAGAGAGGCACCGTGGCGTTTGGAACTTCTGTTATTCTCTCTCACGGGCTGGGGTGCCCTGAGGCAGGGGTGCTGAAGGCCCTGAGACGGGGTTTCGGACTCTCCAGGGTGGACACAGTGCTCCGAGCTAAGGTTCGTGCCAGCTGGGTCCTGGGATCGTGTAGGAAGCTAAATGAGAAGCCATCGGGGAAGTAAGTGACGCCAAATACTGCAGGGGTGGGTCAGCGTCCATCAGATCTGCTCTCCCCAAAACGCCGCCCAGCTGTCAGCCCCGCACTTTGCAGGCTGCCCGTGAAGGAAGTGTTGCAAGACCCCCACCCCCCAATGTGTGTAGGTGCAACTAGGTCCCAAGCAGAACATTCTCAAAACCGGGTCCACCACGGGGCCTCTGCTACTGGCATCTGCTGGTGTGGTTCACAGCCAAAGGCAGGGCCCCAGCCTGCGGTTCACAGTCTTCTCCTACCTGGGCCAGGCCGCAGCAGGACCCTGCCCCGCCCTCCCCCCCCCCCCCCCGGAGCCCGGCTCGTCCTCCCGGCCCCCCCGCTGCAGGCTGGCATCTCACCTGCATGGCAGGTGAGAGTCCTCGGGGCGGGGTCTACGCTCCTCACCATCTCCAGGCACCGCTGTCCTCTCGGGGCCCTAAAGTAACAGCGCAGCTAAGGCCAGGACATTTGCATGTCCTGTGTGTATGTATGTGTGTGTGTGTGTGTGTGTGTGTGTGTGTGTGTCTGGTGTTTGGGTTTTTGGTTTCTTTAGACTGAACTGGCCTCTTTGCAGGCTCCTCTGCTTCATCCACGTGAATGGTAAACACAGGCCGTTTACTGTTTGCTCTCCAGGGAAGAGCAGGGACGTGCTCATCATTTCTAGAAGGTCCTTGAGAGGCGCAGCCCATCGGGCCTTGGGCCTCTGATGCGATGCTGCGGGGCGGGTTGGTGCCCCCGGGCCCCCTCGGAACGCCCAGGGCTGCAGCCCCCAGCCCCCAGCACCACCGCTCCCGGGGCTCCCGCGGCACCTGTGTCCTGGGTCTCAGGGCCCCCCCGACAGGTGCTGCCACCTGCCCCAGGACCGCGGGGCGCCCGAGGTCGTGATGGTGAGGACGGGCACTGCTCGGCCTGGAGGGCTAAGGACGCCCCTCACATGCAGCCCCTTTCTCCCTTTTACTTGGAGGCTGTGCTGAACGTTTTCCTCCTTACTGGGGTAAATTCAGGGTCTAATCGATTAAGAAGATTTTTAGCTCATGTCTTTACCAAAAGATAAACCTTCTGGTCTAGACAGGCCTGTGGGTGTAGTTGATTCCTGAAGGGATCCCAGCCTCTGAAAACGTGGGAAAGTCCCTCTTCCTATTGACGCCAGTGAAGATGGGTCACAGGGATGGCCACAGACTCAGGAAGACTACAGACTGGGAGGGGAGGGAGCGTCAAAACGTTGGGCACTGAAAACCTACATAATTAGAGCTGTATTTGAGATATTTACTGATTTCCTAGAAATTTTCAGACACTGTGTTAGTTGCTGTTGAGAAACAAAAAATTGCCTCGATGCCTTTGTTATGGCCTCATAGTCTATGGTGGAGAAGAGAAACATCCACAAAGGCCTCCAGCTGATGGTAGAATGACATAAATGCTTTAAAAATACAAAATAAAAAGAGCCGTGAGTTTACAGGGAGGGAGAGAGGCAATGAGCAAATAGGGAGAACAAGGCTGATCTCATGAAGGAAGGCTTCAGCAAGCCCTTGGGGTGGAGTAGGGATTAAACAGGCAGAGACCTCTTTAGCCCCCACTATTTACCCTCATGACATAAATCACGATATTATACATCTACTTGTTCACCGGTGTCTCACGGTCTCCCCAGCCCAGCAGACATGAGCTCTGGGAGGACAGAGACTGCGTGAAGCCGTCACTGTCCCAGCACCGAGAGCAGTGGGCACCACATCACAGGCACATGATGAGTCCTGGAGGATAAATAAAAGGATGATTGGAGAGTCAAAGCATTCTAGGTAGAAGAAACCATATAAGCAAAGGAAGATTGGGATAGGCAGCTCATTAACTGGCTTCTACTCCGTGTTAGGAATTACATGAGGGCTTTCAACGTATTCTGCTAACGCGAGGGTTGATGAATTTTTTCTAAGGGCCATAGAGCAAATATTATAGGCTTTGAGGGCCATACAGCCTCTATTACAGCCACCTCAGCTCCGCTGCTGTAGCATGAAAACAGCCATAGATAATATGTTAAAGAATAACTACTGCTGGGTCCCAGTAAAACTTTACCAAAACAGGCACCAGGCCAAATTTGACCTGCAGGCTATCATTTACCAGTAACTGGCCTTTAGAAATCTGAGACAAAGAAATTCTTGCACCATATATGATTGATCAGCTCATGTCAATGTAGGAGAAAAAGATACATTATCAATATTGGCATCAGGAATTGATTACCTGATGGCACATGTTGTAGACACAGGTTAGCCTAAGAAAGCTTTCTTTCTTTCTTTCTTTCTTTCTTTCTTTCTTTCTTTCTTTCTTTCTTTTTCTTTTTCTTTTTCTTTTTCTTATCTTATTTACTTGAGCAAGAGAGAGAGAGCAAGCCCACAAGCATGGAGAGAGAAGCAGCCTCTTCTCTGAGCAAGGAGCCCGACATGGGGCTCGATCCCAGGACCCTGGGATCATCACCCGAGCCAAAGGCAGATGCTTAACCAACCGAGCCACCCACTTGCCCCAGGAACAAAGTTTCTAGTCCGTCACATTGACCCTCCTAGGTCCGTGTCAAAAACTTGGCTGATTTCCCTCCAGAGCATTTTGATGAACAGTTCCCAGATATAATGAACAAATTCCTAAACATGTAGCAGAAACCCTGGAGCAACTGTCCCCAGGAGGACTTCTTTTCATGATTCAAATTTAAATTTTCATTTGAAATATCTAGATAAATCAGCACTTTTCTCATCAAGGGCAAATATATGCTAGATAAAATATTAAGTTCTTTTGTGGGGATTTCACCTAGAAATCCCAACAATTAGTACATCATAATCATGTTGAGGTGAAGAGAGCAACAAAAGAACGCAAGCCAGGACTTAAATCACAACCCAGAACTATGTCTTAGCTACATCTTAGGAGACAGCTGATCGCTGACTCACACGAATTACAGGGAAAGTTCACACCAGCATAGCCTGGGTTGAAACAATTAGCCAGAGACACTCAGGCTGTCAAAAAATGGAAAAAAATTAAAATAAATAAATAAATAAATAAATAAATAAATAAATAAATAAATTTAAAAAATGGAGCCCAAGGAAATTAGCTAAGACATAAAGGGCAAGGCAGGTCTCAGAGATAGGGGTGGGTCAGGGTAAAATCTGAAAAAATTAACCAAGACTAGAAGATTCAGACATCTATATACTGGCTCCAAGGAGTCAGAACAGGCAGCTGGAGGGCAGAGAGGGGTAACGCTGATCACCGTCCCCATAACGCATGTATCCGGAGTATGTCTTCAAGAGAAGGATTGCTAGACCTTCCAATTCATACCATCGTTCTGTCTGTGCGGCTCTCTTTATTTTATGGTCGGTGAATGTTGATGAGGAAGACTTTAAAGAGGCACAACCAGATTTTCGGTCCAACCTCTGGCGAAGCACATCAAATACATCAAGTGAACACCTCTTATGAATAAGAGATTGATGTAAATAAATAAGTAAATAAATAAATAAGAGTCCTCTGAGAGACCCATCTCCCCATGTACCTGAGCATACAAGTATATTTATTACTTTTCCAGCCTTCCTGTCAGCTCTCTAACTGAGCTCTAGCGGATGGGATGGGAATAAGTAATAATGTAATGTTTCTTCCAATCCTGGACAATCAAAAATACCCAAACATAGTCTTGCATCTTCTCCTCTTCTAGCTGGCCGGAACAGAAAAGGCTCCCAGGGCAAATCGAGATTCATGTGTCTAGAATGGCAAAGATTCAAGATTGAGGGAAACTGGGTTTCTGAATCACAGCATGGAGGAGAGACACCGATCCGGAAGAGCCATCATTATATTGTGACCTCAGTTTTAAGCCTCTGATGTTGGAGGCGTAGCTACTACAGCAGTTAACATTGCCTTCACTAATGTTTGATCGAGGAGCACACTTTGGTACTGGAGATTTTTGCAAGTGTTAACCTGCCCTCACAGAGCCTGAGCACTGTAAAAGTGGGTGAAGGGGAGTGGGAGACACAGGCTTCCAGTTATAGGACGAATAAGTCACGGGAATAAAAACCACAGCAAGAGGAATATAGTCAATGAGTACGATAACAGTGTTGTCGGGTGACAGACGATAGCTACACTCGTGGTGAGCAGAGCATACTGTATAAACGTGTCCAGTCACTATGTTGTACACCTACCTGAAGCCAATGTAACATTATGTGTCCACTATCCTCAAATAAGTCTTTTTTATAAAAAAAAATCAGTGGAAAAATTAATAAGAAGAAATAAATGAACTTTGTTTGACATAACATTTTTCTCATTTCAGCAAAGTTCAATCGTATCGCTTACGCATACAGACAAGAATGAAGTAAACAAAATAGTCCTTGGGAACTGGGACAGGATTGGGAGATGGAGACTGATGTTAATTCCTATAGACCATTGAAAAAAATGAGGAAAACAAGGAACTTCCAAAGATGGCCACACTGCGGAACACATCTGAGGATTATCAGCAAACACCATGGAACATTTGTCTTTTCCCCTTTTTTTGCCTTAAAATTTTATCATTTTTTTTCTTTTTCCTCTCTATTCTCCAAGTTATCATAGTACTTCCTATTTAACACATGAGTATATAATGTCTTATTTATTTCACACATATGACTCCTACCAAATTGCATTTCCATAAGGGCAGATACCAAATCTTTTAACATTTTTCCTTTTGTTCCTAAGAGACTCACCATTGAGTCCATCCCACTTCTCAATTCAAGATCCACAAACACCACTGATCTGTGTGTGACAAGGCGCTAGTCTGGTTTGGTTTGTTACTTTCCCCCTTTATCCTTCACCATCAATTTCAATTTCCCATCCTCCAACACAGACACTTGCTTGGGTCTTTTGAGTGCATTTATATCTACTATCACCTTGACATGTGTTCAACATTGGAAAAAGGTAGCATTGTCTTGTGCCTGCATCTTCTATAAATGGCATTTCACTACCCCTTTCTGTACCTTATTTTTTTATTCAGTCTTTTGTTTTTGAGACCCATCTATGTTGCTACATGCAAATCTAGCTCATTTCTTCTGACTCATGCATACTATTCTCTAGCAGGATAATTGACTTTGACTCCATCAGCATGTTACAACAGTGGATATAATATAAGAAATGATGAGAAAGTTTCTAGCTGGCCACCAATTGTCTGGATTAGTCTGGGATTTTATTAAATTTCCTCTCTTGGTTAATGACCTAGAGTCAGAATTGGCAGTATGCTCATTTTATTCATAAATGATAATCGTTTTGGAGGTAAGAGAATGGCAGGATGACACCACCCCACACAAACACACTCCCTGCCTGCTGTCTCTGTCATAATGACCTCTGTCTTAATCTGATTATAAATTTGTGAGAAAGTAACCACAGTAGCCTCCTGTTTTGTACAGCTTCTAAAGAACTGTGGTATTCTGTTGCAGTTTTTAGAGAGAGAAACTCCTCAAGGAGGTTTTTATTTCTTGATTTAGCTGTCAAGAATACGACCTTTACCTCTCCTCTACCCTATACCCTAATCACTCCCTCCTTCCTTCAAAAAATCAGCAGTTACAATCTCCTCAAACAGAAAGCCCTAGTTTGGTGTTTCTTAAGGTACATAGTACAGAGTCACCTGGGCATCAGAATGCCTTAGGCATTTGCTAAAAATAAAGATTCCTGAGTCCTTCCCAGCTGAATCAGAGTCTCTAGGGGCAGGACCCAAGATCTGGATCTTTCACAAGTGATCATAATGCACCCTAAGGCCTGAACCTCTCTGCCATAATCTTTGATTATCTAGCTCAAAAATTACCAGTAGTTAGTGTGCCCAGATAGTTACAGAGTTCGTGGTCATAGAACACTGAAATGGAGGCTGCTTGCCTGACTTTCTCTGCTAAAGCACCGGATCTTGATATTTATAGCAAAAAAAGAGTCTCTCCTGTCCACATTTTTATATAAGACAATTCCAAAGAAGGTTATTTCACTTGGGATTTTAAAAATATGACAGGGTAGCTCAAGATATTCTATGCAGAAAACCATATTCCATCTTCTGTACATGCGTATAGCTGAGTTTTGACCATAGTTTCCTAATTGCAAAAAATGGTGACCATGTTTACAAAATACTAGAGCTCACCCAGTCTGCATCCTCTTCTCCTGGGACAGAGATACTCTCTCTAGTGCTAGAATTTTGTGCATTTGTCCTTCTGCATATTTTTGCCAACATTTGACTTAAGAAAATCTGCATGTGCCCGAGTACTCTCTTGCTACAGTTGGAAGTGTTGCAGGCGGAGGTCCTTCCTATTGAAATTATAGCAGAAATGGGAGCCCCCATCGCTCAGAAGATGGAAGCCCTGCCACTGTTATTTCTTGCATAACATCATTAAACACAACCCCAGTAATAATGAGGCTCTTACTGGCTGACTCACGTGGGGAAGCAAGCGTTGTATGCACCTCCACTTCCAAATCAAGGGCTAACTTTGGTGGGCAGTGGTGAAGAGGGGAGGCAGAGCTGTCACAAGCCTACACACAGGACCTCCAGGTCCAGACCTCATGGAAAGCCCCGGCATCCAGGTGTCTACCAAGCCACAAAGCACAGCCCAAGCATCCAGTTGCCTCTGGCTGCACAAAGCATCTGGGCACCAAGGACATAATGGCTTACAATTCAATGACGTAGTTTTGAAATACCCAGATGCACCTTCCCTCATCAAATCAAGATCCAGACTGGGATGTTATTGTTTGGACGACAGTCCCTCCAAGCAAAAGTTTACAATCACCATTTCTGATTAAATTACTCATCAATTTGCACCTCATTTAAATCACTCGATAAGCAATATTAGAATGCACATATTTCATACATGTATTATATAGGACATAGGTATTCTATTTCCTTCTGAGGATTAAATATGTTGCATAGCACCTTTGAATGCCCATGTAAAAAAGTGTATTTGGTGGGAGAGCATGGTGAAGATTAGTGTTTAATTTCTTTATGCTCAGTTTTATATAAGAGAAACCTAACTAGATTATAGAGCCGAGCTCATATTTTGGTATAGAAAGGGTCTCAGTCTCGTCAAAGTTAAAAAAAAAAAAATCAGCTGGGCTTCTAATCATTTTCCAGTCCAAAGGTTAAAAAGAATAGTGCATCTTATTTCAGCTTGTAGCTCTTAGGAACCTATCCGTCCATTCATCAAGACCTCACGAAACCCTTAGTCTTTTGGCCATTGTAACAAATGTTTGAAGACACCCAAAGGTTTATCTAAGATTCCAGCTACCAAGGGAATGTAGATCAACTGCCTTGACCACTAACAGCCTCCATAATCAGGCTCAAATACTGCTCATGGCCCAAAAATCCATCAGCATACAACTTTGCTCTGCTCTAACTAAACTCTATTACTCAGGGGCTCCAAAATGTGCTCCGTATTGGATGCCGTGTTGCCTCTTTCCTTTGTCATCCTATATACCAATTATTCTATCTGGTTCCAAACTAAATTACCTCCCCATCCCTTTCAGCTTTTCCAAATCCTGTCCATTCTTCGGGATCCAAAAACCGTCCCGGCTGTATATGTATGATCTCCCCTCGGGTCCAGCCTTCAACAATCTCTGCTCCAGGCTCTTGTAGCACACCCCCATAGGCTTATTTCACATTTATCACTCACTATTGTGATGTCTCATATCTGTCCCGTGTTTTCTATTTACCTCTTCTATTGCTCTTAACTTCAGATGTGTTATGCCTTCCATGACTGTGTGGATTGTAAGCTCCTGGGAACGGGACCTTTCCTCATTATTCTTGGAATCAAGAGCAGCCCTGGGTGGAGGGCCCTGCACAGAAATGCAGCTCATCAAAATCTTCTTGTATTTCTCTTGAAAGGCTTCCTGCTGCTCTAGGTGCTGTCCTTGTCAGCAGGCTTTCAGGCTTGAATGAGTTGCCTGACTTTACCATTCAAACCTTCCTACAGTGCTTAGCCTTCTCCCCTGGCAAATACCTTTCTTCTCATTCATGGCTTTTTTTAGTGGAAAAGATGTGAGCAACATCACTTAAAAATAAATTTAATACAGGCTTTTGGAGACAGGGGAAAACAGTTATTCTTGGTTAAAATATACTTTTAAAATGCTTATCTAGGGTCAAAGAGTCTGGATTGTAAACTCTGCTAGGTATAGTGAGCATTTTGAAGATAAAAGGCACACCCCAAAGTGATACCTTTTAATTCATGATTCTTTTTTAGACTGGCTCTCACAGGCAAGATTCAATCTGTAGCAAAGGCACCTTAACTTTAAAAAGAGCAGCTTAGCAAATCATTCCCAAGGATGCTCAGAGTCACTGGGTGTAGTTCAGGAATTCATGACAGCTTTAATCTGCTTTAGGAGGCATGTGTAGCTGGAATGCAAGATTCTCATTCAAATTTCTCTTCATGCAAACAGACTCAGAACAGAGTCTAAGGGATTGATCTAAGGGAAGGGAAGATTTGCTTCATTAAAATCTAGGTCCTTGGTGTAATTTCGCAGAACATTGTAATCTCGCCCAACTGCAATGGTAAGAAACTAGTGCAAATCAAGTTTTCCCATTCAGTTCTATTTTCATCACCTCTGTAGTAAACATCTAATATTATGTCTTTCTCATGGGGCTCTTGAGTGAATCCCCAAAGAGGTAAATATCATCAACAGGATCTGGGGAATCAGTTAGTGCTTCAGCTACTGAACACTGTTGTTTTGGAAATCACACTAGTTTGAAATCCACTTTCCCTTGAATTTAAATGTGTTTCCTTGAAAGTTTATCTCTCAGGAAAACTCCCCCAATACCAATGTAAACTCTCTTCCAAGCCCCAAATTAAATCACATCCTAGTGCAATTCAGATGTCATAAGAGCAGATAAGACTAAAATTGAGTGGATAAAGGATACGAGTTCTCCTTGGAGGGAAATACAGTTTGATATATATTTTTAACTCTAAGACTTCTGACGCTCAGTTCTTATCATCTTTAAGATGTGCAGCCTAAGGATTTCCAAGAATTGAAAAAAGAAAAACTTACAAAAAAAAAAAAAAAAAAGAAAATGATGAAGAGGAAAACACATTTTAAAATCTTAATCAGTAACTTGAGGGTCTGTAGGTAAAACACTATCTGATCTGATGTCTATTGCAGCATAGCAAACCATGCCAAAAACTTAGTAGTTGTAATTAACAGTCATTTTATTTGTTCATGATTCTGTGGGTCAACAATTCGAACTGGACTCAGAGGGATGGCTCTTCTGTTGGTCTCTTCTTAGGGTCACTTGTGTACCTGCAGGTGTCTGGATGCTCGACTGCAGCTGTTTGATTTCTGTGGCTCCCCTCACGTGTCCAGGCCTTGGTGTGGCTATCAGTGGTATCACACAAGCCTTGCCAGCTGGACTGGGCCTCTTCACAGCACAGCTGATTACTAGGGGCTGAGAACCGAAGCCTAGGCCTATGCTTACAGCTCCATGGCATCCCTTCTGCTGTACTCTATTGGTCAAAGTGGCTACTGGGCCAGTCCAGATCCAAGGGTAGGAGAACAGAGCCCACTCTTGACAGCAAAAACTATAAAGTCTGTGGTCCTTTTATATCAAGCATGTCATCTAATTTCCAAAACACAGAATAGAGAGGACTGAATATTCCAACCTCAGCAGACTTGTTTTTCTCTTCTTCATACAAAAGGAATGTTTACTTTGTGAGAATAGCAAGAACACTTCATATCTTCACTATTGAAAAGGCTCAAGGTTAAGGGAATACTCAATGTGGAATCAGAATATGATGAAAATCAATTATTCATTAACTGAAAAGTCCAATAGCTATTTTATATATATATATATATATATATATATATATACATATATATATATATAGTATAAATATTCTTGACTTTGTAAAATATTCACTTCTAAGACTTATCTTTTTTTTTTTCTTTTTAAAGATTTTATTTATTTATTCATGAGTGACACAGAAAGAGAGAGAGAAAGAGACAGAGACATAGGCAGAGGGAGAAGCAGGCTCCATGCAGGGAGCCCGACGTGGGCCTTGATCCCGGGCCTCCAGGACCACACCCCACGCTGCAGGCGGCGCTAAACCACTGAGCCACCAGGGCTGCCCTAAGACTTATCTTAGATGTACAGAATAAGCACTCCTTGCATCAGTGATTCTTCTTTTTTTTTTTTTTATGTTTTTTTGAAAGATTTCTTTCATTTATTTGAGAGCAAGCACCAACAAGGGGAGGGGCAGAGGGAGGGGGAGAAGCAGACTCCCCCACTGTTCAGGGACCTAATCCAGGACTTGATCCCAGGACCCTGAGACCATGACTTAAGCCGAAGGCAGACGTTTAACTGACCGAGCTGCCCAGGTGCCCCTATATTTTTTGTGATGGAAATGTACCCCGAAAGTAGAATAATATCATGAATTCCTATGTATTCATCACTCATCTCCAATAGTTGACAGCATTTTGCCAATTTTCTTTCAATCCTCCACATGTTTTCTTTGTAGTATATTAAAGCAAGTTTCAAACACTATGGCATTTTACTTGCTGTGTGGGCTTATTAAAGACTCCCTGGATGATTTACACGGGGGCAGCTATGACAGAAACATTTAATGGTCACCATGTCTTCCACAGGCTCCTCTAGAAACTCAGTCTTCCATGTAGTTTGGGTCAGGGCCCTGTGACTTATTCTGACCAATAGCTTTGGGCAGAAATACCTGGTATCCTTCCAAGTTGAGGCATTAAGAGCTAGGGACGGTCTCCATTGATGACCTCTTACTTCGGTGACCTTGGCATTCTGATATTCCAAGGGACATAGATACAAGTAGAAGGAGGCTGCTATTTCAGAGCAGGTTTGATGTGAGAAGTAAGCCTTTATTTTCTCAAACTACTAAAATAGGGGAGTTTCTCTTTTATCTCTGCCTATGCTGAAATAAAAGAACACCTGGTTTATGCAGCCATAAAAAAGGATGAGATTGTGCCTTTTGAGACAACACGGAGGGATCTAGAGGGTAATTTGCTAAGTGAAATATATAAGAGAGAGAAAGACAAACACCATATGATTCCACTCATAAGTGGACTCTTAAACAAACAAAACAGTGAATAAACGAATAGAAGAGGAATCAGACCTGTAAGTCGGAGCACAAACTGATGGTTGCCAGAGGGAAGGAAGGGTGAAGGGTGGGTTAAGTTGGTGAGGGGAGAGAAAGAGCCAGACTTCCAATTATGGAATGAATAAGTCACGGAATAAAAGGCACAGGATAAGGAATATAGTCAATGATATTGCAATAGTGCCCTAACGCCACAGACGGTGGTGGCGATGCTTGTGGGGAATATAGCGTAATGTGCCAACTTGTCAACTCACTACATTCTGTGCCCGAAACTAATACAACGTTGTATGTCAGCTACACTCAAATAACAAATTAAAAAATAAAATAAAAAAATAAAAAAAAGAACAGATGTTTAGAGGGAAACACAACTAGGAGCCACTCGCTTACCACGTGATCAGAAGCCGATCAACAAGACTTCAAGCCTGTTTCTTCAACCACAGAATGGGTGACAGTGACACCTGTTCTATCTCTACCTCACAATGTCATCTTGAGCATGAGGGGGTGGAAATAAAATTGTTTGAGAAGTCGCACATTATTATAAAATGTGGTGGTTTGTTAGGTTACTGTCGGGGCTATCAGAACCCACTTCCCACCATCAGTAGCTAAACACATGCTCAAGACTATACACAATTTGCCACAAGGAGAAGTTTTTATTAGTTCCCCTACAATGCTACTACTTTTTAAATTACTAACTTGGGGATTCTGTGGATCTGTATTCACAACTTCAAAACCTCAACAGTAGGATATATGGAAAAGGATCATTTTGAATTGATTCGCCCCTTCTCTGCCATTCTTTGGGGGGTATAGTGTCAGGTGCTTGCAGGGGCCATGGGGTCACCACCCATGGATCAATGTTCCCAACTCCACCAACATATTTAGCAAGAACAGGTTCCCGGGACAGTGGGGCAGGGATATAAATCATCATGCAAACCCAGACATTTTCGAGAGTGAAAGGAGAAGTGCTGATAATTACGCCAGGAGGACCGGTGAACCTAGGACCCTGGAAAGTACAGTCATCCTAAACTTTAATGGGAATAGCAAATAGGAAAAAAAAAGGTGATAGGAATGATGATTTGTACTAATTTTTTCTGTAAAGAAGAAAAGAGGAAGAGAAAGGGCAGAAAGAAAAGAGGAAGCTGGGAAAGGAAAAGAGAAAGGAAGAAACAGCGCTGGTGCCCTGCCCTCTACCTGTGATGGGATTAAACAGTGGGAAACCGCTGTCCTTGCCTATGGCAGGCCTCCAGGGGTAGCAAACCACAGCCTTGAAGATCCGGGGGCCGCCACCCCGGGGAGTTGTGATGGGCTGCCCGGCCACCCTGATGGCCCACTTCTGAGTAGGTGGGTTTAGAGAAGATAATTGCGTAGCCAGAAGTGCAGCTTGTCGGAGGCCCGGACAGCCAGGCAAAGAATTCTGGTTTTAATTCCCTAAGTCCAGCTTCTCAGGGTCACCACGTCCCTGGGAATACACCTTGGCAGGCCAGAGCATATGAGAAGCCACAGAAGAACTAGAGGCGTATTTCCAATGGATCAAATTTTCGAAAGGTATTGGTGGGGTATGTGCAGAGATTGAAATGAAAACTGGAACCGTAAATCATTTTTTAAGATGATCACGTAAACCCTCAGAAGTACATCACGCAATGCAAAGCTTCATGCCTCTTACAGGCAAAACACAAGGATTCACTTAAAAAACGTTCGTTTGGCAATTTTGCAGAATTTGTCTATTCAAGTGTTATCCCCAGGCCACACAATTTTGCATTTAGTCTTTTCTTCAGAGAGGACACGTGGATGGGAAGGTTCCAAACAGCCTGTTTAAGCAGTAAGGTGACACAACTGCCATCTTAGGGACTGGTCTGGCACCCGGACGGTGCAGGGGGCGGCGCAAGTGCTAGGGATGGGCCGGCAGGTGCGCCCAGGGCCTGGCTCGGAGCTGCAGTGACCGGCCCTGCAGGGCGCCCCAGGCTCCCCGCCGGCCTTCCAGAAGCCAGTCACCGGCGCTGCTCTCTGCGGCTTCATCGGATCGTCCTAGGATGACAAAAGGCGGAGGAGACACAGGAGCTTCCCTGGCAGCCACAGCCCGCGCGGGCCGGCAGGTGCGGGTATCCTGGCAGCAGCTGCGGGTTGGAAGGACAAGACTTGGTGACCCAGTGAATAATCACATGGGAAGGGAACTCGAGGCCAGTGCTGGCCTGCGGCACGAGGAGCGGCGTGTGACGTGTGTGCCACCATACAGCAAAGCCTGGGTGTTGGGCCAACCAGACAGCCCCTTACATTTACAAAGAGCTGTAGGAGTTCGGGCCGCTGCTGGTGCCGGGGGCGTGATTGCATCCTGGCTAAGGGCTTGGTCGCACCACAGGAACCGGCTCTGGGTGCAGGCCCGGGGCACCTGCCATTAGCCAACCAGCCTCAGAAAGTTCTGGAAGGATGTTTCCCTGTAAAAGGCCAGGCAGAGCACTGAGCACTCAGTGAGACCTCAGCAACATCCCAGCTGAGGCTAATCCAGGTACAGACTCTCCCACCCGCGTCTGGTCCCTCCACCACGGCCACCAGCTGCGTGAATTGTCAGCCTGAGCGCCGAGAGGGCACCTGGGCACCTGCCGACCTGGCCCCGACCCCCCAGCTCCGCACACAGCGTCTGGGAAACGCTTGCCTTTGGAAGTGCTCCGTGTACAAGAATGTACACAGGCTCTCCTGATGGAAAATGACGTCATGTGTCTGTTTCCTATTAGTGGTAACAGCCTGACCCCGCTAAGTACAGCAGCTCGACTGCCGGAAGCGCTTACTCCCTTTATTCCCATTTCACAAATTTGTTTACCTGTTTTAATCTACATTAGCTCCACGTGTGAAATTCGTACGCCAGGGAATATTTTGCTCCCAGCGCACATCCACTCTGTTTGGATAGCTGAACCCTAAACATATCCTGGGAAACCACCCTCCCCTGTCTCAGGGGCAAACCCTTTCCCCCAGTGGGCAGGGCATGTGACTCAGGCACCACAACCTTCTGGCCACATGGCCCCACCAGAGCCAATTTCCTGGAAGGACTAATAAAAGATACAAATAAAATAAATTGGAGAGAAAATGGGCTCTATCCAACCACAGACACAGCAGTAATAAAGACCATAAAAGCATATATGGATAATTATATGCCCATCTTTTAAAAAAACAAGATGCAAAATTTGAATTACTAGACAAATGTAAAAATGCACAAATCAGCACAAAAAAGAAGTAGGATATTTGAAAAAAGACAATTTATAATTTAAAATTAGAATGAGAGAGAAGCACCTTGGGGGCACAGTTGGTTGAGCATCTGACTCCTGGTGTCAGATCAGGTCATGATCTCAGGGTCGTGAGACTGTATCCCACCACATTAGGCCCCAAGCTCACTGCAGAGTTGGGTTAAGATTCTCTCTCCTTCTCCTTCTAACCCTTCCACTAGTGCTCTCTCTCTCTCTCTGTCTCTCAAATAAATAAATAAATCCAATAATAATAATAATAATAATAATAATAATAATAATAGACACCTGGGTGGCTCAGTGGTTTAGCACCACCTTCAGCTCGGGGCATGACCCCAGGGTCCTGGGATCGAGTCCCACGTCGGGCTCCCTGCATGGAGCCTACTTCTCCCTCTGCCTGTGTCTCTGCTTCTCTCCCTCTGTATCTCTCATGAATGAATAAATAAAATCTTAAAAAAAAAGAAAAGAATGAGAAACAAAATTATTCCTTCTTGCCCCAGTACAAAAATCAAGCAAAAGCCAAAAAAAAAAAATAAAAAGGTCTAAACCTACATGATTTTACAAGTGTTCACCATATTTTCAAGGAATAGATATTTTACATGTTATAGATATTTTATACAATTTACATGGACAATAGAAAAAGACAAGAAAATTGTCTGAATTTTCCAATGAGATTAGTTTAGGTTGACACGTAAACCAGTAATTCATCACAAGAGACTCCTACCTCCAGCCAAGATGAAGGGAAAGGGACTATATTTACTCTCCTGCCAGAAATAAACAAAGGGAGGACATGAGACACACACATTGGAGATCAGGCAACAAAGGACTGTGAGCCCTGAGCGAGGGTAAACAAACATGAGCTCTGTGTTTATATTTGTGCCCAGATCAATAATCGGTGCCCTGATTATTCCTGGAGAAAGTTTCTAGATGCTGGGTAAGAAGGAAGAACCTTGACGAAGTCCGGGTGGTCATCTTGAGTCCCTGAATGGGGGCTACCGAAACCCAATTGTTTTCTCTGTCTATCTGGAGGATAAATTCAGAAAAAATGTAGTGTAATGAACTGCAATTCGCTCTGTAGCCAGAGCTGTGACACTAGGATTGGCCTGGCCTTGGTCTAAACCTAGGAAATAAATGAATCAAAGTCAGAATCACACCTTCTTGGGTGAGTCCAGAAGATCCAGGAAAGAAAGAAAGAAAGAAAGAAAGAAAGAAAGAAAGAAAGAAAGAAAGAAAGAAAGAAAGAAAGAAAGAAAGAAAGAAAGAAAGAAAGAAAGAAAGAGAGAAAGAAAAGAAAGAAAGAAAGAGAAAGAAAGAAAGAAAGAAAGAAAGAAAGAAAGAAAGAAAATAATAAAAATAAATAAAATAAAATAAATAATAAAATAAAATAAATAAAATAAAAAAATAAAATAAAATAAAAAAATAAAATAAAATAAAATAAAATAAAATAATAAAATAAAATAAAATAAAATAATAAAATAAAATAAAATAAATCTGCAAAGCATACGGCTGCCTAAAGGAAGTTCCAGAATGGCTAGTTCTGGATCTAGAGTAGAGTGGACACCTGCCATCATTTTGTCTGTTCAGCAATAAGGACAAGAGCTTTCTCTTTGGGCGGACTTCCCTGACTTAGGGGGTAACTGGGAGGCCAGCTGCATGCTCTGCTGGTGTGCTGAGCAGGGCAGATATTCCCCTCTCCGGCCCGCCCAGGTGCTGGGCAATGAGCCCGGTCTGACCAACAGCAAATTCCCGCCCAGATGTTGGATCTCAAGGGGAGACTGCAGAGGTGGAGGGATATTCAAGGTCACCTGATCCATCCCTCATCACACCATTGCCAGAGCTTAGTGACCGATCTCTCCTGGTCACGCTCCCTATTCCTTCAAATCTCTCCCCACAGTCGCCAGTGACCCACTGCGAGGGTGAGTCGGCCGAGTCCCCCATCGGGCCTGCAGGAGCTCCCCAACGCAGTGGACGCAGTGTGGGCCGCTACAGGTATTCTCTGGGGATTGGCTCCTTCCAGCCCTCCAAGACCCTCTCTTACCACTGCCCATTCCACCTTCACCTTAGACTCCGCTCTCATTGAACTTTCGGGAATCTCTCCAGCTTTCTGGGCTCTTGTCTAACTCTTAGTTTTCTGCTCTCAGCTCTCACTCAAATGTTTTCTCCAGAAACACCCTCCCTAACCAATGCCAACACCTCCCAACACCCAGACCACCTTTCCTTTCGACGCCTCTCCTTCCTTCCACAGTCCACTCTGCATTCTTCTATTTCTGCATTGATCACATTTCAGTGATGTCCGATATTTATGGCCATGTCTCTGGTGAGCAACACTCGGGCAGCAAATAGGTCTCGTTCAGCGTGGCACGGAAGAGGGGGTATCTGTACAAGTGAACGACAAGCAAAATGCTTGGGTGTTTGTTCCCTTACCGTCTCTGTATTGACTTTGCTCTTCCATCCCCCACAAGGATTATTTTATTCCTTCTTCACATCTCTCATAATTCAGACGTTTACCCGGCTCTTCACTTTTCAGAGACCCTCATGTCTCCTTTCGTAAGGAACCCACCAGAAGTCCACCAGAAGATGCCTGCTCCTGCCCTTTGCCCGTCTATCTCCACCCACCTTCTTGCTTCCTCCTGCCACATTTGCCCCAGCCTCCACAAGCTCCCTCCAGCCCCGTGTACCCTGGGTCACTCTCTTCCCCACCTTGCGGGGAGCTGATTACGTCAATATTGCCTGTCATGCCTTCAAGTATCTTCAACCTGCTTTCTGTCAACATCCAAATAGGCTCTACTTTTTTAATTTCCTGGTTGACCCTTCCATCTTTTAGCAGGATGGTTCTTAACCTCCACGTGTTTGAGGTCCTTCCAAATTTCTTGTTGTGATTTAGTTCTAATTTCAAGGCATTATGGTCTGAGAATATGCAGGGGATGATCCCAATTTTTGGTACCGGTTCAGACCCGATTTGTGAGCCAGTATGTGGTCTATTCTGGAGAAAGTTCCATGTGCACTTGAGAAGAATGTGTATTCAGTTGAGTTTGGATGTAAAGTTCTGTAGATATCTGTGAAATCCATCTGGTCCAGTGTATCATTTAAAGCTCTCGTTTCTTTGGAGATGTTGTGCTTAGAAGACCTATCGAGGGTAGAAAGAGCTAGATTGAAGTCACCAAGTATAAGTGTATTATTATCTAAGTATTTCTTCACTTTGGTTAATTGATTTAAATATTTGGCAGCTCCCACATTTGGGGCATATATATTGAGGATTGTTAAGTCCTCTTGTTGAATAGATCCTTTAAGTATGAGATAGTGTCCCTCTTCATCTCTCACTACCGTCTTCGGGGTAAATTTTAGTTTATCTGATATAAGGATGGCTACCCCTGCTTTCTTTTGAGGACCATTCGAATGGTAAATGGTTCTCCAACCTTTTATTTTCAGGCTGTAGGTGTCCTTCTGTCTAAAATGAGTCTCTTGTAGACAGAAAATAGATGGGTCCTGCTTTTTTATCCAGTCTGAAACCCTGTGCCTTTTGATGGCGTCATTAAGCCCGTTCACGTTCAGAGTTACTATTGAGAGATATGAGTTTAGTGTCATCATGATATCTATTCAGTCCTTGTTTTTGTGGATTGTTCCACTGAACTTCTTCTTAAGGGCAATTTTAAGAGTCCCCCTTAAAATTTCTTGCAGAGCTGGTTTGGAGGTCACATATTCTTTCAGTTGCTGCCTGTCTTGGAAGCTCTTTATCTCTCCTTCCATTTTGAATGAGAGCCTTGCTGGATAAAGTTTCTTGGTTGCATGTTCTTCTCATTTAGGACCCTGAATATGTCCTGCCAGCCCTTTCTGGCCTGCCAGGTCTCTGTGGAGGGGTCTGCTGTTACCCTAATACTCCTCCCCATAAAAGTCAGGGATTTCTTGTCTCTTGCTGCTTTAAGGATCTTCTCTTTATCTTTGGAATTTGCAAGCTTCACTATTAAATGTCGAGGTGTTGAATGTTTTTTATTGATTTTAGGGGGGGGATCTCTCTATTTCCTGAATCTGAATGCCTGTTTCCCTTCCCAGATTAGGAAGGTTTTCAGCTATGATTTGTTCAAATACATATTCTGGCCCTCTGGCCCTTTCGGCACCCTCAGGAACCCCAATTAAATGTAGGTTTTTCTTCCTCAGGCTGTCATTTATTTCCCTTAATCTATAAAGAACTTCTTAAACTCAACACCAAAGAAACAAACAATCCAATCATGAAATGGGCAAAAGACATGAACAAAAATCTCACAGACGAAGACATAGACGTGGCCAACATGCACATGAGAAAATGCTCTGCATCACTTGCCATCAGGGAAATACAAATCCAAACTACAATGAGATCCCACCTCACACCAGTGAGAATGGAGAACATTAACAAGGCAGGAAACCACAAATGTTGGAGAGGATGCGGAGAAAAGGGAACCCTCTTACACTGTTGGTGGGAATGTGAACTGGTGCAGTCACTCTGGAAAACTGTGTGGAGGTTCCTCAAAGAGTTAAAAATAGAGCTGCCCTACGACCCAGCAATTGCACTGCTGGGGATTTACCCCAAAGATACAGATGCAGGGAAATGCCGGGACACCTGCACCCCGATGTTCACAGCAGCAATGTCCACAATAGCCACACTGTGGAAGGAGCCTCGGTGTCCATCGAAAGATGAATGGATAAAGAGAATGTGGTTTATGTGTACAATGGAATATTCCTCAGCCATTAGAAACGACAAATACCCACCATTTGCTTCAACGTGGATGGAACTGGAGGGTATTATGCTGAGTGAAGTAAGTCAATCGGAGAAGGACAAACATTGTATGTTCTCATTCATTTGGGGAATATAAATAATAGTGAAAGAGAATATAAGGGAAGGGAGAAGAAATGTGTGGGAAATATCAGAAAGGGAGACAGAACATAAAGACTCCTAACTCTGGGAAATGAACTAGGGGTGGTGGAAGGGGAGGAGGGCGGGGGGTGGGGGTGAATGGGTGATGAGCACTCAGGGGGCACTTGACGGGATGAGCACTGGGTGTTATTCTGTATGTTGGTAAATTGAGCACCAATAAAAAATTCATTTATTAAAAAAAAAAAACAAATAGGCTCTACTTTCTCCAATCCTAACGAAGGAGCCAAAATTAAAACTAAGCTATGTTCCTTGACCCAGAGATTGCTCTACTTCTCTACTCTCCTGGACCACCAGCTACTCATAGGAATTGTCAACATAGTCCGTCTCCAATTTCCCACTTTGCCTTAATTCTCCCACTTACCCCCGTTTAGCGCCTGCCTCCCCCAATCTACGAAAGCGGCTGTCACCAGGCACATCAAAAATCCTACTACTACCAAAATCTTAGTAACCTTCTCAGTAGCTGTGTTCTGTTTTGAAAAACTGTCTTCTTGTGGCTTCTGTGCCTCTACACCCCACTTTCCAGCTTTTGTCCTGCTTTTCTGGCTATCCATTCCCAGCTTGCTTTGCTGGCTCTCCTCCTCTATCTGAACATTATCTAGGAATTAACTAGGACCTGGGACCTGGGCCTTCCTCACACCTCTCATCATTATCTGCCCTGGCAATCTTAAACTCTCCACAGCCCTTTATGTGCCAAAGACTCTTAAATACCTATCTCCAGGAGGAACCTCTCTTCCAGGCTCCGGTAGACAATCCAACTGCCTCTCTGCTCTCTGCTATGAGATGCTGTGCCGCAGGAGCATCTTAAACTTACTTGGTCCAAAACCAACTCTTGATCCTCCTGACCCCAAGCCCTCACTAGGCTCCTCCTCCAGCCCTTCCCATCTCACTAAATGGCCCTCTCCTCCATGCAGTGGCTCATGCCAGAAAACTGGGAGTCAACCTTGGGCCCTTCCTTTTCCTCAGCATTTATATTTGACCAATAACCAAATCCTACAGGTTCTACTTTTAATAAAAACCTCAAACCCACCTATTTGCACTGCCACCACCCTAGCCTGACTACCATCAGCTCTCCCCAGGGTTACTAAAGCTCTCCTATCTGGCCTCCCTTCTCCGAATAGGCTCCAGAATGATCTTTTATTAACAAACAACTGACTCTTCACATTTCTCTACTTAAAACAGTCTAATTGCTTTCTATTGCACTTGAGATAAAATTTTAAAACCCTTAACAAGTGTTATAAGATGTTGTATGATCTGGCCCCTGCCTAATTCACCAGCCAAAACATATATCACCCACATCTCTGTTCACGATGAACCGCCTACGATGCCCTTTTTTTCTTTCCTGGAATTTACAACCCACATTCCTATTCTTGCCATTGGATCTTCATGTGCTAATCCTATGTCCCTCCGTCCTTCCCCCTGGCTAGTGTCTGCACACCCTTTAGGACCTGTCCTAAATGTTCCTTCACCAAAGAAGATTTCCCTCCTTACCCAAGTTAAATATGGTCTTAATGTTTTCACATAAGTTCCATAGTTTACCATTATTTATCTATTCATGTGATTACTTATCTAATGGTCATAAGCTTCATGAAAATAGGAACAAATGTTACAACATGGATAAGCCACATGCAAAAAAAGCCACAAATTTTATGTTTCCATTCATTTGGCATGTCCAGAATAGGAAAATCCCTAGAGGCAGAAGATGGATTGGTCATTTTCAGGGGCTAAAGAAAAGAGGTAATTGGGAGTAACTGTTAATGGGTATGGGGTTTCTTTCTGGGGTGATGAAAATGTTCTGAAATTAACTAGTGGTGATAGTTGCCCAACTCTATGAATATACTAAATACCATGAACACACACATGTGAAATAAGTGAATTACATGGTATATAAATTATACCTCAAAAAAGAAAATGGAACACAGTGTCCTTGCCTTGTCCTCAAAAGCTTGCAGTGAAGATATTGCACAAACACAAAGCAAAATATGGTAAGTGTTTGAAGAGAGGGAACCACTAAGCCTTCCCAGGATGCTCAGGGTTTAATCAGGGTCATCTGGACTGGTGATGCCAGAAAGGAGTTCTGACTTCATTTGATTGTCACTGTTGGCCTGACTCTGAGATAAACCTTTGCAAGTAACATAGTGTGAATTTTCCTTCCACACCCTCCATTCTTCCTCTAGTCACTCCACAAATCTAGGAACCCCCTTCCCTTGATAGATGTCCCCCTGCACACACACACATTCCAATGAAACATCAGCTCATGAAAAAGACTCACAGCCTAGTGTGCTGCCTCCAATCTTGATTTTCATCCCGAAGAGAAGACTGATGTATCAGGGAAGACTGCCAATATCACACAGCCAGGACTGGAAAGGCTTCACCTCTAATTAGTCTCTGATTGCTTGATATAAAATTGGATATGCTCTGATTTCTTCATTATAACAGTATATGTCATTCTAGCCATTTCCATGCAAGAATTTTATTTCAATATAATAATGCCTATAATTTAAAATTCTGTATGTCTACACAACATTATAGTATGAGTACTTAAGATGTTACTACCTAATTTCTTAAGCAATTGTACTCCATGAAATAGATATTAAGCAGTTATCTTTTTTAAGATTTTGTTTATTTACTCATGAGAGACACAGAGAGAGAGGCTGAGACACAGGCAGAGGGAGCCCCTGTGGGAGCTGGATGTGGGAGTCTATCCTGGGACCCTAGGATCATGCCCTGGGCTGAAGGCGGCGGTAAACCACCGAGTCACCCCGGGATCCCCAACAGTTATCTTAACTAATTCCTCATGATAGGACATTTAAGTATCTCCCAATCTTTTGTTATTATGAAAATGCAGCAAGAAGCAAATTTGTACATAAAGCTATTTCCATACTTACCTTTATTTCACTAGGATAGATTCCCCGAAGTAACATTTCTATTCCAATTCCTTTCATTTTTTTTTTGTCCCTAGGCAGAGGCACATTATTTTGCTTATTTTGGGTTAAGTTTGATCAGATCTTAAAACTGCCTGTTCCTCAAAGTGCAAATGTAAAAATTAAAACAGTGGAAGCAATATTCATATTTTCTTGATACTCATAATACAACAAAGTGATAGAGAGGAATAACACCTCTTTGACACTTAATTGAACCTACTATGTGCCAAGTGTTTTGAAAATAGTAGCTAATTTCATCCTTTCGACAACTCCAGGTGGTCACTATCATTACCCCTGTTTTACCAGTTAGGACACCAGGCAAAGCAGGAAATGATGGATCCATGCTCATGGACACTGGCGGTCTGGATCCAGAATCAGAATTCTTGACTACCATGCTACACCCAAACTTGGAGTTGGAAGATCTGGGTTCAGAATCTAGCTGCACCACTTACTGACCCATGGGCAGGTCAGTAAACTGTGCCAGCGAGTTTTATTATCTCTCTTATTTGAACATAAGCACACATGATTTTATATAAATGCATAATTATATCATTAATTTTATCATTAATTTTAATGCAGTTTTTTCCTTCTTTTTAGTTTAACTCCACCCTTCTCTCACCTCTCCACCATGTAGGTCCTCACACCCATCCCCTTATTCCATGTGAGCAATCTAGTATTTATCCTTTTATGGTTTCCCCAAAGTCACATAGTCAGACACACACATATATATGACACACAGACTCATTTTGTATAGGTCAGCATTTTTTACATAGCAGGATCATATTTGTTTTAAATGGGATCCAGCCAAGAAAACAGAAACCATTCTAAGTCAGAGAGAATTCAATGCAGGATATTGGTTACACTAGAAACGGATGAGCGAAGAAGCCAAGCACAGAATGGTGAGACAGCTCAGAAGTTGACAAGAGCAATGAACTGCTATCAACCTGAGGCTGAAGGCACACAGGAGATAATGCTATCCCATCCCAGTAGCTATGGTCACCTGGTGGAGGCTGGCCCCACGGCGAAGCTGTCTAGGCAGTCAGAGCCATGGAGGACAGACACTGCTGCTGAAGATGATGCCCTCTCTTGCTTATAGCCCACAGCAATCCACCATGATCCCATTGCCTAAACTCAACCGGAAGCCAGCTGACATGGGAGCCTGGAAAACACGATCCATAGACATCTGCCATTTTGTAATCCAGAAAGCAGAGGAAGAGTGAGGAATGGGCCAGGGAGCAAATGTCTAAAAAAACCAGTATAATGCTATGCACACTTCCCCACATCTGCTCCTCTCAATCAACATTACCTTAGGGGAATCCCTCCATTGATGAGTATTCATGCTCTTGTGCTTTCAAATTTGAGTGATTATTACTTTTCCTATGATTATTGTGAGCATCATGTAAGTGAATGGATACGAAGCTAGAAAGCCAAGGAGTAGAATGTAAGTTTTATTAGAATTAGCCTGTCACCATAAGGTGGTATTTATATGAATTGCTACAAACGTGATGAAAACACAGCTAGAAGTTGCAATCTAACCGGGGTGGGCTGATACTCCAGGCAACAGGGAAATGTCCACTGACCAGTACTTTCCCCCTCAGCAAAGGCAGGTCCTAAGGCCTCCCTCTGACTTCTCATCTTACTCTGCCTCCCAGCGGGCTGTTTCTTGACTTATAATAACACAATAAACAATATAGGATTCGTGCTTTACAGCAGCACTGACCAAGAGAAGTTTCGATAATGATGGAAATAGTCTACATCTGCGTTGTTGAATATGCTAGCCACCAGCTACATGTGGCTACGAGTACTTAAAATCAGGCTAGTATGACTAAGGAACTGAATTTTCAACTTTAATTTCAATTAATTTAAATGTAAATTCCACATATGACAAGGGGCTACTGTGTTCTACAGTGCGGCTTTAGAGCTTCATAATTATTATCTCTTGAGAGAAGTATCTTGATCCACAGTGACGTAGGAGAATCAACTGAAGCTTTTCCAAATTCATGTACTTAACCCCACTTCAGATTTACTGACTCAGAACCTCTGAGGCTTGTACTACAATGGTCTGTTAAGTTCCCTGCAGCTCTAAATTCTCTATAAGAAAAAGAAGAAATGTTACCTTAGAAGTTTATACGCTAGCTCAGCTACTCATTAGTGAAGATTAGAAATTTTTGGACTGATTTATTGTCTCTCATGTTCACCTAGCTGAGAATAAGACCCTGCAGCAACAGAGGGGGGAAAAGAGGGGTAGGGTAGGTTTTAATAGAGAAGAAGGCGGCCAAGAAAGTCCCAAGAATTTGGCAATCAATGCCCATGCCTTTGTGGGCGTTGTGTGGGCATCTCTGGGCAGCCCAGGGTCAGCATGAAGTCACTAGAAAAAGGAGCATACTGTCGATAAGTTTTACCTACTTAAAATGTTTTCCAGGGTTACCCTGGCAGTTCAGGGGGCGATGCCAGGAGATCTGGAACTGAGCAGGCCCACAGCATGAAAAGGGAAGGTAAACCATGCCAAGATGGATTCGTGGCTAATGAGGCAGTCAGCTGCTTTAATTGCACAAGAGGATGGATAACAGTCCTGCTGAAAGACAAATGATGAAGGCATGCACTTATTAAATATAAACACCAGGGTGAAGGTGAGGTGTTAATTTTCAGGCAATAGATAGCCGTTGAGCCCTGTCACATAATTCCATTTCACATTAAACTTATTGTGGGCAATAAGGTAATAATGTCAACGACTCACCTCTGTTCCTCAACAGCAAGGAAATTGATGGCGAGCTGAAAAATTTCCAGCCCCAAAGTGAGGACATTACTTGAGGGACTAAAACGAGAATGGGGAAGATAAGAAAAACTCAGAATGGATGCTTATAATGCTCTCTTGGCTACCATTGCTTGATGCCGCTAAGAAAGCAGTAGCCAGCACGCCCTTCTCTCCCCTGGAATCTGCCAGCACCAAGTGGGAAAATGTCCTCGCCCTCATTCTAACAGCTTGAGTAGGTGCAAGTGTGGATCAGTGGAGTTGTAGACACTCTCCCTGTCCCCGTTCCCCTTTGAGAATGGGTACAACCCATTAGGGCAGATGGGAACTAAAGTGGAAAGCTCGAATTTCAAAGATGGGCCGAGGCATTTATGGCTACCAGGTGAAAGCCTCCTAACTCACCTCCTTTCTCATGTCATAAACCCCATCTCCCAAAGTCCCGAACTGAACACTTTGAAGGCCTCTCCACTGTCTCTAAGATGAGCCTATCCTCCTCCTTAGCTGGACATCAAAGCCTTTTATAAAATAGCCCTAACCTCACTTCCTGTGTAATGTCGCTGAATTGTTTCCCTTTGTGAGACTTTACAGACCAAGAGGTGGGAAGACACACTGGCTACGTGAGCAAGGGCAAGTCGAGCTGGATGCGCAGCTTCATTATCTGTAAAATGGACTGAGCATCAGGGATACAATGGAACTGTAGTTGACCTTTGAACAACATGGGTTGGAGCTGCGTGTTTCCACTCGTACGTGAATTTTTTAATATACAATACAATGTAAATGTCTTTTCTCTTTTTTTATGATTTTCTTAATAACATTTTCTTTCCTCTAGCTGACTCTATTGTAAGAATACACTATATAAAACATATAACACACAAAATATGTGTTAATCGACTGTCGATGTTCTGGGTAAGGATTCTGGCCAACAGTAGGCTACTAGCTGTTAAGTTTTGAGGGAGTCAAAACCTATACTCAGATTTTTGCTTGCATGGGGGCATTGGTGCCCCAGTCCCACATTGTTCAAGGTCAACTGTACTGTGAACATTAAGTAAAGTGCTTGGCCCAGGGCCTGGTTTATGAAATGCAAGTTCCCTTCACTCCCTACCCTGCTTACAAGTCATACTTGTCTTCTCATTATTTCTAAAACACACTTAGTAGGTTTCTACTTCCCTTTACCTCCTCCTTCCATCCCCTTTACCACCATCACCTCCACACTCCTTCTGGAGTCTACACCACCCACTTAGTCAATCCTCTCCGCTTAAGGTCCAGGCTCATCTACCCACCACTTCCACAAAGCCAGACTCAAGTTTCTGCATCAGGAACATGATTCAAGGCAATCTTGGATAGCTTCCCCAACTCCTAACATTCCATGGTACAAGGAATCCATAACCTTGGCTTTGAAGGTAGGACAGACAAATCAAACCTTTAAACTCTCCAAAGAACATAAGATGACTTCCCCAATTGGTAAGCAATGGGTAGAGAGTGAAAATACTTTGTAAGCTATTTAAAAATCTGTATTCCTATAAAGGGTTATTATCTTCAAGCTTTGTGTAACTGGGGAAGTGTTTCATGCCAGAAAATAGGCTTTACCATGTACAGAATCAATCTTCCCTACAAAGTAAGTTTGTAGGGAAGTCCCCCACAGTTTTAGGATGATCAGAGTCCTGATGGCCAATGCTATCCACCTAGGAAGTGGATGATGTGAGAGCTAGACAGTGGACGGTGTCTGTGGTCTTATAGAGAATTCTGGAATCTCTCTCTGCACTACGCTTAACTTCCACAAACACACCCATTTTTCAAGTGTTATTGTTACATACAGGGCCCTCAGTTAGCTATCAGCAAAGATGGGCACGTATATAAGCATAAGATGAGCTTCTTTCCCTAAAAGAAGTTACAATCTAGAAAGAGAAATAGAATATAAATGGAATACAGGAGGAAGTCACAGGATGTGTCAAAGTGACATAGTATTTGAAGGAAATGAAAGGATGTGCCAGTCCCTTTCAACTAACGTGATCAAAGAGCTGTGTCCAGTGATCCAACTTACCAAAACTGCATCTACCCTGCTCTAGAGAAAAGAATGAAGCTCTAAAATTCTACAAGCTCTTTAAGAAAGAAAGAAAGAAAGAAAGAAAGAAAGAAAGAAAGAAAGAAAGAAAGAAAGAAAGAAAGAAAGAAAGAAAAGAAAGAAGAAGGAAAGAAGGAAAGAAAGAAAGACAACCCAAAGCCTATTTTTTTATACTTCTTTAATGTTCACCCATTGGAAATCTTGAAATCTCCTTCCCAGCAATAATTCGTCTGTGATTTCTCTTTAGAAACATGCTTAAGTTAGAATATTAAATCACAGCAATAAGGTTGAGAAATGTGACATCAGATTGAGATGTAAAAGCTAATAATTCGTCTTATAATGACTATTACATACAAGAGAAGATAAAACCTTTTCCCCAAATGGGCTACTGAAATTCCTATTCATACTGAAAATTACTTTTGATCCTCTTTCTCCACACTCAGAAACTAAGATAGTAATAATTTTCCTTAAAATCCCTGAATTTATAATCCTTCTTTTATAAACCCAAAGTCCATCTCTCAGAATCCAACGTGACTTGTCAGAGTTCTGAATGAGCCACAATTACACACCAGCTTTGTCCCTTTGCCGTCACAGCTTCTATGCTAATGTCACCTCCATAGATCAGAATTGTCTATCATAGTTAACAGAAACTTTAGATTTATTCTTCAGCTTGTTACGAAATATATTCTTACAACCGGTCAACATCAAAACACTTGGAGAGCTGGGCCCACTTGACTTGAGCTTCCATTTTTGAAAAGAATACTAAAAATGTATAATAGTAAAAGTAATAATAGGTTATATTTACTGAGCATGCGCTGGGTCTCAGGCATCTTCTAAGCACTTCTCACAAAGGATGCACAGCACTAGGTAACAAGAGGAACTCCAGTCCCTATCACTGGTGGGGCCTTGCTAAGGTGCTCTGCACTGTCTCAGGAAGTAGAGAAGTTCCAGAAAGATGGGAGCTAAAAACATCATGGTACCTAGATTACAGCCAGGCTGACAGACGTGGACAGGAATGAGAGGGACAGCGGAGTAAGGCTTGTATTTGCCACCTCTTTCTCCTGTTTTCTGTTGCTCAAACTTCCATGTTTGAGCACCTGGATTCCTTGGCTGACTCCTTTGCACCCATTTTGTTCCCCAGATTTTCTTGTGGTCAAGTGGTGTCTCTTCCTTCCCTACTGCAGCTTCGTTGGCAATCCCCTATAATTCAGACCCTAAGTGCCCGTTCCTGTAGGAGTTCATGTAAGGGACCCAAGCCCTGCTCTTCAAGATCTCACAGTCTAGAGGCATAATAAGCAGAATGGAGGGTGGTTATATTGTACACCATTATATTATCCAGGATTCTTTCCACTGCAGGCGATAGAAACCCAATCAACATGGCCCAAACCTGGACTTCTGACATGTAGAACTGTAAGATAAATACATTATTTTAAGCTGATAAATTTGTGGTAATGTGTTATGGCAGCAATAGAAAACTAAGTCATACACTAAGTCAGCTCTGGAGAGAGAAAAAAGTCATGCTACAAGCTCCAGAAGTTCTCTAAGAAATTGCAAGAAACCAAGAAGCAGCTAGGCCTATAGCTACAACAGTAACCCCAGCCACTACCATTGGTGGGGCCTCTCTGAATTGTCTCCAGGATAGAAGTTCCAGAAAAGCAGGAGCTAACAGTCTGGGGTGGTGCCTAGAAATTTTAGGTAGGTGTCCATTCCTGTTAGTTCAATCAAGAGTTGGCAAGGTTATAGGCCAAACTTGGCCTGCTATCTGTTTTTGTACATCCAAAGATTTAAGCATGGTTTTACCTTTTTTAATAGCTTTTTTCAAAGAAAAAGATGAATAATATTTTATGACATATGAAAATTACATGAAATTCACATTTCCGTGCCCATAAAGTTTTACGGGAACACAGCCCTGATCATTCATTTCCACGTTACCTATGGCTGCATCTGTGTGACAATGGCAGAGCTGAACGGTTACAATAGAGACCATATGGCCAGCAAAACCTCAAATCTTTATTATCTGGACCTTTAAGGAAAAAGCATGTCAAACCCTACACTAGAGAATGCTAATGTAGATACTCCTGAGACCCTTAAGGCGCCCGTCTATGCATCTGTTCTGATTAGCTGGCATGGGAGAAGGTACAGAGTTCAGGAATGTCTGATTTCTAAGAAGGCTTGGGGGCCTTCTTGGTGGGGCTCTGAGGACAGCCAAAGTCTAGGTCTTTGACTCCATATTTGTGTTCAAGGTAGACCCGGAGATCTCCCTTACCTTGAATTCCCCAGAGCTGAGCACAAAGCTTACGCAGGGTACAACCTTAGCTTCTGGATAGACAGGTGGGTATTTCTGATTTTTGCCACGTTACTCCCTATGCTGCCCTAGGTGGAGAGTGATGGCCTAGCAGGGCTCAGGTGGATCCAAGTATAGCCTATAAGTAGAGGGCTATACTTGGACACAACTTAGAGTAACCAGCGTGAAAGGAAGAAACGGGGCTCAAGACCTAAGGCTGAGAGGAGAGAAAGTCACCCCCTCCTCTGTCACCACTGGGCAGTGAGAGCAGGATTATCGAGAGGAAGCTCTGAGTTCTTGACACGACCGAAGCTTGCCCAGGCTGCTGGCTTTCCTTCCCGGAGCTGTGGTCTAGGTGGCCGGGTCAGTGCCTGAATGTTCAAGGCATTAACCCTTTAAGACTCTGCTCCACTGAGAAGCAGGTTTATCTTTATCTGTGTGGGGCGGGAGCTTCTGGCACCTGTCAGATTGTGGGAAGGACTGAGAGGAAGCAAAAACTGAAATAAGATGACTTACCAGGCAGAGCCTGAAACATTCCCTGAGTTTCCACAGGGTCAGATTGTCTAAATCTGCCTTCCCTTTCTACTGCTTCCTCTTCCCATTTCTTAGGTAGTTTTGTTTTGTTTTCACTCTCCCAAAGTAGGAGCAAAGCTAAAATGGGACTAGGTCCTTGTTAGTAATGAAAAGAAAGGATCTGGTTTTTGTTTTGTTTTGTTTTTTTGTTGTTTTGTTTTGTGTTTTTTAGAAAGGATCTGTTTTTTCAAAGGAAGTTTTTGAAGAGATTAGAGAATCTGTCAAATTCACCACATTCCCCAGGCAGAGTTATAGCTCAATTCTGATACTTCGGGGAAACAGAGGGGTTGAGTCTAAAAGAGCAACACAGGAGTGTTTAAGCTCTTGAGGAAAACATAGGAAAAGGTGAATGGTGACAATTATTTTTAAGATCTGTGGTATGAAAGACCAGAGTTGCAGAAACTAAACATATGAGAGATGGAAAGATACACAGTTTACCGAGGGCCCAGGAGGGGACATCTCCAGGGGCCTGGGAGAATCTAGGTCTCTGGACTCCCAGCCTCTGCACAGTGACACCAGCTCCACGGTGGCTTCTCCTGTTGAGCGTCTGAGCCTCTCCTGGGACCTCGTCCATGGAGAATGAAGCAGAGCTATTTCCTGGGCTGAATTCCAGCAGCCCCAGTCATCCCTGTCAGGCTGACCCAGCAACTTGGCTTTCCAGGACCAGCTTGGGTAGGGACGTCCCTCGGCCACCGTCTCCACCACAGGCCAAAACAACACCAAACATGTCGCGGAACAAAGTTTTCGAATTAATCCACAAATCCCCTGCTGACGCTGTAGGGAGGTCAGGCAAGATGCTGGGGACTCCATAGCTTCATGCTAAGCATCCACACACCACCACCCACTGAAATCAGAGGGTCTCCCCTTTCGCTCAGGTTTCTTGAGAGTAAGGAAGTTTACACCTTTCATCCACAGAAAGTCAATGTCGCAGCTGGTCCTGAGAAAGAAGGTATTATGGAAACCACAGAAGAAGCAAGGCAGAAAAGCACGAGATTTGGGGAGGCAGGATGGTGCCGGAGAAAACTTGGAAGACTTCAAAGCAGAGAGACCTCGGTTAAAGTCCTGGCTCCTTTTACGAGCAGCGAGCAGCGTGTTTGATCCTTCAAATCCTCTGCCCTCGTCTGCAAGGCAGGCTAGCGCCTGTACCCCAGGTTGGGAGAGTCAGGTGAGGCAAGGAGTTTGCAGCCCCAGAAAGCTGCTCAGTGAAGGACCATGAGCCATGTGTGAATACGAGCAGGTGGGTATGAGTAGGGAACACTTAGAGATTCCGGGGGCATTGACGGAATCTGCTGCTGCTTGCCCCTCTGCCCCCACCTCAACTTTGACGATGTCAGGAGGTGATCACTTGTGCCATATTATTGCCTCCTCCCCCCCAACTCCTCTGACGGAAGAGGGGGGTTGATTACGATGGGGACACGGCAAATAAATAGAGTACCAGTGGATGAATCAGCGAGGTTAACAGGCCTAACGCGCTCGTAGAGCTGAGCACAAATCGTTCACACCACCCACCGGATGACTTGGGTCACAGAATCCACCCAACCGCATGCTGAGAGCTGCTCTCCTGGGGGGAAATAGAATTTCGGACCCAAGACCCAAGGAGCAGAGGAAAAAATGGTGCTTTGGTATCTAAACTCATCAAGGGAAAGAGCTGACCAGGTGGACGAGCCTCTGGGGCATTCAGACGCCAGGGGCAGCAGGAGGTAGGAGGAAAGGGAGCAGAAATCGAACAAGAAGAAGTGAAACCGGCGCTTAGAGAAAGCCGGTGAAAGAGCCCAGAGGAAACCACAACCCGGTCTGTGATGCTGCTCAGGGCCCTGCGGCCACCCTCAGAGCTCAGCATTGGCGTTAGCGAAGGCTCGGACGGGCCTTGAGCCCCGAAGCACCACGCCGAGGCTGGAGCAAGGCCGCCGTTGCCGGAAACATCACGCAGTTTCAAACAGGAAGACGTGGTGTGGACGACTGGTTGCGCTTCTTGCCGGTGCCGCGACCGAGCAAGTCATGCTCGCTCCTTCCTTTGCACCTTCACGTCTTCGTTGGTTAGACGAGGGTTCGAGCGGGTGAGCTCAGAGCTCTCCTCAGGCTCTGCTTCTAAGAGGCCCTGCAGAGGGCACAGGGCTAGCGAGGAGAGCCTCCTCTAACCCCGGGCCTGCCATGCTCCTTGCTTGGATTTCTGTCGGGGGAGACAATGGTTTTTCCCCCAAATTCCCATGGAGTCAAGTGGATGGCGTATCTGGGTCCCGGTGGCCAATGGACTCAGGCTATGAATTCAGCCCCCAGACACCCTAGACTGTAAGTGTCTCTTCAGCTCTCTGTAGGCTTGCTTTGGCGGCTCTGGGGTGTAGACAAAGGGGCAGAGAGTCAGGAGAGAGGGAGGTGGCCAGCCCCCCCCACACGCTGCCTCGCGGCTCGGGACACCCGCGTCCCCGTGCAACGCCACATACGCCTGCTCTGTGCTTGCCAGGTTCCATGCGTCTCAGCACAAGCTCTTGGTTCCTGGGCCGTCGCACGTCCCAGCTGGTCTTCTCGTCTCCACTGGCTGCCTCGGCACACCCAACCCCGATGTCTGGCCGCCCACCTCTCCCCAAGCCGTGCCACGCCATCCGGCCTGGGGGCCTGTGACCCCGCTGTCGCTGAGGCCCACAGAGCCTGCAGTCAATTCTGGTCCCCCTTCTCTCCTATTCTGTGCACACACCCCCTCCAGGACATGGGTTCACACAGCTTCTGTCCCTGCTTTCCCGTCCTTTGACACACTTTTGTTCATCTGGATTCTCCTTGCACATGGATGGTTCCGTTGTCTCCCTTGTAACTGGTAAGTCGGTGCATCAACTCGGCACAAAGTAGCGGCGCGCCCAGCACGTGTCACCCGTTGGGCTGGCTGGCACGAGTACGGACACGAGTCAGACCCGTGCTGGAGAGGGTTGGAGACCGAACCACTGACGAGTGAGGCGTCCGGAAACTATCCCTTCAGTGGAGGCAACCGACACCCTCCAGGTGACGATGGTCTCCAGAGAGGCTGAGCAGTGACGGAGCTCGGCCGCCCTGCGGTCCCGACAGCCCGTCCCCAAGGCTCCCCATGCCGCCCTCGCTCCGCCGGTGCAGCAGGAGGTGGGCGACGTGGGTGCCAGCCTGTGGCAAGAGCCCTGCGCAGGGCGTGGGAACGAGCTATGCGATGGGCCCACGTCCCTCTGCTCGCCGCTAGGCCACCTGAGGACGCTGAGCCCCCCTTTCCAGCAACCTCTCCAGCTCTGCAAAGCGCTTATCCCGTCTTCTGCACACAGCTCATCAAACAGGGAAGGAAAGGCCGACCTGGAAGCCACCAGGATGAGGAAATGACATGGGAAGTGGCCGGCCCCAGGGAAGAGGGCCCAAGAGCAGTCTGTGGTGTTCAAAGGACCAAGGTGCCTGAGGCTCCCCAGGGACGGCGACCGGGGTGCAGACAAGGAGCACGTAAACCACCAGGGGAACTGTGCCTGGGAGCCTGGGTTCACATCAGGAACGACATCATCTCCCCCTAAAAAGCCTACTGAGAATCCGGCTTTCTAAAGATAGCAGACTTGGTCATTAAGGCTGAGCGTGCGTGCGCACGTGTCCCTGATGGAAGCCAGGGGCAGATACCCCATCCCCAAGCCTAACGCCTCCTTGTAGGGCCCTTGTGTTTGCCCTCTAGTTGTCGTCCAGCCTGAGCCCCCGTATTTCTCCAGGGCTCTTCCTTCCTCTTCCCTCCCCATTCCTTCCACCCTTCCTTTCTCTCTCCTACACACACGTGGTTAAACGAAAATCAGCATAAAATCCTACAAGGTGAAAAGTCCCCCCTTTCTTCCCTCCCCCTGACTCTACATCTGGGGTCCTCTCTCCAGAGACAGTCATCAGTGCCATGTTCCTAAATAAACGTCCAAGAGCTGTTCCCCACGTTGAGCTGTGCAGATGCAGTCACGGCCCCCCTTTCAGAAGAAGGTCCCACTCTTGGTTTTTCTAAGTTCCGTTCGGTCTAAGTGGATCTAGTTTTACAATGTGCACATGTGCCCAGAAGGTCATATAAATCAGATTGTATTGTGACAGATGTCAAGAGAAGGTGTTATTTAAAAAAAAAAAACATGCCCTATGTCTTATTAGGGCAATTTAGAACAAACCCCCCCAAAATATATCTGAGTTAATCAAAGAGTCTTGCTTCCCCCTTCCCCACCATTTGATCAGTTGTGTGCGTGTGTTGGTGTTGGGGCTCCCTGAGGCTGCGTAGCCTGCGTTTGGATTGTTCTTATGACAAAAAAAATTACATCGTGACTTTTTAGACGACGTGTGTTTTCTAGTTTTCCATAACAAGCCAAGAGAGCCCATCAGCACTCAAGGCCCAGCAGGACGCTGGTGCCCCAGAAAAGCACGTTGCAAGTGACCTAAATGAGCGAACCGAGGAGAGGGCGCCCCGTAACCCGGGGGACGGTCCCTGGCGGCGTGGCCGGGCCGGAGCAGAGGTCAGGGGCCGCTCCGCAGGTCGGGGCCGAGCCTGAATCAGCTTGAAGGAGATTCCAAAGCAATAGGAAGCACCTGCCGAAGTCGGGCCTGGTCCAGCCAGGCGTCGGGTCCAGAGGAGGGGGCAGGAGGTCCCCGTGACCCTACCCGGGGTGCTGCGTGCAGTGTGAGGGCGCCGGGAGGGCCCAGGGCCACAGCCGGGGGGGCCTGCAACACCCGAGACACATGCTCGGTTGCCGGCCGCCTTGGCCCCCCAGCTTGTGGCCACCTTGGCCCCCTGGCTTGTGGCCGCCTTGGCCCCCCGGCTGCTCTGTCATCCTGCCGCCCCTCCTTCCCCCGTGGCAGGCCGCACCTGGCTCTCTCCCCTCCTGCAAGGACACTAGGCCCGTGGGACGAAGGCCCCCACCGCAGCATGGCCTGCCTTGACTCGTTACACCTGCAGGGACCCTGACTCCGAATAAGGTCACATCCTGAAGGACCGGGGTGACAGCTTCAACGTGTCTCTTCAGGGAGGACGCGACTCGACCCATAGCGAGTGGCCTGGGTTCCCCAGCTGACTCCATCCCGGTCTGCCTCACCCTCCACCCGTTCTGGGCAAAGTCAGTGTTGCCAAAGCTCGGTCCCCTCTTCTCCAAGGACCCACCTCTCCCTCCACACCCCTTTGCACAGTCTCCCTGTGGAGCTTCTCATCCCCCCGAACTCCTGCTCCTGCAAAACGGCAGCCGTGGGGTGCTCCCATCCGAGCCACTCCCCGTCCTCTCTCACCTTCGTCATAGCTGGAGCCCTCAGTTCCCCTCCTGGCCTGCTCCCCGCCTCCTGAACTCACATCTCTCTCCACTACCTTGGACCCCACTCATTGAGCTGCACCCTCGTTGGCACCACCAATGTCCCTGTCCCCGCAACAACCCAACCAGCACGAGGCCTGCCTCTTCCAGCACGGATCCATACTGCAGGAAAAATCTAGAAAAAAAAAAAGCATATGCCCTTACCTATCTATTTCTCTAAAAACCACTTGTTGCGTCAGCCTTAGCTCTGTCTTAGCACGTGTATTCTCGTCCCCATGTGATTCATTTTCCGGTTTCCCCACATCAGCTTCCCAACCCCCACCCCTCCAACCCTTGTCCCCATTTCCTCTCCTTCCTCCGGAAATTACATCGTTCTCTATTACATGGACTAGAGCGGTCATCAAATGCAAACCTGTCTAACACCCCCCTTCCGTGGCTCTCCGTGTTCCCCGGCTCCACCTGCCCAGCCATCCCTGCTCTGTGGTCCCCAGGCATTTTTCTTAAGGAGAAGAGAATTCACATTTATTGACTCCCTCCGAGTGCCAGGCGTGATGCTGGATGTTTTCACCTATTATCTCATTTATCATTGTCCCATGACACTTACGTAGTTCTAATTTTGTCTACTTTTCTATCTGATCTTCCATCTACAAGCTTCCAAGAAAAACCTCTTGGACGTCTTCACTCATCACACATTATTCCACGTAATCCTCTAGAACTTTATGAGCCAAGTAGAAACCATCTCTAAATTACAGATGAGGAAGCCAAAGCTCCTTGAGATAAGCCACTTGACCAACCCTGATACCACCTGGAAGCAGCCGAGCCCGGGTGCAGGGACGGGTCCGCCGGAGCACACGGGCCACTACCCTTCACTGAACAAGCGAGGGCCTGCTCCAGCTTGCCTGACCGGCGGCCTCCCTCCTCTAAAACCATTCTCAGAGTGTGGAGCAAGGACTTTTCTAAGAATTATTGAAGCTCAGTAGGGTGCCCTTTCATTCATCTGTTCAACAAATATTTAATAAGGGTCTTAGGTGTGTCAAACCGTGTGTTGGAAACTGTGGACACGATTATGAGCCAAGCAGCACAGGGGCCTTTGCGAGCTAAGGACCTGCCCGGGAACAGGAGGTGGCCGTTCCCAGAGCCACGTACAGCCTGTCCACGGCCCTTCCGTTCAGTTCAGGGCACCCGAGACCCAGGACAGAGGGACAGTTTCTCCTTCAGGGGTGCCTGGGGAAAATGAGAAGAGGGGAAGGTTGGATTCCAGTTTTCCTTCCCTTCCTTGCAGGGAAAATGGTGAACAAGGCTATTTCCCGTCACTGAATTCATGGATGGCAGCTGAGTTCAAAGCCGCTCCTGAAATCCCTGAGTGAGGATGTGGAGTCCCGCACCCGGCCCTAAATGCCGTTGCTCACCTGTCCCGCTGCCCATCGGAAAAGTGTCCTTTCGTCCTGACAGGCCTCCCTGGGGATGGGCTTCTCCACTTCACCCGCTGGCCTCTGGGTGGGACAGTCCCTGGCTGGAGGGAGCTGCTGGGCACAGTCAGATAGCGGCTGGTCTGTGGCCTCTGCGCACCGCATCCCGGTTGGCAGCGTCACCACCGCCCGATTGTGACAACTGAGACCGTCTCGGGCCCTGCTGACATTACCTGGGTGAGGGCGGAATCAACCTCCATCAAAACCCATCGCCTCTGTGCTGAAGGATTGCTCAGACGATGTTTGGGCACCAGCCGGAGGCCCACGTCACCTGAGTGCCAAGGAGCAGCCCCTCTGCAGGAGGGAGCCCCCTGCAGCCGGGAGTGACCCTCTAAAGAGGGCCGTGGACGGGAGCCCCGCGCACCGCAGACTCGGCTCAACTTGGAGGCCACCAGGCTCACCCGGGGACTTGAGCAGTGCCCAGCTGCCAGGTGCACCAGGTGCACCCGGAGCGCAGGACCTGTGCGGGGCCCACAGGTTCACCCCCGCAAGGCCTCCCACCCACGAAACTTGAATCACGCCTTCTGAGGTCGTGCCCCCACTCCCGGCCGCCGCGTTGCCGGCACTTCCTGAAATGCTTTTGTTGGAGGGTTGCCTCTCTTTCGCCCAAGCTCTCCCCTTTAAAGCCTGGTCCCCCCAGGAGAGCGTGGAACATCACCGACACTATCTAGAGTGAGCTCGCAACCCTTTGCCCTCAAAGCCCTGTGGAAATCAGATACACGGCGGCCAGCTTGTCCCCGGCTCTGTCCCCAGATCTTCCCAGTAGGTGGCTTTGCAGTCCCATCACCCATGTGCCAGGATGGGACTGGCTGGCCTGGGGCATCAGGTTGAGGGGAGCTTTCCCCGCGCTAGCCCCGCACACTCCAGGACATGCCAACCAGTGTGTGGATGCCGCAGGAGGGAAGCCCCAGGCTGGGGGAGGAAAGAGAAGCCGGTCCAGCGCAGCAGAGGGCAGAAGAGAGGATGGAGGTCCTTGCCAATTTGGCCTTTTCTGCTCTTTTGCTTGCCACAGAGGCTGCTGGGGGCTGCGACCTGCTGCACTGGGTTCTTTAGGAGAAATCACTCAATATGTATTTCTTGATGATTGACTTTGTGCCAGATCCAGGAGGATTGAGTTGAACTGTTTTTCCTTTCCAGGCTTCATTCTGGAACTGGCCCCCACAGCTCCTGGTTGGAGCCCATGGTTGGATTATGTGCCATTGAGGATGAGTTGCCAAGAAATGGGGTCATGTTTCCTGTCCAAGACCATTTCAGTTCTAACCAATTATCCTAGAGGAATTTGGAGCAGAGATAAATAGGGACAGGAAGTCCAAGGACACCCTGACCCTACTGGCTGCCTTCTAGAATTTCTGACCTTAAGCAGACAACAGAGAAGTTCCAAGGAACACCTGGGCCGTGAGGCGTCCCTTCAGCAGGCAAGAGGCCCAGGCTAATGGCATACACTTGGGCCAACCTGGGCCTGGAACCCAAACCACAGGGGAAGCTGAAGGCCACCCCTCGCGGTTGCCCATGACAAGGAAATTAATCCATCCGAATTAACCTTCCACCCGTGTGGCACATTCTTCCATTCCTGCGCAGCTACCGACACCGGAAGGGAAGCTCGCCACTGGTGTAGCCGTACTCCACGGGCTCTCAAACTGTGGTGTCTCAGCACCTGCATCAAAATCCCTCACGGAGTGTTGAAAATGCACATTTTTAAAAAGAGAGCCCTACTCTAAATAAATCAGAATCCCAAAGGGGTAAGAGCCAAGTGTCTGATTTTTTTTTTTTTGGATTACACTTGCAGGTGATTCTTATACATACTAACCTGGGAATAATTGGCAAGGTGAGAAGAGCACAGACCTTGCGGGTACGCTGCACTCGGTTCAAAGCCAGCCCTGCTACCTCTGGACTGCGTGACCTCTAGCCAGTTGCTTAGCCTCTTCTTTTCTAAAATGGAGAAAGTCACAGCGTTTGGCGTAAGAATCAAAATGATAATATGTAAAAAAGGCTCAGGCCACTTTATGAATTTACACGGCACATGCTCAATATGTCACCTCTGTTGCCATCACCCTAGTTTGGTGGAATTTAGCCACATGATCAAACCTACCGTTGGTCCTCGGAACTGCTAAATTTTTCTGGAACCTTTTAGCCAAAGCCCTGCCACAGCCCAAACTGGAAGGTCCTCATTATCCAGGGTCATCGTCACCCCTACGGGGACCTCCGAGGCAGGCTTTTCTGGGCCCTAAGGACCAAACAGAGCTATTTCACCCATCGGAGCTCTGGGAAGGCAAGGCGGGCAGCTTGTGGGGAGAAAGCTCCTGCTAACCCACCCGCTCCTGTATGAATGCCCAAGGGCCAGGACTCCTGAAGGGCCCGATCTCAGCCGCACGCACACGCATCGCGCCCAGCCAGCCTTGCCCGCTGCTCCACTGCGCCGGGCCCAGCACCCACAACGCAACTGACAGGCACAGCGTGATAAGCAAGCTATTTTCTGAGTCTGCACAAGGGATATTTAATATTCCAGAGCTCATACAAATGGAAGAGGCTGCAAAACAGTGCCGGAAAGTTCTGCAGAAGAGCATTATGCATTTCTCAAGGAAATTATTTTTAAAAGCTTTTGTGCTGACAGTTTCTTCAAAGGGAGACAATTGTTCCTTTAAAAGTTCCTATGTTCTAACAGAGATAAGCAGCTTAGGCCCGCTTATGGGGTGACTAAGTGCTCCTTTACATTCTTATTTCTGCCCCGGATTATTCCAAACCCTCAGCGTCTCGGAGAAATCAAGTCCCAAGCCTAGGCGTTAGCAGGAGGTCTCCTGATCCCCTCGTTTTAAACCAAAAGAACAAGACTCCTTTATTAAGGGGAAGTTTCTCCAGTCGGGTATTCCTGGGACGAATCATCCTTATCTTCTAGCTGGGTTCCCTCATCACAGTTCTGATTCTTCCAAGGCTGCATGCTCGGGACCCTGCCCGCCCTTCCATGCACGGAAACTTAACACCCCCCAAGGTGCTAGTATTTGGAGGTGGGGCCTTGGGGGTGGGGGTGATGAGGTCATGAAAGTACAGAGCCCTTAGGAACGCGGCTGATGCCTTTAGACATGAGGCCCAGAGAGCTCCCTCACATCCTCCCCCCAAGGCACCGCATGAAGACAGCTGTTTGTGAGCTGCACAGGCCTCCCCAGACATCCCGATCTTGGACCTCCCAGCCTCTCGAAGTATGAGAACTAAGTCTCGGTTGCTTATAAGCCACCCAGTCTGCGACACGGTGTGACAGTAGCTCAAACTAAGACGCGTCCCATAAGAAGTCCACCAGCTGGAATTTCAAAGACGAGACTTACCAAAATGTCTCAGGAATAGTTACACGAGGCACTTCAGGTGTGTTTTTGATTTTTATTTCTTAATTTGGGTGGTACATACTATCCCTCATTTTATCCTTTATAAATTTTTGTATATCTAAAATATTTCATTAAAAATGCTATTTCTGGGGGACTTGGGTGGCTCAGTGAGTTAGGCATCCCACTCTTGGTTTGGGCCCAGGTCATGATCTCAGGGTCATGAGATCAAGCCCCACATGGGGCTCTGCACTCACTGTGGAGTCTGCTTAAAACTCTCTCTTCCTCTCTGCCTGTCCCCAACCCCCCTCCCCATCTCAAATAAATAAATAAATCCTTAAAAAAATTTAATAAAAATAATGTTTCTAGATATGCAATGAATATGCTCAGGAAAACGTGTTATGGATAGCCCTAATCAGTGCTGGTACCACCTGGCCTGTGACATGTATTCCTGCCCTGCCTCCTTTGAGCATCCTGGTACGTGGTTGCTATGAACTTTACCAGAGAATAACACCTGAGAGCAGAGACGTTAGACTGTCCAGCATACTGCATGGGATGGACACTTGGTAAGTACTATTTATTGAATTTTTTGTTCATTAGGTTGAGATCTCTGCTCCTCTAAGAGCCCTCCTCTTGGAACCACAGCTCTTTCCCTTTCTCTTCTCCCCAGACATGTTCATTGCATGATGGCTGAGGTCGTTCCGGTGCACATATGCTTTGACGACAGCACGATGGAATCTCGAGTTTAATAAAATGGATCTTATGAATTATATGCATACATGCTTATATTTAATTAAGTCAGCTCAGCATGAGTTTAAAGCATAACTAGTTTTCCGAAGCTCATTCTGTTTTCATGCCTCTCCAGTAATCCCTCTAGTTTTTTTTCTAGCCTAGATGGAGGCTTTTTTTTTTTTTTTTTTTCCCCAAGGTCAGCCTACTTCCATCTACCATTTCAAAAAAAAACGCTCAAACTCTGACCAGAGAAGTGTCCTGCCTATGTTTCTTCCTGCTTGCGTCTTACAGCAGCCCAGGCTCTCCACATCAGCCACTCTCCCCTAGCAATTCCTGAATTCCCATCTCTCCTTTGCTCTCTCCCCTCTTCTCAGCCCATAGATTCTTGGGAAGTTCGGTTTCCCTCAGAGTTTCATTCTCCAGAGGCACTATCCAGACTTCTCTGCTCCTAGCCCTTCTCAACCAGAACCAGAGGTCACCCCCAAGGATCTTCCCTCCGGGCCACTGTTGCTCTGAGTACTTTGCTCCATCCACCTGAGTGAAAATTTGCTGAGCCAGGATCCTACAGGGGAGAGCGCCCTCTTGGCCTTCACAGATATGCCTGCAAACAGGACCATGGTGTTCCCACTGGCTTCCTCAAAATGTGTAAGGACAGTGCTCTGACTTGTGCTGGATTTACAATGGGGGAGGGGGGAGCACAGTGATCCTGCTGAACTCTCATAACCTGTGCACAGGGAGGGTCCATAGGTCCCACAAGGGTAGCTGGACAGGGAATCCGAGCAACTGCCCACCATAACCAACCACTGTCCCTCTCTGCCCCAAGGCCTTGTTGCAGGATCTGGCTTACTCTTCAGAACAAATTCTTACTTTGCAGGAAACCTTCTCTAGGGGACACCTTTTTTCCTCTCTGCCCTCTGGCTTACCCAGTGTCTTTATCCCCCATACCTCTCTTCTTCTCTCACACCAAACAGAAGGGTTCGTGTGTATCTTCACCCAAAATGGTAGACAGAGCATGTTGTTGTGCTCAGCGTTGCCGTTGTTTATCAAAGAAGCTACTCGGATAATGTGAACAGTTGCTTAGAACTGGGAAATGTCTCCTAATTCTGCACCCACGTATACCTGCGCCCAGCAGAGATACCCTGTTATGCTAACACTGGCCCTACTAAGAGGTGATTGTACATCACCTGTTAATTATCTCTCAAGTTCTAGGACCCCAGCCAAGCTAGAGGTGTCCTCCAAGTCAAAACTCATCTAAGCAAATAGCTTTTCTGTAGAGTGTAGATTAAAATCAACTTCAGGGATCCCTGGGTGGCGCAGTGGTTTGGCGCCTGCCTTTGGCCCAGGGCACGATCCTGGAGACCCGGGATCGAATCCCACGTCGGGCTCCCGGTGCATGGAGCCTGCTTCTCCCTCTGCCTGTATCTCTGCCCCTCTCTCTCTCTCTGTGACTATCATAAATAAATAAAAAATAAAAAAAAATTAAAATCAACTTCAGAAAATATTACCCTTAATCATCCAACTCTCAGCTGGCCCTAGATTGGGTAGGGTTCTTCAAGGACTAGGAATCGGAGCAAACAATTTTTCTGGAGATAAATTCACTAGTAGCTTTTCCTAATTTTGAGCAGAAGTGCCACACATCTGATCATTTTTCATCCCAAGGAGAGAAAGCAATCTCAGTAAGGGCTTAACTCAATCGCTTTGCACGCCCCCCCTCCGAGCTGCTCAGGAAGAGCCAGTGTACTTCTCAAGGCGAGGTGCCCATTACTAATACTGACTCCACGTGGGAACGCATCCACCTCTACAAGCAGCAATCATTTCCTTTCTTAAAAGCCTTGTCACTGTCGCACTGGCCCTTCATTAAGGGTCACCTGATCTTAAGGACGAGAGTCAAATTCCAACAGAAATGGTTCAGCATCTGAACAGACAATAACTGTATAATTGATAAGCTCTTGAAATAATTAAAACAAATTTGTGCCAAGTGTATAAGGAAGAAAGAAGAAACAACAGACTTATTCCGTCATTACTAAATCCATTTGCTAGGAATAAATGGTGCGTGTGATATTTACCCCTTTCAGAGGTGAATATTCACCACATTCAGTGAGGTGCTGGCCTGCCAGCTCCTGAGTTTTCTTCTCTGGCTGTTTCCAGATCTAGCTCTTAGAGGCTCTCCCCCCGCCCAAGCCCAGGCCTGCCCTTCTGCATTTCCTCACCCCCATATCTAGGTCCCCGTAGCCTTTGGAAAGGGGGAGCACCCAACTAGTACAATACAGAAGCTACACCCTCAATCTGAGCAGAGGCTGGGACCCTAAGAGTCACAGAAATGGTTTCCCAGAAGGCCTACTGCCTGCCTCCCTGCAAGAGCCCAGACCACTGTGTTCTTTGTTTCTCCACCTCTGTACCTGTACAGGCCCCCCGGTCCCTTGTACCTTCACTTTGCTCTGGATTCAAGCCTGCTTTACAACTGGCACAAAGTTATGGAAGCAAGAATATCCATGGCTTCATCCACAAGGCTGGAGGTAGTTCAGAATAGTTGTGTATGTAGGAAAGGGAGTAGCAAGAGATGAGCTGGGGAAAGGAGCCAGAGCCAGATAGTCACAGCATGTGTACTGCAATGGAATCGTAATTACAGCCACAACCATCCACCGTTCACACTCCCTGTGCAGGGCCAAGACCCTTATTCTACTGGAGCCTCAGGGTGTTGGCTGCTGATAGAGCACAGCTGAGTCCCTCTATGGGCCTGAATTCAACTTAGCAAGGTAACAACAGACACAGTCAATATACAAAAATCAATATATTCTATATGCTAGCAATGAGCAACTGAAAATCACAATATAAAAACAATGCCATATACACTATCATACAAAAGCAAAATATTTAAGAACACAATTTAACACAACGTGTGCAATATCTATAGCTAAAGTCAATAAAGCATTGTTGAAAGAAACTAAAAAGAACTGAAGTGAAGAGATATGCCACTCCTAGGGATCGGAAGACTCAGGATTCATAAGACACAAATTATCCTCAAACTAATCTACAGATTCTATGTTTTCCAATCAAAATTCTAGCAGGCATTTTTAAAAATTGACCACATTGATTCTAAAATGCAGGAGACCACAAATTGCAAAACAATCTTTGTAAAGAAAAAGAATTTTAGGGGCGCCTGGGTGGCTCAGCGGTTGAGCATCAGCCTTTGGCTCAGGGCATAATTCCAGAGTCCTGGGATCGAGTCCCATATCGGGCTCCCTTCATGGAGCCTGCTTCTCCCTCTGCCTGTGTCTCTGCCTCTGTTTCTCTGTGTGTCTCTCATGAATAAATAAACAAAATATTTTTTTTTAAAAAAGTATTTTAAAGATTGGAATGACTTGCTTCACCTGTTACCAAGACCTGCTATAAATAGACAGTTTTCAAGACAGTGTGATACTGGTATAAGGTCAGATATACAGATCAATGGGTGAGAATAGAGTCCAGAAACAGACCTACACATATTCGATCACTTGATTTTCACAAAGGCACCAAGGAAAGTCAATGAAGGGAAATGATAGCCTTTCAACAGCTGGTGCTGAAACAAGTGGATGTCCGTATAGATAAATATGAATTTTAACCCTTACCTCACACCACATACAAAAGTTAATTCAAAATGTATTATAGGCCCACGCATAAAATATAAACATTCTAGAAGAAAGCATAAGAAAAATTTTGTGACCTTGAGGGAAGGTAAGATTTCTTAGATAGGTCATGAAAAGCACAAATCATAATAAGAAAACAATTAATGAATTGGGCTTTATCAAACTTGAACACCTTTAATTGCTGAAAGATACCATGTATAAAATGCATATTTTCTTCACAGACTGGGAGAAACTCATGTGTATGATGAAGGAATTGTATCCAGAGTATCCTTTGTTTAACTCTGTAGTTCAGTAGTAGTAAGTCAGGAATACAAGTTAAAATGGGCAAAAGTCACTTCACAAAACAAGATATTTGACCAAAGCACACGTGAGAAGATGCTCCATATCAAGAGTCATCTGGAAGTGCTAATTAAAACCACATGAAATATCTCTGCACACCCACTACAATGGCTAAAATCTAAAAGGCTAATAATACCAAGTATTTCCAACAAGTGGAGCAACTAAAATTCTCAGGCTTTGCAGGTGGGAATATAAAATGAGATTATCACTTTGGAAAAGTTTATTTTTAAGTTTATAAATTTAAAAATACAGATGCAATGTGATCTAGCAATTCCATCCCAAGATATTTACTCAAGAAAAATGAAAATCTGTCCACACAAAGACTTTTACACACATGTCCATGACAGCTTTATTCACAATATTCAAAAAATTACTAATAGTGGACAAATAGTAATTATGGTAATTAGTAGTAATGACAGTTGATTATTTCAAATCTGAGCTTATAATTTTCACTAAGGGATGCAATCAGCATTTTTCCTTGCAACGCTAATGCATTAGAAAAGCTCAGGTCTCCCCAATTTCTGGTTGGATAAAGAAACTTTTTGAGGACAGGAATTGTGCCTTATTTAGTTTTGCATGCTTAGTACCTAGTGTATTGCCTGGCATATAGGAAATACTGAACAAATGCTTGTTGGTCATGATATAATTTAGCACAATTATAGGCCCTTTAAAGGACATAATGCTGCTTTAGGGGCACCTGGGTGGCTCAGTCAGTTAAGCGCCCAACTCTTGATGTTGGCTCAGGTCACTGTCTCAGGGTTGTGAGATTAAACCCTGCGTTGGGCTTGGAGCCTGCCTATGATTCTCTGTCTCCCGCTCCCTCTGTCCCCCCCAGTCCCTAAAAAAATAAAATCAATCAATCAATCAATCAATAAGGGGCATAATATTGCTTTAAGTCACAACATTGGTACAATTTGTAGCAGACACGTTCCTCCTCCATCCTTAGTTAAAGACTCTACTGGAAGCTCTCAGAAAACACGCCTTCCATAGTGGTTGACACCCCACTCTGCAGCAACTCTGGGGAGAGGCCCCGGCTCAGCATGGTGAAGGCAGCCGTTCCTTCCCTTGCTAGGCATAGACTCTGCAGTCATAACTGAGAAGAACGCTAAGCACTATAACTCCCAAACCAGGGGGATTCTAATCACATCAGTTCTCTCCTCTGATTTAAGGGAAATTTTACTGCCAGATGTGAGAGCCCCCTGAAACAAGGTAAAAGATAGTGAACCAGGTTCCTAGGTCCCCCAGTCATATCGTTAATGCCAGATATAGAGGGATCCAATAACTAGTTCTACTAGGGTATGATTCTAAGATTAATTCCCAGCCACTATTGGGTCAGTAGACAATATAAAATTAAAGTAGCAATAGGAATTATACTTCACTCTGAATTTACATTGTTTTCAAGCACAGCTAAACTATATAGAGAGAGTTTATATATCGAAAGCACAACACTCCAAGCAGCTTCCAGGAAAATAATACACCCCCCGCCAAAAAAAAGGAAAGGAACGAAAACCCTAAGCCCCTTTACACATAAACACCAGGACTTTTTCACCCCTTTGTTTCCAATCAAGAAGTAGTTTGGGGCGTCAGCGGGTAAACACATTTAATGGTTCCACTCGCTGCAGCTAAGAGGGTCTTCCCTTCTTGGAGGCCCTTGTAAAGGCATTGAAATGCCAAAGTTCAAAAAATGTTTTAAGATAACATGTATGTTCCAAAACACCCTGGAAAGCTTAGGGGTCATTATTAAAATGAAATATAAGATAGGCTATGGTTTTCCCAGGGCAATCACTACATTGTTCATTCCTTTTATTTCCTGGTCTCTTTTATCCTAATTGCTGTTCCTTGCCTTTGAGGAGACGGTGGTGCTTGGTAAAAAAAAAACTCCAAAGGGCCCAAAAGTTCTTCCCTGCAGACTTTGCAAGTTTTAGCCATCAGTTTCTCAAATAATTGTATCTGTTGTAAAAGAAGACACAAACCATCTTAACTTTCTGGAGGTTGTCTGAAGCGTTTCAGGCACAATTAATGAAAGAAAATTGTTCCGCAAGGAAGATGTATCTGCTGAAATGGGATATAGCAGACTCACCGGTTTATTCCTCTTGGAGTTCTGCCCCTCGTCGTGTGCCTTTGGCCAAATGACAGCATCCCTGAGCTTCAATGTCCTTTTCCATAAAAATATTGTTGTTAGGATTAAATAATGATCTAAGTAAATTAATGATCTGTACCTGGCAATAATTAACCCTTGATGAAGGTGTCTATAAGAGGATGAGGGACCTAAACTGGTCAAAGAGTAGGAAAAATGGTGAGGGTGAAAAAATGGATAAAAATTAGAGAAGTCAGAGGAAGCTGAAGAGAAAGGGAAGTAGTGGTGCAGGGGCGGGCGGGGGAGTGTCAAACAAGGACACACGGCCTTAAAGTTTTTTGAAATCAACTGAATGCACATATATCTGTGGCCAGCTCCTCAACAGAGCACTGGTATTGGGGGGCACAGTTAAGTCTCCAACCCTTGGTTTCAGCTCAGGTCACAATTTCAGGGTCTATGCTCTGCGAAGAGTCTGCTTAAGACTCTCTCTCCTTCTCCCTCTACCTCTTCCCTGCCCTCATGCTTTCTCTGCTTGTCGCTCTCTATATATATCAAGTTTAAAAAAAATCTTTAAAAAAATAAAAGAGGGCACTGGTACTGGTAGCAGAACTTTATAAATCATCCTTTGCTTTTGTGTTTAATAAATTGACAATGAGTGATGTAACCTTCATACTCACCTGACCTTATATTCCCTCAAAGATATTGGAGAATGGAAAAAAAAAAAAAGATATCGGAGAATGATTATTTAATGGACCAGTAGGGGAAAAAACAGCAAATATTAAATATATAGGGCTTCAAGTTTGAAAAAATATTAAATGTCCATTTAATCAAACAACAAAATGCCAGTTGTTTATTTCATTTGCACAGATGTCCTACCAGTTGGACAGTGCTCCTTAAGGGAAAGTTATGTCTCTGTGTCCCCAGTACCTGATACCCATGAACTTTCAATGCAGATTTCTTGAAATGAATAAGCCTAACATTCCATGAGGCTCAGTACTGAAAAGTAAGAGAAGGTTAAAAATAGGTCTCCATCCTCCAGGAATCAGAGGAAGTTCTAGAATTTCTTCCAGAACTCCAGGAATTCCAGGGTTGGAAAGGGCAAGATTGATCCAGAATGGATCAATCTGGAAAGACTTTGCAGATTGTTCTCAGCACAGCTTATCTACAGAAGAATCTTTGTGGGGGGTAGAGGACCCCTGACAGTTTTAGTGGATAGTACAATTGCTTCCTAATATTGACTCTCAAGTGAGGCTCCGGAATGAAGCAGATGTTTAAGGGAGCTTGAAAATCACTGGTTTAAAAAGCCATAGGATGAGCCAAATAAACCACAAAGGCTTTCTTGTCAAACCAATTCATTTTTCAGAGAGGATCTTAAGATCTAGAACAATAAAATTATTTCCCAAGGTCACACAGCATATTTAGACCTTAGGAGCCCTCTCTTTTTTTTGCAAATTCAAGTGTTTACTATTCCATGGTGACATTTTTGTCCGTCAGGACACTCCAGTGACCAACTGAGTATCCACCACCCAGGCTCCTCCAGTCAATCAAGGTGCTACCGCCAATGACTTGGTAAGTCTAAATCTGCTGCTATCTTTCCCAAATCCTTTCTCTCCCTTGGCATTGGCCTCAGCACTTTTGGTTCATCTACGGGAACAATGATAATTATGTTGCCACATTATTCATTTCAGCAGCAACAAATGAAACAGAGGAATGAGCATTACTTCTTTCTTTAAAAAAATAACCTTAATGTTTTGTTTTGTCATCCCTCCCATCCCCCAAATAACAGTGCCCTGATATCCCACTTCTGCCTGCTGGCCTTCCTATCTCTAAACTACGCATGCCCTCTTATCCATGGGTCTTTGTTCCAGCTCTTTCCTTCACCCACAGCACTCTTCCCTTGCTCCTAGCCCATCCCTTCCTTCATCTAGTCAACTATCAAGGCTTCATTTAAAAGCTCCCTCTTAAGCTCTTCAGATTACTCAAAATCATAACAAATGGATCTTGTCTCTAAGGCCCCAGATAGGCAGCCTACCCCTATTTCAAGTCTCAATTTCTTGACTTTGATGGTGTTCCTACCACCTTCTAAATTGCAAACCTCCAGAAAGCAAGGATAAGATGCATCCTTTTTTTACTGCTTCGCTAAACATCACAGAGATGTTGAGTATATGTTTGTTAAATGAAGAGATACATGAAACATCCTCTTTGGATATTTCTAAATATTTAGTACATCTGTGGAACTATGTAAATTATAATCCCTCAATAATTTCACTAGCGAATGGTTTATAGGGCAACCACAGAATCCAACTCAAAAATAAATTTATTATTACTCTAGGAAATAATACTGGTGAGCTTTTTTAAAAGTAGGAAAATAAATTTTCTAGAAAGGTTAACTAGGCCAACAGAGCAGTTGGATTCAAGGTTTTCAGACAAAATGTCCACGATACCATGTGGTGAAGAAGAAGGGTACAGGAAGACGGTGTTATACAATTGTATAGCTATGGATCCATAGCAATAGGGAGAAAGAGAGGCAGGGAAATGACCATGGAAATCTTTGTTTCAGATTATCTAGGTCAACAGTATGAGAATATTGTTATTCAATATTTTTCTCCCCATTTATTTCCAAATAAAGCCTAAGGAAGCAGAAACCAACAACACAAGGAAGGTGTATGACAGAGCAATATTATTTTTTTAAAAGATTTTATTTATTTATTCATGAGAGACACAGAGAGAGAGAGAGAGAGGCAGAGACACAGGCAGAAGGAGAAGCAGGCTCCATGCAGGGAGCTCGATGTGGTATTCAATCCCAGACTCCAGGATTACACCCTGGGCCAAAGGCAGGCGCTAAACCACTGAGCCACCCAGGGATCCTCAATATTATTTTTTTTCAAATTTGTGTCTTTATGTATTATTGACAAAGAAAAAATGCACAATAGGCACTTTCAATGGAAACAATTTTTGCAAAGACATGGGTATTAGAGGAAGAACAACAGCGTCAAAAATAATCCCAAACACCTACAATCCCTACAAGTAATTATCAGCAGAAGTTAAAAAAATGTTCTGTCAGAAGTGGAGGTCCCCGAAGTCTACATGGTTGATGAGCACCTAGAGATTTGAGGAGAAGCTAAAGACAAATGTCCTCTCTGAAAAGCCCAGAAGATTACAAATCATTCATTTGACAAATATTTTTTAAGCATTAAGTGAGTGTAAAGCACAAAAAAGATGAATCAAAAAAGATGTTTCCTTAAAGAGCTTATAGCCTAGAAGGGAAAGACAGCCTCCTCACACATCCTGGATTACTACTCGGCAACAGTAGATGAAGCATATACTGCCTCAGAATTCCCCTTCACACTAAAGTCAGATACATACTAGATGACCGCTGGCCCCAAAGCACTTACAATCTAGGTAGGAAGACAAGGAATGTATATGAAACCCTTTGCAAACCATACAAAACATTTATAAGCGAGTATCTTAATCAGGTAGTACAAAAAACAAATGCTCCTTGAATTTTAAGAATGAAGATTTACCTATAGCTTAAGATAATCAAGAGACGCTTAGGGGAACAGAGGAAACCCAGAAACTGTGGTAAGTCTTGAAAGATGACTTAGACTCAAGACCCATGGGAAAATGAGGTGAGAGAGTTCCCAGGCAGACAATGCACAGAGAAGACAGCATGCAGCTGACTGGAGGATAAGAAATCTGTTCATGATTAAGCAAAGAAGCTACATTTCAAGACAGGGTGAGGGGAGGGTGTTTTTTTGTTTTGGTTTTTTTCTTTTCTTTTTTTTTTTTTTTTTTAGTGTCTGGAATTCTGTTACTCAACTATGTGTTTTCAAGAGGTGTTTGTCAAGCACCTATGACTCTGCACAAAAACACCACTGATCCTTTTAACCCCTGAGGCTAGAATTTGCCACCTCAGAAAAACACCACCAACCCGGACACATGGTGAGCTTCTCTCCTCCCAGCCAGGGTTTCAAATCCTTTTACCTCCAGGAACTCAGGATTGCATGGACACAATCAAGACAGAGCAGAGGAAAATGTAAAGTGTAAACACTGGCAGAGTCCACGCTGAAATTATGAGCAGTCACATCTCCAGCACGCTTAGAAGTGATTCAGTAAAGCGTTTTCCCCTCAACATTTCTCAGTGATTCTATACAGCCTTGAAAATGAGGTCTTACTGCCTCATTTTTCACAATTTCATGATACAGAGAAAAGAAACATTCGACTCTTTTGCAAACTGGAAAAGGAATATGCTTACATTTCTTCGCATTCAACAATAACTTAGAGGTAGCTAATGAGATTTTCCTTCCTTCCCTGTGCTCCCAGAAGTCATCCATCCTCCAGCAGGCAGAGTCTAGCCATGAAAATTTCTACCCAATTTGTGGTTTCTCAGACAGCGAGGAGAGGGATGAAAATGGTTCAGTAATGGGAGTTGCCATAAAATTTGTAATTACAGAATTTGCTACAGTGAACACTATAATGGACTGTTTGTTTATATCAAATATCCATTGACTCTCTTTGAAGATAAATGATGTATTCTATACCCTGTCTTCCCCGAATATACATGAAGGCATTTTTGCACGCTGGTGGACCGTAGAAAAACAGAAGAACCACCATTGTGGGGGCTGGCTCCCCCAGGTCCCTCCACTTCACTCAGGAACCACAGGCTGAACATAGCCCAATAGCTAAGCCTAGTACTGGCCAGTGACACAGTCAATTCCTACCTTCTCATAAGACCTTCAAGATAAGCAGACACCTTATCTATCAGAGAAGCCAAGGGCATGTCAATAAATAAACCAATCAGTTCTGTAACACCTTAAAATAATCTAACCTTTCTCTGCCTTAGTTTTTGCATTTATAAGGTCAAGGAGTTGAATCTCCAAGACCTGAACCCCCTAACATTCTATGATTCTAAATCAGAAGGAAAATGAGGATTAAGATTAAGCCCTTGCTCAAGTCCTTAGACAAAGCTAGCTCCACAAAGTTTACCCACTCAAGACCCTGCACCGAAACCTTTAATGGGGAATTTCATGAAGATGGTAGAGGAATTTCCTCTCAAAATCTCTCCCTTCTCCTCTGTCTCCCATAGTCTGTATTCTAGCTATTGGCAGGAAATGTGCTTTGAAGGTTGAAGACCTTTATGAAAAGAGTAAGAATCGCTTCCCTTCTCCTTCCTATTGTTGGCCAACTATTAATTGTCCCCACAGGACAAGAGGTGTTGAGAGGATTAATTAGTTAACCTCTGTGAAGTGCTTTGCAGAGCAGAAATGCTCCCCATAGTATTCAGGAGCGTTAATACTCAATCAACTTCACACCAAAGAATAAAAGCCCCAGAATAAGAACACATTTCAAGACTGTGAAGAACTGAGAGCAGTAGACAAAAGTGGATGGGGATAGAGTGGGGTGATTCTATTTTGCTCAGTCCAGAAAGCAAGGAAGCCCTACCAAAAAAAGATAAGACACTAATCAAAAAGATTCACAACAAAGACCTTGAAAGTGCACATGCTCTGATAAAGGAAATGGGAAAGGTAAGGAGCCAGGTACCTGAAGCCTACAGATTAGAAACTCCATCCTATGAAGGAAAGATAGCTGGAAGGTCAGCTCTCTCGTGGGGGCAGTGTGGAAGAACGACTTTGTGTTCCATTCTCCAAAAGCCTTCTGTAAATCCCGCCTTCAAAGAGCAGTCTGCTCCTGCAAACCAGCAATGCTGTAACCAGCAGCAAGAAAGGACGTTTCTACAATAGAGTCATTACTCAAGCCTTAGAAGGAATTCCACACCGCTGGAAAGATCCTAGCCCCATTAAAACCAAGAAACGCGGGCTGCTCCCTTCTGCTAGAAGAGGACATCTTTTCTTCTCAACTCAAAGCTAATGCTTGGGCAAAGTGAAGTAGAGAACTGAGGCATTTATCCTCCCAATGGAGAACAGGAGCAATAAAATACTGACCTTCCTGGAGATTCAGGGGAGATCCTGGGGCTAGCACTGTTCCTTGGTGGGAGCTATAGCAACCTTTTTTGCACCCGGTGGATTGTCACACACACCTACTTCCTGAACTAAGGTGCTGGTCAATGCTGCCATTAAACCGGTAGTGGGCAAGGTGTCAGAATCAGCTTTCATGGCAGCCTTTGCTATTCTGGACCTTTGTTGTGCAAAACAGGTCGTTAATCTCTACTTCCTCAATGCATTTCGTCCTGTAGGTATAGATGGTCCACAAAGAGTTCCTAAGTAATTAAACGCTGTGTGAATGGGTAATATCTGTCAATCAACTAAAGTTCTTCCACAATGAGACAAAAGAGTCTTTATAGGCACCTAAGATGAGTTTCACAATTAAATGACTATCGCCTTTATAAGACATATATTGTAGGACTGTTGGTATTTGGAGTTGGAAGAAACAGCATAAACCCAAGTGCCCCCATCTTGACTCTTGACTTTAGAACCTTGGAGAAGTTATTTAACCATCCTAAAACAAATGGTTCTCATCTACCAAGTGGAAATTATAATAACATTTACCTCACAGAGTTGTGATTAAATGGAATTAGGCATGGAAAACGTTTAGGCCAGTATCTGCACTCAATAAATGTTCATTTTTTATAGTATTTGGATTTTTAAAACTTATTGTTAATTCTATTTGTACGAAGGAAAAAAAAATATTATGAAAATTTAGTTACAATCCCATCCCATGAACACAACTGTTTTTATGTTTCCATGTTCTCTTCCAGTTTTTATCCTTAAATATACATAGTTTACACATTCATAATTATTCTATGAATATAATTTTTATGTTTTAAATTATAAGTTAAATTATGCCATAAATACTTTCCATCACATTTCAGTCTCTGTAATTATAATATAAAGGGCTCCACGATGTGCATTAAATTGGCACACCATAGTTAACAAGTTCCTCCATCGGGAAATGGGGATTCTATGATAAAGAGAACTTGCCCGGAAGACATAGATTTCCCATTTTCTCCCTTAAGGCACATTCAAATGATTTGTTGTCTTTTTGACGAGTGTCCTATCTTCTTGGTTGAGTTTCCCTGCTTTCCAAACTAAACAAAATTGTCCAAACTCTACCACTCGATCCAACTTCCAACCTTCAAGAAACCATATCACTTCTCTATGCCCGTTCCCTAATTTATAAAATAAGGAGGAAAAACAAAACCACCTCCCCTAGAGCGTCACTGCGTACATGAAAGGAGATAATTCGTGTGAAAAGAATCTGTGAACTGTATATTAAAATATCCCGTATGTTTAAAAAAAATACATCTATGTGTTTTATGACTTTCTCTTTATTTTTAAAGATTTACATGGTATCATTTCCCAAAGAGAAATTACTGTGTCCAAGAGTAGGTCCATGTTTGTGATTCATGAGACGTATGGCTAAATTGCTTAAATTGAAAACAAATGGATAAAAGTGTGCTTAGTCCACTACTCCAGGACTCTCAGCAACCATACCCGAAATACAGAGATAAGTGTGTATACGCATAAAGTGTGTATTCACATGTATGTGGATATACCCACATGCGTATGGATGATATACAATATATATAAAGGTTTGTTTTGAGGCATTGCCAAGCCCAACACTAAAGCTGGAGATGAAAACAGGAATGCAAATAAAACCTTTCTGTTAAATCAATTCTTATTTGACCAGTACTATTAATATCCATTCGGAGTCATGGCATTAAGGAAAATATGGGAAAACCAGCGTATGCCAACCACAAAGCCTTTGAATGTGGAGGGAACACATATATACTTACCCTGGAACATGTTCCTCCGTCCCATCTGCAATAACTCTGCACTGGAGGGGAGAGGCACCCACAAGAAAGAAGGGAAAGGAGAAACTTCCAAGGACAGGCTGTGGCATGGGGTCCCTTAGGATGGAAATGAAGAAAAATGAGCTGTGCCACCCAAGCATATCTGTAGCCAATAGTCCTGCTAAATGCACCTCTTTCTATACCTTTTCTCTTTTTAAGTCCCCTGCCCCCCCCCCCCACACACACACAGTAAAAGCTCTTTAGGAAATGTTCAGTGTCCTCTTGGGGGCCATGTCCTCCCTCCCGGAGGCCAGGTGGGTGGGGTCAGCGCATCGCTAGTGCTCAAGTATGTAATGGTGGCTGCAGAATGAGGGCATGCCTTCGTCCACCGAGACACCAGCCCAGGACCAGGTGCATATACAAAAGGACAAACGTTTGAGGTGGAGTCCTCTTGGTGTCGAGGAGCAGAGCCAGGCAGCACCCACATCCACATTAACACTGAGCTCATAGATCCTCGTTTAAATCACTGTATCACATACACACGCTAAATCACAAGGGCAGAACCAACACCGAACTCCATGACCTTGGGCCTACAAAACAACCTTTTCAATCTGGGCCTCACTTCTTTACCTACTTACACCTGATTTTACTCACTTTGTGGAGCTTAGTAGTAGCTTAGGGTGTCCTCCTAATGAAGAGGAAGGTCCATGGATCAGACAAGAAGCATTTTGAATCTCGGCTCTATTTGAGAAACTTCAGGCAACTTCTTTAACTCTCCTGACCCTTGATTTCCACATTTATAAAAAGGGGCTAATTAAAACCTCCCTCCTCAGATGCTCAAAGTCCCCTTAAACAATCAGAGTTGTGTTACTAAACACATTTTCTAAAACCCACGCTTAGAACCCAAGAATGCTGTGCCTGTTTCATATTACCACTTAAAAGATCTGCATGCTCGTACATGAATTTGGGCTTTCATTGTTCTTCCCATAAAGTCCCTAATTCAATTTAGTAGCATTGCGGACACAAGGAGTCAAGCTCTGGTCTCAATTACAGAAGTACAGCTCTCAAATGGAGAAGGGTGATCTCCTGAACCCTACTTGGGCTCCCAGATGCAACAGCCCAGAACATCATCCCACCATGTTTACAACTAAAAACAGAGAGTCTATGAGGAAATTTCTCTAAGTTGATATTTTGCCAGAGAAGAGCTGCAGGAAAATCTCAAGAAGAGCTTTTATGACCAACTTCATTCCATCCCCCACAGATGATTTCAGTTCAGAGGAGAGTTATCAAAATCCTTATTGCCCTACCTCCTTTCTCTTAATTCCAGACATAAGTGAGTACATAACAGAATTCTTCAAATAAATATCAAGCTAAGCCTCTGAGATTAATAGTCCATCCTCACAGGTTAATGCCTTTAAACCATGTGCACATTACGGAAAACTCTCCATCCCCCTCTCTTGGTTCCTCTCATGTTATTATTAAAGCTTGTACAAATCTCTCTGTCGAATTGTGTGACTCAAAACTGTGGGGAGAAGGAAAAATTCTGGCCAGTAAGATATGAGAGAAGGCTTTACGAAAACATTTGTATTTCCTGAAATGGTTGATGGCAACCCTTTCTGTTTCCTTTCCTCCTTTCTCTTTCTCTCTTCTTCCTCCCTTGAATATAGACATGTTGCCTGGAGCTGCAGCAGCCCTCTTGTAACCATGAGGAATAGTGAGGAAAACTGAAGAGACTCAGCCCTAACATGACAGAGCCACTGAACTAGACTGGGCAACTGCTACCTTTCACCTTCTTGTCATGTAAAAAATAAATAAATCTCCATGTGCTTAAGTCCCTGTATTTGAGTATTCTATTATACTCAATGGGACGAAATCCAAACCAATACACCTGATACCTTTCCTCTCCTTCAAGATGCCTTCAGAGCAGATACTCTCCTTTACAGCTTCTGTCCTCTGAGTATGACAGCAGCCACCTCTCTCAGAAACTTCCAGGTTCTCTGGATCCTTGCCATCTACAAACATGTGACATACAAAACTGTAAACTCACCAGCCAGGAATCTAGGTCTGTTCAAGTTAGATTAGGAAAAAAAGCAGTCAAAGCAGTATCAGGAGCCTATAAAATATGGCATTCTTTGGGTTAAAACATGTATCATGTTTTCTTTAAAAAGAAAAACAGAAAGGCAAAGGAGAGAGAATGACAAGTAGTTACAAAAAGACCCCTCGAAACTTCTCTTTATCTTCATAATTAACAGGTGCCATAGCTGAATACAATCATTATTCTTTACAGAGTTGATGGGAAAGCATTTAAGATATATCTTCATAACTGCTTTTGTTTATTTCTTTACCAATGTGTGCCACTAGGACACCAGAACTTCCTCTACCTCTTCTCGCTGCTTTTCCTCCCTCTCCTCTTCCTTCCCCAGTCTGGGATAGAAAGCAAAACCTACCCTCTCAAACTTCCCCGGCTCCTTTAGGATATTCGTTGGTATTTATCCATCATCAATTCTTGTAACTGCCTCCAATCTCTCTTAACAGACACTGTCATGACATATAAGCCTACCTCTTTTGTTGCATGACAGGCCTTCATAGAACCTTTTTTTTTTTAATTGTATTTATTTATTAATGAGAAGCACAGAGTGGGAGAGAGAGGCAGAGACACAGGCAGAGGGAGAGCAGGCTCCACGCAGGGAGCCTGATGTGGGACTCGATCCCGGGTCTCCAGGATCATGCCCGGGGCCGAAGGCAGGCACTAAACTGCTGAGCCATTCAGGCTGCCCTTCATAGAACCTTTTAAAAATGTTGCTAAAAGTCCCATTTCTCTTTAATTCTATTGTTTTTCAATTACAGCTTCATTATGGCCCTGGGAATGCAAATATAGCACAATCATGGAACCACGGGAGTATTTATGCGAGTTCACTTCCAGGTATACTTTTATCCAGGGTATCTCACTTACATAAAATTCCAAGCTTGATTTATCTGAAATAAACGAACAAATTTTTTCTACATATAAGTCCATTCTTACTTTATATACCAATTAAAAACTGTTAAGAATGCACGAGTCTGAGGGCACCTGGGTGATTCAGTGGGTTAAGTGTCTGCCTTCAGCTCAGGTCAAGATCCTGAGGTCCTAGGATCCAGCCCCAAGTCCAGGCTCCCTGCCCAGCAGGGAGTCTGCTTCACCTCTCCCTCTGCCCCTTCACCGAGTCGTGCTCTCTCTATTGCTCTCTCACTCTCTCTCTATCTCTCTCTCAAATAAATAAATAAAATCTTAAAAAAAAATATATGAGTCGGTAGTTGTGATAAAATTCCATGGAACTACACACACACATGCAGAGTGAGTGTAAAAACTAGTAAAAATTAATAAGAATAATAAGGTTATAGAGTGTACAAATGTCAATTTTTCTGGCTTTAATAGTGGTACTATAATTATGTAGAATGTTACCATTGGGAAAATCTAGATGAAAATTTACATAGAACCTCTCTGTACTCTTCTTAGAGTTTCTGTAAGCCTAGATTTCAAAATTAAGGAGTTTATTTGTTTAAATTGTTACATAGTCCAGAGAGCACTTAAGACCACACTAGCTTTCTTGGAATTCGTAGCACATCATTAATTCACACTGAGCTCCATCTTTGTTGTGATGATGTGACTTCCATGAATATCTGTATCTCAGGCCTTCCCATTTGTCCTTACATATTTGGACTTTCAGAAAAATACAAATTGTTGATTTATCTCTTTTAAATGGTCTCATTGGTTTTAAATTCATTGTTCCAGCCTGTCAAGATCTTCTTGAATCTTGGTTCTTATCCAGGAAACTATCTTGACCTTTCTTCTGTCTGAAAATATGAGAATTATGTCTTCTATTTTCATCAAGGCCAAAAGAATCCAGGTTGATACGAACTCATTAATCAGCATTCTTCATGTACATTCACTAAGTCAACTGTAAAGCCACTTTGATATACATCATTCAACATTTATTTCTTCATTTTGTCCACAAAGATACGGGAAACTTTATAAAACATGTGGATGAAATTCTTAAGAGAGTTTTGTGGCATTTCCCAAATCAAGCAATCTAGAAACTCCATTTAGATTTTAAAAACCATGAGCTCAGAAGCCATAAAAGAAAAGAACAATAAATTTAACTACAATTAAAAAAAAATCAATGTGACAAAACAAAAAGCCATAAGCAAACTCAGAGGAATAATCACAAACTAGAAAAACATTTGCAACACATGATGCACAAAGGACAATTTAGTTTCTAAGTATCATTCAAATCAATAATAAAAAGTTAAGCAACATATTAAAAATGGACAAAGGATTTAAGGGGGGTTCATTAGAAAATATGAATGGCAAATAAACTTTTGAAATAATGCTTAAGCTTTTTAATGAACAAATGCAAATCAAAACACGAGAATATTATGGATTTTTTTCCCCCACTGGATTGGCAATATTTTTTAAATGCTAAAACCTAATAGTGTCAATGATGTGGAAAAACAAGCATTCTTGTGTTCTGCTCATGTGAGTACAGAACAACAGAACCATACTGGAGAGTACTTTGCAATTCTAAAATGCATGTACATTTTTACTGAGAACTATGCCTAAAGGAATTTATCTCATGGATACACTTGGAAATTGATACCAAATATGTGTACAGCATTGTTTACTGCACCACTGCTTGCAATAGCAAAACAAATATAAATAATATCAATGCTCTAAAATACCGATGGAACAGTAGAGGATATGGGTGCCTGGGTGGCTCTGTCAAGAGCATCTGATTCTTGATTTCAGCTCAGGTCATGATCTCATTACGTGGGCATCCTGGGATGGAGCCCCTGAGTCAGGCTCTGTGCTCAATGGGGGTCTGCTCGTTCTCTCTCTCTCTCTCTCTCTCTCCACCTTTTCCTCTGCCCCTCCCCTCACTCACACATACTTTCTCTCTTTCTCTCTAATAAATAAATAAATCTTAAAAAAAAAAAGAACGGTAAAAGATATGAAGGAAAGGTATTCAATCATTAAAGACAATGGAGTAACTTTATGGATGTGAACATGGAAAGGTCTCTAAAATATACAATTAATTTATTTTTAAAGGCAAAGTGCAGAACGTGTACTTGAAGAGAGAAAAAACAATCCTTTTATCTGTAAATTTTCTTTTCCAGAAGAATGCAGGGAACTCTAAGAAAGCTCTGATGGATAAGAGATGGAAGCTTAGTTATCTTGCAGTGGGAATATGACCCATCTTTGCTTTCTTCTTTGTATTTTTCTGTATTTAAACATAAATGTTCTTTAATGGCAGAAATAAAACTTCCTAGAGTCTATTTGGCATATTTGGATGTTAGTGTATCTCTTTTGGCTCTTGATACTCAAATGTTTTCTTTTTTAAGTGTTCATAACCCAACCACCTAATGAAGCATTCTAGATTTTTGTCAGAGATCAAGGTCAAGTTAACCAAACTATAGTTTTCAGGGTCCATCTAATTCTAGATTTAAAAAACCAGGAAGGGATCCCTGGGTGGCGCAGTGGTTTAGCGCCTGCCTTTGGCCCGGGGCGCAATCCTGGAGACCCAGGATCGAATCCCGCGTCGGGCTCCCGGTGCATGGAGCCTGTTTCTCCCTGTGTCTCTGCCTCTCTCTCTCTCTCTCTCTGTGTGACTATCATAAATAAATAAAAATTTAAAAAAAAAAAAAAAAACCAGGAAGACTTGGGAGCCTGGGTGGCTCAGCCATTGAGCACCTGCCTTTGGCCCAGGGTGTGACCCCGGAGTCCCGGGATCAAGTCCCACATCAGGCCTCCCTGCATGTAATCTGCTTCTCCCTCTCTCTGTGTCTCTCATGAATAAATAAACAAAATCTTAAAAAAAAAGGAAAATTTTATTTGCCAAACTATGGGTCTCTATGATTCATTGGAGTACCATCAGCAGTTTTATAAAGTCAGGAATAAGTTTCAATTTCAATATGTTGGAAGAATAATTCTTTTCTTTTTCTTTATCAAAAGATGTTATTTATTTATTCATGAGAGACACAGAGAGAGAGAGAGAGGCAGAGACCCAGGCAGAGGGAGAAGCAGGCTCCATGCAGGGAGCCCGACGTGGGACTCGATCCCGGGTCTCCAGGATCACACCCTGGGCTGAAGGCTGCACCAAACCGCTGAGCCACCCAGGCTGCCCTGGAAGGATAATTCTAAAACTTTTGGGATCTCAAATCTTTTTCAGAATCTGATAAAAGCCATGGATTATATTTTTCCCTTCAAAACATGCACATTGACAAAAATATTTGTGTCTTATTCCAGAGAGGTCACTGACCCACTGAAGTCCATCCATGGAATCCAGATTATGAATTCCCACACATTAGAATCATTTGGAAGACTTGTTACATCATCTGGGCCCTCGGCTCAGCATGCCAGATTCAGTAGGTCTAGAGTGGACCCCAAAATTTGCAGGTCTAAGACATTTCCAGGCAATTCTGACACTGCTTGTCTGGGTACCAGACTTTGGGACCACTACTTGAGGATATAATCCATCTGTCCCTGGAGATTTGAGTATATTTGAAAAGCATGAGGTATCTTCTTACTACTTTCCCCCTTGGCTTTCACTTCTCTTTAATCGTATTTGTCCCTCCCTCTACAATGTGACCACTATTTGCCATGATAGGGCCACACTGGATATTAATTATTATGTTACCTGGTCCAACACCAGGCCATCACCTTCAATTCTTCTTCAGGCTTTACAAAATATCTCATAAACTGTTCTTATTCTCAGCATTTTTCAGATGCTCCAGTTTATTTTCCTCATCACCATTCCTGACACTTAATTCACACACATTCTTTTGTACTTATCTTTGGTGTGTATTTACCTCCATATTGTATATGTATGGGGGATGTATTTCCACCAGAACTCACCAGAGAACTCCCCACACAGCCTATGTTTATCCTTACTGAGATAGCTTTTTAACTGGAACTGCTGCCCTTTTAGGGTCTCAAAGCCTCAGGCTATTTCTACCTTTCCTCTTAGACCCTCCTTTTCAAAAAGCTTGAGTATGTGCACGGCTTGAGAGTTGCAGGCTTCACAATGATCCTTCTTCCCCTCTCTCTCACTAATGAACCTCCTTCTCTTTGGTGAAAAATGCAGCCAGTCCAGCATTTCCTTCACTGCCTTCTTTCTCTTCTCAGAGATGACACTGTCCTTAATGAGGACCAGCCAAAAACTGGTTGTGGAAAATTTGGGGGAAACGTCTGACGAACATGAATTCCTCATCATGCCTCTGTGGCCCTGGATGGTTTTATGCTTTAGGAAAACACCACCATATCCTCTGGTGCCCACTTATGTGGGCTCTCTAGAAAACGCTCCAAAGAATGCCTCAGAGTGAGGCCAGGCTTTCCTAGATTTAAGAAGAGAGGAAGCTGGACGGAAAAGTGTAAGTCAGCTGGAAACTATGTGGATCCAGGACCTAAAACATCCCACAGAATCCTCCTGAGCCTGTGAGGACAGTCAGTCTACAGACAGAACCACAGGCTTTTTGTTCATCCAAGTGTGCATAGTGTCCAACTGCTACAGTAACAAGTGACCACGAACAGGGGCTTCCAACAACACAAATTATCTTATAATCCTAGAAGTCAGACGTTTAAATCAAAGCATCAGCAGGGCTGCATTCCTTCTGGAGGCTTCAGGGGGAATCCATTTCCTTATTTTTTCTAGTTTCTAGAGGCCTCCCACATTTGCAGGCTCATGGCCCCCTCACGTGATGGCTCTGCCCCTGCTTCCACCATCATATGCCCCCCTCTGCCTCTGAGCCCCGCTTCCCTCTTCTAAGACAAGATGGGGCACATTCAGGATGGTGTGGCTATAGGCCTCTTATAAGGACCTTTAAGACTGTACTAGGCCTACATGGAAAAACCCAAGCTATCAGTGAGGGTGACAAACCATGAGAGGCACCTAACTCTGGGAAACGAACAAGGGGTAGTGGAAGGGGAGGTGGGTGGGGAGTTGGGGTGACTGGGTGACGGGCACTGAGAGGGGCACTTGGCAGGGTGAGCACTGGGTAATATGCTGTATGTTGGCAAATCGAACTCCAATTTAAAAAATTTTTTTTAAAAAAAGAAAAACCCAAGTTACTCTTCCTAAAGATCCTTAATTATATCTGCAAAGTCTCTTTTGTCATCTAAATTAACACATTCACAGGACATGGACACCTTTGAAGGACCATTATTCAGCCTACCACAAGGCCCCAAAGTGAAATGCAGACATGAATTCAAATATAATGAATTTTGGTTTCACCAGAGTCTTTAAGTCATTGCAAAAATGTTGCCTGAGCGGTCCAAATTCTGCATACTATCATGATTGTTGGTGGTTTTTACTAAACGAGAAAAATCATCCATATCAGAGAGGAGAAATACAAGAGCTAACATCTGCTCCCACCACAAAAAAAGAAAAAATGAACTAAATTTACTGTACCAAACAGCCCCCCACCACCACAGCCCTGACCTCCTGTTGATGCACAATCTCTGCTTAAATTGAGAATGGACTGGGGAAACAGAAGTGGCGAGGGGAGAGAATTCTCTTCTCTGACAACACCCACTGCTCTCAATGGTGCACAATTGACGTGAGAAATAATAATGATAATAGTAATTAGTATCATCCATAGTAATTATTATCATGTGTCCCGCACACCGTGTTCAGTACGGGACACGCCATCATCCAGAATGGAATAATAAGCAGACACGCAACCCCACACTGGAATATGCAGTCCTCAGAAAAGCTGCTTGGAGCCAGAAGAAGAGACTAGAAGGTGACTCCTAGTGGGTTTTTCAAGCCTGCGGAGCCCTACCAGCCCTGCCAAGAATTGCTGCTGTCGGCTGCGGCTGGGAAGGGAGTGAAGAGGGGCAGCTCTCAGGTCCCCACCCGTGCCCCCTCGCAGGTGTTACGGGGATCCTCCACAGGAGCACCTGGGAACCCCCGGCGGCCCAAGCCATCTGGGCAAGGCTGCCAACCGGCCGTGAGGACCCCTGCCCCCCCCCCCCCACCCAAGACAACCACTAGCTCTAGGCTGTGGGGTTTAACTCAGCAGCTTCCAGGATGGCTCAGGAAGGGGATTCCGCCCAGAACGGGCCCCTTTGGGTGGCCTGGACTTGCGGGGCGGCTCCCACGAGGATGTGAAGGGAAAGCACAGAGGCAGGCACGTGAAACCCAATGGCCTATGCTGACAGAGAGATCAGGGGAGCTTCTGGAAAGATCTCCTGAGCACAGGTCAGAGGCAGGAGCCTTGCTGGGGAGACATCTCTCCTCCTCCCTTGGTGTCCCCACAGCAGAGAGGGCCCCGCAGACGTGCCCTGCAGCCAGGCGGCCGGGGCCCACATCCCTGCCCTCGGTGCCTAAGCCCGAGGGGGAGGCCTGACACCCACCTCGGTGGAATTGCGAGTCCTCCCTTCAGCATAAGGTCAGCCAGCACCTCAAAGGCCTTGTGAAGACGGCCAGAACCTTGGCTCGTGCGTGCAGGGGATCGTGTGCGCAGCACGCTCAGTAACAGGAGGTGGTAAGAGAGACCTTAACCGTGGGCAAGAGAGACCTCCTGTCTCTGCTACGGTTCTTATCCCCCCATCTTCGAATTTTCTGGCAGGTTTCTACTTGGCCCACTCGTGTTCTTTTAAATAAAATGTGAGTTCCCCAGCCCCCAGAGCTTCATTTCACTAAGGGATACGTCCCCCGGCGCCTAGCACAGAAGGCCTTCAACTGGCAAGAAGCAGATATTTGGTGAATTAATGAGTGATCAAAATAAGTGGGAATGATTAGCCCGAAAAAGAGAAAATAGATTGGAAATAATGATCTATTTCACAAATCAAAAAAGGAAGGGCTCTTATTTGAAGGGGGAGGGCCAGCTAATCCTGGGACGTACAGAGAGGAAAACCAAGATGGGAGATGGCGAGTTACAAGGAAGTTAGCCTGGGATCCACAGAAGGAAGAATTTTCTTTGAATTGGGCAGGTGGAGAGCGGGAGGGGCAGCGGCCCTAGGAGGAGGGACGGGGTTCCTCTGGGAGTCCCGCTCATCAGGGCTGGGGGTCCTGCTTCTGGAGGCTAGCTGGGCCAAACAGGTGCCATCCAAGCTGAGACCTAAGGAGTCTGTAGCAGAGGAGTAGCAGCAAGGGGACACTTGTGTCCACTGTCGAGGGGTGTAAAGGAAAAGATCAAGCACTCTACCTTTTCTCTCCTAAATTCCAAACTAACAGAGAGAGAGACAGAGAAAGAGAGAGGGGGAGGGGAGGGGAGGGGAGAGGAGAGGGGAGGGGAGGGGAGGGGAGGGGAGGGGAGGGGAGGGGAGGGGAGGGGAGGAGAGGAGAGGAGAGGAGAGGAGAGGAGAGGAGAGGAGAGGAGAGGAGAGGAGAAATGAAGCTCTTCTAGGTTTCCTCTCTACTTCACTGCAAAGATCAAAAAAGAAAAAAAAGAAAAAGAAAAAAAAAGGATGTTCCCATGTGGGCAATGAGCAATAAAGCCAGAGACGGGCCGCGTCGGAGGGGAACAGCACAGATGTTAGAAAGAAATACTCTCCAGGGAGAGAGGCCCGGGCAGCAGAGGCCCTGCAGCGCCCCAGCCAGGCCCCCATGCCAGCCCCCCCTCTCTGGCTGGGGCGCCCCAGGAGCCAGGGCAAGTCAGCCCCAGGGCCTGGCCAGCCGCAGGGCCGCCCCTCACCAGTCCGCCCGGCAGGGAGCTCGGGGGCCAGAGGCCAGCCTCCAGAGGGGGTTTCCACGGCCGTTTGCACGCCCCGGTTTTCACACCCTGGCTCTGAACTCGGCAACCTCAGAGCAGGCGGCTTTCCGGGCTGCCCAGGGCGCTAATTATAGGCAGGCCCGTCACTGCATTTCCTTTCTCACGGCCAGAGCGGAGCCGGCCGTGTTGTCACACCTGCGCTGGCTGCAGTGGCTTCCTAGGACTCTGGGGCCCTTGGTGGCAGTCAGGGGCAGAGCCGCGTGTGTGCTGGGCCGCCTCCGACACGAGTTCGCCGTCTGCCTCCGTGACTCCTCTTTCTTCCTCTCTGCTCTCGCTCCGGCCCCCCTCCTCTCCAACCTCCTCCTCCTTTCCACTCCACCCTTCTCTAGAAGTTTCTACCTCCCTTCCTCTTGCCTCAGGCCTGGAGGCATCAGAACTCCCGTGGCATTTTGACATGTTAGCCTCTACTTGCAGGATCACATCTCTGTTGCAAGAAAATGCTTAGGCACCGGGCTTACGCATCTCCCTGCCGTGTGTGTGGTCTTCCCGAGAGCCTCGGGCCCATAGATTTCACTTTCCTCAGTCATTCTTACTCTCTTATCCAGAATCTCTCAAAATAGATGCCACTCGTGTTCTCCATCCTTCCAGAAGAGCCTCTCAAAGTAGGACAGGACATTTGCGGGCTGGAGCCCTCACTCTCACCTTCTCGGATGCTTTGCCCAGCAGTCTCCTCCTCCCCCTCATGGGTTAGCAACATTTCCCTCTTCTTGATTCTTCCAACCCACCTACCAACATGCTCTGGGGCTTCCCTCTTGAAAGAGGCAGAGCTGCTTCCGTAGTCCGCATCCACCTCCACCTACCAGCCCATGCTGCTGCCACACTTCACAGAAAATATCTTGAGAGAGCAGTCTACAGGGTCTGCGTTCCCTCATCTGCCCTTAGCCCATCCACCTATTACCTTGGTATTTTCACCCCTCCTGTCTCCCCTTGGTTGCACCTGCCTTTACCAAATCACAGATGACCTCCAAGATGCCAGCTTCAGTCCCCTCCACTGTCCTCACCTTGCTCAGTCTTCTCAACAGCTGTTGATATGGATGGACATTCTTCCTCCTAGAAAATCTTTTGTGCCCTAAATTCTGCGAGCCCACATGCTGGGCCACTTCTCCACCCAAGCTCTCAACAGAGGATGCTCTCATAGCTCGTTCCCAGGGCTTCTGCTCTTCTCTCCCTTTTAAAAGGATTGTGTCTATTATCATGGCTTTAAATACCCCCTAGGCCACCTTTTCAATAGATAGTTACAGCTCCAATCTCTGTACGGAGCCCCGCATCCACATCCAACAGGCGTCTCAAAAGTATCCTGGCAAAATCGTGATTGTCAAAATTCCTTTCCAGATCTCTTCAGAAGTGTCCACTGTCTTAGCAAATGGCAGCTCCACTCAGTGAGTTCCTCGAAGCACAAAGCTAACCCCCCTTTTCTTCACTCCTCACTCCAGGATCTAACCCGCGATCAACTCCTTTCTGTTCAGCCTCTAAAATACAGTCCAGATCTCCTCATCAGCCCCACAGCCTCCCAAGACAAGGGCAATACATATTCTCTGTTCTTCCTTATTCCATCTTGCCAGCCTTCTTCACACACAGAAAGGAGGAATCCTTGTAACACATTTGTCTAAGCGTGCTAACTCCTGTCTCTAGCCCTCCGGTGGCTTCCCATTGTTCCTAGAACAGCACCCGGCACATAGTAAGAGCTCAGTAAATAGCTGCTGAATGAAATAATAAATGAGTACTCATTTATTAAATTAAATTAAATAATAAATTTATTTATTAAATTAAATAAATTTATTTATTAAATTAAATAAAATAATAAATTAAATTAAATAAATTTATTTATTAAATTAAATAAATAAATTTATTTATTAAATTAAATAAATTTAGTACATGACTAAAGCACAAGAATGGATGATTTTAAGTTGCCAAAGAGAGCTGTTTGTGTTGCCCTTTGCACATTGTCCAGGTTTGATAATTATTTGATGGGTAAATAACACCTGCCATTTATCAAACGTATCCAGCACTAAACTGTGCAACTGGGCTTGTTCTTCTTCCTTACTTATAGGACAACACAGCTAGTAAGTACCAAAGGTGGGATTTAAGCACAGGATTGCCAGGTTCCAAGTCTCACATGCTCTCCACTCAATTGAGTCATGCATTCAACAAATGTTTATGGAGAGCCAATTATACCAGCCACTCTGCAAGCTGCTGGGGAGTGATAGACATGGGGTTCTTATCTGCAGGCAGTTTATATTCTGAGGCCCATCTTCTCCCCAAAAAAGAAATGGATAAGTGAATGAACACAAGAAGTGAATCAACATTTTTAAATGGCTCACTGTACGTCAAGTGCCATGGAAGGCATCGGATACAGGCACACCAGGGAGTCCCTGGCCCGAGAGGCTCTACTAACCAGCCACGTAACAAGCTCCCCTTGACCTACCCATTTCTGACCAATCATATGATATCCTCTGTCACTTCATCCACCACGCCTTCATATTATACATCACGCCAACATTGTTCAATCATTATGGTGTCCACGTAAAGGGTCTAGACATCAGATCTTACTGAGAATATGTGTCATCTCTGCCCAAGTTGGCATTAGTTACATTGGCTCATAATTAGAGCTTGTCTAAAACCCTAAAATGGTCTGGAGCAACCAGAAGGTGGTTATATTTCCAGATGAGGCCCCCAGGGATGGCATTTGATCTGGTCCTTAATGAATGGATCCTATTCAGACACAGGGGTGCGGTAACATTATTCCAGGTGACGGGAAAAGTGTGAACCATGACCTTTTCCGACCAATAAGATGAGGAAGAACAATGTCATGAGGGGAAAAGTTATAAGGAACATATAAGATGTTGGACCTGAGGCACTTCCTAAACTTTAAAGCTCTGTATCAATCTGATGGATTACTGTCTTTGCCCAAACTATGCCCTGAAACGCACCCTTCTTTCTTCAATGACCCACATCCGCCGACCCCCAAATCAGTCATATCAAGAGGAAAAGCATGTAAACTATTGGCTCCCAAATGCCTGTTTCCTGAAGGAGTTATCTGTTTTGTTTCATTTTGTTTTAATTAAGAAAAATTCACATAAAACTGTTTGGAAGTGGACAATTCAGTGGTATATAGTACATTCACAGTGTTCTGCAACGACCATCTTTATCTAGTTCCAAAATATTTGTCTCACTTCAAAATAAAACTTCAATAAATAAATAAATAATAAAAAAGAATAAAAATAAAGAATAAAAATAAAAATAAAAAAATAAGTAAGTAAATAAACAAATAAATAAATAAAACTCCATGCACATGAAGCAGCTACTTTCCATTTACCACTTCCGACCATTGGTATCCACCAATCTTCCTTGCTATCTCCACAAATTTACCTAATCTGGACGTTTCATATAAATGGAATCATGCAGTATGAGACCTTCTGGTCTGGCTTCTTTTATTTAGCATACTGTTTTCAAGGTTCGTCCATGCTGTAGCATTTATCAGTACTTCACCCCTTCTTATGGCTGAATACTGTTCCATTGCATGGCTCTACCACAATTCGTTTAACCATCGATAGACATTTGGGTTGTTTTACCTTTTAACCACTGTTAATGGGGCAGCTTTGAACATTTATGTCCATGTATCTGTTTGAATCCCTGTTTTCAGGTCTTGGTCTCCTAAGAGCGGGATTGCTGAGCCCCATACATTAACTCTATGTTTAACTTTTTGAGGACCTGAAGGCATTTACTTATCCTCTAGTAGGGGGACAATGGGGTACGGGATCAGGTTGCTGTGATGAGTGAGGGGAAGCTGTAAACCACAGAACCTAGGAAGAATGGAAGGTGGTGCTGTCCTGAATGGATTCCCAAGGATTGGAGAAAAGGAGGGAAGTATCCTGACGGCCCTAAGGAGAGAGAACCAAAGCAAAGTGTGCATGAAAGCGTACGGGAGAGATTCAACGAGAACACGGATGAAGGGAAGCCTGGGCGGGGGGGGGGGGGGGGGGGGGGGGGGCGGCTAGGAAACAGGGAGTAAGATACACCCTAGCTTTCCAACAAATTTTCCTAGAGCAACGGCGAGCTTTCGAGTTGGGGACTCTAATCCCCTCAGCTCAGAGCTGTTTAAGTTGCTCAGACCCAATGCTTGGCACTAAATGGTTTCATGTATTTGCAACATCATATTTTTAACTCTCATGTAGCCATTAAATTAGTCATGTATGTTTCTTTTCCCAAGTCCTTCCTGATTTCCTAAAGAGCTGGGCCCCTGACTACTTGTTTGTTTGTTTTTAAATATGGAATGCTTCACAAATTTGCATGTCACTCTTGTGCAGGGGCTTTGCCAATCTTCTCTATATAGTTCCAATTTTAATGTATGTGCTGCCAAAATGAGCAATATTTGCTTATTTATTTACTTATTCATTATCTTCCATACCATCTAATACAGTGACTCAGAAAACGGGTCCTTAATAAATACAAGTTTCTTGCTCACCTGACTTTTAAAATCCTGTAAATAATGAGTATCTGTTTAATACAGCGGCTACACAACTGCAACAAAGTTCAGTTTTCTGCCTCCTACCTGTGCAACTTCCTCTCGATATTTCTGCAAAAAGCTGCAGGATTGTTCCTTGTAAGCCTTTGTCAAGCACCTTCATTCTTAATGTGGGCGTCCTGTTGTCACTGTTTATCCCCATGGAGTCAGAGGGAAGATGGAGAGGACAACGAGATAGTTGGGCCAACTTCAGTTATCTCTTATTTCACATGCATGGGATTTGGGCCTAGAAATCACAATTTCTGCCTTCATCTTTTACTTATGGGGGGTGGAGCTGAAAGACACGGATTTAAGTTTGAAGTTCTTGTCGCTTGTCCAAGTAATCATATGCTACTAGCTTTTTATCATCCCATGAAAAGGACTATATTTATCAACTATTATTGATGTGGTAGGCTGCTTAGATAGGCTTGCACATGCCAATATTAAAAGTTTAGGACAAATGAGACTTAGAGCAGAAAATGGCACAAGCTGAAAATATGAAAAAAGGGGGAGGTGAGATTAAGACTACATCACTGATCCACCCACCAGGAGTTACTAGGAGTCCCCTGTAGTGGCCATATATGAGGACATTCCTAATCTTTGAATCTAGATTCAACCTGGAGGCCAACCACTTTTTCCCATAATGCTTCACTCTGGTACCCATGGGACAGAAATCTGAACTGAGGTAAGACATAGGAGGTTTTCTGGATTTGTCCAGGACAGAATTTCATCCGTCTCAAACTCATGCCTTTATACCTTTAGAGAGTGTTGGACTTTGGCCATCTGTGCTCCACAAGATTGATAATTGTTGGGTAGTAGAATGAAAGACTATTCTTATTACAGCACGTGTGTGTGCGTGCATCGGTGCGTGTGTGAGTCAGAGTAGGCAGGGAGGCGCATCTCATTTACTGCTGCTGGGAGCGAACACTGATAAACCTTTAATGAAGGATATTTGACAAAATTCACCAAATGCACACACCCTTTGGTCCAGTGATTCCATTTTAGGAACTGATCCTACATGCATGCTTCACATGCTTGAAATGATGTATGGACCACAAAGTTATTCATTGCAAGAATGTTTGTAAAAGAAAAAGACATAGAAATACCCTAAATGTCCTTCAGTCACCGACTGAAGGCTTAGACACCATCAGCAGGAGCACTGCTGCCGCAGGGCCAGCACCGTAGCTGCTCACACAGTCTACCAACCCAAGCTCCCAGCCTCAGCCCCCACTCTCTCTGCAGGAATCCCAGCCTCCATGTGACCTCCAGCTCCTGGCAGACAGGGACGCTGCCCGAGGCAGCTCCACGAGTACCTGAGTGGCGCAGAGCCCACCAAGGGCTGGATCACTAACTACCTGTGGGTGAGTAGATGCCCATCCTATAAATAGATCAATCCTATAAATGCCTTAAGTGCTCCAGGTCCTTACTCAGTGTCACTCCCTCTATCAGGAGTACCTGCCCCTCCTCTGGTGAAACCTTACTCATCCCTTAAGTCCCAGCTTAGTGACCCTTCCCCAAGCCAACACGCTAGTCTCGTTCCTATTCCCAGAGCTCTTTACCCAGTTTCCACCACTGGGCTACTCCTTTATACCCTCATCAGTGACTATATCTGCAACCCCATCAAAATATAAAATCCTTGAAAGCAAAGATTTCTTCATATTTGTATCTCCAAAGCCTGCCATGGTTTTAGACATGTTAGGTGCTCCATAGATATTTGTTTTTGAATAAATTGTGAGGAAAAAAAGGAACTTGGAGAACCTCTACTCATCATCTCCTATTAGCTCAGAAATACAAATTAGCCTTTCAACTAAATTCATTGCTACCTTATAAATCCAGAGACCCCTGGCCTTTGGGACTAAGATGAAGCAAAAATATTTTAATGGGGAGGATGATACATGGAGTCACTTTTTTTTTTTTGAGATGGTCCAGAATTCAAAGCATTTTTCTTATCAGCAGAGCTTCCCACAGTTCTTTGCTGAAATGTGACTTTTAAGCTCCACAGCTGCCGAATCCCCCATAAGGAAAGCCATCCAGTAGAGGAATCCATGCCAATACAAAAAACCAGCCACCTGTCGGGAAAGCCTGAGTTGGGGCAGCTGCCCCTGGTTGGTAGAACCACAGGGACTCAACAGTGAGTGGTTCTGCTCTCTCCCCATTGGTGAGGGAAGTCCTCAAAGAGGAAAGCTCTGATGACCAGAAGCCCCCAGCCGTGCAGGAACACGGACACTGGAGCAGTTTTCAGCAGCTGATAAACACCACAAACCTGCTCTGTTGAGGGGCAGACCTACCTGACTGCAAGTGGCAGCAATTTAATTGATTTATTTATGAAGAGCCCATATGAATGTACTTCCTAAATCACTGCCAGCTCCTCCAAGGCTGCAGTTTTAATGTTATCACTGCCCACTCAGCCAGAGAGACTTCCCCATAATTCACAAAGCTCCCAGTCCCCAGAGATTCATCACACTTTGATTTACAGCACCCCACCCCAAGAGGGAACAAAGGTGCTATTCCAATGGGTTCATTGTTCATTCACTCATTCTCTGGTTCATTTGTGCCACAGACCTTTGTTGAGTGCCGAGCACTGCGCCAGCAATTATGGGACAAACAAAAAAAATGACAAAGGTATAATTCTTGTCTTCAAGCAGCCCTTGGAGTCCAGTCGGGAGGGAAAACACATATATAATTAACCCTAATTGGTGGCAGCACTGCAGACTATGAATGCTTGGCACGATTTAAGAAGTGCTAAGGGGAATTGGAGGATGAAGAACTCCCTTACGGCTGGGTCCATCTATACAAGCATGGTGCAAGAGCTGGCACTTGGACAAAGCTATAGGACAACTGTGGAGCCTCTTAGAGGCTTCCGGGGTCAGGAAAGTCCATCCAGTAAGCACTAGGACTTGATGAGAAGGAGGAGGAAGAAGGAGAGGCAGGGTGGCTGGCTCTCAGCCCCACGCTCCGGTGCAGAGACGCCACCTGGAAGGGACGGCTTCAGGGCACGTCGGCTGCTGCACACGCGTGGAGGCCTGTGCACGCCGGTGGGGGCACGTGGGACAGCAAGTGCATGCGGCGGGGCAGGAGGGAAAGCCCAGCTCGCTGAGGGAGGGCTTCTAAGGATTTCTCAAGCTGGGCGTCCTGCAAAGGATAAGGTCTCAACTCTGCGGCTGCAGAGGGAGGGAGGAAGGAGACTGAGGGAGGGGGAGCTGGATTTGGCCTTTTCTGCTGGTCCTCGACTGACACGGCTGTGGGGGGACAGTGGGGGGCCGGCCCAGTGACCCCGGGTGTGCCCAAGGGGTGCGGTGCGATCGAGGAAGCACAGCCCCAGAGAGCTGCCAGGACAGAGCAGAAGGGTGAGGAGGGGTGAGAAGATGGGGGGGGGGGAGCCCAGAGCAGAGGGAGCCCCGCAAGGACATGGGCTGCGGAAGAGGTCCCAGGAGCAGCCCTCGCGCCCCAAGGGCAAGAAACTGGCCACCTCCTCTCTGGGTCCCTGTCCCCCTCTCTTCCCCTGCCTCGCCCCTCCACCCCTCCGTGTCCAGTGGCAGGGTCTGATTCCCGGATCCCCGCACAGGGGGGCCTCCCAGCAACCCCCTCACCTGCCTGCCTTACCTGCGAGGTGCCTGGGGAGCCGGCGGCCGGCGGGCTGCTCTCACGGGTCACCCCCGGGCCCGGGAAGGACGCATGAGCCCCGGCTGGATGAGCGGGCCGGGGACACCAGCACAGACAGGACTCCCGAGGCGACAAGGCTCCAGACCACGGCGGCGGGGTGCCGGGCGCAGGGCCTGAGCTTCCCTGGGAGGCAGGCAAGCGTGGATTTGACGCTGAAGATGATCCGCTTGCCAATTCCAGAGAAAATCCCCCAGATGAAGGCACTTGGTCAGGAGAGACAAGGGGAAGGAGGAGAAGACGGGAGCCAGCAGCAGACTTGTTTCTCCTGGTGCCAAATGGCAGCACTGTCGGCCTACACAGGCCTCTCTCCTTTGAAGACATATTTATTCATATTCAGGAGTATTTGTTGCTCATGTAGTTTTGGAGTCAGGTTGCAATCAACATTTTTAAAGTGCTTAAATCTCCGCACCTGGGGGGCTCAGCAGGTGAGCGTCGGCCTTGGGCCCAGGGCGTGACTCCGGGGTCCCAGGATCGAGTCCCGCGTCGGGCTCCCCGCATGGAGCCTGCTTCTCCCTCTGCCTGTGTCCCTGCCTCTCTCTGTGTCTCTCATGAATAAATAAAATCTTTTAAAAACTAAATAAATAAAATGTCTAAATCTCAATTGACGTGATTTTACATTCTGCTTCTCTCCCTTGAATATTATGTCATAACATTTTCCCATAACGGTCTCAGTAATCAGCTTTTTAATGGTGACATAAGCATTCGTCAAGGGGATGTGCTATATTTACCAAACTGTTCCCTTTGATGAAACACTGAGATGGCCTGCTCTTTTTTAATAAAAATAACGCAATACTGCATTGTGGTATCGGACCCAAGTGAGGAATAAAAACTAGTTGTACCCAGTGTGAGAAAAAAAAAATCTCCGAGGGCCTCCCGCCTAACCATGAGCTCCTCCTTCGGAGCAGAACTAACACCTGCTGTGTGACACAAGGGGAGCCCCCCACAACTTCCATTATCGAGTTTACCGAGCAAAAATTACATAAATGGAGATCCTTCTTTTCATTTTCTTATCTATCAACCTTTCTTTAAAGTGCTGTTAGGACCCAAAGTCTCCTAAGGGAATGGGACGTTGCTGTGTTTCTTAAGGTTTTCATCTCAACCGGAACACAAACTATATTCAGCAGCTGCCTATTGCTCGTTGCACGTGTCTAGTTTTCTTTTTAAAGACAGCCATGGAGAGGGGGGAAAACTTATCAAAACTTAAAATTGGCAACATCGGGATCCTGAACTCTCAAAAGCATCAAAGCAAAGGAACCTGTGGGGTGCGGACAGCCCTGGGAGGCGATGACCAAGAGCCAAGCAAGAGAGCAAGGTGTAGATGAGGAGGGGCTCGCAGCCGCCCTGGGACTCCGGGATGGTGTCACACTGGCCCAGAAGCTCCAGAGTCTCCTTCTCAGCGGCTGAGCCGGGAAGCAGCGTAACTGAGTAGGAGAGCAAGGCGAGGAGCTACAGGCACCTGCGGGCTTTGAGCTTCTCCGGCTGAGGCTGTCACAGGAGAAAACTCAAGTGCGCACAGAGCCCCGCTCCCTCCCCTGCTCCTGGCCGCTCCCCCCAGGCCTGCCCCCTGCCTCGGCTTACCCGGCTCGTCCACCCCACACCCCCAAGCCCAGGCCCAGGGTCCCCCCACTGACCCGTTCCCAGGCCCTGGCCCTGGGCCTTGCACAACGGCTGCCCAGCCCCACTGCCACCCACCAACCCCCAGGTGGGCTCAGCATCATCCTCCACAGCCCGGGCCGGGCCTGGGGGGAGCCTCCCTAGGCCTTTGCTTCATTTTCCTAAATCAAACCCAGGACTCAACAAAATAACCATCTTATTAGCTCTGGCAGACACCGACACGGGGCCTGCAGGGCTTGGTGGCAGGGAGTGGAGGCTGGCCCAGGAGGCTGCAGGGGCTGTGGGGGCCCGGCCTGGGGATGTGGGGCCCGCAGACAGCGCTGCGGGGTCACCACTGGGAGGCCCAAGAGCCACCTTAGCTCTTCCCTCCTTCCCCGGCCTTCCTCCCCACCTGAGCCCACAACAAGGGCAAACTGCCTCCAGCAGGTGTGGGAAGAAGCCGAGGTTCTCTGATGAGGAGCACGCACATGGAGTTTGCTTTTTTCCCTTCCTTCTTTTGTTTTCTCCTCTATGTTTGGTTCCCAGACCACAGAGTGAAGTGACAGGGAGAGTGTGGAAAGCTACAATCGTGTGGACTGTGTCTTGGGAAGGGGTTTTGAACAGGACCAAGCAGGTCAGGGGACAGAGGAGGCTGCAATCACCCCAGGGCCCAGGGGTGCAGCAGATGCGCTGGGGGGCCCGAGGCAGCAGCACCCGGCCCGAGGCTGCAATCATCCCAGGGCCTGGGGACACAGCAGGTGCAGCTGGGGGGTCCAAGACTGCAATCACCCCAGGGCCCAGGGGTGCAGCAGATGCGGCTGGGGAGCTGCAATCACCCCAGGGCCCAGGGGTGCAGCACCCGGCCCAAGGCTGCAATCATCCCAGGGCCTGGGGTACGGCAGGTGCAGCTGAGGGGCCCGAGGCTGCAATCATCCCAGGGCCCGGGGGTGCAGCAGGTGCAGCTGGGGGGTGCCCAAGGCAGCAGCGCCCGGGGCTGAGGCTGCAACCATCCCAGGGCCTGGGGGTGGGGGCGCAGCAGGTGGGGTGGGGGGCCCAAGGCAGCAGCGCCCGGCCCGAGCCCCAGGGCCCGCCAGCGCCTGGGCAGCGTCTCACTCTCTGGAGGGACAGGAGGGCCCCGGGGGGATCCCCGACCCAGACCCCAGCCCGCGTCCTCCTCTCTGCTGGGGCTGTTCTGAGAAACACTTGAGCTGTGCTCACGTTGCTTCCTGCGTGTTCTCTGCCCCACGTCCCCTTGCACCCACGCAAACCCGTGTTCCTGCCCAAACTTCCAGTGCAGCCTCCCCGGGTCTCAGTAGGGCGGTGGCCCAGCGCCTACATTCCTAAATCGAGGCCAGCAGCTGCCCCCAAACCCCATCGTCGTGGCCGCCCTGCCCCACTGGGATCCCAGGGGAAGGGGCCTCAGGGCAGCTCAGGCCGGCTAGGTCCCCTCCTCGCCCTGCCCTTCCTCCCCTCTCACCCCCAGATCTGCCCCGCCCCCCCGCCCACGGCCGTGTGTACTTTTTGTTCATTTGTATGATTTACTTATACAGGGAAATTTCACTTGGGCTGATCTATTTACCATCGTTTCCAATCTGCATTTCCACTGACCACATGCAGCTCACATTAGTGTTCAACGTGTCCTTGAGTTTATCACAAATTTCAAATCAGCCCGGGCTGGGGCTTTTGGCCCCCTTACGCGCCCCTTTAAAGACTGTGATCTCACTCTTATTTAAACAGTTATTTATTTAACAGAAAAGAATAAACTGTAATTTCACTCTTTCTGCGTGTCACCCGTGTGATATTTTGCAGGATTCACCATCTTCTCTATCTTTTTTTTAAGACTTTATTTAGTTAAGAGAGAGAAGGAGAGAAAGCATGAATGGGGTGGAGGGCAGGGGCAGGGGCAGAGGGGAAGCAGCTCCCCGCTGAGCAGGGAGCCCGAGGTGGAGCTGGATCCCGGGACCCTGGGACCCTGGGACCCTGACCTGAGCCCAAGGCAGACGCTTAAGCAACTGAGCCGCCCACACCTTCTCCATCTTATGAATAAATCCATCAGAGTTGATCTAGTAGAATCAAGTCATATCAATGAAAATAGTCATTTCGTTGTGTCTTTTCGAGCTTAATATGAGCCTGTAAATCAATTTCTTTTCCCTCCAAACCTCCTCTGACCTGTGGGACAGACCAAATGTGGCTTTTACTATCTTCTGTTACGTTCTGGCCCAAACAGACTTTTTTGTTTTAAAACGAAACGACTTTCTTTTTCCCTCTTTTTAAAGTCAACGTGAAAGAAGCTGTGGTCTGTGTATACAATGGGATGTTGCTCAGCCGTCAGGAAGGACGGATACCCACCGCGAGCTTGGACGTGGAGGGACCTGGAGGGTGTGATGCCGAGCCAAGTACGTCAGTCGGAGAAGGACCATCACCATATGGTCTCACTCATATGGGGAATAGAAGAAATAGTGGAAGGGATCAGAGGGGAAAGGAGGGGAACTGAGTGGGAAATATCAGAGACGGAGACAGGACACGAGAGACTCCTGACTCTGGGAAACGAACTAGGGGCGGTGGAAGGGAGGTGGGCAGGGGGTGGGGGGACTGGGTCACGGGCACTGAGGGGGGCACTTGGCGGGATGAGCACTGGGTGTTGGACTATATGTCAGCAAATCGAACTCTAATTTTAAAAAAATAAAGAATAATAAAAATAAATAAAAAACAGAAATAAAGTAATATGAAGGCGCCTTCCCTCATTTTTCAGACAATGCCAAAGCTTCCCATAAATTTCTCAAGACCCTTCCCTTCAATAGCCCAGACACAATCATTTCATATACATTCACCACCCTAAAATGTACATGTCAGAAACCACAGTTTCCATTACTGGCTCAAAAAAGGAATGGCTCCATTTCACTTGGTTAAACTGAAGTGATTTAGTACACGCACAGACATTTTTAATCAAATAAGAAACACTTTAAAGACACGTCGATTTGAAAAGGCAACAAAATAAAAAATAAAGCAAATACTAAAATTGACTTTACAATAAAAAACAATAATTGGCAGCTTTAAATGAGTGAAAAACGAGAAATGTGCAGTAAAAAATAAAGATAAAGCTTTCCAGTTGATAAAATGGAAAACCTATTAAGTTTTATAGTCTATTTTCCAAGGAAATTATGTTTCATGTGATTTTTTAAATACTGTAAAGATAGATTCTGTGTAGAAATTAGGTACCCATGTTAAAACCTCAAATTTTGCATGCTATGTTTATTTAAAAAAAAAACACTGATAATAACCTAGCGTTTGCAAAATTCTACGTTTCGGCAAATATTGTAAATATCACAATCAGTTGATATTGTAAAATCATGATGAATCCAGAATTAGGAGAAAATTCATTTTATGCAGATTTCATCTGATTAAAAAATATCAGGCTTGCATGTTCTAAATGAACTGAAAAGGTTATATCTTAAGGGGGAAGAAAATAATTTAACATGGTCTGTACACCTTTAGCTGCCATTTAAAAAACAAGCCAAAAAAGTGCCCATGCAAAGAAAATGTCAAAGCTGGGGGCACCTAGGTGGCTCTGGTGGTCGAGCGAAGGACACAGTTTCAGCTCAGGTCGTGGTCTCAGGGTCACGGGATCGAGGCCCGGGTGGGACTCTGCACTGAACCCGGAGTTGGCCAGAGATTCTCGCTCTCCCTCTGCTCCTCCCCTGATGTCTGTGCGCTCAAGAGCGCTCTCTCTCTTAAAATAAATAAATAAAATCTTTAAAAAAAAGAATAGGTTAAAACTGGTATAAACTAACCCAACAACGCTCCCATGCTCACACTGCAGAGACCCAGGGGCTTCCACACTGTCGCTGGGCCACTACTCTTGCTTTAACTTTTTTTAAAAAACCTTCCCTCCCACTCTTCCATTCCTCTTTCCTTCACTGCTTATGGTCTTGAGAGAGGAGCCTCCCTCCAGACTCCTCCAACTCTCCGGTCGATTCTCCAATATTGTATCATACCCCTCCTCCTCCTACGGTGAATATAAGCTATGTTCTCGAAAGTTACAAATTGCTTAATATTAATTGGCAAAACCTAGTGATTGCTTGTCAAAGCACCCAGCTCTGCAATCTCAGGACAGTGCTGATTGCCTCCTCCTCAGAATTCCCTCCTTCCCGGGGCTGTTAAAGGACCCCGGGCCACTGTCTTGTATTCTCACCCCTCTTCCTCCTTCAAAAATATTCCTGGGCACCTGCATGGCCAACTGGGTTGAGCATCCAACTCTTGATTTCAGATCATGTGGTGACCTCCAGCTCGTGGGATGAGCCTCGAGTCAGGCCCTGCACTCAGCAGAGTCTGCTTGAGATTCCCTCTCGCTCTCTCCTCTGCCCTCCCCCCCACTCTCTGTCTCTCAAATAAATAAATAAATCTTTTTTAAAAATATTCCTGAGTCATCTGCCTTCATCCCCTTTCCTTTCTTTCTTCCTTTTTTTTAAAAAAGATTTTATTTATTTGACAGAGTGCGCACAAGCTGGGGAAGAGGCGGAGGGAGAGGGAGAAGCAGACTCCCTGCTGAGCAGGGAGCCCGATGTGGGGCTCGATCCCAGGACCCTGGGACCATGACCTGAGCTGAAGGCAGACACTTAATGACGAAGCCACCCAGGTGACCCCATCTGCTTCCCTTTCAACATTCTCTTCTCTATACCCTACAGTTGCGTTGTTTCCATTGTTACCCTGATAAACACATTGCCCCAAATGATGGCTGACTCTCCCCCTGAGCTACAACCCCACGTGTCAGTCTTCTCCTAGGAAATATTACAGCTACACTCTAGTCTCAATTTTCTCAAAATTGAGCTCAGAGTTTTCATCCGAAATTCACTTCTATTCATGGATTTCACGTTTCAGTTGGTGGTACTTTCCATCCCCCCAACCCCCGAGGCTGAAAATTACAAGATCTTCTTTTCTCCTTTCCTCCTTATAGCTTTTTAATTATCACTGACATTTCCTTTACAATGTCACTCAAAACAACCTCCAAATTTTCTTTTTCTGCCGTCACTGTCCCAGTCCACACCTTCCTCAACATTGGCTTGTACTATTGCAGTAGCCTTACCGGTTATTCCCCTGCCTCTGAGACCTTCATTCTTCAAACCAAGCCCTGTAGAGCACACAGAGGTGTCTTCTTCAATCACAGCTCTGGGACTCTGAGAACTTCATTAGGTCCCGAGTAATTGCTAAATGAATTCCAAACCCCTGACCATGCATTCCAGGTTTTCAGAATCTGGAGCCTCTCCATCTTTTAAGTAAGAACATGCTCCCTTCTTGTAGAGTTAGGACCCAGCCAAAGAAAACACATGCTATGTTCTTTGTTCAATGGTCCTTTCTTCTTGCCTCTAATTCCTACTCATTCTTCAAATTCCTACTCCTTTTCCTCCAAGAACTGCCTCCCACCCTCACCCCGGATCAGGTTCTCCTTTATCTGAGTCTCTCTTTTGACTCTCTTTCCTTTTCAACTCATATACTAGACTCCAAGTTCCCTCAGGAAAGAGTCTTAACAAGGCCATGAACTCACTTACACAACGGAAATTTGAGGAACACTCACCATATGGAAAAGCAGAGTTAGAGAACGAAGCAGACAGAAACTTGTGTACCAGGCAGAAAAGTGTCGACATGATGATGCAGGAAGCAGGGAAACAACAAGGCAATCTGTTACCAGGGGTGTTTTACAAAGATCCATGAACATCCATGGTCAAATGTAGCAGAGAGAAAGGCAAACAGGGAGGGCAGGTACAGTCTCAAGGACTATTTCGTCAATCTAAGTGCAAGGTGATGAGGTTAAAGACTATGGGCCAGAATGAAATACCACCTCGCACCCAGTAGGACAGGGATGGGTGATCTGCAAAGGCCCTTCTCCCTCCCCTACCCAGAGACTATGTGCTCATCAACACAGGAAAGAAATATAACTTGAATCAAGTTGTTGATCAAGCTTGATCAAGCTACTTGGTCTGGTTTCTGGCTGATTCAAAATAAACTCATTTCCCTGTCCCCAAAGCTGCCTTTTTTATAGGCCAGTCACAGGTCAAGTTCTGACCAAATGCTGAGTGAAATAAAGTACCTGCCCTCCTGGACACAAACATCTGCTAGATGATATGCAGACTTGCTTATTTGCCCCATGTGACACTTGGCCTCTGACTGCTATCGGGGTAGTGGTCTAATGACATACTCATGGCCTCTCCTTGACGAGCGTTAACCTACCGGTGTTCCCTCCTTACATCACTTCCTATATCCTCACCTTTCTCTTCCCAGGAGGAATTTCCTCCTCGTACCTCTTCCATGGCTCACTGTGACATTGGCAACCACTGATAGCTGGGACCAAAATGACTTTCTTGAAAGATGGCGGAAGCCCATCCATTCTCAGGCGCAGAACAAGCTTAGCTCCCACCAGAGGAGATTTTGGTCTCCTTTTAATGTCCGACTAAAGAGTATCTTCTGAGGGAAGATTTATAACTTTTTAATAATTTAGCACCAGAATGCCTTCTCTGTCAAATCTCATACTACACCCCCACCTGGAAACTTGTACAAAAAAATCAAATAAAACATAATTTCTGTGGTTGAAGCAGAGTTTAGAGCTCAGAGCCCGGCCAGCTCTGCCTCCATCTTCGCTTGGCAGTGCTCCAAGTAAAATGGCTTGAAAAGTCCCTCTCCACCAGGCTAAGTGTGGCTCAGAGAACCTTCAGAGGCTCACACTCTGGATCTTCCCGGCCTGAGGTCTTGTCTCATCACAATGAATCCACCGGGATCCCTGTGTTTTACTTGAATGAGAAAACGTGCTGATCGCTGAGGCCCTGTACCTTCTATCTGACTGGAAACACATGAGATTGGAATCTCCCCCAGTGTAGACCTCGTAGTCCACATAGCTCACCACAGCTACCCAGGCCCACTGCCAGATTCAGGACCTCTTTCCTGCTGGCACCAGCACCCCCTGCCTCTTGCACCTGCCCCAGGAAACCCCAGGAAACATACTCTCCAGCTTGTCTGAGACCTGGTTCAGGTCCCACCAATCCTTCCTGGACCCATCATATTCTCTTCTCCATCCTCCCTCCTTAGACCAGCATTTTTCTTTTTTTATCTTTGTCCTTCAGAGTTTGCCCCAAGTAGCCATTTCATCTGTTAGTAAAGAGAACTGATATTAAAGTTTGTCTGCAAACAGTAAAATAGGTCACTGGAGGGGAGGCTGAGGGGGGTGTTAAAAATCACCACCAAACACACAGAATTGTTATAAATGCTAAGATTTCCTTTCTGCAACACACACCCACACAGAAAAAGAGTAGTAAAAGGGGTCAGGACTTTTTTTCTTAGAGTTTGCCTTTTATGTGTACCTGAATAAATAAGAAATTTATAGTCTCATAAAATTTAAGGTGTCAAGACCCAAACCTTTTCTTTAAACAGCAAATAGATGCAATGTTGCAAAGTAATAACAGATTAATTCTGCATTTCAGAGGTTTTTTTAAGTGCTCAGTGCCTGCACAAAATGCTAAAATGTACTTCTAAAGTAGAAAAATACTCTGCATGCCTAAGATTTCTTCCTATCTTCTGTTTTCAATTATTTATTTTATGATAACTAAGCAAGTCCAAATGAGAAAGAACATCTATTCATTCAAAGCAGTGAAATGTGGAGGAAAAAAATACAATTGTGTTTTATATAGGCATGGCCTATGTAATACATTTTTTAATGATCAAGAAATACCCACAAAATTTGGTAATATACCATTAATGTGAATTGAGACCTTGAATTCACTCATGGAGGACATCTTGAACTAATAAAATACCTAGCAAGCAAAAAATTAATATCAATTAATATAGGTCATGATTATTCATTAAAATGTTACTTCCAGAGACAGCTCATACTTTTGAACCCTCCTGAGAATCTTCGGGTGCAGTGATCATTCTTATATCTAAATACTTGCTGCAGAATATGTTGAAATGTATAATATGTATAAATGTTGCCTTAGAGACAACATAGAAGGTCCAGGGATGCAGGTGGACCTCAGAGATAAATGGAGTCAGAAATGTGAATGCTGTCAAGTGTCCCAAATGGCTCATCTTTTGCTGTAGGCCCCATTCTCTTCTACAACCTTCTTGCACATAGCGGCAGACATGACCACCTCAACCCCATCTCCAGAGTACATGGACTCCCATGTCTCTGTTCTTAGTTCTAAAATTCGAGAGAAGGATCAGCTGGACAAACACCAGGATGGGAAGGAGCATTTTCCAGTGAAAGGCAGTGCTCTTCTGGACAATACAAAACCACAGATGTCAAAATAGTCCCTAAATGTTCATGGTCTATTCGGTGAGGCATTGTAGAGAAAACTACATAGAGTATTGCTATCCAAAGGCAATATATGATCTCTTATCAAAAAGATGTCATAGAAACCATGAAAACATTGTGCCAAGTGAAAGAAACCATTCACAAATGAGTAGGTATTGTATGATTCCATGTATGTGAAATGTCCAGAATAGGGAAATCTGTAAAGACAAAGCACAGATTAGTGGTTGCCTGGAGCTGGGGTGAGGTTGGGGAAACAGAACTGGGGAGAGACAAGGGGTGGTTGCTAAAAGATATGGGATTCTTTGAGGGTTGGTGACAATGTTCTAAAATTGGTATTGGTGGGACGCCTGGGTGGCTCAGCAGCTGAGCATCTGCCTTCGGCCCAGGGTGTGATCCTGGAGTCGCGGGATTGAGTCCCACATCTGGCTCCCCGCGTGGAGCCTGCTTCTCCCTCTGCCTGTGTCTCTGCCTCTCTTTATCTCTGTCTGTCATGAATAAATAAATAAAATCTTTAAAAAAATTGGTTTTTGGCGATGATTGTACAACTCTGTAAGTACGCCAAAAGCCACTGAATTGCACACTTTAAATGGGTAAATTGTATGATATCTGAATTTACCTCAATCAAGCTGTTTAAAAGAGAAAACAAGGTATCAAATATCACAGAAAGATAATGTTCAACATTGAAATCTTTGTTTTAAAAATTGTGAAACTTCAAGCAAAGTCATTAAGGTGTTAAAGTGGTAATAAAGAAAATAATTTGAAAACTAAAATAAGCTTATAAACAAAACAAAGACGTATGCGGTTGGAACGAAGGTGACCAAAATAAGGATTGAACAATGAGTAAATATGAGGGTGGTAAGTTTGAGGGTGGAAACTGAATTTTGAAATAAATTTTAAATCTGCCCTTTCTTTCTTACATTGTTTCTCGAAGTACAATTAGTACACAAAACAGGTTTTTTAACCTTCAATTTCCTACCCATATGCTATTAATTTTCTGGCACACACATTGATTACTTTTAGAATGAGTGAAAATGAGAGTGTAATTTGAAGAAACAAAAGAAGAGAGGGTGACTAAAGTAAAAAAATAATCATATATTTTGCAAGAGCGTAAATACAGAAAGCATTAGCAACTTTATGAAAACATTTAACACCTAATTCTGTGTGTGAAAAAATTTGCAGAACCTCAGCCATCCCTTGAAGAACACTAGCAGACCCAGAGGCCATTCCCTGTCCCCTGCCTGGTGGAAAGTGAAGCTCTCCCACATGGTGACATTCCCTGATGTTTGTATTCATTGGTTTGGAAAGAAAATTTTCAGCCATTTTCCCCCCATGATCCTCCCCTCGGCCCAATGACAAAGGCAGAGCAGGGATTGCTTTTTCCACCATGTAGATGAATCAATGGAGGTCCCGAGCGAGGGACACTTGTCGCAGAGCAAGAGCATATCCAGGACGCACCCTGCTGTGTTAGACATGAACTTCTCCTTTAATGGAAGGTTCAAAGAGATGGAAATATCAGGGAAGGATCTGGGGTAAGGGGGTTCTGGGGGCCATAGCTATTTACCTATGGTGCGTCATGATTTTAACAGCCAGTACAGCCAGCATTCTAGGTGGTGCCTACTGAGTACTCACCCTCTTCCCATGGAATATAGATCGAAAATATCTGATATTGACAGTAAACATTGTGACCGGTGAGGCTCTGTACAGCTGAATCATATAAGGACCTAGCTTCCCATGGGCCTATATTAAGAAGTTAGAAACGTTTGCTACTAATTAGCTGCATTTATTATACGGAGAAGGGAAGCGGCCTTAAAAAGTGGCCTTCCTCATCTCCTTGACAGCTTCAAGTCAGCCACGACAGTTATTGGGGATTCTCAACAGAGTTCATCATGCTTCTATAACAGAAGACTAATCAATCTTGGGAACCCTACGACTCAGTGATTCCCATGTAGAGTAACAGAGAAGAGCTCAGCTTCCAGAGTCACATTGTCTGGGTAAACCAAGGCTGGATCTCTTACCAGCTGTCCCTCTGTTTCCTCGCCTATACAGTGGGGGTCACGGCCTCTATCTCATATTTCTGAGAATGAAATGAGCAAATGTATGTTAAATGCCCGAGACCCAGGAGGTGTTCAGTAAATGCTAGCTATTATTATTGACTGTAAGGACAAATCCACCAGAATTGAGGACTTTGGAGATGGAAAGGGGATTATTATAATCATCCAGATGACCCAGAGATAACTCTAATTGCTACTCTGTCTAGGATGAAGCTATTTTCATCTGTAACATCGATCTCTTCTTCTATATCTCTTGAGAGCCAAGGAAGCATTGGTGAACATCTAGTGAACTAGATAATTAGGCATTTTCTCTAACTCATAAAGTGAGGTGATGTCCAACTGTTTACCCTCAGGTCCACTGATGTAATGGATACATTCTACTTGTTACTAAGTAGAGAATGGAATCTACGGAAAAGTTTGGAGGAAATAGCATTTCTGATGTTAGAAGCTGTAGGGGCAGGAGGGGAATTACGAGATGGATGAGGTAAAATGCTATTCAGGATGCTTCTTTATGAGGCAAAGATATTCCAAATAAAAAAATTAAAGAGGCTTTTTATGATTATTGAGGATGATATGCCCAAATGGATCATGTTTTAAAACTTATAATGGATTACATGCCTAAAACTAAACTCTAAGACAAAATAGACATCCTAAATTCTACATGAGAGCATATCTGGTGTTTTACAAGGAGAGGAGGATTCTTGAAATGCACTTGGCCTTGGCCGTGGGTGCAGGCTGGCAAGCCTCAGCTCATGTAGCCAGATGAAAACCACGCCCCAAAACCTTCCTCTCCAAATATGCTTCCTCCTTCATCCCCACTAAAGGAGTCCAATGGAATCAAGAAGAGGATGAAAAAAAAAAAAAAAAGGGGGCCTGGCCCTAAAAGACATTTCCATCCCTGATCTGTTTGCAGGGACTTGTTCTAGTCATGAAAGTGTTGTTCCTGCTCAGTCCTGCCCTGATGAGTGAGAAGAATATCTTTCCAACCTCAGGATAATTAAGGTATTTCCTCCCTGGTTGAAGGATATGTAGAGAAGCTGTCCCTGAGGGAATCAAAGTTCAATCTAACAAGCATCAGGGTAGCATGTCTCAAAGTGTTCTGAAGAACTCTGAAGGCACTCTAAGGGCCCCTCTCTCTCTCTCTCCGTCCTACATATATGCATATACATCACGTGTATCATTTGAGATAATTCTAGCTGCCATAACAAACAAACCCCAAAATGAATAATGACTCCAACACAGTAAAAGTTTATTTCTCTCTCCGATGAAGTCCAAATGGGGAACACAGAACAGACAAAGCATCCTTCATCCTGTGCTTCTGATGGTCTTTCCTTCATGACTTTCAAATTGTCCTGCCTTATCTGCATCAAACCAAAGAATGAGAAATAACACAGAGAAGTAGACATTGTCATGGGTTGAGCCATTTCTGCTCACATTCCACTGGCTAGAACTTAGTCATTCAACCTGATATTATTACAGGAGATGAGAGGAAATATGGTCCAGATGTAGGCACCAGGAAGAAAACGGAACAGTTTGGTGAATAACTAGGTGGTTTCTGTGTATAGATTATAGCCCCATCCCCTTTGATTTGTCCCCCCTCATATACCTGGCCTTTTTCTATTTTTTTTTTAACCTGGCCTTTTTCATAAGACTTTGCAGTGTCCTCTCCTTGTACGGTGCCATACTTACCTTCCTCTTATATATGGATGTGGTCATACGACTTGCTTTGGACAATTTATTGAGGCAGAAGAGACTGTGTACCCTTTCTGAATCTTGCCTTAAGAGGCCTTACATGTGTGCATTTGCATTCTTTAAGTCTAAGCAGAACATACCTAGGTAGGCCGGCTAGCCCCAAGACAAGGACAAGAGACACGTGGAGAAGAGCCAAGTCATTCTAATCTAATTTAGCCCCTACTAAACCCCCACACACACTTGGCCCACTCTCAAGTACATGAGATTAGTTATTATTATCCACTGAGTTTTATTTTATTTGTTTGTTTGTTTGTTTGTTTGTTTTTATCCACTGAGTTTTGAAATGGTTTGTTATGCAATGGATTTTGGCAATAGCTAACCGTTACATTCTGCTCCATCACGTCTCAACAACTTTAGTTTTTAAACTCTGAAATAGAAATCTACAACATGTGGTGGCTCAGTTGGTAGGGCATCTACCTTCAGCTCAGGTCATGATCCCAGGGTCTGGGGAATCGAGCTCTGCATTGGGCTTCCTGCTCAGGGGGGAGTCTGCTTTTCCCTCTCTCTCTCTACCCCTCCTCCACTCGTGCTTACTCTGTCTCTCAAATAAATAAATAAAATCTTAAAAAAAAGAAATTTACAACACAGTTTCACTAGATATATCACAACCAACACTCTAGATATCACTATAGATAGCATTCCTCTCTTCAAGTAAGTCCTATTTAAAAAGCATATCCTATAAATCAAAATTAAAATAATTTCAACTTAATTTTAGATTACCTAACAAACCTTTGGCTCAGACCAAATTGAAATGTAAGTGTCTGTTTTTAAATACATCAGTGCCTATATTGACAGTTAATGATTTGATAAGAGGAACTAATACATTGTGGAAACTTAATCATATTGAATAATATGGTTTATATTTACCACCATTTTTAATGTATGATCTTAACCTACTTGATAAAGAAAAATTTCAGAAGGTTTCATAAAAAGAACATTGTTCCAAAAGTTCCAAAAACATACTTTAACTTTGGTTCCTATGGACCATCTTGAGGAGTAGTTTATTCATTCCATAGACAGTGCTTCAACAGAGTTGCTATGTTCCGTACTTCCAATTCTCTAGAGAGATCAAGAAGACACACTTTGCTTGGTTAATGTCTAGCAGGGATAACAGTATGGATAACAAGTGTCCACCTTGGTTGCAATCAGATGGGGGTGGGAAGGTGAGGGAAAGGAGAAGGGAAGAGGGAGACAAAAGGAAGAAAAGGTGGAGATGACACAACACAAGGATGGCTATAGGACCAAAGGAATGGACAGATCACAGAGAAGGGTATATGAAAAGTACTGGCACCTCAAAACATGCCTGCGATGACTGCTAGAGGACTCCAGGCAGGGGCCACAGTATATACAAGAGGCTGAAGCAGAGAGGATATGCTTCTGTTATCTGCCTTCAATGCTCTTTGGTCAGTTTCTTTATTATTATTTCTTTCTGTCGCTATGTCCCAGATACTCAAGACAGAAGTTCCCCTCCTCTGAGCTCTCTGATCTCCCTTGATTTATCTCATTCTATTATTTGTCACGCCATAAATGCCTCTCTACAAATCTATATCCCCCAGAAGAGTAGAAAATCCATGGGGAATAGAGACCATATCTACTTTACCCACTGTCCTCCCAGCGCTAACATACCTGACGTGCGGTAGGCGTTCAGTCGGCATTGCCAGAGTAGTGAGTGGCAGTTAGCTGTTGAGCCCTGTGCTTGAGGAATCATGAATATCCACGTAATATCTACATGTACTATTCACAAACACTTCCAATATTTACATGTTGCATTTGCGAACATCTCATTCACTTCCAATTTATTTCAGAGAGATGCTATTTTACTTTAGTTCCTGAAAATCCTTGGAGATTCTGAGCCAAACTATTAAAAGATATCTAGATAAGTAAATTTTTAAATGTACAATAAGCTCTTGTCAGCCTTGAATTGATTAGAATGACTTTAAGAATATTTCCACTGATTAAATGATCATAACTGCCATTTCATTTTCATACATTATTTATCGGTGCAATTACAAAATAAATAAAACACCATATAAGAAATTAAGTTGTAATGTGTTGCCTGGAGATTTCATGAATTATAGTAGTTACGTTTCCTTCTGAAGTAACTAAGAGTTTATACCCCTGAGGGTTATTGTTTACAAGGAAAGTAACATAATCTTTGGGGGGAATCTATCTTCTCTTCTGATTATAAAAGTAAAACCTATTTACAGACACTTTGGGGGAAAATAATTATAAAGAAGTACAGAGAAGATTGGATTAAAATACTGAACTAAGAACATCACTCTAACTCAAAATCCCTTGAAATGGGAGAAATATACCGCTTGAAAAGCGTCAACACAAATAGAGCTAGAAAACCAAAAGGCGTAACATCAAGAAGTCATAAAAGAATTCCCACAAAGTAATAAGCATAAAGATCAGATTGGCAAAGGACTACACATCCAAAAGCTGCAGGTCGGGAGAAAATTACTGCAGAAATCCTAGCAACACCAGAGGCCAGACCAGCTCAGGGTCCACACATTCTAAGAGCAAAAAGAGACATGAGGAGGCCAATTAATTTTAGGACAATGGGGCTGGGCCGTGGGTCAGTCTGTCTGGGAAGGGCTTCTAGCACCAAGGTTGGAGGGAGAGGGACAGATGCAGATCTGCAATATCCCCCGAAGACCACAAGGAATGCGGCAGGAACAGCACACTCCAGTATTGGCTCTTTGCTAAATTCATATAAACAGCTCTGCGAATTGGGCTTCTGATTCTGTTTGGCAGCTCGTGATGCCAGTGCCTCCAGCACCTCAACTATTCCTCTCTCCAGAAGACAGTTTTCCCACACAAGCTGCCTAGACACAGGCCACGGCCAGTCAAATATGAAAGGTATTTTTTTCAAAATTTTGTCAATACTCTTCCTTCCTAGTCATAACCCAATCAGGAAGCAAAAATCACACCACGTATTTGAACAGTGCTGCTGGATCAGAAATAGGGTATCGCAGGCCGGCTCTCCAAGGGTTAACTGCACGCCGCGTCAGCTGGGAAGAAGTACTGCTGCCAAGTGAAGAAGCCTGGAGGCCTCTCATCAGAAGAGGAAGCTAACAGCCGGGAGCAAGTCCGGTCTGCTCCCCCACCCCACTCCGACAACCCCTAAGAGCACAGACAACCAGAACCACTGCAAAAGCAGAAAAGTGGTTTGAAGAGTTCCAGCTTCAGCATCACAAAGCCAAACATCAAAGAGTAGATTTGGAGCCAAGAGACAGTAGGTTAGTTACTGGCAAAACCACCAAACAGAGTAGGGGAGGAAAACTTTTCCCCTACCCTCTTAGGTTCTGCGACTGGGACCTTCGAATTCAATTGATGGAGAACAGATTAACAGGAGAAAAAACATACCGATTTTTTTAAAGACTGATTTATTTATTTATTTATTTATTGGGTGGAAGTAGGCGCACTAGGAGAGGGAAAGAGAAACTCAGGCAGACTCTGGCTGAGCCTGGAGCCTGACACAGGGCCCGATCCCAGGAACCTGAGATCAGACCTGAGCCAAAGCCAAGAGTCAGACACTCGACCGACTGCACCACCCAGGCGCCCCCATACAGATTTTATTTGATGTTTCCATCTGTACATTCATAGAGGGTTTCATAGCAAGTTAGTGCAGAGCCAAGTAGCAGTTAAACTCAAAAGGACAGAGAAGGGAGCCTATGTGCCCTTTGAACAGAGGGTGAGAAATTTTGGAGAAGCGATCAGACAAAGGAAAAGGATTTTGGACTTCTACAGGTGGCAAATTGCTTGTACATCTTTTTCTCTAACACTCATGTCAGCACGGTTGCCCTCGGCTGCCTTCCTCTGTCTTTTAATCTAATGTCCAGTGTCTAAAGATTTTTCACTTCTTCGGTTAGTTTTTTAAAAGTGGAGTCTTCGCAACAGGTATAAAAATCAATGAAACACTCATTTCAACCTCCTTGTTTTGAGAAGTCTCTGGTCCAACAACATATACAATAAGTTTTAGTTGCTCGATACAACTTTTGTCCCCACCACAATCCGACTGAATCAAGCAATAAGTGTTTTTCTAAATTTCTGTATGGTATTTTGGCCCCCACATAATTATTTCTTAAATCAATAATGATATATTAAAATCTCTGTGCTAGTGAGTGAAAATTTGTTCCACAATTTCTTTTCCATCATACATGTTTAGTCATTCTAGCATTAAATTACTTCTACCGAACTTAGAAAATTTTCTTCTTTTATCAGTAAATATTGTACCACAAAACCCGTTATGCTTGTTCTTAAGAACATCGTGCTAATACTCTCTATCTCTGTCAATGTTCCACATTTTCTTGTTTTTGTAGAAAACTATCAATTGTTTGTTTATTTATTCAGCCTTTTTTGTTCCAGTGTAGTAACTGCCCGTGAGCCTTTTTGTGTGCAAGTGACATTTCATGATCGTAATTAAATCTTCATTCAGGGAAGAATATGAAGTTTCAGGGATTTCTTCTGATCTGTTCAAGTTATGAATTTAATTAGAATAATTTCCTGACTCATTTTCTTTTACATTTTTGGCCACTAAATAAATCCTCATCAAATAAGAATTTGTGATACCTGTTTGCAGATCTTACATGGGTCATGTTCAGTGGAGATCTGTTCTCTTTCATGCTTTCAATGTCTAAAAACTTGACACGATTTCTTTGAAAACTTCTTTTTTTCGGCTTTTTTCTTATTCTGAGTTACACTTTTATATTATCAGTTTCAACTTCTGTATAATGTAACCTTGTACTATGAAATAGTATTTATCTCTTACACACAGCTCAATCCTTCCGGGTTGCCTTTTTTCCCCGAGTGTACTTTCTTAAATATTTTTTTTGCAATATTATTGTGGTAAATTATACATAACATCAAATTTACCATCTTCACCGTTTTAAGGGTCACAATTCAGTGGCATTAAGTACATGCACAGTGCTGTGCAGCCATCAACACTATCCATTTCTAGAACTTTCTTATCACAACCTGAAACTGTACTCATTCAACAAGTCTCCATTCCTCTTTCCTCTTTAAGCCCTTAGCAACCACCTGCTACTCCATGTCTCAATAAATTTGACTATTCTAGATGCCTAATATAAGTGGTATCATACAATAGTCATCTTTTTTATGGCTTGCTCCACCTGACACCAATGTCTCCAAACATTTAAGGATGGAGAATATTGTGTCTTACACATTTTGTTGATCCAGTCATCTCTTGATGGACATTTGGGTTGTTTCCACTCTTTACTGCATCCCTGTTGTCCATTTTGGGGGTGTAGCCTAGGAGTAGAATTTCTGGCTCATATGGTATTCTATGTTTAACTTTTCTAAGAACTCCTGGTTGATTTTTTAAGTACATTTTCCCTACTGCACTTTTTATTTCTCTTAATGAACTTTAGATTCAGATTTGTAAAGTTTCATTAAAATTTTCTAGGAAATTTAATTGGAATTTTATTATTGATAAATGAATAGAAGAAACTACATTTTTTATAATATTAAACTCTTGCACACAGCAACTTAGTATTTCCCTCCATTTATTCAGGTCATCCTTTCCAACCTTCATTAAAGATCTTCAACATTCTCTTTATTTCAAATTGTTTTCCTATTGTAAATGCAACATAAGAATCTCTTTAAAATCCTTTAGGAAAAGATCTATTTAGAAATAACAATATGAGGTTTAATTATTTCCTGTATTTTAGATGTTTAAGGTTTTTTGACTTTTGCTGTTATAATTTAAGAAAAAAAGATTATTATATATAAATCTTTGGCTACTTTTCAGATCTTTCTTTTAGAATCTTCAAAATAGATTCTGTATATTTGAGGATCCGAGAGAAGAAACAATTTTAAGGTTCTTGAAGGCATATTCTTGATACACCACTTCCTGTTGTACTAAAAATAAAATTTAAACTCTCCACTATTGTCTACATAGTCCTCCCTGACTTGGGCTTGCCCCCCTTTCCAATATAATCTCCTGCTACTTTCTTCCTAGTCCCCCACGGGCCAACTCTATGGCCTCCTTTCTGCTTCTAGAACACGTCAAGCTTTTGCCAAAACTTCAATGGCCTAACATAATAGAAGTTTATCTCATACTCCCATAAATCCTCTACCTTGCAGCTGCAGCATCTAGAACAGATGGTCTCTAGGAAGGCTGCCGTAAGGAACACTGGTTCTTAATTACCTTGGGCCAGTAATCAATGTCATGTCTACTCATAGTGCATTGACCAAACCAGTCATAGGACCCAGCCTAACTGCAAAAGAGTTGGAAAATGTCAAGGAGGGTATGGAACATTTGGTGAGCCCTGTCTGACTCTGTCAAAATGGCCATAATTTGCCTTTCTTTTATGTCTCTCGGCAATGAATATCCTTTTATATATTTGCTAACTATTAATATCATGTTTCATGAGTTGCTTGGGCATGTCCTTTCTCCAGTTACTTACAGGAATTCCTATTATTTTCTTATTTGCTCATTGGAGATATTTATATTTTAAAGCTATTTTAGAATTTCTTAATGATTCTACTCATTACCTGTTCCAATTTTTTTTATGCACTTGGCTTGCATCTTAATGTTATGCATTTTGCTAGAACGGAAAAGTTTTTCTTTTAAAATAATAATCTATTTTCTTTTCATTAGATCTAGCTAATAAGTCTATGATTTTCCTTTTTAAATTTTTCCGTTGCATTTAAAGTTTAAAAGTCATTTCCTACCTGAATACCACACATTTACCTTTATCTTATTTATGATTTGACTTTTTACATTTAACTTCCCAGTAAAAAATAGAAAACAATTTATTGCTAGCATATGGGAAAAACAATGAGGAAGTCCCCAAGACTGAAATCATATAACAGATCAGAACAGAGGTATGCATCATTATCTATTACCTTAGACAAATTGGCTAGTAAAACTGAAGCTTTATTTATTGTACAGGGGAATAGCAGAAGCTAAAAGGAGTAGCAGAGAGATGCAGTCCAAGGAGGAAACGGACACATCAAGCTATCACCAGCTACTAGAACATCCAACTTCCTTTCCCGTTCTGATTCCAAGTTCTTAATGTTCACTCCTAATTGAGTTTTCTTCCCATGCTGCTTGCCTACAGGGAAAGAATACATGGACTAAAGACACAAATATCCAGGCTGCCTGTGTTACATAAGAATAAATTGACGTTCTAGTTTGCACACCACTCTTATTTGTTTAGAAAAAGTCAATTCCCAGGAGCCTAGTTACTTTACTTACGCTTAGAGTTTAATTTCAGAGCCTTAAACACAATGATAATACCCAAATGCATTTGGACTTGGCTAGAAATTACCGTCTTTCCTGGGCAGAACCACTGCATGCATGATTGCTTTGAAGACCAATACACTTCATGAATTCTTTGTTCTTGCATAAGGACCCTACTAACCTTTTCTGAATTATTTCAGATTTAGTATTTGTGCTACCAAATTGAACACATGGATTATATTTAAAGCCTAAATCAAGGGCCAATGTGTCCTTTGGCAAACAGGCCAAATCCAGTCCATCGTAAATGAAGCTTTACTGAAACACAGCCTTGCCCATTCATTTACATATTATCTATACCTGCTTTTACTCTACAATAGATTTGAATAGTTGTAACAAATAGACCACATGGCTTGCAAAACCTAAAATGCTTATTATTTGGCCCTTTACAGAACAAGTGTGCTGACCTCTATTCTAGGGCAGTGGTAGAGCAATAAGATAAAAAGAACCTAGATCCCCTGATGAGCTAGTATGGAACCCCAGCCATCCTATATGGCTATGGCTCATCTTCAGCTGGATATTACAGAGAATTACATTTATATTGTATTTGTGCCCCTGGACTTTTGTAATATTAAAATTAATTCTCAGGTACCACAGTTGACTATCACATAACAAATCAGTTTGGAAACAAATATGTATCAGTCACGCTAGGCTAGGTTATGCTGGACTCATAATAACCCTTGAAATTTTAGCTGCTTACAAGAAACAGGTTTATTTCTCACTCATGCTATATGTCTGTAGACTGTGAGTGAGCTGCTAGTTCTGTCCCATGTCTTTTTACTGCAGAGCACAAGCTGAGGGAGTCCCCACCATTTGAACCATTACTTTTGGTCTGGCAGGGGGAAGGAACATGGAAATCATGAACTCTTTTCTTAAACCTTCCACTTAGATGTGACGTCACTTTTGTTCACCTTCTATTGACCAAAGTAAGATATCTACTGTAGCATATAATATTGAGGCCCTGCCCCATGGTCCTCGGTCATTTGAGTTCACCTAGACTACAGTGCAATTCTCAGCAAGCTGACAGTTTCCCAACCCAAATGCCTATTTCTCTTTTTTTATTCTCAAGGGCTTTCACTAATACCAGAGTTTGTTCCACACATGAGGGCCCTTGACAGGATTGAATATTAGTTACCCATAGATTTCCCCCATTCCTGTGTCCCTCCCCCATTTCCTCATTTTTGTTCCATAAGATCACTTCACAAATATTCTATGCTATATTTAAGGCTTTGTCTCAAGGTCCACTTTTATAAGAATTTAAAGTAAGATACGTGGCCACATTTTTCACAGAAATTAAAAATAATCCTAAACTTATATGGAACCACAAAAGACCCCAAATAGCCAAAGCAAAGCAGCCCTGAGAAAGAACAAATGTGGAGGCATTGCAGGTCTTGACTTCAAACTATACTACAAAGCTATAGTGATCAAAACAGTGTGGTACTGGCACAAAAACAGACAGACCAATGGAGTAGAAATAGAGAACCCAGAAATAAACCCACACATATATGGTCAACTAATATTTGATGAGGAAGCCAAGAATACTCACTGGGGAAAGAATCATCTCTTCAATAAATGGTGTTAGGAAAACTGGATACCCAAAAGCAAAAGAATGAAATTGGATCTCTATTTATGCCACTCACAAAAATTAACTCAAAATGGATCAAGGACTTAAATGCAAGATGTAAAACCATGAAACCCCTAGAAGAAAAACATAGAGAAAAAGTTCCTTGACATCAGTCTTGGTGATGATTTTTTAGATATGACACCAAAAGCAAAAGAAAAAAAGCAAATATCAGCAGGTGGGACTACATTAAACTAAAAGGCTTCTACACAGCAAAAGGAACAATCAACAAAATGAGAAGATATCCTACAGAATAGGAGAAAAGATTTGCAAACCATATATCTGATAAGGGGTCAATATCCAAAATACACAAAATACATTCATCCAACTCCAACAACTCAATAGAAAAAAAAATCTGACTAAAAAATGGGCAAACGACCTGTACAGACACTTTCCCAAAGAAGGCATACATATGGCTAACAAGTACCTGATAAAGTGCTCAACAGCACCTATAATCAGAGAAGGGTATCTCAAATCACAATGAGATATTACCTCCTACCTGTCAGAATGTCTATTATCCAAAAGACAAGAGATAATAAATACTCACAGGCATTTGAACCATTGAACCATTCCTATTGGTCTGGCAGGGGAACCATTGTGCACTGTTGGTGGGAATGTACATTGTACGGCCACTATGGAAAACAGTATGGAGGTTCCCAAAAAGTTAAAAATAAAACTATCATATAATTCAGCAATCCCACTTGTAGGTATAAATACAAAAGAAATGAACTCACTATCTTGAAGAACTATATGCACCCTTATGTTCACTGAAGCATTATTTACAATAGACAAGACTTGGAAACAATCTAATTGTGCATCAGTGGATAAATGGATAAAAAAATATGGTATTTACCTAAAATGGAATATTATTCAGCCATAAAAAAGAAGGAAACGCTGCTATCTGCAACAACATGGATGGATCTTGAGAGCATCATGCGAAGTGAAATAAGTGTGACAGAGAAAGACAAACACTGCATGATCTCACTTAAAATGGAATTTTAAAAAGCTGAACTCCCAGCAGTATTAGAATGGTGGTTGCTAGGGGCTAAGAGTATGGGGCAAATGGTGAGATATTGGTCAAAGGATACAAACTGTTATAAGATGAATAAGTTCCGAGGATCTAAGGTACAGCAGGATGACTACAGTTAACAATAGTGTAACTGTTGTAATACACCTGAAAGTTGCTGTGAAAGTAGAGCTTTCATGTTCTTACCGTAACAAAACATCAACAAATGGAAATCACGTGAGGTGAAGGATGTATGAACTAACCTTACTGTGATAAACATTTTGCACTATATGCGTGTATCAAATCATTGCACTTATGTACAATGATTACTTACTTCAACTTAGGTAAAGTTATATGTCAGTTATATTACATCTAAGCTGGAGGGGGAAAAAAAGATTCATAGCCATGCCTAATTTCTAAAGAATAGGGGAAAACCAATTCAACAAGACTCCAGAATGAGAACAGCTCTACTGACCCCCACAGCTTTCCGGGCCTTTCTAAATTTAGTTCCTGAGAATCAAGTACCACGTGTTGCAGTCCCACTAGGCTATACTTTGCTCCCTTGCACACACCTTCACTTTTCTGCATCCATGACATTGGTCCTGTTATCCACCTGGATCACTCTTTCCTTCCTGTTTTTAATGTCTGTAATCCAGATTACTCTTTAATTTAAGACCCAATTTAAACACCGCCTCCCTGCTGTTTTATCTGATCCTGCCCACTCTTTCCTACCTCACAAAACAGGAAATAATATTTCCCTGCTCTAACACTTAATAGGCTTTTACACTTCTCACTTCCTCCCTTCATTGCCTACTGTCTAGTTTTAATCAGTTTTACCTAACTTAATCTAAGTATAGACTTCCCAAAGACATGATTTTTTTTCCTCCATTCATCTTTATCTTTCCCATTGCCTAACACGAAAATGTAATAAAGGCTGCTGGTCCATAACTGACTGAATAAATCACAATTTTCTTCAATCAGAAATATACCACCCCACACCTACTGAGCTAACCAGAACACCTTTCCTTATCAGAGGTTAATGCAAGGGAAAGCTAGTTTCTGTTTGTGTACAAATATCTGACAATTCATTTTAACTTCTCTCATAATAAATGACTGATTTCAGAGAAGTAAACCATTTTATTATATATTTTCTTCTTTTTAAGATTTTATTTATTTATTCATGAGAGATACAGAGAGAGGCAGAAACATAGGTAGAGGGAGAAGCAGACCCCCTGCAGGGAGCCCAATGTGGGACTCGATCCCAGGACTCCAGGATCATGCTCTGAGCCAAAGGCAGACGCTCAACTGCTGAGCTACCCAGGCATCCCTATTGTATATTTTCTATCTCCCAGAATACATCCATATTCTTCTTTCATCCATTTGCGTTACATGCAAACTTTTGAAAACAGAAATGAGCATCTTCATCTGTGTATACAACTTGGGTCTCCTAATATAAGAGATGTGAATAACAAGAAAATCTTACCTTGTAACATTAACTTCATGTAATGAATTTGGAATGACACATAACCTAGAAAGACAATAGGCTTATCTTGAACTCCACATCAAACTTCTTAGATGTTTGAGTAAGCTTTGTGCTTTAAAAAAAACAAAAACAAAAACAAAAAAACAAAAAACAATCAACTCACTTTTTTAAATGGGGGAGATAACTATCATATAAATGTAATACTAACCCTGAAGCAGATAAATGGCCCCCACTCTTAGTAGACTTTCCTGCATTGCACTGATGATGGGATAGCCCCAGGCGTGGAGAAATGTATTCCTTTAACAATTATTGATTGAATTCCTGTTATGTGCCAGTCCCCATGCTAGGCCCCGATGGTGAGCAACAAGTACAGTCCCTGCCCTCAAAGAACTAACATTCCAGTGTGTGTTGGAACGAGAACTGCCCTGACTCTAGTATTTATTAGCCGCATGATCTTGGGTAAGTACTGTGTCTATTTTAACCAATGTTTTTGTGGTTTATAAAGGGGAGAGGTTATCCAGCAGCCTCAACCTCTTGCTGAGGGACTCAAATGAGATGTCCAAGTGAGTCTTGTCTTAGATATCATTGGTTGTAGCTGCCAGCAGGAATGAGTACATAGATGGAGATTATGATGGGCCCCCAGGGGTTACTAGAGTTATTTTCACATTTTCTCCTAAATCAAGGTCAGGTAACTCCTTGCAGGCCATGCCAGGGAAAAAGGCAGCTGGCTTCAGAAACTGTCTGCCTGGAAGGAATCTTAAACATTTCCAAAGGAGAAAAAAAATACAGAAATATACAGCTGGTCCAAATTAGGATATGTTGTCTTTTACAAGGCCCAGCCCTTACTGCCCATTTAGAGAAACCAGCCACATGGAAGAGATGGAATATTTGGGGAAACACGGAGGGGAGTCAGGGAAAGGGTAGGCTCATGGCTAGTTGTCTTAGTTAACCTTGACTCATCCCTTTGATTTGGACTTTGTTTATTGTCCCCAGCACCAGTGGAAGGTCCTTTCCCGATCTTTTCCCAGGGGCTTATTTTATGAAGAGCCACAGTGGGGGGAACATCTTTAAAGTGTTGGTTTTATCTGAGGGAAATAACTAAACAATATACATATGCTTTTCCTGGGAAGTATCCAAAGCCACAGAGAAGGTGCATGCACCAGAGCAGTCAGTATTTCTAAACCTTCCCCCCACCTTAATGTACCCCTTAATGAGAAAAAATAAATTTAATATAAAATTGAAATTTATATTCTTTCTAATTTTTATTTTTATTAAATTTTTCCCTAATGAGAGAACTTAAACACTGAGGACTATGATTTCGTAAGTCTGGATTGAGCTTTGGAAGGCCACAAACTAGAAGATCTAATGTAATGTCAAAGGGTTTTTAATCTCCCCAAAACAAATTCACCTCTGCTGAAAATGTGTGCCCTAGAAGAGCATGAAGGATTCTGCTCCTTGAAGATTAACGAATCTCCTGTAGGCATTTCTCCCTCACCCCAGGCCTGGAACCATCTCATGTCCAGGGGCCCCAATACCCCTGAACATGTGAAGCTGAGAGAATGGCCCTGTCAGTGTCCTAGGATAGACGTGTCTTAGGAGAAGCTGCCTGAAAGACTCCCTAATCTTAAATTAGGAAAAGAATAAAATAGCAGTTAAGTCAGCAACACAAAGAAGTTTCACAAAGCAATTTAAGTTGAAATGCCAGATTGATTCTTTGATATTTATTTTACACCTATTGTATACAACACTCTGCGGTAAGACATTCCACCGAGCGTATTGATAACAATGCCAGGCTTTGGTTAGCCAGCTAGAGCTAAAATGTTAGGAAGTTCTATGAGCCTTAAATTAGAGGTTGGGAGAGGCCTCTATGGTATTGGTACAAAAAGCCATTTCTGTCTTCATAGGCAGCACTTCAAAAATGGATCCAGCAATTCATTTCTCTAGGACATTTTTTTACTTTGCGACCCTGAATTGAAGAAAGTCCTCAGGGAAACAAAGGTAGTGAATCCCTATACCAAATTCATTTCACCTTCATTCCAGAAAGCCTAAAAGGAAACTAATCAAAGGGTACAGGAGGTCTCATTAAATTTGGAGGGATGTGGGGAGGAGCAGAGCCTGGGCATATACTGTTCTGTGCAGCTGAGCTAATAACATTCTGGGGCAGAGGACCAAATGTCTTCACTGCTTACAAAGATTTATATTTTTACATAAATTTTAAAAAACGAAATGCCATTTCTTTGTCTTCCTGACTTCATCTCTCAGTGAAATTTTATACTTTTGCTAAAGATCTGATACTCCAGAGAAATTAAAATCAACAGAAAAATTAATGAGCCAGTTTCTTAGGTAACTATGGAACTCTGTAGGGGAATTCTGTGGAGAAACTGGGTTTCTTGGGGATATAATTAAAGGTAATTCCAATCTAGATGTGAGGCACGGGAAGCTAAGGACAAATACTGGGTGTCAAATCTCAAGTTGTGGGTGGGAAGGAAGGGACGAGGAGGAAACTGCAGATAAAGCAAGCTATTAGGAAGATAAACATGTAATCGTACGATGTTACCAAATCTGCCTTAACTTTATCAAGTCTTTATTTCATATCATTGGGCAAAACAATTCTTAATTCACAGGCAATTTTTTAAAAACTTAGGGGAAACCAGACTGCCAAAATTATTCCACGGGGATCTCAACTTCAACATTTAGGAATGAGGCAGGCAGCATTTCATTATCACAGTCAAACACATGTCAGATGATAGATAACATCTCCTGGTTGAGATTTCAACTGTATTTTATTAGGAACTGGGCAGAAATATTAACTTGTACTGACTTGAGAGTTATTTAGCACCTTCAGCTAGTACTTATTCAAAATGCCAGAGGGGAAACCATTAGGCAGCTTTTCCAAATGAGCAGAACACCCTATTGGGATATTGCAGACATTTGTATGTGGAAAAGCTCAAAAATGTAAATGAAGAAATTTACTCATGCGTTTATATATGGGGAAGTCATGTAGATTTATTTGCAGATTTTTTGCAGTCCCATTTGTGGTATCTAAGTAGAAATAAATGTTACTTGACTGGCTTTTAACCACCATGGAACAATCGAGATTTGTATGAACCATTTGGGTGCACTCTGCTTTGCCTCCTGGGGCACTTTCTGATAATGCCTTAGATTTCCTAAGCAAGAAACCTTGAAATTATTTAATTTCATTGTTGGTATTGCTTCTATAGTTCCATCAACATTATCATTCACATGGGAAAGAAAGATGGAAATTGTCAGATCAAATTCAGTTTTGTAATACATATGCTTGGAGTCATAAACAACTAGGAAAGAATAATTTATCAGACACCCCAGCTGTTGTGACACAATATCAAGTGCAATAAATATTTAAAACAATTTGATTAGTGTAGAAAGTCAGTCTGAATAATACTTGAATCAAGAAGTGTTTTTAAACTGAATATTTCCTGGTCTACTTGTTTCAAATCAAGTAGACATTTTGCCAAACCTCTGCTTCATTTGGTGTTTTATGAACATACCTCTCCAGTTGGGTCTGTCCAGGTGAAGTAAGATAAAAAGATAACTAACATTTGCCAACAATTATAAGTTTAGTTTTGCAAGAAAAGTCCTATAAACTATATTTCCCAGATTTTTCCAAACAACTGGATTTTAAGTCAGTGATTTTTTTTAAAGATTTTATTTATTTATTCATGAGAGACGCAGAGAGAGAGGCAGAGACACAGGCAGAGGGAGAAGCAGAATCCACACAGGGAGCCCGATGTGGGACTCGATCCCGGGATCCCAGGATAATGCCCTGGGCGGAAGGAGGAGCTAAACCTCTGAGCCACCCAGGGATCCCTTAAGTCAGTGATTCTGTTAAAGGTGACCTGGATAGTATATGTAATGAAATGTGATTTTAATTTCATATCATGCATAACTTACAGCATGTTTATAAATCTGAACGTGCAAATTGGTGGAGGGAACAGCAGAGGGAATGCCCTTTGTCAGACCGATGCCTTAGTTTTTGGTTTGGAACATAGTTCATTCTTAAGCATTATGTGGACAGTTCAGGAAGTTACAACCTGGTAAATGTCAGTGCCTTGAGTTGTGGCAATGGGTCTCAATCAGAACACCTGACAACATGTGAGTATCACCACTAGGCAAGTGTAGAAGGTCCAATGGGCAACTAGTGTGTGGAGACTAGGAAGCCACTAAACATCCTACAGTGCACAGGACAGCAGCCCAAGACAAAGAATTGTCCAGCCCAAATGATCAACAGTACATACCAAAGGCAAGAAACTCTGGATTATGCGGGTGGGGAAGATACACAACTGGTTAGACTTTCTTTTTTTTTTTTTTTTTTTTTTAATTTATTCATTTAGGATACAGACAGAGACACAGGAGGAGGAGAAACAGGCTCCATGCCAGGAGCCTAACGTGGGACTCGATCCCAAGACTCCAGGATCACGCCCTGGGCCAAGGGCAGGCGCCAAACCGCTGAGCCACCCAGGGATCCCTGGTTAGACTTTCTTGACATCTAACTGCTGAGTCTCAGAACATGTATCCATATGATCAGGAGGTAGAGAGAAGGGATAAGCACTGAGCTGGGGGTTATGAGATATTTCTAGTCCTTACTCTGTGAAGGTAATAAAGACAGACATCATGATTTAAAATTTAAAAACAACAAACTTAATTACAGTATTTATGGGAGCTCTGGTTTCCTCATACGTTAAGGAAAGACCTCTAAGCTTTACATTTCCCAGAAGCCTTATAATTATACTTTTCCATCATGCTAGATATAAATTCTCATGTTCATCATTTCATTTGCTGAAATAACAGCATAAATATTAATTATGTCGTAATTAATACCATCTGCATACTATATTTAATTTGGGTTCTTTGAAGAAAACTACGATCCTATGAATGTTTGGGATTCTCCAAGAGATAAGTAGCCTCTCCACCCATCAGTTGGTGGAGGCTACATTCCATCCTCTTGAATCTAGGTTGGTCTTTTGATTTGTTTTGCCCAACAGAATGAGTGTCATTATGGTGCTACTTCTGGGTCCAGGCCTAAAGAGGCCTGGCACCTTCTACTTTGACAGTCTTTGAGCCAGGTGTAATATTATAAGGAAGTCCAGACTAGACTAGTGACATTAGAAGCCAAATGAAAAGGGTCCTGAAGCATGAGAGGCCATTTTGAATGTTCAATCCCAGCTAAGCTCCCACCTGAATGCAACTGCATGAGTGACCCAGTCAAGATCACCCACAACAGAAGAACCCCCCAGCTAAACCCTGCCCCAATCCCTGTCTCACAGAATGTGACAAATCATACATCATTATTTTAAGCTATTGCATTTTGGGATTTTGTGTTTCAAAGCAATGAATAACTGAAACAACTTTGCTGGCGACTCAGAGAAATCTTCACTTCATCCTCACTTACTAGTGATTTAATCTTCTCTTCTAGGGACAAAAAGAAAAAAAATAGAGGCCTGACTCTCCTCCCAGACTGTTCAGTGCCCCAAATTTCTTTTTCCCCTAACCAGAAAGAATTTCTATTGTAACCCAGTTACTAATTTCCTCCTCCAACTTATTTACTTAGCTTTGCTGTGGAAGTTAGTGTAGTGTTACTAGAGAGCTCAGGGACCCCTACGGTGCTATTCCAAGTCCCTGTTTTCCTAATGCTGCCACAAGATGAGCCGAGTTTTACCTGCTTCTTCCAACGTGTGCAAAATTTAGTCTACTCACAAAATTCAATCAATTCAGTACAATCAACTCACAAAATGGCTGAACCATACCTGTGAATCCTTATTTGTTTCCATGCAAAATACAGGCAGCTAACTTTTGGAACACTTGAATCTCCAGAATGTTTTTGGCTTGGCTAATACTGGGAAGAATCAAATATGGAAAATAAGCAATAGGATTCCAAGTGCACTTTTGTCTTAACTCAAGTGGTTTCATGTGAAAGTATAAAACCCTTAGTACAGCAGGCAAAGGGTAGGCCTCAAAGATGACTCACCATGCCATCCATGCTTCCACCATGGTCTGCCTTTTGGTGTCCTGCTTCCGTGAGAGGAAAACTTTACTAGCCAGACTGGTGACCAGTTACCCTGAGCACAAAGACAATGGAAGATCTCTCACCCCTGCTAGTCACCTAGCTTTGCCCTTTCCTTCTCATTATTTTTCACTGGAAAGTTCTGGTGGGAATACATAATAATTAGAACATTGATAAAGAGAGCCATTCATCCAATAAAAAACCATCTTGTCTAATTAAAAAAAAAAACTCAGAGTTAAATTAAAAGATTCTCACCCTACTCTAGAGTTCAAGAAGCCCCACCTCAAACACATAGAAAATCTAAATATTATGTTTGAACTAGCCCTGGGCTACAATGTCCCACACCCCTCTTCTCTATCCTTGAACTCAAATAGCTGTATTTTGGTTTTTTGAACATTTTAATTACATCAAACAGTATGATTCACCTGGTATTTTTATTGTAAAACACCCCTTCGATGCTGCTGAATTGCTTTCTAAAAAAGGTATTTCAATTTACACTGCTACCAGTTTTACCAAAATCCTACCAAGACAGAAAATAATTATTTGAATACTTAAGACTGGTTTCAGAGGTGAGAAATAATATTTGCCTATTTTAATTAGCCTTTTTTGATAGAGACATATGCACGGTATTCACCTCATAAGAATCATATCGGAATCAAATTATCTAGACAATTGGACACCCTGAGTAATTAAGACCAAAAGAAATCGAGATCCCTTAAATTTCCATACCTTTCCACTTAATAATTCTTAAACTTTACACAACTGGAAATTTATCCAGTTGAAATAATTAAAAGGGAAAAGTTATGAGGGCAGAGAGGGCTGATAAGGCCAGCATATAATTACTTAGTGAGTGCAGTAATGTGCAGTCAAAAAGAGACAAGTCACTCCTCTCTGAGTTCTTTGACATACGGCAGGAATTTTAAATTGACTAGTCTAGCTAGTAGGCAACTGTAATAATACCGGGCAGAGATAAGGGAGCTGTGGGGGTATTTTTGGAATCCCAAATCATGAGAGCAGATGAGATTACACAAAAGATTACACAGATGAAACAAGCCCAGGATTAAGCCAGCACTGGCAAGAACACGGTGTGGACTTTTAAAAGATGCTGAACCACCAGAGAAAGGCCTACAAATAGAGCCAGGAAGGCATAGGACCCCCTGCGCCCCAGTAGGAAGGGTCTGAGACAAGGTCAGAGGCAGGGAAGATTGTCCAACCTCAAAAAGCAGTGAGGTTAAGGGGTTTGGAGAGGAAGAGGCAACTTTGGGACTTGGATGTGCAGGGGCTGACACTGACAGGGAGAAGTGGGAGGTGACACAGCTATTGGAAGGCAGGATTGGAGAACGCAGAACACATCACCCCGGCCTCAAATAATTTACAGTGCCTTGGAAACACCTCAAGGCCATGCCAAGGTCCAAGATTCATGGCATCGAGTGTTATCAAGAGGCCGAGGGGCAGGAATTCAGTGGGCATGCTAGTGCTAGAAGAAGCTGGAATTGGGTACAAATGTGTGACAGATGCACCTGCATACCAGATGGTAGGCCCTGGGTGCTGGTCCGGCCCTCCCGGTGCCAGTCCTGGCAGGGTGGGCAGCCTCAGCCTGCTGGAGAGAGTGGGGAGGGAACCACGACTAAGATCACTCCTGGCTCCAAAGACCTGTGTCCTAGGACAGGAGAGTCCTGTGTGAACTGGAAGGGGCGGAGGAGAGTGGGTGTCCAGGCAAACAAATAGAGAAAGACGTGTATCCTTGCCTTTTTAATAAGAGATACTAAGGAATAAGTCAAACTACCACTTAAATTGTCCCTGTGCCAGCCACTATAGGAGTATTTCTTTCTTTCCCATCTGCACAGCTGGTGTACCACCGACGAGGGTGAGGCCATTGAAGAGAACTTGTAAACTAACCTATGCTCTACATCAGACGTTGCAAACTAGGGCCCATGGGCCTCATCCATCTACCGCCTGATTTTTGTTCATCGGGTCTTCTGGAACACAGCCACGCCCACTCACTACATACCGTCAATGGCTGCTTTCCTGCTGCAAAGGCAAAGGTGAATAGTTGCAACAGAAACAGTATGGCCTGAAAAAACAGAAATATTTATTATGTGGCCATTTTCAAGAAAAGTGTGTCAAGCCCAGCTCTAAAGCCATGGTTCTCCATGCTGACAACACATTGGAATCCTAAGGAGAATTTAAAAAAATACTGATGGCTGAGTCTCTCCCTCTGAGACTTTTTTCAATTGATCTCAGGAATAACCTGGACATCAGGGGTTTTAAAAGGTGTCCCCATCTGCATGATTCTAATGTGCAGCCAGAGTTGAAAAATCATCATTGTTGTGGATTCCCTGAGGCTGGGTCTATTAGATCTTCAGAAGGCAACATACCCACATCACATCTTAGTTCTCTGGAAATGAGTTAAAAGCTACCCTTAGTATTTATCTCTCTGTTTCCTACAAGAAATGATATCATAGTGTTCACTTAAAGAGCATTTCTCTCTCTTTTTAGCAACAAAAGCCAAGCATTGACTATTCTGTTTCTCAATAGCTCTGATAAAAGGACTCATTCAATAAAATCTTCCTAAAATTCAGTGTCAAGGGGAAAAAGTGACTCCAGATAAATTTGTAAACTTCCTTTTACTGAACAGCTAGAGCTGTAAACACCAAAGTCCTTCAGGTTTTATCTTCATTGCCAGGAAGTGAATATGGTCCTTAATGGAAGGAACTAGAATCAGTCCAGGTGTCTGGAACATCTGTGTCTTTCATCCTTTTATTTTTTTTTTGTTTTTGTTTTCGTCTTACTTTTCATTGTTCCATTTGTTTTATCATTAGTCAATTACTCAGATTCTTTTTTAAAAGAAGACAAATAGTAGGGCAGCCCGGGTGGCTCAGCGGTTTAGTGCCTGCCTTCGGCCCAGGGCATGATCCTGGGGTCCCGGGATCAAGTCCCGAGTTGGGCTTCCTGCATGGACCCTGCGTCTCCCTCTGCCGTGTCTCTGCCTCTGTGTGTGTGTGTGTGTCTCTCATGAATAAATAAACAAAATCATAAATAAATAAATAAATAAATAAATAAATAAATAAATAATAAATACAAATAGTAAAAACAAATATACATTCATTTACTTCATTAAAATGTGCTGGTTTTAAAATATGTCTGCAAATTTTTTTATCTCTTGCCATGGAGGAGTGGGATCTATGTTCTTTCCACGTGAACCTGAGCCAACTTTAATGGCTGGCCTACTAATATGTTAGTGAAGCCATGTGCCCTCCAGGGCTCAGTTGCAAAAGATGATGCCATTTCTACTTCATTTGCTGGAACTACACTGGAATCCACAGCCACCATGTAAAGCAGTCCTACCACGCTGGGGCCGCCACACTAATTCAAAACCCAAACTAACCCATGCAGAGATACAACGTGGAGAGAGAGATGTCTGGCCAGACCCCATCCCATGTATTTTAATTTTCTGCTTTTCCAACTCCAGCCATGTCTGGCAACAACCATCTGAGATATTCATGTTAGAATCACCTAATCATTTACTCTCCAAATTCCTGACCCACAGAGACCATAAAAGATAATAAAATAACGGCTGTTGTTCTAAGTCACTATACTTTGGCACGGCATTACTAGGCTGCAATAGGTAACAGTAAGTGTACCCCCATTAACAATAATATTCCTAACAACCTCTAATAAAGGAGCCTTCTCGATTCCCCTTATAATCTCATCTGTTGTCACAAACTATCAGATGGTGGGAAAGCTTATTCACTCAGGAAGGGATCAACACTGGATACTAAAATCATTAGTGAAAGGTTAATAGAAAAGTGGACAGTATCACCCATAGATTGTTTGCTAATAACAAAAGAGAATATCTTCCTTACAGTTGACAGATCTGGCCTCCACCAGCTGTAACAGAGTAACCAATGTGGCATCACAAACGGTGGGACAGACAGCCAGACATCTCCATACCTCCTGATGGGATATAATATGAAGTGTACAGCATCATGACCTATGAGGCACTAATACCAAAATGCTTAACTTGAATCTAACCTAGTCTTTAAAGTTAACTTGCTTCATACAGAAATTACAGGGAAGGGAGAAACTAGATAAACAACAATATGAGGAAGCCATCAGACAAATCTATGATGTGGGACACTCTACAAAATATCTGGCCTAATTTCTTCATTTATAAAAAAGAGAGGGACTGTTCTAGATTGAGAGACCTAAAGGACATAACAGTCCAATGCAGTGTCATCTCTGTTTGTATCCTGGCTCAAAAACATCTATAAATGACATTGTGAGGACAACTGGGAATATTTCAATCTAGGCAGGTTATTAGAGATATTAAGAAAATAGTGTCAATTTGGTTATATGAGAATGGCATTGTGGGTATGTAGGAAAATGTCCTCTTTTGGAGATGCATGCTGAACTATTTAGGGGTAATGTGCTATAATATCCATAATTCACTTTAAAATGGTTCAGCAACCGGGATCCCTGGGTGGCGCAGCGGTTTGGCACCTGCCTTTGGCCCAGGGCATGATCCTGGAGACCCAGGATCGAATCCCACATCGGGCTCCCGGTGCATGGAGCCTGCTTCTCCCTCTGCCTGTGTCTCTGCCTCTCTCTCTCTCTCTCTCTCTCTCTCTGTGACTATCATAAATAAATAAAAATAAAAAATAAAAAAAATATTTTAAAATGGTTCAGCAACCAAAAAAGAGATGGATGAAACAAATATAAGAAATGTTAATCATTGTTAAATCTGCATACGATATTTATTCTATTCTTCCAACTTGTCTGTATGTTTGAAATTTTTCATGATAGAAATTTTTAAATGCTTAAAGCTTTGTTGAACTTTGTTTAAAGTTCACCCAGCTATTCTAACTTATATGACTCCTGCTACAATTCAAATATATATTCTCCAGACAGAAAAACAGTTGAGATCCACTTGCCTCAATATCACCTGTTCTACAGGCTAATTTGGTTGAAAGGAGCAGCCACTCCCCTCTCCCTGAAGCTTCATGGAGAAAGATAAGAAAAGCAAACTTGCTATTGGGCTCAAATGATCTCATGAGGACTCTAGGACAGAAACAGAGAAGATCCAGTCCTGGGGGAAAGGGATTACTTCAAGATTGCTCAGATCAAGAGTATTTCCAAAGTCAGTGTAGCTATAGGGACAGATTCCTACCATCCCTCTGCCAGAAGCATCATTCTCTTTCTTTCTCTGGCTCATTCTCTTGTTCTCTCCATCTTAGGAAGTTCTGTTTCTCTCTGCCATCACAGCTTCCCCAGCTCTGACTCTGCCTGCAGGATCTTTCAGCTGCAGCATCCACATCCAACTGGCAATTATCTTGTGTGTTTCTTAGTTCTGATTCACCAGAGCAAGAACCAGATTGGCCCTACTCATCACTGTACAGCCTTTGATCAGTCCAATCAGTCGTGGCCAGAGAAATTGGATAAAGTGATTTTTTAAAAAGTTTTTTTTTTAATGGCTCCTGAGGCATCAAGGGCTTTAGATGGGTAAAGAGTACAGAGTTGTGGACAGGGCAGACAGTGATAGCATCACTGAAACATCCTCTTCTCTGTCCAACAGACATTTTTGTGAGCTGCAGGAAGCTTTCCACAAGGATCTAAGGAAGATATTCATGGGTTTGTAGACTTTGCCACAGGATCATTGTGTCCCATGAGATCCTGGTCTAGCTCATTATCATGAAGCAAAGATGCCTCAGAACATAGGCTTTCCCTGTCACTTTGCTCTGAATTCAACACATACTTGAAAATAGATGAAGCAAGGAGATCAATCCTCTGCCTGGGTTTGAATTATCCAAATTAATGATGGGCTTTCTATTTTTTTAAGATTTTATTAATTTATTCATGAGAGACAGATAGAGAGAGAGGGGGGTAGAGACATAGGCAGAGGGAGAAGCAAGCTCCATGTAGTGGCTTGTCTGGCCAATAAATATGTATTTTTTTTAAGATTTTTATTTATTTATTTTAGAGAGAAACAACAAAAGAAAGCATGAGCAGAGGAGAGGGTGCAAGGGGAAGAGGGAGAAGCAGGCTCCCCACTGAGCAGGGAGCCTGATGTAGGATAGGACTCCATCCCAGGACCCCAGGATCATGACCTGAGCTGAAGGCACATGGTTAACATGACTGAGCCATTCAGGCGCCCCAACCAGTAAATATGTATTGAGTGAATATCTATGGTCACACTTTGCTAAAGAAACACAGGGACGTGCACACAAGAAGAAGGAAGAGCCTCAGTCTGTAAGCATATAACAGTGTCATTAGATGAGATGATATATACACTCCAGAAAACATAAATAACAAAGTAATTTCACAGCATGAGAGCTGTCCTAGGTCAACATATGTTAAGTGTAAAGTGAGTGCTGTGAGCGCAAACTGAGGTCACATAAGCTGGAAAATTCAGATAGAAAGCTCTCTCAAAGGAGTTTGGCCTTGAAAGACATGCTTCAAGGTGGGGAGAACAACAACTAAGATTCAAGAAATGTGTCATGCATTTTCTACTGGAAAACAGTAGATAAAAGTGATTATAGATAATCGGATTTTATTGAAGGCAAGTGGAATGAACGTCATTTGGAAGAGGTAGACAGAGACTAGGGTTGCACAGGAAAGACCCTGAATGCCAGGATAACGAGCGCCATCTTATGAGTAAGGATTTGGAGTCAGGAAAGGCCTGGATGAGATCAGTGTTTTAGGAAGTGCTGGTGTCAGGGCGGGTTGAGAGGCCAGAGATCCTTGCAATTTACGAAGCTTCCTCTCATATGAGTCATCTAATTCCCTCCTGGCAAATGGTTTCTTAGGAGGCTCTTAGAGTCTGGGGCAGAGAACATTCAGAAGTCTACACAGACTGGAGTGATAGCAATTTTAAAAAGTAAATGGCTGGCTCCAGGGTGGTCAGACAGATCAATGAAGTGGAATGGAACATCTGAAGACAGATCCAAATATTTGTGTTTGTATATGAGTTTAATATTTTATCAAGTGGCATCGTAAATCAGTGAACAAAAGAGAACAATTTAATAGTTTTAAGACAATTAGCTAATGACTTAGGGGAAAAAAAACTAGGTGAGATTCTTGTCTTCCAACTTACATCACAATTTTTTTTTTTTTTTTGAATGGATAAAGCTGTAGATCTCAAATTCTGGCATACGTTTAATCACCTGGAGAGTTTGGTATAAGGGAGACTCCCAGACATCCTGACTCACTGGTTCATAGGTGAACTGTTGTCTGTAGTCCATCCTTTGACGAATACTTGCTTAAAGCCTTAAATATAAAAGATGAAACGAGAGGCACCTGGGTGGCTCAGTCAGTGAAGCATCTGCCTCCAGCTCAGGTCATGATCCTGGGGTCCTGGGATGGAGACCCACCTGGGGCTCCTTGCTCAGCAGGGAATCTGCTTCTCCCTCTTCCATGCTCTCTCTCTCGCTCTCACTAGCTTTCTCTCTCAATTAAACAAAATCTTTTTTTTAATCAAAATAGAAAATGAAACTATTAAAAAATCACTTAAAAATGGATGCATACTTACATAATATTTAGGAGGAATGCATGACACCAAAAAAATTGACTCCAAAAAAAGTGAACACTTTTATATCATATTTACATCAATAAAGAGACCTCCTCCCCCGAAAAGATGGAATAGATGTACTTTTACTATTCCTTCCATTGAGTACAGCCCCAAACTCTCAATGTTATATATAAACCAAGCAAAAGAAGACTCTGAAAGGTGGAGAGTGGAGGGCAGACTGGCTGGGGATCTTGGGATCTGAAGTCGGCTCCCTGAGTTTCCTTTTTGCCTCATATATCCAGACGGGGTGATGGTAGAGAAGGCAACAACCCAGAGTCACCAATGAGTGCCAATAAAAAAGCCACAAAAAAAGCCACTCACCCTAAGCAAAGGACCAAGAAAGGGGCCACCTAGCAAGGCAAAGACTTATAGACAACAACCGCTCTACTCTTGTCAAACAGCACATAAAAAGCTGCAGCCCTTACCTCTGTCAGCAGAGGCTGAAGGAAGAGCCTAGGCCTCCACCCCCACCTGATGGATGCTTGGTCCTCTCTCCTTCCCTGTTGGGCGGTGTCAGAGCAAGCCTAGTGCGATGTCAGCCCAGCTGTACTGATGTAATAAGTTGTCCCTGCACAGTGTCACTGGAGGACATGCAGGAAGCAGTGACAAGGCCCATCTGCCCCTCCCAGCAGTAGGCCTACCAGGAACCCTGTCCTCCCACCCCAGGCATCGAGAATGAGGAGCCTCTCACCCAGGCGTCAGCCAAGGCCGGTGGGGACCCCAGACTCTACCTGTACCAGGCGGTAAGGAGGCCGTGCTCCTTGCCCCAGCTGGACCAGGGTCAGAAACAAAACCAGACCCAAAACAAAAACTCTGCTACAACCATAGATTTAAATAAGATCCAGAGTCTCATCACATAAAATCCCAAATATCCAGGTTTCAATTGAAAATCGCTCATCACAATAAGAACTGGGAAGATCTCAACTTGAATGAGAAAAGAAAATCGAAAGATACTATTTCCAGGGCACCTGAGTGGCCCAATCAATTGAGCGTCTGTCTTCAGCTTAGGTCATGATCGAGGGGCCCGGGGATCAAGCCCTGCATCAGGCTCGATGCTCAGCAGGGAGTCTGCTTCTCCCTCTCCCTCTACAATGTCTGTCACGCTCACTCTCTCAAATAAATAAATAGAATCTTTAAAAAAAAATAAAAAGAAATAAAAAATAATTTAAAATAAGAAAGATACTGTTTTCAGCAAGTTGGAAGAACAGGAGTTCCCAACCCTGTCCCCACCACAGTAACACCGATGTAACAGCCATCCGAAGACAAAAACACCTTTACGAGAGCTTCTGGGTCCCACTGAGACATTCCAGCACCCAGCATAGCACAAAATCCAAGAATACTGCAATGAGAAAAGCTTTAAAGACGAGTCGGACTTTATCCACATCATCCATCCCCCAAGGTGGCACCGTAGGGCACCAAGAGAAACCCCTTGAGCCACAATTTCTCCCACGGAGCAAGGAGAGAGTGATGTGAGCATCCAGCCTCCCCAGGCTTCGGGGCTCCCCCAAGGCCCGCCACTATCTCTCCACCCGGCCACTGAGGAAACCGCACACCACCTGCGGAGGGAAGGGGGAGAGGGCTTAGGGCAACCACTACACAGATTCAGTCCCTGGGGACACCCTGCAGAACACATGTTCTTCGCAAGATGCAAGGAGCATCTTACAGGACGACGTGGCAAGCTGGGTCACAAAACAAGGCTTAACAAACCTGGGGGGCATAGTCATGCCAAGTACCTTTTCTAACCACAGTGGACGGAAAGAAGAAATTAATAACACAAGAAAAATTCACAAATATATGGAAATTAGCACGCCCTTACATGAACATCGGGTCAAAGGAAAACTCAAAAGGGGATTTTTTAAATAGCGCAAGAAAAACTATGATGACCCCCCTGGATCACCTGGTGTGCCCTACGTCCAACGACAGCGTTCTTATAGGAGGCAGGAGAGCACACGTGAGCAGAGGAACAGAAGGCCCTGCGAAGGCAAGACTGGAGCCAGGTAGCCCAGGAGTGCCTGGACTCACCAGAAAGAAGAAGAGGCAAGGAGAAACTCTCCCCTACAGACTCAAAGGGAGCGTGGCCTTGCCAACAACTTACTTTCAGGTTTCTGATCTCCAGAATGGCGAGGGAACTAATTTTTGTTTTCATAGGCCACCTGGTTTGTGCACACAAAGGGATGGTGGTACTTGATGGCAGGAGCCCTAGGAAAGCGACGCGGCCGCCAACACCACGGTGACACAGCCGATCGAACCATCACATAAAGATTCTAAAGCGACCCTCATCTAAGTGCTTCAGTAAGTGATTACCAATATGCTCGACACAAATGGAAAAAAAGGAAGTGTCCACAAAGAAGCAGAAGGTATAGAGAAGAGCCAAATGGGAATTTCAGAAGTGAAAAATACAATAACCAGAATTTTAAAAATTTACAAAGGATGAGCTTAGCAGCAGAATGGAGATGACAAAAGATGAATGAACCTGATGATAAGATGATAGAAATCACCCCACACAGAAAAAAATTGATTGAAGAAAGTATGAACAGGGGGCATCTGGGTGGCTCAGTCAGTTGAGCATCTCTCTTCAGCTTAGGTCATGATCTTGGGGTCCTGGGAGAGAGCCCAGCGTCAGCCTCCCCACCCACCCACCCACCCCCGCCTTCCCCTGCTCATGCTCTCTCTCTCTCTCTCTCTCTCATGTAAATGGTTAAAATCTTTAAAAAGAGAGAGAGAGAGAGAGTTCCAGGGACATGTGGCACTAATATAAAAGATGTAACATTTGTGTCATGGGAGTACAAAAAAAGAAAGAAAGTGGAACTAAATACCATTAAAAATTTCAAAACAAATGGGAAAAAATATTTCCTATGCAATATAGACAAAGAGTCAGTGCTCCTGTGCAAGGTCTATTTTAGGGCCCCTCTCCACCCACACTCCTTTCCAGGAGAACTTTCCTGCCCATAGGATCTCTTCCTCAGTCAATTCTGATGGAACAGAGATGGTCATCTGGTCCCAGGGTACCTTATTCATAAGTTACCAGTGGCCCATGAAAAACAAGACATAGGTGACAATTATCTGCTGAGCCAATCAATTTCTCTTTAAACTGGTGCCATAAATCACAGCTTTTAAAAGTATAAGCATCATATGGATTTGAGGCCAAAAGGAGCATAATAATTGTATTTTGATAAAACTTGCACATGAACTGACAAGAAACGGTTAACAACATGCTAGTAAGTATTTTAAAAAATAAAATAGAATGTATAAGACAAGAATGTATAGTATAATCCCACTTTGGGGAAAAATATCCATATATATTAAAAATATAAAGAGTGAAGCAGAGTTAAAGGAATGGAAGAAACCACCAGAGATGCTCTATGCTAATTTTCATTTTTTTGCTAACTTCTACCTTTTAATATTCCAACGACAAATATGTGTAATTTTTAAAGTAAAAATAAGAACTTGAAAAAGTAGAATAATTTCTGTTTTGCTTTATTTGGGTTTGGTTTCCATTACATAACCTATAAATTCTAGCCTGGTGTTACAAGAGAAAATAGCCAAATTTTAACTCTTAAACTAGAGGAATATATTAGTCAGAAATACTGTTCCCTACACAATGAGGGTGATTAGGGTACAGCACCATTTTTGGGTGCTATATGTCATTCATTAAACTATTACTACATATATATATATATAATTATAAACTGTGAGCAAAATAAAAGAGAATGTGCTTGAACGAATATTTGCTGGCAAAAAAAAAATATGAAGTCTATTTTACTTATTTCCTCCGTGACTATTATAACCAAATAACAGATTACGACACTAAATAATAACAGCTAAGTTGAGCCATGTGCCCACATGCACTCACACACAGCACGCACAGAGGCCCAGTGAACCAGCCCATATAACATGGACGGGTGCCCAGAAGAGGATCCCCCCATGACCCCCATGTAGATTAAATGACAGCAGCTGAATCTGTTGAGTCAAGCTCTAGCTTCGACAGGAGTTTCGGGGAGCCTCTCTAGGAACCCTTAAGACCAGAACATCTCTTGCTTGGCTAGAACAAAGCTGTAAGGACGCTAAGGTCACCATCATTGTGTGAAGTACTACACCCTATAATTCGTACTCAGATCCTGTTTGCCCCTCAGTTGTAGGTGTTGGCCCAAATGACCCAGATAAATATATGTGCCTTCCCAATTGTCTGGAACGCAGCACATGCTTGGTGTTGTAAGAGAGCAGGGAAGTGGACCCTGGCTGAGGGCATGGCCCGTGTTCAGCATGTAACTGGAGCTTCCTGCATGTTAGATCCCTTAATCCCCACCTTGACCCTTCGAGATCTCCACCACTTCCTTTATATAAAAGGTGACCTCGGCTCAGAGGAACAGAAGCTTGGGGAATAGAATTTAATTTAATTCAGTTGCACTTAAGAAGAGCTCTCAGAGGGCACCTAGGTGGCTCAGTCAGTCTGCCTTTGACTCAGACCATGATCCTGAGGTCCTGGGATGGAGCCCTGTGTGAAGTTCCCTGCTCAGTGGGGAGTCTACTTCTTCTTCTCCTTCTGTTCCTCCCTCTGCTCTGCTCTTTCTCTCATAAATAAAATCTTTTTTAAAAAGAGAAAGAGAGCTCTCAGAAAAGCAAAGAAATTCAAAGAAGTCTTCAATATATGCACCTTCCAGGGCCCCCTGCGATGGTTTTCCTGGATTGACGCTGCTTGTCCCCGGCCTTAAGCACCAGGTATGGTTCAGTAATCTCTCTCCACCCTCATTAAAACCTGCTCCCAAGAATAACTGCTGCATGTGGCTCTTTAAATTTTACCAAGCATTTAAACTACCCCTTTCTTTCCTAGGATAATCTACATTTTAATCCTTAACTCCTTTTTAGTTCTCAAGCAAAAGAAAGGTAGGAAGGTACCTTGAAGAAAACAGCCCTTTTCAGTCCTCCTGAAATCCTGCCAATAGAGAGGATCACCACAGGATGTCACAGGGTAAGTGAGAGTTAACAAAACCCCACTCTCAGGACAGGCAATGTAATTTGCAGGGCCCGGTACAGAATAAAAATGCAAAATTCCTATTCAAAAATTAAGAATTTGAGACTACAACAGCAAGGTATAAAAACCAAGCAAAGGCCACAGCCCATAAAACTGGTCCTGTCCACACTGCACTTTTTACCACCATAGCCTGGGCGCCCTGCTCAGGCCCACAAGGCTCACATCCCTCTCTACCTTGACCAGCCACCCACTCGATTCTCCATCCTCCCCAGCAATCCTGGCTGCACACAAGAAAGTACTTTCCCTTTCCTGCCCCTAAGGAAAAGTGCATACACCCTTTTCATGTTAGGGATTTCCCTCTTAATTCCATGCTGCAACAGACAAGGGGCAACAAAGATAATAGAGGGGATGTGGAGTTTACAGAGGCTCTCATCATCAGGATCTCCAGGCTCCAGGTCCAGAATCCATTCTCAGATGTGTCAACTGAGATACAACTCCAGCTTGTATTCTTGGAAATGGAGTTCACAAAACAGCCCCATCCTGAAGGAAGGCCATTTAGAAGGCGGCTGAAGGGGTTCAGAACAGGCCTCCCCAAAACATGCTGCTTTGGCATGTGGATTACTTTGAGTTAAAGACTATCAAGGCCCAAAAGACTCAGGAAGAACTTTTTACCTCCCTTTTAACTGCTTGTAAGAATTTAGATAGAAGGCCCGGCCCAGGAAGAGAGCTATCACCAGAGACCACAGAGTGTACTCGAGGTGCAGTAAGCTGGGGGACTCAGCAGCATCTATATGTTCAAATCCTTCTCTGTGTCTTGTCTCTGCATGGCATAGCAAACATTTGTTTTCCAAACCTTTGCTCTTCTCATCTTCCTGTGAGTTGTCTTCCTTCCCTTCATGGCCCCAGACTCCTTCCCCCTCCTTAGCTCAGGATAGCCTAGAAGCATCGATTGCCTATCTCTGAGTCTCTGATGTCTTTGTAGGGCACCACATGTACAAAATTAAATTTGCTTTTCTCCTATTAATCTCTTAGGTCAATATAATTAATAGACCATCCAAAGGAACCTAGAAGAGGAAAGGAAAAATGTTTCCTCCCCTACCCAGTGTTGCATAGGGATTATGGCACGGGATCCAGAGTAAGGGAAACCTGGCTATGCACGCAAGATCATTTAAGATCTATCTGACTTTGGTAGGGATTGCATTAAATGTGTAAATTGCCCTGGATAGCATTGACATTTTCACAATATTAATTCTTCCAATCGGCAAGTTACTCACTTACTTGGCTTTCCCCAAGGCTCAGTCTCCTAATCTTTGATGTGGAGATAACGGCACACTGAGCTAGGAAGTACAGATGGAAACCTGAGACTCACTTTGAGGAGGGTGTGGCTAAAACCATAAACCCTGATGGAACCAACCTCTCGAAGCCTTGCCATCCAGAAGTCTGCAGAATTTCCATGGTTTCTGATGAATAAGACAAAGGATGAAGAGCAACAACACATGATTTTAGGATAACCATCCAGGGGTTGCCATTTGAAGCCCCAAAACAGCCTCCTGTGTCAGGCATCTGGCCTGGAGCCAGAACCAGAGGGCTCAAAGAGTGTAGTTAATATGAATTTTAGAATTGAGAGTTAAATGCTATAGTTCTGGGAAACGAACTAGGGGTGGTGGATGGGGAGGAGGGCAGGGGGTGGGGGTGACTGGGTGACAGGCACTGAGGGGGGCACTTGACCAGATGAGCACTGGGTGTTATTCTGCATGTTGGCAAATTGAACACCAATAAAAAAATTTTATTATTAAAAAAATAAAAATAAATGCTATAGTTTGGCAGCCCTCCTGCCCCATGGCACTAGCTCCTGGAACATCTAAGTAAAAGCCAATATTGGATCTCTCGTGGTGAGAAAATTGTCACCAACCCTCCCTATTAGGACCCAGAGAGCAGGGAGTGCCAACAGGTGCTGCAGTAGCAACAGCAAAGAGGGCCACTTGGCTTTAGAACCTCCCTATACAATTTGTCTAGTGTGTTCCCCACCACCGCCTGACAGCCCAGAGCAGAGCCGGAGATAAAGATCAGTCTGCAGAGAGCTCATTTGGAAAGAGCTCCCAGGGAGCAGGCATGAGGGACAGGAAGAGTGGAACAGGGCAGGAGGTCATCGAGTTGCCTGGGCTACAGGTAACTGGCGCTTCATCTCACTAAGTCCTTCTGGGAGGCTTGTGAAATAAGTCTCAGAAGAGCTGGCCTGGCTAACAAAAAGACGAAGCATCTATCCGTTGACTGTCATCCCCATGGGTCAGACACGGCCAGGTGTCTGGATTGAGCTTTGCATCCCAAACCCAGATGTCAGAGAAGCCTCCAGGTAGGAAGTAAGAGCTAGGAGGCTTAGGCCTAAAAGAAGTTCCCTCTCAGTCCACACGCACCAAGTTTATTGAAGTCTGCTTAGAACTAGTCACTACCATAGGGGCTGATGCAAGATGTGGGGCCCAGAGGATTTGCAGCATCTAAAACAACACCCATCAGGAAGGTTTCTATGGGGATAAAAAGGGAAAGGAGAAATAGAAACTCACTAGCTCTGAACCTAGCACATAGCAAGTGAACAAACAATGTTGGCTGTGATTGCTCTAAGTGGTATTATTACTCGGATCCTTTCCTTCTCAAGTCTGAGGATATGACGGGCAGAAAAAGCAGGTTCCTCTTTCCGTATGCTAGACAGTTTCGATCTTGGAGCACCTCCAGATTTGATGACATCCAAGACCACGGACTTCTAGCTGCTCTGAAATGACCCTTCAGGATATGTCCTTGCAGAGTGATCATTCTCACTAATCTTCCACCATGGAAAAGCGCTATTTGAAAATAACCAAAAGAGCACAAAACACATATGCAGTTGAGGAGCTGGCTCAGAAGTGTTTGGACTTTTTTTTTTTTTTTTTACCCCTTTCTTTCCTCTCTCAGGAAGGGAACTATTCAAACAATGAGGTCATTGACACAAAGATTTCTCAGGTCTAAATGCAAAGTAAAATAAATAACCCTCTGACTTGGGACCCAAAAGGGTATCCAGGAGAAAAATGAGAAAGCTGCCCAGCCCAAAAAGACCAAGAAAAGCTTCCAAGATGTAGCTTGAAAACCACGGGAGGCATAGTGATCATTCCCAACACTGTTACTCTGATGTGAAGAACTCATGTAAGGCATTTGATTTGAATTCAAAGTCAATAAAAACTTCAAGCACAAAGAAAGAGCCCCAGTCCTAACCAGATAATTTATCCTCAGAACCCTTGGGAGGCTCAGACTTTGTATTGCTCATTCTCTTTCCCCAGAGCAACCCCCTTACTTTTTCCCTGTGGCATGTAAAACAGCAATTAATAGGAGCATATGGGGAATGGAATGTTCTAGTTAATTGAATATTCTAGTTAAAGAAAGGCTAGTTCCTAACAACCCATTCTGTAGCATAAGTTTCCAAAACATCTGAGTCCACTCTCCTACAAAGTGGATTCTAGAGGACAGAACGGAATCTTTGTTTCAGGATCTGGTCTTATCTAAATTTTAGGCCTTCTCCCTTCTGAACACTTAAGTAGTATGGTGAATCGGGGATGGGACTGTTGAGAGTCAAACTTACATTCAAATCCCCAACCTGTCACTTACTAGCTAAATGATATGACCCAGTTTATGAACCTCTCTGGGCCTCCCTTTTTTATTACTTGTGAAATGGGGGGTAATGATATCCACATCATAGAGGTTCCATGTGTCTGATACATATGAGACACTCAATAAATGACAGCACTGTGATTTTCCTTTGGGCTCACTGTTCAGAGCTACGGAGAAGATAAAGAAGGTGCAGGAGATGTTGAATCTGTCTTGATGTCAGGAGGACCTCTAGGAGTTTCTTCGCAAAAAAAAAAAAAAAAAAAAAAACACCAAACCAAAACAAACAAAAAGTGTTCTTTGATATCTGCTTATTTTTCTCTTACTTGCTTCTTTCTCAAAAGCAAAAGCAAAACAGAGAACAGAGAAAACGTAGCTGGTCTCATGAATTCATGAATTCAAATGTCTTGAGTGTCTCTCAGCTTACCCTCTGTCTACTACACCTTTTATCTGTAGAGGAACAGAATAGCACCTATAGATGTAGAACAAAAAGACAGCTTCCAGTCCACTGTGGCTTATGAGACATCACAAGTCCCTACCTGCTCAAATATACCTTCCCCAAAACCTGTCACATTACTTAAATTTCTTCTATCAAGGTTATCCCTTTGGGTTAAGGCGCTATAGAAGGCTTCATCAGTTGCCAAAGGGAGAAATCTCTTCTTTCAAGAGACTTGCTCAAGAATTCGTTTACCAGATTAATGAATATTCAGGAGAAGCCCTGGTTGGTGTGATTTTTACCTACATTCTGTCTAAGGTACCCTCATTTATACCCATGGCTTGGCTCACCAACCTCAAGTCCAGCCCAAGTAATTCCTCCACTGTCACACCCAGACATTCAATGGCTTTAACATCTCCAGGCAGATGTCTCAAAAGCACTTCATAATAATCAGGCCCACACTACTTTCACACCCATCCTTTTCCAGGGTGCCCTATCTCAGTGATTGGCACCACTGACCATCCAATTAATTAAACCAGAGACCTAAGACACATCCTTTATTAATAACTCTCCTTCATTTCCAAAGCGCTAAGTCCTGTTGATTTTACCTTCTAAGGATCTCTTGAATCCATCCACCACTCTGAATCTCCACTGTTACTCCTAAATCCAACCCAACATCAAGGTCCTGCCTAGACATTCACCATCTAAATAATATCTCCTGAATTAGATTAATATAATTTATAAATTAGATTAATCCATATCTCTTCTAAATTCAGATCATTCTATGGCTTCCCACTGTTGTAAGGATAAAGTCCAAAATCCTCAATATGGCATGTTAGGCCCTACAGGATGAGGACTCCACCTGCATCCCCAGCCACATATCTCATCACACTTCTCCTTTCCCTCAGCCACTCTTGTCATCTTCTGGTTTCCCACATGCACCATGCCCTCCGACTTAAAGGCCTTTGAAAAAGCTGTTCTCATTGTTCAAAATGCTCTCTTCAATCCCATTCCTCTTCATATACTTAATTCCCAATCAAGCCAAAATGTTAGCTCAAACAACACTTCTTTAGAAAATATTCCATGATCCCAGAAGATGACTGGTGATTTGGTGAGGGGGGGGTAAGGTACACAACCATTGGAGAATATATTAGAATTGACTAGAGAATTTTTCAAAATATATATATTTTGAAAGATATGTTTATTTATTTGAGAGAGAGAGTGAGGGGAGGGTCAGAGGAAGAGAATCTTCAAGCAGACTCCCCGCTGAGCACGGAGCCCAATGCGGGGCTTGATCCCATGACCCATGAGATCACAACCTGAGCTGAAATCAAGAACTGGATGCTCAACAAACTCAGCCATCCAGACATCCCAAAATACATTTTCTAAGTATATGTGCCTCCTGACCCTCCCCTAATCTTTCATTCATTCTATCCCTCTCCCTCCTCAAAAACACATATACACACATACACCACCATTATCACCAGATTCTTTTTTTCTTTAATTATTTATTTATTTATGATAGTCACACACAGAGAGAGAGAGAGAGAGAGAGGCAGAGACACAGGTAGAGGGAGGAGCAGGCTCCATGCACCGGGAGCCCGATGTGGGATCCGATCCCGGGTCTCCAGGATCGCACCCTGGGCCAAAGACAGGCGCTAAACTGCTGCGCCACCCAGGGATCCCTCACCAGATTCTTATTTGATGTTCTCATATGCCCCAGTTAAGATATCATTAATTAGTATTATTATTAGCCATTATTGCAAATGGGAGTGTGTTATGAGCCTCAGATGCATAAAAGTGGAAAAAATTGAGGATGGCCTTCAAGATGCCTTCCCACTGCAGATCTGTAATTCTCTGGGGAGCAAAGTATTATGCTAGGACCCAGTCAGTGCTCCCTTGGAAGAGGTGGGCATTAATACAACAGAGCTGGAGTTGCCAGATAAATGACAGGATACCAATTAGATTTGAATTGCCAATAAGTGACAAATAGTTTTTTTAATATTGGTATGTCCTATATGCAAAGTTGAGTATGTCCTTACACTAAAAAAATTTTTGTTACCTATCTAAAACTCAGATTTAGCTGATATTCTATATTTTTATTTGCTACATCTGACAACCCTACATGGGGCAAATCTTTGATAAATGGAACATAGGTGGTTGTTAAAATCTTTTCCCTTCTCAAGGACTGTCCTGAGACAGAGTAGCTCATACAGCAAGATGTATCCCACAAGATTAAGCAACCAGAAGCCCTGGACAGCAGTGGCCAGCATCCACACATCAGCTCTCCTTTCCTGACTCATTGCCTTCTCCCTCTCTCTTGCTTCCTTAGGAGCAAACTCCCCAAGCAGCTTTGACTTCCCTGTAAGTTTTGGTATTAGGTTCTGCTTCCTAGGAAACCCTGCCCATCAAGAGACAATAGAAAAATAAACTGTGGTTTATTCATACAATGGAATCCCATGTGAGAATTAATATATATGAACTAAATTTATATATATCAACATGCATAGACTCCAAAATTCATGTTAGGTAAAAATAACAAATTGCCAAAGGACACATATGGTATTTTACTATTAATATATTTTTAATAGATAGAAAAATACTTATGCTGTTTATGGAATATATAAAGTAAAGTATAAAATTATGGATGAGAACAAAAATGAACTTGAGGATGTCCGTTATCTCTTGTGAGGGAAAGAAGAAGAAGGGACAAGGATGGGGATGGGTGTAGAAAGATTTTAACTGCAACATTTTATTTCTCTTTTTCTTTTAAAGATTTTATTTATTTATTCATGAGAGACACAGAGAGAGAGAGGCAGAGACACAGGCAGAGGGAGAGGCAGGCTCCATGCAGGAAGCCCGATGCGGGACTCGATCCCAGGACTCTGGGATCACACCCTGAGTGGAAGGCAGATGCTCGACCCCGAGCCACCCAGGTGCCCCAACGTTTTATTTCTTAAAGAAAAATATCTCAGAAGCAAATATTGCAAAATGTGAATATCCATGGAATATAAAAGGTGGGTCTATGGTAATACATGCTTGTATTTTTCTTTATGGTCAGCATTTCATAATCTTTAAAAACCTGATTACATTTAAAATCAGCTGCTTCTAGCTTAACAAAGGACAAAGCAAGTAGAAATTGATTTCAGCTACATTACAGAAAACAAAAGAAAAGATGAGACACCAAAATTTAATTGCCCAGAAAGAATATGGAGTCTCTCCCTTTTCATCTCTCACCTAGCACCCACAAAGCACCTCTCAAGCATAGGTACTTTGGAAGAGATGATTGCATGTAACACAACCTAGTACCAAAAAGTTGAAAATCTGGGTGGTCTCACTTACAAAAGAACTGTATTCTAATATTTATTTATAAGTCTGTTGGTTAGAATTGAAGCCTCAAGGAAGATTTCCCCATAGAGGAAAAAAAATTGTTATCAACTGTGGTTAAGTTCTTAAGTTAGCCCTCAAAAGGCCTATTTGTTCTATAATATAAAATTATTGAATTCCAAGGGTAGAAGGGATCTTAACGTAATTGAAATTCTGCACATTTGCAATGAAAAATAGTAGAAAACAACAAGTTTCGAAACTGGTAATGAAACAGCACAGAAAAACAATAGAGTTGAATAAGAAATAGCTTTTTTCATTATCTTGAGTGCTGAAGTTTGAGGACAAGAAGAACTAATTAAAGGCAGGTTGGGAAGCTTGCAGAAACTGAGGGGGGAGTTGCGGGCATTCCAAGGACTTTTGAGGTTGATGGCACTGGCTTTCTTGTCATTTAAACTTTCTACCTTCACTTTAAACAAAGAGCTTCCCTTGATGGTCAAGTTATCACTGATGATCTTATACACACTTTTCTACCATATTAGGGATCTAGGAGTCAATAAATTGAGACCAGAAAAAACAGTGTGTGCACATGTCCTTGTGCTTCTGGGTGTGTGTGTGTGTGTGTGTGTGTGTGTGTGTGTGTGTATTAGTTAAAGAAATTGCCTTAGGGGGTCTTAGCTAAATTCTGAGTGGAGCAGAGAAGCAAAAAGAACCAGCTGAAATGACCATGGTTTTGGCACAATCCTTCTAAGGGAGGGAAAAAAAATAAGAAACAAATATAGATCGCACATGTCCTGCACTAGCCACCAGGGATGTGACTGTCCAGAGACAGTATAGCTATGGTTTGAAAGGAAACCATAAAAAATAAACACACATTCCTCAAAAGCTAAAAACAGAATTACCACATGACCCAGCAACTCCTCCTCCGGGTACATTTACTCAAAAGAATTGAAAGCAGGATCTCAAAAAAGGTATTTACAGCAGCATTATTTACAACAGCCAAAAGGTAGAAGCAACTCAAGTATCCATTAGTGGATATACAGAACGTGGCCTATGCATACAATGGAGTATTATTCAGCCTTAAAAAGTATGGAAATTTTAACCCATGCTACAAAATGGGTGAACCTTAAGGACATCGTGCTAAGTGAAATAAGCCAATCACAAAGAGACAAATACTGTATGATTTCACTTATATGTGGTGCCTACCGTAATTGAATTCATAGAGACTGAAAATAGGATGGTGGTGGCTAGAGGCTGGGGGAGAGAAAAATGGGGAGTTATTGTTCAACAGAGTTTCTTTTAAAAAAAAAAAAAGATTTTATTCATTATTCAAGAGAGACACAGAGAAAGAGGCAGAGACACAGGCAGAAGGAGAAGCAGGCTCCATGCAGGGAGCCCGATGTGGGATTCGATCCCAGGACCCCAAGATCATGCCCTGAGCTGAAGGCAGACGCTCAACCACTGAGTCACCCGGATGTCCCAGGTATGGTTTCTCTTTTGCAAGATGAAAAGCATTCTGGAGATGGATGGAGGTAGTGGTTGGCCAATAGTGTGAAGGTACTTAACCCTACTGAGGGGTACACTTAAAAATGTTTAAGATGGCAAATTGTATGTTGTATGTATTTTACAACAATTATACATAAAAAATAAGTAAATAGCAAAAATAAAAAAAAATACACCACAGTGATGGGGAGATGCTGGTAGGGGAAAATGGAGTGGCCTCGAAGAAGATGAAAAAGGGAAGGAGAGCTACAATAACATCAGGTGAAGTCATCTGCAGGACAGCCACCACTTCCACTAACAGCACCTCGTGCTTTCTCTACTTCATGTTTATTACCGCTGCGATCATGTATTTGCCCGGCAGTGTTTTAATGTCTCTCTCCTCTCAGCGCCAAGCTCGATGAAGGTAGGAGCCACATCTGCTAACCTACCACTCTACCTCCCAGGCCATCATTATTGATGGGCACTTCATGAAACTTAGTAATACTTACAGAATGAATGCCTCTGTAGCCACGGAAATAATCATCCCCTAAAAGCCCAATTACAGTAAAAGAAAGCGATTCTAAAAGATAGAATATAATGGAACAATAAATGCTACAAATGATGAGCCGCGTGCGTACAAGGTAAGCAATGTCATTGTGCCTTGGGAAGTTCACATGGAGGAGGCTGACCTGAACCCAAACCCTAACCCTGCCTCTGCTCCTTTATGTGCGACTCTCAGCTGGGCTGTGGACACTTCACTGCTACCCCATGCTGAATATGACCCACTTGCCAATAATTAAATATAGATCATTGTGCTTGCAAACTCCTCTGATTCTATTTGCAAAGTTTCTCTTTTGTTGTATGGGTCAGTGATTAAATAGGAGAAAATGTGATTAATAGGACCTTAAAGTTCTGATTCTGCAAATACCAATTTCTCTGAGCTGTCCCTACTCCCTCTTCAAAATTGGCATGACCCTAATGGTAAACTTCTTGGCACCTGGGCCTGATGAATTCCTAATAAAGTAAACTAAAGCTCTTTATAAATAACAAATATATAAATGATGAGGATAGCACCATGAATTTATATCACAGCTCCAAAAAGGGTGCTTCATTTATCTACCAAAAGAGAGAGAGGGAAATAAAAACTCTCTTTGGGTAACAAATGGATAAATACAAGTAGTAGTATTATCCTTGGCTATAGAATGAATGCAAGAGGCAAAGAAAGGTCAGGCAATTTGCCCAAGATCACTCTGGAAGTCAGTGATGGAGATGAGAAAAGAACCCAGGCTTCCAGGCTCCTGGCCCCATGCATTTCTCCCAGGGAAATAAATTACAAGAGTGGTTAGGTTTCTAGATTCTCCAGATGTTACCATCCCCTCAACGTCCTTGTGTTGCCTCCCAACGCTTTCACATTTTTTATGGAGTTAGATGAAAGTCTCCCTCCTCCTGACAGCTTTATTACCCCAAGAAACCATTATCTCCCTCCAACTCAGAAAGTTATATGCAATTGTTGGTGCAGTAACCAAACAGGAGTCAAAGACATTTCTATGATTGATGCACCTTTCAGTGGAAAACAGCTGAAAATATTACTGCTTTGATATTCCCATTTTTTTCCAGGCCTAAAGGTTAATCAGTTGACAATGTTACACAGAGAGTCTTTTTAAAAGTCCAACAACAAAGAGTCTGTGTAAGCTGGCGAACATTTTCCAGGCTAGGAAGAGCTGTTAATCCCCAGAAGAGAAGTTTGAACAAAGTGGGGAAGTGTAAGCATTGTTGTATTCACAGGATGGTTTGGTGGCCCTTCATGAAAATACAGAGGTCAGAATGGAAGGAGAACCAAGAAGGGCTAAAACGTCTTAAGTATGATTGCCAGTCCAAAAGGAAGAAAAAGAAAACATGAAAAATATAGGAAAAGGGGAGATATTTAAAAATTAAAAAAGAAGGAAAGAAGAGAAATATAAAAAGAAAGAGTAAAAGAAAAGAATGAAGTATGTATTAGTAATAAACTATAGTTGTAATATTTATAGCTTATAAAAGACTTTCATATCTATCCATGTATTGCTCAAAACACCTGCTGGTAGGTAACATCAGCCCAATGGGATGAATGAGACTCAAAATGCCAAAGATCAGAAAGTTAGGAAGTAGAGACAAATTCAAATACAGGACCCGAGGAAGCTTGTCCTCGATCACATAAGGAGGAATTAAGCCTAGACTCTGGTTGTGGTCCCAGGGACTATGAGGGAACCTTCAGCTACATACCATAGTATAAAGAACCCCAAGAGCCTTCATTCTAGACCTTGCATTAACTTCCACTTCCTCCAAGAAAAAAAGGTTAAGGGAAGGCTAGCAGGGAGGCCTACTTCTTCAAAAATGAATAAGAATAGAATAGAATTTCAAGTCTTCTCCTCTTAGAAGGAATAGTGCACGCAAAGGTATTGTGGCACAAAATAACGTCCACTATTAGAGACTGTGAAAAGTGATCAGCCTGAGTGAAGCATAAGGCAAAAGATGTAAAATAGGAGCTGATTCTGGCAAAGTGCTTGAGTGATGGATCCAGGAAGGCCTTATAAACCACATTAAGGAGCTAAAGTTTATCCTATTGGCAATGGGGAGACTTCAGAAGTTTAAGGACAAGAGGAAGCATTGCAAGTGACATCATCAAATCTGCTTTGAAAAAATAACCCAAACTGCAATGTGGCAGAAGAGAACAGCATCTATGAAATAAAGAATGCAGTGAAGTTCAAGCATGGAAATATGATCTTAAAGGTAGGGGCACCAGGGTGGCTCAGTTGGTTAAATGTCTGGCTCTTGGTCTTAGCTCGGGTCTTGATCTCAGTGTCATGAGCTTGGGCCCCCAGGTTGGGCTCCATGCTGGATATAAAGCTCACTTTAAAAAAAAAAAAAAAATGAGAGAAGAGGGTGCCTGGGTGGCTCAGTTGGTTAAGCATCTGATCTTTTGTGTTTTTTAAATATTTTATTTATTTATTCATGAGAGACACACAGAGAGAGAGAGAGAGAGAGAGGCAGAGACACAGGCAGAGGGAGAAGCAGGCTCCCTGCAGGGATCCCGATGTGGGACTCGATCCCGGGACCCTCGGGTCATGACCTGAGCAGAAGACAGATGCTCAACCACTGAGTCACCCGGGTGTACCAGCATCTGACTCTTGACTTCAGCTCAGGTCATGATCTCAGGGTTGTGAGATTGAGCCCCACATCAGGCTCCATGCTGGGTGTGGAGTCAGCTTAAGATTCTCTCTTTTCCTCTGCCCTTCCACCTCCTTCCTCTTAAAAAAAAAAAAAGACATGTTCTAGAGATATTTTATTTTATTTTGGGGGGGTACATTTTAGGAGTACAGTTGATAGACAGAGCCCAGGGAGGGAAGAAGTTAAAGACATTTCTGGGAATTCTAGCATGGATAAAATGTAAGTGGATAAAATATAATAGCATCCATCATGACTGAGGAGATAAAAATGTTTATTTAGGGCATATTGAATTTGATGTGTCTTTGGATCTAGGTGTACGTGTCCACTAAGCTGATGGAAAGATGGTTGTGAAGCCCAAAAGAAAGTAAGTACTAATAAGATAGATTTGGGAATTGTCAGTGTACAGATGATGGTAGAAGGCATGGCAGGAGGAGCAAGTGTCAGTACCCCGCCTGTATCTAACTCTTTGAAAATTCAGCCTTCAAAAGGACCTTAAGTCACGTAACAAAGAAAGTGAAATGCCCACTAGATCATTGGCGTTCATGGCCGGACCATACCACTGGTTTAGCGACCATACCAGGGATTCCCAGTCACCCAGCTGCTAGACTCAGCAGTGTCTACTTTCAGCCCCTGCTCTCTCCACTCTCCCCCTGGCAAGCTCATACAGTGGCGCATTACTTGACATGCTTCTCAGGCTCTGGAGCTTCCTGCTTCGTTTCCCAAATTCCAGCTAACACTTACTTCCAGTTGTAGAATCCCCAAGGAATGATCATCCCCAGTGAAAGCTCCAGTTATCAGATGGCCTAAGGAATCTGCATAGGTGTACTCTTTGGGGGCAGCGTTGACCTACTTGGACACCTTGAAGCTAAAGAAGAAAAATATCAAGAGCCAAAAGGTGGAAACAACCCACCTAATAAACATCCACCCACAAATGAATGGACAGACAAAATGTGCTATATCCATGCAATGGTTACAAAGCAAGGGAATTCTACTACATGCTCCAAAATGGGGACATTGCAGTTGCTACATTTGAGGACTTTGAGTGAAATAAAACAAACCAGTTACAAAAGACAAATACTGCATGATTTCACTTCTATGTAGAAGCACCTAGAGTAGTCAGATTGACTGAAACAACAAACAGAACAGTGGCTGCCCAGAGCCAAAAGAAGACAAATAGGTAGTAGTCAGTGGTACCAGAGTTTCTGTTTAGGAAGATGAGAAATGGATAGTGGTGATGACCACACAACAATGTGAGCACTGAATCATACACTTAAAAGTGGTTAAAACGGTAAATTTCGTGTTATATATATTTTATCACAATAAAAAGTAAGCCAACCAAACAAACATAACCGACCTAAGAATAGTTGGTTGTTTTCTATTCACAACATGGAATACAGCACAGCAGTGAAAAAGAGCTAATGCTATACACCGACTCACATACACAGGGTGAGGGACAAGGGGCCAGATACAAAAGTGCACGTTTGGTACCATGTCATTTGTGAGAAATTCGAGAACAGGCAACACGGATATGTGAAGTCAGAACTGGACGCCGCAGAGGGAGTCGAGCGAGAAGTCTTCTGAGGGTTGAAATGCCCCATATCAGGATCTGACTGGTGGCTACATGGGTGTGCTCACAGGAACACCTAAGATTTATGCACTCTACTCTACGTAACTTATGTCTCAATATTCTAGAAAATTAAGAAGAGTGCCCTTGACAAAAATTGTTTCAATGTTTCCAGGTGCAGCATGTGAATATGAGTTCTGATTGAAGAGGGAAAAAGAGGAAGAATTTGGGGCGAGGGAGAGGTAGTACAAGGACATGCCCCTTAGGCTTCAGGAGGAAGAGCCAAAACCTTGCCATCATGGTAGTAATGCGGAGACGTTGGGAGAAAGCGCAGCAAAGGAGGTCGGGGGTTACCATTTCACTTCCAAGTTCAGTTCAGTCAAGTCCAGTTCATACAGACCCACTGAGCACTCAGTACCAAACACGAAGCAACGTTGTAGGGAAGTATCTCAAAGTAGGCCAACTGCCTGGAAATTGTGTAAGTTGTTTGTTTACAGTGAAGATTCTCGAGCCCCACCCCAGATCCACTGACTCAGAAACTCAGGGGGTTGGGCTCAAGAATCTCTTCAGCATCACCCCAGGTGACCCTGAGGAGATGAATAATATATTCTGTGCTCCGCACTAACCTCTCTGCCCTCCAGGGGGGCGGGGGCTGGAAATGAGACAAACAGATCATTCCTACACGCTGTGGCAACGACAATGATTAAGATACACAGAGAGACTGCTAGGGGAGCCTGGGAGGAATATCTGAGGGTGAAAGGAAGAGGAGGTCAAATCAGGTGAGCCAAGACCTGCCCTGAATGGAAAAGGCAGTGGAGCAGTTAGCAGAGCAAACGGGGGTGAAGAAGGCACAAAGCTGAGTGGTTTGCAAAGTGTGGCTTCCAGACAGCACAACTGGCATGACCTGGGAGCTCGTTAAGAATGCGAATTCGGAAACCCCATCGCAGACTGGCTGAGTCAGCACCTGCAGGGGTGGACCCAGCACCCGGTGTTTCCAAACCCTCGGAGGAGTCCGATGCCCATTTCCCGAGGAGCCTGGGAGCCGCTGGCAGGTGGCTTCCAGGCCTGCAGGCTCCGCAGCTGCTGGGTGGCCGGAAGTCACTGCTGAGTCTCTTCGGGCCTCAGCTTCTCTGCCTCATGCTCATCGCACATAAGTGCGTGGAGGGTAAGAAGCGCTTATGTTCGGTGGCGGTGGCGGTGGTGGTGGCGGTGTGGGCACAGGGATGGGCAGGAACGGGGGGCGGCTTCGTGGGGAGCTGGGACCCGAGCCTCAGCACGACGCGGGGTGTGACAAGGGGTCAGCGGAGGACAGATGACGCCAGTTCATGTTTAAAAAAGAACAACACGCTGGGGCCTTTTGCTTCCAAAAAGATGGGCTACATGTACTTTGTCCTGTTCCTCCCACTAAGTGCGACGAAAACTGCGGATATTAGAGGTAAGAAGAGTGTGACACGCGGAGAGGAGAAGGCAGGCATCAAGGAACTCAGACCTGTGGGATGAGACACAGTAATGAGTTCATGGGATTTCTTTTGTTTCCTTCGGCCTCACCCCACCCCTCCGGACTGGAGGTAGATGTACCTGGCAGCCCAGAACCACCTGCACAGGTGATAAAGGCCCACGGAAGCCCAGGGCCGGGAGGCGCAGCCGGGGAGGACACCCTCTAGGTGACACCTGCTCCCCTGGGGCCAAGCTGCACAGAGCACATTGGGCCCTGAGTCGGGGGGAGGGGGGCCGGTCCCCGTCTCGGGCTGCATGGAGACGCCCCACATCCTCCACCAAGGAGCTGCTGGGAGCCTGAGACCACAGGCCCCGGGAAAGAACCCAAGCGTCTCCGTGGAGTCAGGGGATACCACGTGGGGGGACTCCCAGCCCGGCCAGCACCAAGGAGGAGCACCCAGCTTCGTCGGCCAGGGCACACCCCCCCGCCGCAGGGGGTGATATTGTTCCCTGACTTTGCAAGAGGCCTGGTCGGGGAAGAGGTGGCCAAGCGACAGGGGCTCCCATGCTGCTCCTCAAGACCGCACGGACACCTATAGTGACCCCAAGATTTAATCACCTTAAAAGGTTCAAAGGAGATCTGGACCCGATCCTACAGCAATGGGGAGCTGTGGATTTTAAGCGAGAAGCGACAGGTGACACCTGCTGCATAATCAGCCACTTCTGAGCGCAGCTTCCCGAGGGGCTCGGGGCATGACGGCCTCCAAATACCCCGGAAGTTACCTGGGGGGAGCCCGGTAACCCACGGTGTAGACGGCCCGCCCCGCAGAAAGGACCTTCCCCTCAGCACACCAGAGCTGTGACTCGCCTCCCGAGGGGAGCAACAGCCCCCGTGGAGGTCCCTGGGCGGCCGGGGTGAGGGGCCTAAGGCCTGCGGGAAGCCTGCGGGCAGCGGGGGCTGGAGGAGGCCCTTCCCCACCGACAGGCCCCGTGGCCACCTGAGCAGCTCTGGTTTCCAAAATGAAATGCAGATTGTTCATAACCAGGAAGGTGGGTTGCGTATAATCCTGGAGCAGTGTTTTCTTTCATTTTTAGAAACCATTGCCCTTCGATAATAATAGCAATAATAATAATAAGCTTACATTTATGGAATAATTACCCATGTCCTAGGGACTATTCTAAGTAGTTACACATGTATCAGCTCACTTAATCCCCAGCTGGGATAACTAAAAGCACAGTTGCCAGAAAGATGTTGTACCCTGAATTACAGGTTCCTGACGACAGTCTCCCCGTGACAGTTGATCCTTAAATCAGGAAAAAGAAAGCTATTCATTGACTGGCCCCAAATGCTGTATTTGCATCTGTCTCCCTTAACCCTCACAACAACCAACCAGATAAACACGTATTTCTCCCTTTGGCTGACAATCAGTAACTAAAAAGAGATGCTAGGGTTCGAGACACCGATAGAAGAGGATCCTGAACTCACATCCTCCCATGAACACGCCGAATCTATAGCCACATTTTTTTCCTCTGGGGGGAAAAAAAAGCCTAAAAACTGGTTGAATGACTCCTATGCAACAGACAAATGAGAGAAGGCCCATATCCAGCCAGGGAGCACAGACTGGGTGGTACACAATCTTGCCATAAACTTCACCCCCAGCGCAGTAACCCACAGTCAGGAGGGAACACAAACACAGAACTCCTCCTTGAGGAGTGAAGGATTTGAATCCCACGTTGTGCACCCTCAGTTCTTAAGACCTGCATCTAGGACATGAGGCCCCAAAGATAGCTTTGAAATGCAACAGGGCTCATGTCCACAAGATCCCTAAGCTATAAGAGTCTGAGAAAAGGCTCTTAACTGGCTCATGCACTCGGACTCACCCACCCCCAGGCCCAGCGTGGAAGGGGCACCCAGACTTTGTGTGGGAGAGGCTCATTTGCTTGACTTGGGGCATCACCCTGAGAGACAGGCATGAGGTAAAAGGAGATGTAATCAATTAAAGATGGCCACCAATTATTTGCTGCTCCTCCCATTTATGAAATGGGAACTATTTCCCTTTCTCTTGAAGCTGGGCTGACCCCATGACTTACTCTAACCAATAAAAGGTGATCAAAGTTACACAGGGCCAGACCCAGGTTAAGGTCTTGTCCTGATGGCTTCTCTCTTTGCATTCTGGGAAGACATCAGCCATGCTCTAAGGAAGTCCAAGCTATCCTGCTGGAGGTAAGGATCCCATGGAGAGGTCCTGGGGATGAGACATTAGGGAGAAAAAGAGAAAGAAGGAGAGAGAAAAAGAGGGAAACTGAGTCATGTAGAGGAGTATTCCAGCTGGCAATCAGCACGCAGGCCCCAGGTATGTAAGAGGGACTTTCTTTCCCCCCTCCTTCTCTTTTTCGTTCAATGACCCTCTTCACCCATTTCTCCAAACCCCAACCCCTCACTTCTGGCAACTGCTAACCTGTTCTCTGTATCCCATTTACAATTGCATCAAAAATAACAAAATACCTAGGAGTAAATTGAGCCAAGGAAGTGAAAAACATGTATGTGGAAAGACCACAATAACAATAATGGAGGAAATTGAAGAAGATACAAATAAATGGGAAGATTTTCTGTGCTGGAAGAATCAATATCATCAAAATGGTCATAGGACCCAGAGAAATCTACAGATTTAGTGCAGTCCCTGTGAAAATTCCAATGGCATTTAATAAAAAAAATAGAACAAAGTTTGTATGGAACCAACAAAATATTCTGAATAGCCAAAGAAATCTTAAGAAAGAAAAACAAAACTGGAGGGGTCACGCTTCCTGATTCCAAAGTATGTTACAAAGCCATAGTAACTAAAACCATATGATATTGAGGGGTGTCTGGGTGGCCCAGTCAACTGGGCAGCTGACTATTCCAGCTCAGGTCATGATCTCAGGGTTCGGGATCAAGCCCTACGTCAGGCTCCATGCTCAGCAGGGAGCCTGCTTGAGGATTCTCTCTCTCTCCTGTCCCTAAACACCTCCCCCAACTCACACACATGCACTCTCTCTCTCTCTCTCTCTCTCTAAAATAAATAAATCTTTTAAAAAAATTATATGGTATTGGCATAAAAACAGATAAACGGATCAATGGATTAGAATGCAGAGCCCAGAGATGAACTCATGCCTATATGGCCAATTAGCTTATGACAAAGGAGCCATGGATACACAGTGGGGCAGGGACAATCTCTTCAATAAATAGTGTCGGGAAAACTGGAGAGCCACGCAAAAAAGAATAAAACTTGGCCACTATCTTCCACAGGACAGAAAAATCAACTTGCAATGGATCCAAGACTAGAGCATAAGAGCTGAAGCCATGCAACCCCTAGAAGAGAACAGAGGCAGTAATTTCCTAGGCAGAGGCCTTGGGAATGATTTTTTTAGACCTGACACCAGAAACAAAAAGAACAGAAGTCGAACCAAGTAAGTGGCCCAGCATCAGACTCCAGAGCGCCTGCATCGCAGAGGAACCCAGCCACAAACTGCAGAGGCCGCCGCAAGCTTGCAGCGGCCGGTGCCCCCCTGCCCGCAGCCCGGGAGGCACCTCGGGGGCCCGCAAAACTAAACTCGGGAGAAATAATGAATCACCTTGAAGGCACTAGATTCGGGGGTGAGTTGTTACACAGAATTATTCACGAGGATGGGATCCACAAATTCCTTCTCGTGTCTTCGGGGTCACACAGGGGCTCGCCCCAGCCGGAGCGGTGACCGTCAGCTACTCGAAGAGGTCGGGCAGAGGAGGGACGGCTCCCAGCACGTGAGGACGGCTGCTCCCCGCAGACTGTAGGGGTTTAGCCCAGGGCCAAAGGGCACTGCGGTCGGTCCTGCCCGCGCGTGCGACCCCGCCGGCCGCCGAGATGAGGGGAGGCCTTGGCCGCTCAGCCAGCGGAGCGAACTGGCCCGTGATGGCTTTGGCTGGTCGGTCAGGATGCGTCGCAGAGGGAGGGAACTGCTGGGCTGCCGTGCTGTGGAGTCGACACCCAACCATCCTCAACCTTGTGTTCCCTAAGGACCTCAGGGGCCTGGCCTCCTAGGCCCGCACGACTGCGGGTGACAGGGGGTGACACAGGGAAAGGCACATGACTCAAGGTCCACCTTGGTGCTCCTGCCCTGTAGAATTGTTCTCAATACCTCCGACCCCTGGATTTAGATCTTTGGTCTGCTGTGACCTGTGCCCGGTGTGTGTTTTCCCGGTTTCTAGGCTTTTGCAGCCCATTTCTAATCCCGTCTAGCTGTCATTCCAGGTTTAACAAGAATAGTCAGGCCTCCAGTTCAGACCTGCCTGGGGATGATTCTTTGTTCCGGCTTATCCTACCCATGTCCCTGCACTGGTCAGTCATCCATTAGACACACTCTGAGCACCTCCTAAGTGCACCAAAGGTGAAGAAAAGCATCAGACCTGACTCCTAACCAGACACCAAGAGCTCGCAGATTGGAAGAATCCTGTATTCCATCTCCCCCAAAAGAGTTGGGGTTCCCCTTAATAGATGCTTTGGTGACTATAAGGTGATATCCCATACACGGACATCCACCCACCTTGCAGGGACTCGGAAAACCACAAAATAAACCTGACACTAAAACTATTCTGCATAGAAGTCAATCATTTTTTGAGAATTCATGAGATCCTTCAGGATCTTCCAGGGCCTCTGGAATATCATTCTGAGTATCCGTTACCATTCTGCTGGCAAAGCAGAGAAATGCCAATTAGCAGCTATCGCCTATTGACAGAGAGGCAGTGAAGCCGGCTCTCCCTCGGCGGGGAAGAAAGACATCAGCAAAACAGGGGCAATAAGCAGAAATCAGAAAGTAGGAGAGAAAGCACACTCTTTTTTTTTTTTTTTTTTTTTTTACCAAGGCAAACTTTGAACTTTCCGGTGCCCAACTTTGGAAGAGGCAGAGATAAAGAGCGGTTGGTGTCTCCAATAAGCGCGGCGCCCTTACTAGACCCTTGTTTCAGAATCAGACTGGGACAGAGCCGGGGGAGGGCGCCCCTACTTTCTTCTTTGGGAACAAAGGCTTCTGGTTGTTTGGAAAAGATGAAATCTTTCTCACATCCTAAAAGGAGCTGGGGAAGGTAATTATTGAAAGGAGATTTACACTTCAATGTTAGAAATAAAGAAGCCACTCCAAAGAGGGCTTTACGGATTACAATGCGACCAGAACCATCGCGGGGACTTGTTAATGGCACCCAGCTGAGTTCTGGAAATATGTTTCAGAGAAATGTCCAAAAACCAGAGTGAAGAATTAGTCTTCCCACAGAATTATTTAAGGCCTGTAATTTCTTGAGAAAGGAATTACTGGCTCAAGACTTTGCAAGGCTGCGGTAATTAAACTAACAAATTATGAGTACATTTATCTGGATAAAAGATATTCATCACCGCGAGGGTGTGACCGCCACATCCCACAGGCTCAGCGTCCCTAATTCTCCCCGTCAGGCACCTATTTGCTCTGCGCTGTGGGAAAAGTTTTCTTAGAAAGGAAGGATTTCACCTGCAACGCCCCTCACTCAGGTCCTGTGAATGACAAGCCCTGAATGACAGCCACACACAAGGCTTCGGGTTGCAGGGGACAAGGGACGAGGGAGGGCAATCCCATCCATTTTAATGCCTGCAGCAGGAGGAAATTAAATCTCTGCTATGCAAAGCTCTGTGGCCAGCATAAGATATGAAAAGAGACATCTAAGTGTGGTTATAAACGAGAAAGGTCAAAGACTTATTTTTCTTCTTCACCTTTATGCAATTTATTGGGAAACTGGCATATCATTACTCAAGAAGATGGAAATGAGACCATTACAGTTGCTTTTACTTTGCTTGCTGAGTCAAACTCTGCATTTCAGAGCAGTTCCTCATGGCAGCGGGGAGCGCATTTTCGCTGCCGGGTTTACCCAGGGGTGGGAGTCAAAATGATGAAGTCTGGTCACCCTGTCTACATTGCTGGTTAATGATCTGCACGGTATTCAGTGATGTCCACCTCATCCTCGACAGGCTCACTTTGCTGCTCCACCATTCCGACCCCTAAAAGAATATGAAATAAGTACTTCTACTTAATGGCTGACCCAGAGTATTGAACAGCTTCCTTTTAGGTGCAAGCTCTGTCGCTGGTTCCCTGACTCATGCAGGGGTTTTGTGGGGCGGGCTTGATCTTTTATTTTCGGAAATAAGAATGGGGAACAGAACGCAGTGCTCAGAATTGCGATGAATAGCATTTGCTCACTCGGGCCTGATCTTAACTCTGGGCTTCGACTAGGACGTCTGGTTCCTCGGCCTTCACTCTGGGCCCGGAAACTGCAGCCCTTCCCTGCCGCGGCCGGACAGGTGCCACAGCACAGACACCCCTCGGCTGGTTGGCTGGTTGGCTGGTTGGTTAGCAGGTTGGTGTTAGGGGCTGAATTGTGTCCTCCCAGAAATGCATATGTTAACGTCCTAATCCCTGGAACCTCAGAATGCAACTGTACTTGTCAATAGAGTCCTTAGAAAGGCCACTGGGGGCAGGAACCCGAGTGAGCACAGACACTGCCAAGGCCGCGTGAGCGTGGCAGACGCCAGCCCGCCGCAAGCCCCAGGGCGAGGCCCACCGGCACCAGCCCTGCCGATCCCTTGATCCTGGATTTCCAGCCTCTCGAACTGTGAGGAAACAAACCGCTTAAGCCGCCCAGTCCATGGGACTTTGTCACGAAGCCCAAGCAAAGTAACAGAGTTGCTGGGTTCAGCCTCCATGGGCCTGGAGGAGCTGCCGTCCGAGGAATGCGAGCCAAGTGAGGAGGTGATCGCCGAAGGGCGGGGGGACTGACCCACGTGGACCAGAGAGGACCAGCACTGGGGGTGACATTCCAATGTCGAAGAAACCTGGATCAGAAGTGTCTTTTGCACCTTCTCTGCCGGCACCTGCGGGGCCGCTGGAGGGGTTCCTAGGAGAGTCAGCGGGGTTGAGACGTGTTCCCCGGCTGGATCCCTTAAATGAGCACCTGAAACCATACACAAGCGCAAAAGGATCGAAGAAAGAACTCCAGGTGACTTTGTTAACTGGTTGTTTTAAAACCTTACAGGACTATGGGCAATCCGGGGGGCTCAGCGGTTGAGCGCCTTCCTTCGGCCCAGGTCATGACCCTCGGGGTCCTGGGATCGAGTCCCACGTTGGGCTCCCTGCATGGAGCCTGCTTCTCCCTCTGCTTGTGTCCCTGCCTCTCTCTGTGTCTCTCATGAATAAATAAAATCTTAAAAAAAATACTTACAGGACTCATCAATTTACACAGTGACATGGTAATCAAAACATTCTAAGGAAAGCTTGGGCTAAATCAATCAATGTATAGTGTACAGAACGAGGGAGGCGAAACAGAGTCATATGCCTCAAAAATATTTTGCTCCACTCAGTTCCAGGGGCCTATTTCAGCCAGTTCCTGAAAAACTAGAGAATGGCCAAGGGTTTGGAAGCAGTTTTTGGAAATGGGTGTTTAGTCTCAAAGTGGGATGTTTCAAAAGGATACAAGACAGCTGCCTTTACCACTTGAAAAGGCAATCTTGTGGTTGTGGGATTAGACTACTGCTATGATACCCCAGGGAGAAACCAAGAGCAAAAAGGAAGATTGTACTTAGAGGCACTTCAAGAACTTTTAACAGTAATGTCCAATAATCCTGGGGTTAATTAGTTTTAAGTATGAGTGGTAAGGTAGTTTTGAAGTTAAAAAGCAAACATTCAATAAAGAAATATTTATCAGGGCAGCCTGGGTGGCTCAGCGGTTTAGCGCTGCCTTCAGCCCAGGGCATGATTGTGGAGACCCGGGATCGAGTCCTACATCAGGCTCCCTGCAGGGAGCCTGCTTCTCCCTCTGCCTGTGTCTCTGCCTCTCTCTGTGTCTCTCATGAATAAATAAATAAACTTAAAAAAAATATTCATCAAGTATCTACCACAAGCAGAGTTCTGGGCTGACATATATGGGGGACTTCTGTGGGTTTTGTCTGCCCACCATCTCCATTTTGGGAGAATTGCTCCTCCAAATTTCCGCTGGCCATCCTGAAGCCGTCAGATGCCAGTGCCCTAGCTATAGTCACAAGGTTGGGCCTGCGACCCTGGCTCAGGCAGTCATAGCCCCTCAACCCCACAGCAAAAGCAAATGGCCAAGAGTGAATGATCCAAACAGGTCCACTTGTGCCCTTCCCTAAATTTGTTTGTAGATGTGAACAGACACACACAGGTGTGTGCACATGTGCACATGCATACACAGGTACCTCTTCCTGAGAGGTTTTCTAAGTTGGGAAGATGTGAAACGGTAGCTTTAAGTAGCCACTCTCCTACCAGGGGAGAAAAAGACAGTCTAACAATATAGTTTAAGTTCCTAAATCCCACCGATGATTCCCAACACAAAACATACACACACACACACACACTGGTTCTTTTTTTTTTTTTTTCTTTTGTGCTATATCGAACTGGATTCTCTAACTTTTAGCAGGAAGAGTACTGACTAAAAAAAGTTGGTATTTGTTGAATGAGTAGGCTACTTTGGAAGAAACTGAGTAGAAGACGTGGTCCCTACATCAAAGATCTACAAAATGACACAAGGGGCGCCTGGGTGGCTCAGTCTGCTAAGTGTCCAATTCTTGATTTCAGCTCAGGTCATGATCTCAGGGTTGTGGAGTTCAGCCCCACGTCAGGCTCCACCTTGGGCATGGAGCCTGCTTGGGATCCTCTCCCCTCCCCCAGCTCACACTCCCTAAATAAATAAGTAAATAAATAAAATCTTTAAAAGAGATTAATTCATTAAATAAAATAAAATGACACAGTAGATCCTTTTAAATTGAATAGACAAGTGGACAAATAGATGGGCAGTTAGAGTGGCAGACAGCAGGTACACTAAGGTGTAATAAGAGCCCAGAGAAAAGAGGCCTCCATCAGCTGCTGCTGTTAGGGATGGTTACAAGAAGAGGCAGGAGTTGGAGGTCCTTAAGGATACAGAGGAGGTGGAGAGGCCAGAGGTGGAGTTGGGGAAAGGAGGATATTCACCTCAGGCAGGAAGAACAGGTACGAGCAAAGGTCCGAGAAAGGCCCGGAGCATTTGCCTCTTGGAGAATACACCAGGCTACTCTGGATTCGAGGATTCAGAAGATAAATGGGAGACAATATTGGAAAGGTAAGCTGAAGCAGACACTAGAATTCATCAAACACTACAATACGGTGTTTCAAGCCACTGAAAATTCGTAAAGAGGGAGTCGCGTGATGAAAGCAAAGCAGGAAGATGATAAAAGTGAGTCATATGAAACCGGAAACTGGGGAGACAAGATGACCCAGTCCAAGGAAAAGATCCTGAAGCCTCTGAGGGTGGTAATGACGGCCCGAGCCAGAGGCCTTAGCACAGGAATAAAGACAACCTGAGCCGGAACTCTGTCCTCTCGAGGCCTTTCAAAGCCACATGGCTTTTGATGACACACACACACACACACACAAAAATCCCACAGGACATACAAGGTGAAGTTGTTTTACCTCCTTCTGCCCAAGAACAGATTGATTTTGCTTATCCGGTTGCTGGAGTTCTCCTGCCACCAGCGGCGCGTAGCTTCCCCTCAACTGACACGGACTCCCAAACACATTAACATTTTTGATCAGGAAAGGTCTATAGAGCATATTTGGCCCCATTATTATGGATTTCATGCTCTTCTTTTGAGCAAAAACCCAGTAACCTTCCTTAAGACTGAGCGAAAAGAACTTAAATATCACTTTGGAATTACCATCCGAGAATGACACGTGAATAACCACTGTCAGCCAAAATCCAGGGAAAATTCTATTTGGACACCACTCCAGGGCTGGGGAGCTAATTGAGAAGGAAGTGCTTCTGCGTCCAAACCATTCAACGAGAAAACATTTGCTGAAAGCTTATAGTGAGTTTCACTAAAACGCTATGAAACACTTAGAGAGTAGACGATAGCTTCCAAACCTACTCATACATTTACCCCGATCTTACCTTTGCAACAATACAGCCAGGGAGAGCGAGCTGATGGTATTATTTCCGTGCTTAAGTGAAGAAAATGTGGCACCTGAGGAATAAAAGGACTCACCCGAGACTTTCGGCAGGTAGTGTTGAACCCGGGCCTGGAGTCTGAGTGCTTTGACTCTAGCCACGCAGCATGCAGGCAGGGAGGTTAGGGCTCACCCTGGCACCCACAGCAGGGCCGGGATGCATCCTCTGGGTACAGAGAATGAAAACATAATGGTGGGCTAGACAAAGTCCAGCTCTAGCTCTGCCACAAACTGGCTGGGTGACCTGAGCAAGTCACTTCCCCTTTCTGGATGCTAGTTCCTCATTGGGAAGAGTTGACAACAAGTAGAGTGTATAATAGCCTGAGAACAGAACTGGGCACAGAGCCCAAGAAGCTCACATTGCAAGTCTACTGGAGGAGCAGGGGCTGGTGGGACTAGGGCCCTGGAGAGCCACAGCCGTGTTCACCCTCAAACCACCAGGGAGCCCCGTGCACAGTAACTTACCTTGAAGAGAGAGTAGAGTGCTGGGGGAAGGGTGAGAGGGAAGTGCTGATTTACAGCATCACACAGTGTCCATCTCGGAGCCAGTCTCCAAGCCAAGCCCAGCATCCACCAACTCAGGCCCGAGTCTATGGAGAAGATATTAAATATTTACGACAAGGAAGAAGAGGGGGAGAGAGAAAGAAGGGAGAGGAGGTAGCTTGAGTCAAAACCAGAAGTGCTCATTCAAATCTCTGCAGACAGGGAGTATGGTATGTGATGTTAGGCCACTCACCTCCACTTCCTCGCTGTAAAATGGGAGGTCTACACTAGCTTCTGGGATTGCTGTAGGATCAAATACAGGGATGCATAAATCACTTGGCAAAAGGTCTGGTATGTGACTCTTTTGCTGTTATTAGTATGGCATCACTATTTGGGTGCCTGGTGACAAAGTATGGCACAAGCGGTTGCTATTTGGGGTTTCTGGAAGGTAGGGCTTACTTTGACCTAGCCACTATTCCTTTTTCTCATTGCAGAACCTCTCTTTCCTATGGGAAACCCATTCTGGTGGTTGTACAGGACCAGTTCAACCACCTTAGCCATAGGGAAGGCATATGACAAAGTGTGGTCAGGCACAGCTTCCAGTGACCCCGGCCACCATGATTGGTTCTGGAATGGTCGGTGACCACAGAAAATTCAATCTAATCCCCTCCAAGAGACCTGATATGTGGATTCCCAGAGAAAGAGAGAGAAGGTCTTGCTTCCTCTTGGGTTGGAGCAGCTCCAGGAGAAAGGGTTTGTGAGAAAGAGCCAAGGAAAGTTCAAGCAGAGCCAAGAGAAGGAGAAGCCAATCTTGATGATTCTCAATGTCCAGCTACATGGGAATCTGGCTCCACTCTTTGGACTTTCCAGTCAGATGAGCCAATAAATTCCCCACCGGGCCCAAAGCAGGTAACGTTGGTTGTGTCAGTTATAACCAGGAGTCCTACCTAACTCAGATTGTTGCCAGGTAGGCCGCGCCCAGAACCCACCTGGCAGCCTAAGCGCCGAGATAGATCCTCCTCTTCCAACCGGAACAGAAGTCAAGGAGAACTCAGCACCCCGGGTGCCTTCTGGTAAGTCCGTGACATATGTCACCCCGACCAACAGAAGCAGGAGAGGAGCATGCCCGCAGAGGCTAGAGTCATTTGAAAGGACTATCTGCTAGGAGCCAAAGCAAGAGCCTACTGAGTTTTTAAATTGCGTTTTTCCTATAAAATGTATCTTACTTTATCCTTTCATATTTTCTTTCCATATTAGAAAAAGCCATTTGCTCCAGCTTGGGGCTGGGATTTGGTGTTAATTCCAAAGGAAAGAATGAATCTATCTTTCACCCCTCTACCCCCAGCTCCCCACGTCAACACCAGCATCGTCATCCCAAAAACTAAACCTTTCTGACTCTTGAGAAAGAGGAAATAAGTTTTGAGTTGCCGGTGATTTGGGGCACTGTCTCTTGGGCCATTATGCTGCTCTACACTTCATCAAGAATCAAATGATAGAAAATAAGGGAAGAGGGCTTTTGCATGTTGGAAGAATAAAGAAGATTTGGCTGGAAACAAATAGAACAGGGAAGAGTCAAAAAGAAGAGGCCCTTTGCCCTCGCTCATAGGTGTCTCCTTTGGAGAGTCAGGGTTGGCAGGTAGGGAGGAAAGCTGCTGGCAGAGATATTATCCGAGGGCCTGGAAGCCAGGCTGAGCCTAGACCTGGGAGGGGAGGGGGTGGTGGGGCATGGCATTCATCGGGTTACTGTCTGTGGGTGGACAGCAGCGTCCCTTTCCCAGCATCCCAGAGCTCACGGACTGCCGGGTCTAGTCTGAGATGCAGCCACACTGCCTACACCTGCATCTTCAGAGGCTCAACTCACCTGCCGTGAAGACACATCCCAACCACGTCAGCCCAAGGAAACCATCAGATACTTCTTAGAGAGGAGGAGGTTATGGGAAGGAGTTCCTGTATCTATATTTCCAGGCCACGCTGGGTCCCCTGGGGCGTCCACAGCCAGGAGACTAGATTGGATGAATAATTATCACATGACTATTAGCAAAGCATGGAAACCCAGAGGACTGTCAAGAAGCTCCAGGTGTTCTGTGCGTTTATGTCAAGCCCTCATTACCTCAAGCAGGAGAATCCAAAGTTTTGTAGCTGAAAACCCATTCAGTAAAAATTTTGGACACGGATTCTCTGTATATATAGCTGACCCTTGAACAACATGGGCTTGAACTGCATGGTTCACTTGTACGTGGGTTTCTTTTTTTAACAAATACAATACGTTAACATTTTCTTTTCTCTAGGCTTGCTTTATTACAGGAATACAGTACATAAGCTAAACATACACACAATACACACAACATACAGAGTACGTGTTCACTGACTATGTTATTGGTAAGACTTCTAGTCAACGGCAGGTTATTTGTAGGTAAGTTTTAGGGAGTCAAAAGTTATACATGCATTTTCAACTGTGCGTGGCCTCAACACCACTAACCCCCATGTTGTTCAAGGGCCAGCTATATTTACTTATTTATGAATTATTACATGTGCCATAGTTCCATTATGTTTATTACAAAGCATACCCCCAAAAAAGTGTTTTAAAAAGCATAATAAAGAAGCAAATAACATTCCCATTAAACATCTTACTGAGTATATTGGGTCTAACCTTTTATTGGATGATTATATGTCACTATTTTTACCTCATGTTGTGTTTCACAAAAAAAAAAAAAAAAACTTGCTTCTACCTAGAAGGAGCACTGTTGGGTCAACCATCTGCCCCTACTTTGCTTGTTGTCTGCATTATTAGTGCCACCTTAAACCACAGTTTCATTTCAAAATACAAAGCCACTCGTGTATTCTGTGTACGTTAAATGAGACGTAATTTTTTAAAATATTCTGTAAGTCTGTTTAATCAAGCAAATGTACAGAAAAATACACTAGAAACAAGTAAAGGAGAGCAGTCCCCATCGTCAGTGCCTCCACCTGATGGGGCCTCCATTCACCTTTCAGGACTCCCCAAGTCCTTAGAGCACTTACTTGGTCATGCACCATATAAACCAAGTGAAATGAGGGTCAGTGTCACTCCACAGAGAAGTACCAGTAATTGTTTTATTTGCTTTTTAGGTTATAAGTAAATGAAAGAGAAACTCTGCTATTTTTTTCAACAGCCTATTGGGTCATTTGGCACAGCCCCAACCATTTCACAGATCCCAATATGAAGATGGCTATCCAAGACTGTGGCCATGGTTGGGTCCCCTTCCAGCACCTTTCCCTCCTTCTTACCCACTCAGCAGCTAAAGAAATACAGCTCCTATCACCAGATCCTTCCATCCTCTGCCAGACAAAGTCCAAGTTCCTTAGCATGGCACAGACACTTCTGCGCTAGACTGTTCTACGTTTCCAGCTTTACCCCTTTCTTTCTCCCACATAAATTCCATGGCCCGCACCAGCAGGCCCTTCTCTAACAGACCAGATTCTTTTAAGTTTTGCAGTTGCTCTTTTCTCTGCCAGGAATGTCTCCCTTTAACTTTGCCTTCCTGTAAATCTCCAATTCATCCTTCCAGCTCCAGGTCATATGTTTCCCACCCTGTAACCCATGGAATCAACCATCAACTCAAGGTACAAGGATAATCACATCTCTTTTCTTTTTCCAGTTAATTATTTAAGCACACACTTTTCTCTTGAGACTTCTCCACACCCCTTAACCTTTTTTTTTTTTTCTAACACATCAAGGGGGCTTACTTCATCCTAGAAGGGTCAACCCACTACCAAAACCCAGTTGAGAGAATTGGAGACTGATCCCATTACTGCTATTATTTCTCCTCGCCACGTTGTGTTGTCTTGGAAACTTTGGGCACTTGCCCACTCACTGTGTGCCCATATCACAGTCCCCTGTTCCTTGTACACAGCCCCGTGAACACCAGTCCACAGTCCTATGGTGCACCAGCCAGCCCAAGTCCCTTCACAGGCCCTATACTTGGACTCCAGGTCACCTTCTTTAGCTCCATACATACAATCATCCACTGTCCCCAAAGCTCAAATTCTCAAAAGGTGGTTGGTCCTGAAAGAGCCAGTTTCAGTAACACCCTGGGTTAAACCAGGTCCCCATCAAAACCATTCGGCCCTTTGGGTTAAAACCTAATCACAGGTATAGACAGCTCCTTTCTTCAAAGCAATTGTATTTTAGGAAGCTGTTAATCATTCCTGCCTCCACCGCCTATCTCTGTGTACCTTGGGCTCCCTTAGCAAACCGATCATGACTTCCTCGACTATCAACACTGCATACCAAGGGATGAAGCACTTTCTGCTAAAGCACTCAGAAAAATAAGAGTCTTGCTACATTTTTAACTCAGAGCACCTTCAAAATAGAGCAGGGCTCCAATATCTGCATTTAGTTCTTCCTGTACCAAGAGCAGCTGGCAGCTTATTGGTCTAAAGAAAAAGAAAAGCCAATCTCTAAGAGCCCACCAATACGTAAAGTTGTCCCTGACCACCCTCGGCATTTAACCACAAAGAGTCAGCTATTCCATCACCCATGTGACCATAGCACTTGCTTTATAATCATGTTACGGATGAATTGTGTCACTTCAAAAACTCATAGGTTCAAGTCCTACACCCAAGACCTCAGAATGTGACTGTATCTGGAGGCAACCTTTATAGAGATGATTAAGTTAAAAATAGGTCATTAAAGTGGGCCCTCATCCAGTATGACCAATGTCCTTAGAAGAAGAAATTTGGACACAGACACACACACAAAGGGAAGAAAATGTGAAGCCACAAGGGGAAGATGGCCACTACAAACCGAGAGAAGCCTCAGAAGAAACCAACACTGCCAACACTTTGACCTTGGATTGCCAGTCTCCAGAACCAGGGTGGTTGTGTAAGCCACCCAGTCTGTGCCCCCTTGTTACTGCAGTCCTCGCAAACAATATAGAGCAATTTTCCCTACTCTGTAATTTCTAGGGCTTTGCCCAGGTCCTGGTCATTTTAAATGCTCTACGAGTGCACGTCACTGAAAGGAGGAAAGGATAGGAGGGAGCAAGGAAGGAGAGCGGACAAAGACCTGAGCCCTGGGAATTACGGCTTTATAGCCGTCTTCTGAGTTTTTTAAGCTATGTTCCGCTCATGCCAAAAAGAATCACTTGGCAATTTATGTTATTTTTCCTTTCCTCTGGCTTGTACCATGCTTACGTAAATCATGAGTGAGTCAGAACATGTGGAAGGCTTACTGTGGGCAGAGGACTGTTGTAAGAAGTGCAAGGGGACAGTTACACCAGGGGTCTACCCAAGAGAAATGCAACCCACACTACATACACAATTTTTAATTTTCTAGTAGCCATATTCAAATATTTTAAAAGAAATAAATTTAATTAATTTTAATATTATATGTTATTTAACTCAAAATACTTAAAACATTAACAGTTCAACCTGTAACCAGTATTTTTAAAACATTAATGAGATATTTTACATTCTTTTTTCATACTAAGTCTTCAAAATTAAAAAATATTAAAATAAATAAAATAAGTCTTCAAAATATGGTATGTATAGCGAATTCTGTACTGTGACTCTGACTAGCCACATTTCAAGTGTTAACTACTCACACATGGCTAGTGGCTACCGCTTTGGACAGCACTAGAGAGTCAGCAGTTAGCGACACAGATTTTGGAATCAAGTGGACATGGATTTGCATCCTGATCCATCACTGACTAACGACCTCTTTGTGCTTCAGATTCTGGATCTCTAAAATGGGCGCTAATACCTCTTATGGCTAAGGTGAGGGTCTAATGACGTAGCCCAAGTAAAGCCGTCAGCACAGTGTTGAACACAGCACCATCGTGGTCACCATGCGCCAGGCTCTATGCTATTTAATTTATATGATTAACACTCCATGAACTGCAGTCATCGTTATTCTCAATGATTAGTGCTGAGGGGACAAATTTCTCCATCAGCCATCCGTCCATCAGATAAATAATCTCTCTCCAGCTCTGTTTTTCAACTTATAAAATGGGAATAATGAATACATCTACCACCAAAAATAAAAATGACCTCCCTATTTAAGCAATATATACCTCAAAATATTCATGCTAGTTTGGGCATCTTCAGCTTACACTAAACCATAGCAAAAAGACAAAAGTTAGAAACTTTTTTCTTTGCATGTACTTTCTGATTAGCTCATTTCAATACACTCCTAGGAAGAGAAATCACTCCAGTCATTCAAACCCCTGAGCTGATCTGAGTCCTATGGTGCTCATTTTTTTCCTCCAAAATCTATCAGAATCTATCCAGCCACTATGTCTAAATTATGAGTGCATAAAAAGAGAAACACCTTTTTTTGCGAGGTCTCATAACTCACCTTCACATAGCACAGGTGATAAATGCAAGCAGGAGGCTCCCTGTTAAAAAATGTGTAATAGATATATTACTGTATCTACTGTATATTTTCATTTTGGCATGCAGGAGCTCTCCTTCACCTTACAATAATAAATTATATAACCTCGACCATAAAATAACTCTAAATAACAGGACACTAGATCATTGTAATGATATTCTGTGCTCTGTAACTATTTTCAATTTTAGATCTTGGAGCACTTCACAAATTAATTAGCTCTAGCATTATATGAGATCAGTTTTCCTCATATTTACTGAGATACACTTGACAAATAAAAATTATATATATTTAAGATGTACTTGATACTTTGATATATCTATCTATTGTGAAATGATTATCACAATCAAGCTAGTTAATATATCCATCATCCTACACACCTTGGGGTTTTTGAGAGGGGTTGGTTTGTTTTTGCGGTGAGAACACTTAAGTTCTCCTCTTTTCTGCAGATTTCACTTATATAATATGGTGTTATTAAATATAGTCACCATGCTATACGTATGTCTCCAAAACTTACTCATCCCACATACCTGAAACTTTGTATCTTTCAACAAATATCTCCCTATTCCCCCTAAAGCCCCAGTCCCCGACAATCACTATTACTCTCTGCTTTTACAAATGTGACCATTTTAGATTCCACACATAATTGAATTCATACATTATTTGTCTTTTTGTGTCTGGCTTATTAACTTAACATAATGCACTTTAGGTTCATCCATGTTGTCACAAATGACAAGATCTTCTTTTATAAGGCTGGGTAATATTTGTGTGTGTGTGTGTGTGTGTGTGTGTGTGTGTGTAGCACATTTTTAAAAATCTATTCAGCTGTTGATAGATACTGAGGTTATTTCCATATCTTGGCTATTGTGCCTTAAATCTAAAATGAGTCTCTCGTAGATATTGTTGTGTCTTGTTTTGTTATTCATTCAGTCACTCTATCTTTTAATTGAAGAATTTAATCCATTTACATTTAAAGTAATTATTGATATTCCCTTTCACTATTTTTTATATTCCCCAAATGAATGAGACCATATAATGTTTAAGGGGAAAGGAGAAAAAATGAGTGGGAAATATCAGAAAGAGAGACAGAACATGAAAGACTCCTAACTCTGGGAAATGAACTAGGGCTGGTGGAAGGGGAGGTGGGCAGGGGGTGGGGGTGACTGGGTGACAGGCACTGAGGGGGGCACTTGACGGGATGAGCACTGGGTGTTATTCTATATGTTGGCAAATTGAACACCAATAAAAAATAAATTTATAAAAAAAAGTAATTATTGATAGGTAAGGATTTACCCTTCCCATTTTGTTAATTACTTTCTGACTCTTTTGTAATTCCTGTGTTCCTTTCTTCCTCTCGCTGTTTTCTTTGTGATTTGATGATCTTTTTTTGTACTGATATACTCTGATTCCTTTCTCTTTATATTTTGGGTATCTTCTAAAGCTCTTTTCCTTCTGATTACCATAAGACTTACATAAAACATCTTATAACACTCTATTGTAAGCTGATAACTTCATTGAATGCAAAAATTCTACACTTTTCCTACTCCTGCCCCCTCTATTTTCTGCTATTGTTGCCACAATTTGCATCTTTTTATACTGGGTATCCATTAACAATTATTGTATCTATAGATGCTTTTTTTTTTTTTTTACATAAGCTCTCTACACACATGGGGCTTGAATTCATGACCCTGAGATCAAGTCACATGCTGTACTGACTGAGCCAGCCACGTATCCCTTTAGTTACTTTTAATATTTCTGTTGTTTAACCTTTTAACCACAGTTAAAAGTGATTTATGCACCACCATTACAATATGAGATTATTCTGAAATTGACTATATATTTACCTTTCTCAGAAAGTTTTACACTTTCATGTTTTTATGTTACTAATTAGTGGGGTTTTTTTGTATGTTTTTTATTGGAGTTCAATTTGCCAACATATAGCACCAGTATATAACACCATATAACACCCAGTGCTCATCCCATCAAGTGCTCCCCTCAGTGCCCATCACCCAGTCACCTCCACCCCCTGCCCACCTCCCCTAGTTCGTTTCCCAGAGTTAAGAGTCTCTCATGTTCTGTCTCCCTCTCTGATATTCCCCACTCATTCTCTCTCTTTTCCCCTATGATCCCTTTCACTATTTTTTATATTCCCCAAATGAGTGAGACCATATGATGATTGTCCTTCTCCGATTGACTTACTTCACTCAGCATCATACCCTCCAGTTCCCTCCATGTCGAAGCAAATGGTGGGTATTCGTCATTTATAATGGCTGAGGAATATCCCATTGTATACATAGACCACATCTTCTTTATCCATTCGTCTTTCGATGGACACCGAGGCTCCTTCCACAGTTTGGCTACTGTGGACATTGCTGCTGTGAACATCGGGGTGCAGGTGTCCCAGCATTTCACTGCATCTGTATCTTTGGGGTAAATCCCCAGCAGTGCAATTGCTGGGTCGGAGGGCAGATCTATTTTTAACTCTTTGAGGAACCTCCACACAGTTTTCCAGAGTGGCTGCACCAGTTCACGTTCCCACCAACAGCGTAAGAGGGTTCCCCTTTCTCCACATGCTCTCCAACATTTGTGGTTTCCCATCTTGTTCATTTTCCCCATTCTCACTGGTGTGAGGTGGGATCTCATTGTGGTTTTGAGTTGTATTTCCCTGATGGTCAGTGATGCTGAGCATTTTCTCATGTGCTTGTTGGCCATGTCTATGTCTTCCTCTGTGAGATTTCTCTTCATGTCTCTTGCCCATTTCATGATTGGATTGTTTGTTTCATTGCTGTTGAGTTTCAGAAGTTCTTTATAGATCTTGGATACTAGCCCTTTATCTGATGTGTCATTTGCAAATACCTTCTCCCATTCTGTAGGTTGTCTTACAGTTTTGTTGACTGTTTCTTTTGCTGTGCAGAAGCTTTTTATCTTGATGAAGTCCCAATTGTTCATTTTTGCTTTTGTTTCCCTTGCTTTCGTGGATGTATCTTGCAAAAAGTTGCTGTGGCCAAGTTCAAAAAGGGTGTTGCCTGTGTTCTCCTCTAGGATTTTGATGGAATCTTGTCTCACATTTAGATCTTTCATCCATTTTGGGTTTATCTTTGTGTCTGGTGTAAGAGAATGGTCTAGTTTCATTTTCTGCACGTGAATGTCCAATTTTTCCAGCACCATTTATTGAAGAGACTGTCCTTTTTCCAGTGGATAATCCTTCCTGCTTTGTTGAATATTAGTTGACCATAGAGTTGAGACCCATTTCTGGGTTGTCTATTCTGTTCCATTGATCTATATGTCTGTTTTTGTGCCAGTACCACATAATTAGTATGTGTTTTTTTTTTTAATTTCAACTCAAACTCCTTTTAGCATTTCTTGTAAGGCAGGTCTAGTGGTGAAGAACTCTCTCAACTTTTGTTTGTCTGAGAGAGTCTCTCTTTTCATTTCTAAAGGATAGGACATAGGGAAAGCCACACCTTCTGAAGTGGGTGCCATCATGGTCTCCAGTGCCCTACCATGCAGAAAATCCCATCAACCTTCACCACTGAGAATCTCAACAGCTCTTACAGCTGCCACAGATCTTCCACAGCTTTTACCATGAAGGACACCATAGTGTTTGCCAACATGGACACTAACAACATACTCCACAGAGAACCCTACTAGTTTTTACCACTGAGGAAGCCCATGACAGCCACTAGGGACACTCCCACCCCCACCCTGTAGCTTTCACCACTGAGAGTGCCACAGTTTTCATCTTTATGAACTATAGCTACCTGAGTCATCACCCATCCGCTCCCCCATGCCAGGTCACACCTCCCAATGCCCTGGCCCTGGGATCCAGTACAGCCACTGTGTGGGTGTCCACAACCAGCCCTGACCCCTGCTGCCACAGAAATGCTCACTTTCAGCCTCCACAATTATGCACACACATATCCATAGCCACCCTTAGCCTCTATTGCTGGGCCCCACCACAGCACACCACATACCTCCAGCCTCAGCACTGCCACAACCTGCACTGCCCCTACCTACCCAGGTACACTCACCACTGGGTCCAGAGGCCCTGCTGAGGACAGCCTCACTGCACCACAAACCTGCCATAGCAGGAACCATATAGATACTTCTTCAAATGGAGTTCAAAGCACACTAAACAGCAACATAAAGGCATACAAATATATAAATTGCACATATAAATATATAGTCAAATACAGAATAAGATAACATTCTAATACACAAATTACCCATAATCCTAAATATTTAAAACAAAAGTATTAAAAATAACTATAGCCACAAAAATTCAATAATGGACTAACAATATAAAAAGAAGCAATCTCTGACTTCAATAACACAAAGTGTGAGGGGAGTAAAACTGTAGAGTTTCTGTATGCAATTGAACTTAAGTTATTACCAAACTAAAATAGACAGTCATAAGTACAAAAAGATGTATATGAGCTTCATGATAACCACAGGAGGAAAACTTTTAGTAGGTACACAAAAGATAAAAAGAAAAGAATTGAGCCAAATCATAACCAAAAGCAAAGCAAAATAGCAAATAACAAAAGAAGACATCAAGAGAAGACAGGAACAAATGAACTTCAAAATAGAAGACAATTAACAAAATGGCAATAGGAAGCCCTTACCTATTAATAAGTATTTTAAATGTAAACAGATTGAACTCTTCTATCAAAAGCATAGCTTAAAAGGCATGGAATGGCCAAACAGCTTTTAAAAACAAACAAACAAATAAGATCCAGTAATATGCAGTCTACAAGAAACACACTTTAGACATGAAGACATGAATTAGCTGAAAAGGAAGCTATAGAAAAAGATACTCCATGCAAATTTTAACCAAAAGATCAGGTGTGGCTATACTTATAACAGACAAAATAGACTCTAAGTCAAAAAATTTCAAGAGACAATGGCCATTATATAGTGGTAAGAGGATCAATTCAACAAGAAGATAAAACAATTATAAGTATATATGCATCCAACCTCAGAGCAGCTAAATATATAACACAAACACTGACAGATATGAAAAGAGAAATTGACAATAACCCTATAATAGTAGAAGACTTCAATACTCCCCTGTCAACAGCAGACACAATATCCAGTCAGAAAATAAATAAGGACACAGCTGACTTGAACAACAATATAGACCAAATGGATCTAACAGACAAATTCAGAACTTTCCACCAAACAGTTGTTGAATACACATTCTTCTCAAACACATGCAGAACATTCTCCAGGATAAATCACATGTTAGGTCACAAAGCAAGTCTTAATAAATTTAAGAACACTGAATTCATGCGAAGTGTCTTCTCAGAACACAGTGAAATGAAACTAGAGCTCAATAACAGAAAACAAGAAAAATCACGAAACTAAACAACACACTGTTGAACAACCATTGAGTAAAAGAAGAAACCAGAAGGGAATTTTAAAAACACTTGAGACAAACAAAAACAAAATTACAACTTACCAAAACTAATGGGATGCAGCAAAAGCAGTACTAAGAAGGAATTTTATAGCAATAAATGTCTACACTGAAAAAGGAAGGAGATGTCAAATAAACAGCCTAACTTATAACTCAGGAATTAGAAAAAGAAGAACAAACGAAACTCAAAATTAACAGAAGAGAAATAATAAAGATTAGAGAAGAAATAGAAAATAGAAAAAATTAAAAATCAATGAAACTAAGACAAACAAAATCAACAAACCCTTAGCTAGAAAGAAAAAAAAAGAGAGAAGACTCAAAATTAAAAAATGAAGAGAAGACATTATAATGGGCAACATACAAATTAAAAAAAAAAGATCGTATGTGATTGTTATGAACAATTATATGCTAACAAATTGGATAGCCTAGGGGAAAATGGATAAATATCTAGAAATATACAACCTACCAAGAATAATTCATGAAGAAATAGAACAGACCAATAAACAAACAAGGAGATAGAATCGGTAATCAAATACCTTTCAACAAAGAAAAGCCCAGGAACAGGTGGTTTCACATCTGTTGATGAATTCACATCACTAAGAATTTTACCAACATTCAAAGAACTAATACCAACCCTTCCTAAACTCTTCCAAAACACAGAAAAGGGAACATTTCCAAATACATTTTACAAGACCAGCATCACCCTGATTCCAAAGCCAGGCAAAAACATCAGAAAGCTATAGGTAACACCCCTGATGCACATAGATGTAAAAATCCTTAATAAAATACTGCAAATCAAATTCAACAGCACCATAAAAGGATTGTACACCATGACCAACTGGAATTTATTCCTGCAATGCAAGGATGGTTCAAAATATGAAAATCAATCAATTTGAATAAAAGAGAAAAACACATCCTCAATTCAACAGACGCAGAAAAGAGATTTGACAAAAGCCAACATTTTTACATGATGAAAAGAGGGAACATACCTCAGTAAAACAAAGGCCATAAATGAAAAACCCACAGCTAACATCATAATCAATGGGAAGTAACTGAAAATTTTTCCTCTTCGTTCTGGAACAAGACAAGAATGTCTACTATCACTACTGCTATTCAACATAGTACTGGAAATCCCAGCCAGACCAATCAGGCAAGTAAAAGAAATAAACGACATCCAAAAGTAGAAGTAAAGTAATTCTTTGCAGATGACATGGTTGTATGTATAGAAAATTTGTTAGAACTAATAAATTCTATGAAGTTGAAGGACACAAATTTGACACATAAAAAGCAGTTAATGTCAGGCACCTGGGTGGCTCAGTCACTAGGTGACAACCTCTTGATTTCAGCTCAGGCCATGATCTCAGGGTCATGAAATTGAGTCCTACGTTGGGTTCACCCTGGGCATGAAGAGTGTTTGAGATTCTCTCTTTCCCTCTCCTGCTGCCCCCTAGCCCACACCCATGCACACACTCTCTCTCAAAAAAAAACAAAACAAACAAAAAAAAAACCAGTAATATTGCTATACACCAACAAACTATCTGAAACAGAAATAAAAAAAAAAAAAAACAATCTCAAAAAAAAAAAGTCTCACTTACATTAGCAACAAAAAGAATAAAATACTTAGGAATTAACTTAACCAAAGAGGTGAAAGACTTGTTTACTGAAAATTATAAAATACTGTTCAAGGAAATTTAAAGAGCCACAAGTAAATGGAAAGGCAGCCTATATCTATGGACTGGAAGAATTAATATTGTTAAAATGTCCATAACTCCCTGTTATCTGCAGTAATTCTGCAGTAATCTGCAGATTTAATGCAATCCCTATCAAAATCCCAAAGATGTTTTATTTTTTTACAGAAATAGAAAAACAATCCTAAAATTCATGTGGAACTACAAAAGACCTCAAATTTTCAAAGCGATCCTGAGCTAGAACAACAAAGCTAGAGGCATCACAATTTCTGATTTCAAATTACATTACGAAACTATAGTAATCAAAAATATTATGGTACTGGCATAAAAACAAAAATATAGACCAATGGGACAGAATAGAAAACCCAGAAATAAACTCATGCATTGGCTGTCAACTGATCTTTGACAAGGGTGCCAAGAACATACAATGGGGAAAAAATAGTCTCCTCAACAAAGTGCTGGGAAAACTGGCAATGTACATGCAAAAGAATAAAATTGGACCCCTAACTCATACCATTACAAAAATCCACTCAAAATAAAATAATGATGTAACACCTGAAACTGTAAAAGTCTTAGAAGAAAACATAGGAGAAAGCCTTCTTGACTTTGACCTGGGCAATAATTTTTTAGATATAACATCAAAAACAGGCAACAGGGCACCTAGCTGGCTCAGTCAGTAGAGCATGAGACTTCTTACCTAGATGTTGTGAGTTTAAGCACATGGTGCACATAGAGCCTACTAAAAAAAGAACAGAAGAAAAAAATAAAAATTAAAAAAATTAAAAAAGAACAGAAAAAGAAAAGCATAGACAACAAAGGCAAAAATAGACAAATGCGATTGAATCAAACTAAAAAGCTTCTTCACAGCAAAGGAAACTATCAACAAAGTGAAAAGGCAACCTCTGAATAGGAGAAAATATTTGCAAATCATATATCAAATAAAGGGCTGATAACCAAAATACCTAAGGAAATCATACATATACTTCAACACCAAAAACACAAATAACCCAATTGAAAAATGGGGAAAAGATCTAAATAGACACACCTCAAAAGAATAAATTTAAATGGCTACTAGCCATTTAATGGCTAAGCATTTCTAATCATCTGGGAAATGCTAATAAAAACCACAATAACGATATTATCTCACACTTGTTAGGATGGCTACTATCAATAAGACAAAGGGAAAAAAATCAAAGCATAACAAATGCAGGTGAAGAGAAAAGGGAGCCCTTGTACACTGCTGGTGGGAACGTAAATCAGTACATCATTATGGAAAATAATATGAAGTTTCCTAAAAAAAATAAAAAATGGAACTACCCGTTGGGTGCCCAGCAATGCCACTTCTGGCTGTAGATCCAAAGGAAACAAAGTCAATATCTCAAAGAACGATCTGCACTCCCATGCTCATGGCCGCGTTATTCACAGTAGCAAAGATACGCTAACAACCTAAATGTCCTTTAACAGAAAAAGGAAAAAGGAAAATGTGTCCCCAAAGGAGCACATGCTGTGTGATTCTGTTTATATGAAAAATCCAGAACAGGCAAATCTATAGAGACATAGAGTAGATTAGTGGTTGTCTAGGGCCGTCGGGAAAAATTGGGATATGATTGTTGATAGGAACAGTATTTCTTTTAGTGTGATGAAAACGTTCTAATATTATGAATATAGTAAAAACCACCAATTAAAGTGGTGAATTGTATGGTATGTCAATTGTATCTCAATAAAAAACATTATTTACCAACAACAAAAAAATGAGGTTAAATGCAATAAGCGTTACTACCTCAAATGTGAATAAGGGCATAAAAACTAGTGAAATCCGAATGAAATCTGTAGTCTAGTTAATAGTAATATAATGATATTGGTTTCTCAGCTTTAACAAATGTACCATGGCGATGTACGTTGGTAACGACGGGAGGAATCAGGAAAGAGCTATGTAAGAATTCTCTGTAAGATCTTCGAACTTGCGGTAAACCTAAAATTATTCCAAAATAAAAAGATTTTTTAAATGTTAAAGCGAAATACACACAGAGAAAGAGTGTTTCACTGCAATAACATTCAAATAGCATTTTAAAAAATGAGGGGACGCCTGGATGGCTCATTGGTTTCGTGATCAACTGGGGTCCAGGGATCGAGTCCCGCATCGGGCTCCCTGCGTGGAGCCTGCTTCTCTCTTTGCTTGTGTCTCTGCCTCTCTCTGTGTGTCTCTCATGAATAAATAAATAAATAAAATCTTTTTTTTAATAGGAAACTACTATATATTTGTTTGAGGATACAAGTTCGAAATAGGATATGAAAATATTTATGGGCATAATAAACTCCAACATCAGGACAGTGCATATCTCTGAGCAGGAAGAGAGTGGACCAGACAGTGGAAGACATTATTATACTTTCTTTTTAATTAAAAAAAAAATTAAAGCAAATAGGACAAAACATTAAGTGAAACCTGATAGAGTCACATTCAGACATGAGTCATGTTATTCTTTCTATGCCTCGATATGTTCGAAATATTCTCTTTGAGACAGTGTGAATCGGGCAACATGTGAGAACAACTCAGGCCTCAGCGCTAGTGCTCGTAGGGTGGGAAGGGATGACAAGCGGCTGCACGCGAGAAGGCCTGGGGAGGCACAGACACTACTGCCGCGAGCGGCTGCTTATTCACAAGGACACACAGATTCGTCGAGATAGAGACCCCACTCTACAGTCAGGACACCCGCGGCCTACGATCACACGCACTCTGACTTTGGGCAAGTCATCTAACCTTCCCCACCTCGGTTTCCTCCAGGGTCGACTCGGAAATGATAGCAGTGCCTTTCACACGGTGCGGGGAGGATCAAATGACATAATGCACGCAGAGTAGTGGCTCTGTCACCCAGGGGACGCCTGGCACCACTGGAGATAGTTTGGATTGGGACCAGCTGGGGGGAGGCCTGTGAGCAGCCTCCACCACGCAGAGGCCAGGGAGGCTGAGGAACATCCTAGAAAGCAGAGGGCAGCCTCTCGGAACAAAGGAGCATCCGGCCCCAGGTCAGTCATGCCAGGTGCAGGGACCCTGGTGCAGAGCGTCCCCCGGCCCCTGGACTGCGTGCGTGTGGCGCGCGAGCTCCTCCTGGCCTACAGCTCGGCTCTTCCCTTGCTCTCTGCTGTCATTTTGTATTTCCACTTTGGAGCTGCGTTCAGTAACCCCAGAAAGGGCTCGGATGCCCATGGATAGAGAGGACGCTTGCCTTCAGAGATAAAGCTGTATCCTCGTCCAGCCTCCTCGGCCCAGCCCCAGAAACAGCCCTCAGACGGCGGCTCCAGGACAACAGCGGCCAACCATCCCTGGCCAGCCCCGGGCTGCCTTTAGAAGAAAACATTTTAAAAGGAAAGAAAAGCAAAGGCAAAGCGAACGGTAGGCAGACAAGCTCTGTGCGCCCTCCCAGGACCCACCATTTCAGCCGCTAAGCCAGTATATAGTGGGTCAATCAACAACCACTGTGAGACGGCACCTGTGGGTTCCTAATCAGCTTGCCCCACTCTCTGTGAAGAGAGGCTCTTCTCTACAGAACAAGCAAATCTTACAAGCAAAGTGGCCACCTCCAAACACAAAGAGCATATGGCACCATAAATGAAAGCAAAGACATTTAACATCTTCAGAAAATATTTCCTTCTCTTGTTCTGTTCCTTCTCTCACAAACCACAACAAGTAAATAAAATCCTTTTTTAAAACAGGGAGTGAGGGGGACTCCTTGGTGGCTCAGGGCGTGATCCTGGGGTCCCGGGATCGAGTCCCACATCAGGCTCCCTGCATGGAGCCTGCTTCTCCCTCTGCCTGTGTCTCTGCCTCTCTCTCTGTGTCTCTCATGAATGAATAAATACAATCTTTAAAACACACACACATGGAGCATCCTGCAAGGCTTATACCTATGAATTTTGATTAGATAATTTCCTACCGGGGTCAAAAAGTATTCACGTGTACTGGATTCTAAAGACAAGCCGTGAGATCATGAGGTCACCTGAGCATCAGCAACGCTATTAATTCTGTAACAAAAACCCACATCCATTAGGATGACTACTCTTTGGAGAGAGAAAGAAAAAGAAAGAGGAAAGGAAGAAAAAGGAAGGGAGGGAGAAAGGAAGATAGACAGATAAGGGTTAGCGAGAATGTGAGAAACGGGAACCCGTGTGCACTAGTGGTGGGAATGTAAAGTATTGCAGCCACTGTGGAAACCAGAAGGGTAGTCGCTCAAAATATGAAAAATAGAATCACCACGTGATCCACCAATACCAGGTATGGAACCGAAAGAATTAAAAGCAGGGACTCGAGCAGATATTTGTACACCTGCGTTCAGAGCGGCATTATTAGCAGTAGCCAAAAGGGGAACACAACCCAAGTGTCCATCAACAGACGAAGGAACAAGCGACCGTGGCATATGCACACAGCGGGGTGTTATTCGGCCTTAGAAAGAGAAGAAATTCCGACACACGCTACAGGAGAGAGGAACCCTGAGGACGTTAGGCTGAACCAAATACAGCCAGACACGAAAAGACAAATACTATAGGATTCCGCTCATCACAGGTAATTAGGGGGTCAAATTCATAGGGGCAGAAACCTCTAAAATGGCGGTTTGGGGGGCTGCAGGGAGAAGGAGCTGAATGGGGACCCAGTTCCGCACAGCGCGGAGTTCCATGGGTGGAGGGTGGCAATGGGTGCACCGGAGCGGGAACGTACCTCATGCCACTGAACTGTAGGCTTGAAAGGGTTAAGATGGTAGGTGTCCTGTTGAGGAGACTTTGCCACAATTGAAGATTTTTTTTTAATGCAGTCCCCCAAGAAGGGGCTAAATACCTATTAGTTGCCTGGAGGTGGGAGACAAAGAAATATTAGGGGTGAGTCTCTGCTTCTCCCAAAATAACACAAAATGTGGCTCAGCCCAAATCCCACACCGTCATCACTATCACCCACGGACAAAGTTCCTTCCACGCTCCTCGACACTCCCTTCAACTTCTGGGTTTCTTCATGCACAGGAAACCACCGCTTACTCCGTGTGTGTGAGTGTGTTTCTGCTGGGAGGAGGAGAGACACAGCCTGAACCACACACACCAGGCCTGTGTCCTTCAGAAGCACCGCATCGCAGGGAAGTGACACTGGACGGAATTACCCACCTCCCACCCCCACCCCCACTGCGCCTTCTTCAGCCCAGACACCGCGTTTATCAGCGAGCATGCAGGTGCACGCACACCCCTGTTTTCCAATTAACCTCTTAGCCCCTCCAAGTTAAGAGGTAAATTTATTTAGACTCAAAGTAGAAAATGATACGCCTGCTTAATTAGACAGTTTATCTGTTATCTTCATTAAGTTTATCTTTGTTGGAGAGAGCTATTAATGTAATCACTCCCAATCACAACCCAACCGACTGCAATCCCTGCAGATACTTGGGCCCACAGGACAAGAGGGAAGAATCGATGAACCTGCAACGACCAATCCTGCGTGAGGTCGGCTAGCCAAGAAGAGATAGGATTAGACTGAGTTAGGCAGTAGCTGCATGAAGGCTGGTGGAGCTGCTGCTGGCCTTGTGGGGACAGGGAAACCCACTGGGCTTGGCTCGCGGGGGCTCGGGCGCTCTGTGTCGTGGCCTCGGGAGCCCGTGTCCCGCGGCTTGATCTCCAGGCTGCTGAGCACAGGAGACAGTACGGCAGAGCCCTCCTGGACCACAGCCTGCAGGGCCCCAAGAGAACATCCTGGAAATGGGAAAGTAAGACCTGGAGACAGGCTGGGCACGCGTAGTGGAGAGCTGGGGTCAGAATTCAGGCCCCCAACCTTCATCCCGAAGCTCTGTCTACTGTACCGCCAACACATCACACATTCTCCCATTGTCTTCAGAAGCATCCAGCATCATACAATCTGGCGCAAGTCAGGTAGGAACAGGCAGGTGGTTCAATCATTCCTCGACCATCTCCTATGAGTTCACTCCCCTCAGTCCACCAGCAGGGACTCACAGACCATCTCTGCAGGAAGGCAGACACAGCTTTCTGCTTCCAGCGTCACCTTAAGAACCAGACTTCACAGATGCAAGGACTTTCTTCTAAGAAAATAGGAACAAGAATTTATTGTCCTACTTTGATCAGGGGAAAGAAGGTTGCATGGACTTTGCCCTGCTTGGTGGTTAGATGCTAATGTGTGAGACAGGGAGCTCCCACGAGAGCCCTCATGCCCCATCATCACAGGGCTGAAGAAACGGGGAAGGGGCCACATGCTTCCCCGTAACTCATGAGGCATCTCTGTGGGCATCAGGCAGGTAACTGATGGGAAGCCAGGAGCGTCAGATAAACACATCCCACCACTTTCCACCCATCAGCACCAAGTAATTGCTTTTCTAGGCTTCATTTCAGAAGAGTCAATGTCTTACGATAGTGAATAATTTGAGAAATCCACTATCCCAAGAATAGAAAAGAGGGGCCTGCGTGCATGTGTGTGTGCACGCGCGTGTGCGTGTAAGAGAGAATAAGCAAGAGCGATAAAGGTGGCAGTTAAGATTCCAAAAAGCAAATGCTTAGAGCTAACTCACTGGCCCGAACCAAATGCTGGTAATCAAAGGGAATGCCATTAATGGGTGCTAAGCGCACGGAGTTAATCAGAAACGTGGAACTTAAGGTCTGTATAATAGCCTTCACTCACCACACATTTCATGCTGCATTTTCAATTACCCTTTAGGCAATTAACTGTGCAGCTTAAATGAAATGTGTGGAATTCGGGAGAGATTAAACCTAATACAGTCTGCTAGCAAAGCTTCAGCATTCAGAAGTTTAATGAGGTGATAATGGGGAAGAAACTGCCCTAACCCTTGCGAAGCCGGGCTGCACCCAATCTATCATGCGTTGTCAAAGGTGTGCAGCAATCACAGAGCCTCCCCATGCAGTGGCTGAAAGTTCGGGACGCTTCATCTGGAAGCAGCTTTTTCTTGTCCCGTCTTCCGGCCCCCTCCAGATCTCCCAGACCCTCCCAGGAATGACAGGAAAATGTAACTCTCTCCACAAACCTTAACATTTGATTTTCTGGCTGTTTGGATTAAGCTTCTCATGAGATTATCTTTTCCTCTCCCAAATTGTTCAACATTCTCTTGACTTTTCTCGTCTAAATTAGCAAATATGTGCTCTTCACGGGGCAATTAATTTTTTAAAGCGGACCATTTGTGAGTTATCTTTAAGAAAAATAGCATAGAGTGCAGATGTCAGAGATGCAGCTTCTCTTCCAGCTCGGCCCATTGAACAAGCTGGATGATCTTGCCAAAGTCACTTAACTATATTTCCATCCAGCATTCATTCATGCAACAAATATTTACTCTACGCCTGCCATGGTACTACGCTGTGCCGCGTACCATCCGTAGGAAGGCATGAAGATGTATGGAACACGGCCTTGGCCCCCACGGAGATCAAAGTCCCCACGTGGATCTCAGTACCTGCTAGGTGCCCAAAGTTGAGCAAAAGTAAAGTGCAACAAGAATTCAGAGAGAAATCCCTTTGGCAGGAGCAGATCCCAAAGACTGAGTGGAGCCAACCACATTCAGGTCAGACTTTGAAAGACAGGTGAGATTCAACAGACAGAAGAGAAGGTGAAAAATCAAGGGCAAAACCCGGAGTGGGGCAGTGTCATACAAATGTGTTCAGAGAGGAGAGGTCCAGTTCGGCCAGCTGGCAGAACAAAAATAGAGCAAAACTAACACATGAAAGCTTTTCAAGGCCAAGCTGAGGAGTTGAGAACTCGTCCTCCGTCTGGCCTCATGTTTCGGGTAGAATGACAAGCAAAGCAGAGGATAGAGCTGGAGACTAGTTTACAGGCTAAGGGACTAGATCAAATGCAAGCTAATAAGACATGAGCTAGCATGAGGGCAATGGAGGCAAAACAAGTGGATCGAAGCAAGAAATATAACAAAAGAAATTTCTTCTCAATTCCGAGGCCCACCTTGAGGATAAGGAGGATATTAAAGATGCCTGAGGTTTCCGGGAAGGTGCTGAGGATAATAATGGTAAGAATATTAAGAGTTGAGGCTGAAAAAAAAAAAAGAGTTGAGGCTGGTTGGACAGGAACGTTTCTGTGTTGCTGTTGTTTGTTTTAGAGTTTTTGAGATTTAGGCGTTGACCAAGTCTCCAGGGGGATGCCAACAGGAATTTAAATGAAGGACTTTACTTTGAGAGAAATCGGAGCCCCCAGTTCATTTGTAGATTGAAGGTTTAGACAAGATCGGTAAATTCCCCATACTGGATGCGTGTCCTGTATTAGAATCTCCTGGAACTTTCTGAAAGAACAGAGGTCCAGGTCATATCCCAGACCAATTAAGGCATAATCCTACACGTGGGATCTTGGTGGGCAACCACCAGAGGGATGGTGCCCTCGTGGTAACTTCCAGCCCTTTGATAGTTCCGGTTTCTCACCTTTTTCTGAATGAGACTATGGGGAGCGGGGGGAAGGAAGCTCAATAACTTTTACTCAGATCAACAAAAATTTACCTCAAGAATTCTCGATAGAGAGAAACACTTCACTAAGTATTCCCAAGCAAAGGCTGGCTTCTTTGTTCTTTAGCCCCCACTGGCAGCATTTTCGTGTCCCCCCCACCCACTACCACCACCACCACCGCCAAGAGAGAGCTACAAAAGAGTTAAAAAGAAAGAAACCTAAGGAAGTCAGTAGGTTGGGAGGAAGGACAGGGAAGGGACCCAAGTTGGGGAAGGTTGACCAGAAGTCTGGAATCCTGAGTCACTGCGACTTGGGGGAACTTGGGACCCACATTGACTGGACGTGATCATTCCCACAGGAGAGCCTTGCAGAGGATCCCACACACATTCTTTATTCCTTGTGGCTTGGAAATCTCTTTCCATCCATTTTCTCATTGGATCCCACAACCACCCTGTGCACTAGACAAACTGGCGTTATTAAGACTTTTTACGAGTGCAGAAACAGAGGTCTGGAGTTGGAAGTAGCTCTTGCCTCAAGTATTCCAGCTAGCAAGGCCAGGATTAGAAAGGACACAGTCCTCAGGCCGGAACTCTGCCCACCGCATCCTGCTGCCTCTAGAGATGGGTGCTCTAGGGAATCTAATGGTGGCGTGGGTGAAGAATCAGGGACAAAAACTTCTTAATTAAGCATCCGCTTGGTCAGCTTATAAACCCTGTCATCCACCAGGCTTTGAACTAGAACTCAAAGTATGAAGCAAGACTGGCTAGTTTTCATCTTTCTCCCTGCATCTCTTCTCTTCTTTCCTCTATCTAGTGGCGGAGGTGCCTAAGAGCAGTGAACCTGGTACAGAGCAAGAAGATAGAGAAGCAAGCACGATGTGTCCTCCAGAAGCTGGGTAACCACAGCTATTCACCAGGATTACGGAGCAAACGCGAATTCTATGCTGATATGTTCGACCGTACGATTCCTTTGGGCACGTGACAGGTACTCAAATATTTCCTGAACAAGAAGTGGGGATTCTATGCTGGGGTCCTCACGCCACCTTGTCAGCACAACTTTGCTTGGACCAAAGCGACACAAAATACTGCACATTGCATTCCATTTATACCCATTAACACGCCAAATGCAAGCTGATAGAGACTCCCCAAACCAGAGGGAATCCTATGGCTCAAACCACTCTCACAGGCCTCAGTGGGTTTCAAGGAATAGGAATTCACTCAAGCTAAAAAGACTGTGTTGTAGGATGCACAGAAACTCCTGCACTGCAGGCAGACCTTGGGCCACCTCTTGGCACCCATGTGCTCTCTCGGAGCTCTTTCTCTTCTCCATTTCTCTTTGAGGGATCCCTCCACTTTACATCCCCAAGTCTAACTCTCTACTGGACCTTTCAAGACTACTTTGCCATCTGTCTCCGATGTCAAATTCTCAAAAGAGGGAATTGGGTGCTGGCCAGCTAGTGGGTTGACTGGACTTTGGTCAAGTGTTCCCCACAAGTCCAATCAGGGGACAGGAGGGTGCATGGTGGAAACAAGGCTCCCAAGGCCCCACCCCTCCTGTGACTGAAGCTATTGGTGAGGGGGAAGTAGTTTCCAGAAAAGACGGCTATGGGTAGAATAAGCATCCTAAACATATCTATTATGGTCATTATCCTATATAATTATACTAAGAAGTTGTTTTAGCTGCATTAGCTAAAATAAGACCGCATTTACGGGCCCCTGTACCTCCAGGAATCTTCTCACTGAGCATGAGTCTTACGTCGTATTTTTCAATACAGTTAGGAGATGGGCCACTTTCTAAAGCTATTACGTGGGGACGCCTGGGGGGCTCAGTGGTTGAGCATCTGCCTCTGGCCCAGGGCGTGATCCCAGAGCCCAGTATCAAGTCCCACATCAGGCTCCCTGTGTGGAGCCTGCTTCTCCCCCTGCCTATGTCTCTGCCTCTCTCTCTCTCTCTCTCTCTGTGTGTGTCTCTCATGAATAAATAAATAAATCTTTTTAAAAAATCTTTAAAAAATAAAATAAAATAAAGCTATTACGTGTTTCAAGTGCATTGGACCTTGAGGGTTGATTACAGTAGATGGCTTTAATTTTCAACATTTTTTCTTTTGAAATGAAATCTGTTTTGACTCACCATATTAATTAATGTAAGTGACATATAATCTGGAGATTTGTTTTTCTGTCCAAAAACAGCTGTTTCTCTTAGCAACACAGTAAGAAGTGCCATGTCTGGAGAAGAACCCCTAAGCCTTGCCTAGCAAATATCCCAGTACCTTCCAAGTACCAGGCACCATGCTGGCCTAGGAATGACGTCACTGCATCCTCCCAGCCACCCCTCCAAGGAAGATGTCACGATCTCTTCTAAGCAAACAAGGAGATTTCCAAGGAGTTTACACTTTAAAAAGAGCAGTTTAGTGTAGTGATTCAGTATGGGCCCACAATCCCTAGGACTGCGTCACTTCGGACAAGTAGTTAATATCTCTGTGCCTCAGTTTCCTAATCTGTAACACAGCAGTAACCTTAGTCCCTATCTCATAGGCTGGCTAGAAGACTTGAACAAGCCAATAAATGAAAAGCACTTAGAAGAGAGCCTGGAGTGTAGGAAAGGTTCCAAAGTGCCACCAGTTATTATTATTAGAATATAGTTTAGAACAACACACACGAAATAATCGGATCTTAAGGGATCCCTGGGTGGCGCAGCCGTTTGGCGCCTGCCTTTGGCCCAGGGCACGATCCTGGAGACCCGGGATCGAATCCCACGTCAGGCTCCCGGTGCATGGAGCCTGCTTCTCCCTCTGCCTGTCTCTCTCTCTCTCTCTCTCTCTGACTATCATAAATAAATAAAAATTTTAAAAATAAAATCTTTAAATAATTGGATCTTAAGACACCACGTATCTAAGTGCTAAGGTGAGTGTCACATTTCAAGGAGCAGGAAATGGGTAGGAGGTGAGCAGCCTAGAGGGTGGAGACCAGCTAAGGCGGGTGGTAAAGGATTGAGGAGATACGGGTGGGTGGGGAGGGACTTGCCCTGAAGTCACTGGGGTGCAACACCGGGACGGAGGCGAGGAAGAGCTCACCAGAACCAGCTGCCCTCTGGCGATTTATGTCTGTGCCCAGGAAGGAGAGCAGCACAAAGAGTGGATGGGTAGGACGAGGCCAGACGGGCAGCCAAAACAGGATGCGCGGCTCCCTGGGAGCCCGTGTAAGCTCACCACTAGAGGAGAGGCTGGCTGAAGATGGTAGTGGGGGAAGCAGGGTCCAGTAGTGCCCAGAGCAACGGGAAACAGCCCTCCTGCCCCTAGCATGGCTCCATGGGCCACGTGGACAAGACCGCGCAAACCCAAAGGCAATGCGTCCTCGCTCCTGACACAGACCAGTCGGCTCTCCTCTCCAGGCCTCAGTTTTCCCATCTGTAAAATGTGGAGATTGGGACTGAGCCTGGGTTGGACAGCAAGCTCCTGGCCTTCCCTCTCCCCGGCTTCAGAATACACCTTGGAACAGGTAGAAAGCGCAGCTCACGTTTGCAAAGCCCTTAGTCGGAAGACTCTAGAGGTCGAGTGACCTTCCCTTCTCCACACCTGCCATCATTTCTGCAGATGCCACGTATGTGTCAGGAGTCCCGGCTCCTCCACTTAGCAACCCGAGTACTGTGTGTGCCTGTGTCCTGGAGGTCCTGGGCCTCGGCACTGCCAACCACAGAGGCGTGAGCACACCTGGGCTGCTCGTCACGGGAGGCTGAGTGAGGCTGAGCGAGGGCGGAGCTCCATGAGCACGAGGCACCTGGTGGCAACACATGGGCCCAGTGTGTCGCGACAGGCCCTGAAGGTGCCGTCATGTGTCCCGGGCTCGGGTTCCTCGGGCTAGCACAGGCCCAGTGGCCGTGAGCAAAACACTCGGACACCCCGGTTCCCTTGCCTGGGAAATGGGGAGAAGACGCAGATCGGGAGCCGCTCAACAGCTCTGGGGGTGGCGACCTCGCTCCTTCGGATGAATGCAGCGTCGAGGTGAAACTTCAGTGGTATTCGTTCTTTAAAAATTCAAGTTGGAAAAAAAATATCTGAATGATATTCAGGAGGAATCTTGGAACGCAATTACTAAGCCTTCAAAAACGCTGCTGGAAAGACTCGCATGACTCAGGGGTCGGAGCCTCGCAGGGCGGGTGATGTGGCACCTGCTCAGCTGAGCGCGGGCTGGCCCGGCCCTGGGAGCCGCGTGGCCCGGGGGACCCGGAGGCCTGGGGCCTGCCGTCAGGCCCTTTTGGGGAGGCCTGGACGAGCCAGGGCGGCCTCAGGGGAAGCACCAGCACCCACGAGCGGTCGCCCCGGCTGGCTGGGTGAGCGGACCGGGCGCTGAGCAACGACGGCCAGCAGCCCGGCCCGGGGGAGCAGCGCAGGTGGCCGGCCAGGGACCCCGTGTCACACGCTGGCACCCTCCGGAGGCTGGGCTGCTTGCCAGGCCCCGGCACTCGGAGCTTTCAGCCTGTCCGGGGGCTTGCGCAGGCCCCGTTGCCCGAAGGCCCCCGTGCCAGGGAGGGCACCCACCTGCATGCAGCCTGGCAGTGCCCCCTCCACGGGGAGAATGGCACCAGCGGCAAGTGCAATCCTTAGGCAAACATGTTCTTCCGGGAGAACTTTTCAGCTCGGACTGAAGTGGCTCAAGTCTCTTAAAATAAGAATGTAATAGGGCAGCCCGGGTGACCCAGCGGTTTGGCACCTGCCTTCGGCCCAGGACCTGATCCTGGGGTCCCGGGATCAAGTCCCGCGTTGGGCTCCCTGCATGGAGCCTGCTTCTCCCTCTGCCTGGGTCTCTGCCTCTCTCTCTCTCTCTCTCTCTCTTTGAATAAATAAATAAAATTTTTAAAAAGAAATAGCAAACAAGCAAGATCACTCTGTAGAGAAAGGATTGACCAGGGACAGGGCCGGGGATAGGAAGGCCAGTTACAAAAACAGTGACTCATTCTTGGTAGAGCTAGATCAGGCTAAGCATATTGAAGTTATAGACGGGGGACAGGTGCCGGCGGTGGCAGAGGGAAAATAGGAGGACTTGGCTTTGTAACAGGGAAGCCACAGGGCGAGGATAATCATTAGGGCGAGAGTCCGGCATCCCAAGGAAGTGGCTGTGCAGCCCTATAAGAAGGAGAAAGGGGTTTCAGAATGAGCATAACACAACCTGAAGCTTGCCAGGGAGCCGGGCGTGGGGCGGGGCGGGGAGGGGGGGGGAGGAGGCCCTGAGCACCTGTCGGGACAGGTGTCCCGCCTCGGCATCTGCATGGCCTGTTCCCAGCGGCCCATCAGCTGCCAAGGGGCCAGGGCTCATCCCTTTGCCCGTGCCCAGAGCCCAGCCCGGCACCTGGCACACAGCAAGCACCAACCCAGGCCTGCAGGCCGGACAGCAAGGAAGGGCAGGGGCCCCCAGGAAGGGCTAGAGAGAGGCGGCTTCTGTGGACCCAGCGGCCCTCCCGACTGCGGGGTACCAAGGCCTCCCGGAGCACGGGGTCTCGGGGGCCCACGTGCCCGAGGACCGGGGTGCTGGTGACACGAGGCTCCGCGAGGCTGGGGGCCGGCAAGCTCCACCTCCTGCTCCCCGACGCTGCAAGCCTTCAGGAGCGGCCTGCACAGCACCCCGGCCCAGCACCACCTAGAACCTTCCCCCCCAATGGCTCTCTCTGCTCTCCTGGCTCATTTGTCCCAAGACAAACATCTCTGGGCTCTGGGCTTGGAGGGTTTCCTCCCTGTCCTTGTTTTCACCCCAACAAGACTATGATTCCTTAAAGTCGGGGACCAAGTCCTATTTCCTTTCTGCACAGAGCCTGGTACGATGGCCAGTAAGTTCCCTCTCGTTTATCTCATCATCCCCCAGTGGAATGTTTCTAGGTGGCAGATTGGGTGCAGTGGATTTTTTTTTTTTGATATTTTATTTAAATTCAATTAGCCAACATGCAGTATAACACCCAGTGCTCGTCTCATCATGTGCCCTCCTCAGGGTGCAGTGGATTTTTAAGTGGCACATAGGATTTGTACTTTGTAGGGACCAAGAGACCAACAGGCAAAAATTTAAAGATTAGGCCCCACATGCAAACTGATGTGTGATTTTTAGGTCTTCTAACCGTCTCCCTCTCTTTCTTCCTTACAGAACAACAGAATTAGGAGCAGCAGCAGGCCTGCACCGATGGCCACCTCTACTTACCTTTTTGACCTCTCTCATCTATCGTGCTCCCCCTTGCCCTCTGTACTCCAACAAATGACCTCTCCAGTGTTCCCCGAACATGCCCGGTGTGCTTCCATCACCTCAGGGCCTCTGACCTTGCTCCTCCACCAGCCTGGGAGTCCGTTCCCCAAACAGGCACTTGGCTTATTCACTTGCCTCCTTTAGGACTTTTCTCAGATGGGACCTTGCTGGTGAGGCCTTCTTGACCACTATTTAAGATTACAACCCACCCTCCCCCCACCCCCATTCCTCTTCCAATACTACCTCTCTCCTCCACTGGCTTGATTTGTTTTTTTTTTTTTTTTCCATGATGCATATCACCATTTCACCTACTGTAAGTTGTGTTTCCTTTTTTTTTTTTTTTTTTTGATTATCAGTTCCTCCCAGTAGAATGTAGGCTCCATGAGAGCAGGATTTCTTTCTTTCTTTTTTTTTTTTAACAAATATTTATTTTTTTGTTGGTGTTCAATTTGCCAACATATAGAATAACACCCAGTGCTCATCCCCTCAAGTGCCCCCCTCAGTGCCTGTCACCCAGTCACCCCCACCCCCCAGCCCACCTCCCCTTCCACCACCCCTAGTTCATTTCCCAGAGTTAGGAGTCTCTCATGTTCTGTCTCCCTCTCTGATATTTCCCACTCATTTTTTCTCCTTTCCCCTTTATACCCTTTCACTATTTTTTATATTCCCCAAATGAGTGAGACCATATGATGATTGTCCTTCTCCGATTGACTTACTTCACTCAGCATAATACCCTCCAGTTCCATCCACATCGAAGCAAATGGTGGGTATTTGTCGTTTCTAATGGCTGAGGAATATTCCATCATGTACATAGACCACAGCTTCTCTATCCATCATCTGTCGATGGACACCGAGGCTCCTTCCACAGTTTGGCTATTGTGGACATTGCTGCTAGAAACATCGGGGTGCAGGTGTCCCGGCGTTTCACTGCATCTGTATCTTTGGGGTAAATCCCCAGCAGTGCAATTGCTGGGTCATAGGGCAGGTCTATTTTTAACTCTTTGAGGAGCCTCCACACAGTTTTCCAGAGTGGCTACACCAGTTTACATTCCTACCAACAGTGCAGGAGGGTTCCCCTTTCTCCACATCCTCTCCAATATTTGTGGTTTCCTGTCTTGCTAATTTTCCCCATTCTCACTGGTGTGAGATGGGATCTCATTGCAGCTTTAATTTGTATTTCCCTGATAGCCAGTGATGAGGAGCATGTTCTCATGTGCTTGTTGGCCATGTCTATGTCTTCCTCTGTGAAATTCCTGTTCATGTCTTTTGCCCATTTCATGATTGGATTGTTTGTTTCTTTGCTGTTGAGTTTCATAAGTTCTTTATAGATCTTGGATACTAGCCCTTGATCTGATGTGTCATTTGCAAATATCTTCTCCCATTGTGTAGGGTATCTTGTAGTTTTGTTGACTATTTCTTTTGAGAGCAAGAATTTCTGAAGGTTGAATTTATTGCTGCATTTCCACTGCCCAGAACCGTGCCTATTACACTGCAGGCACTCAAAGTATTTATCAAATGAATAAACAGCAGAACTTTCCAAGCTATATCATGTGAACCAGTAGGTGGTACGGAACCAATGTTGTTATAGTCACATACTTATTAATATTATGCTTTAAAAATTGAACCAGCACATCAAAAAGGATTCCCTGGATATACTGCTTAGTATGAAATTGTTTTTGAAAAGTAATAGATTTTGAATTATAATGATAAATTATAAATTATTTAAACAATCAAAATATGAACTAGTGAAGTATTAGGTAAATAGAAATTCCGTCCTCCCCAGATGTCATAAAATCACGATGGGGTCTGCAAAAGACGGAAGTTTGAGCCCCTACTGGATTGATGATAGATCATCTGATTGTGTTGCTATTGTGAATTTTTCAAAAATCCTAATCTCTAAGTTAACAGTAATGCCATTTTATTGTCAGTATATGTGAGACATGTCAGTGTGGCCCTTCTGTCTTTGAATATGCCCTGGGACCCCAATAGCTCAGAATTTATTTCAGTCTGGTGCTCTGTACAAGCCTAAATATGTGATTAGTGATGAAAATAATAAAGGACAATAATAACATTTATTGAGCATTTACTGCTAAGCATTCTAGACCTATTATTCGATTTAGTCTTCACAACCTTATGAAGTAGGTACTATTATCATCTCACTTCATAAAAAAGTGAGAACTAGAAAGTTCTATGAATTTGCTCAAGATATTTGCCCAAGAATTTGCAAACCTAGCAAGTGAACAGAAACAAAAACTATGCAGTTGCCTTCAAAGCCTAGTCTTTTCAGCACGATGTTTTTGCTTTTCAAGTGGTAATATTTATCATTTTTATCTACTACTTTCGAACAACATAGTAAAAAAGTCAAACTTCATTCTCTATATTTTTGGGAAACCTGTTGGCTCCACGTTATGACTGGAGATGAAAATCCATCTCCTCTGACCACCCTCCTCCCCTCTATTACCCAATTTTGGTTGTTATATTCTTTTTTTTTTCTTTTATATATTTATACATATTTATATCCTGTTTCTTGATTTAGCAGAATCAAACAACATCTCTGGGTCACCTGCTATGAAAAAATGAGAAAATTCATGTGCGCTTACACCACTGTCCACCGTCTCAGCCTCTGGGCTGTCTGACGTTTTTATTTTTGTGCATTGTTTCTTTCTCTTTATAACATTTTCATTGTGTTCTGAAATGATAACTGCCACCGTTGCGTTAGTTTTATTGCTGCCTTTGGACAGATTCAGTCGCCCCTGCTAGTCCTTCTTCTGTAGCTTCTTCGTTCACTTTTGAGACAAGTACATTTTATCCTTCAGTAGTTTTTTAAGGTCTTGTGACAACTATACTCAGGACTGCCACCGACGTCTGTACAGGTTGTACGCCGCACACCATTCATAGTAGGGCCTACATCATGAGTGGCCACGTGTGACAGCCATGACGTTCTATCATATTTGAAAATATTTCTCAGCTATTTATTTACTTTTGCACAATTTATTTTGATATAGTTTTTTTCTCTGTCCCTGAGGACTTTTTTAACTACTGCTCTGGTTATTGCTCCAGTGTTTTCTTACAATAACTAATACGTTGGAGAAGCATAACATGTGAAGCTGGCCTGTGTCCCAGACTTGGCCTTATGGGTTCTTAGTTAGAGGACCAGGGTTTTGCTAGTCTGGTACGTAAGCAATAATACCTTCTTGCAGTGTTATTTTATATTATTCCTTTTATTACTTACAATATATATTAGTAATTAGATATTCTTATATATTATATTTGATATATTTGCTGATCATTAAATGCAAAGCTGACCATCTTTTCATGTGTGAGGGACCTTTTAATCCATTTTTCTGTGAGCTGGCTGTTCATGTCCTTTGTCCATTCTTCCTTGGTTTTTAGATCTTACTCTTGATGATTTCTAGAAGTTCTTTATTTACCGGAGTGATGAGCCCTTTGCAGCTCAAGACCTGTCTCCTCCAGGAATCTTCACTTGAGTCATATTCTCAGATGAGCTAACAGCTCCAGCCGGGGAGCAAACACAAAAGGGGCTTGACTCAGACTTAACATGAGGTAACTAGAGCAAGGGAAGGAAAGGGTTATTAGCCCTGAGCTTGGTGGTTTTTATTTACAAACTGTGAAATCTCTAGCTTTGGAGGGCACAATTATCTTCACATGTCTTGACCTAATGATCTGAGGCTGTTCCAAAGCCCCCCTAAGAGGAAGGAACAAAAGCAATAATTCAGCTTTGTGCCAGGTAACACCCCCACCTCAAAACCAGAACACCTAACTCAAAAAAAAAAATTTAAAAAAAAAAAAACCCTAGCCTTCTAATGTCTGACAAGCTCTATCTAACAGAAATGATTTATACTGTATGATATGAAATTGGCTCCTCTTTTCATTGCTAGTCATGACATATACAGGGAGGGAGCCAGAGCAGATGAAAAGAAGCACACAGAGAAAGAGGAACAAAAACAAATAAAAGCAGAGAGATCATATGGTGTGGATGTTAAAACAACTCAGGAGCCAGACCACCTGGGCAGCCAGTGGCCCAATGGCCAGGAGATCCCACTCTGTAGTTTGCGCTGTAGCCCTAGTGTGTGGAGTTGGCAAGACGGCAGGTATTTCCCAAAACACATCAAGTGGTGACTTTGATATATTTGACTGTATATAAAGTTCATCTCAAAAGGAAAAGAAAACCACAAAGATTGGATTCTAATATTATGTAGCTAGAATGTTTAGGGGTGACAGGTTCTGGTGCCTGTTATTTCATTTATAAAGCATCAAGAAAGAAAGTGGTGTGACAGATGGAAAAAGAAGGGTGTTCATGTGGACAGGTGCATGGGAGAGTAAGTGTACTAACATGTAAACGGTGGAATCTGAGCAGCAGGTATAAGGCTGTTCACTACAAAATTCCTTAAACTTGTCTTGCATTTTGAAAATTCATGTAATAAAATCTTATGGGGGGATCCCTGGGTGGCTCAGCGGTTTAGCGCCGCCTTCAGCCCAGGGAGTGATCCTGGAGCCCCGGGATCAAGTCCTGCGTCCGGCTCCCTGCATGGAGCCTGCTTCTCCCTCTGCCTGGTCTCCACCTCTGTGTGTGTGTGTGTGTGTGTGTGTGTGTGTGTGTGTGTGTCATGAATAAAATAAATAAATAAATAATTTTTTTAAAAATCTTATGGGCAAAAGCTGTGGGGAACAGCCAACTCGTGGAAACAAAAGGAAACACTCAATTATGTCTAAATGAATCACAGAGGAGAAAAAAAGACAACGGGGAGGGAAAGCCCCCCTCCAAAAAAAATTGAGAACCTGGGTTTCAGGGTGGATGGGCCTCAGTCCTAGAAGAACAAAACTGGGAGCCATGAGGAGACAACCACCAAAGGAAACTGTGTAGATCTTCATAAAATTGCATCTATATGAAAAGAAACAATCTAGAAACACACAAAAGTGATAATATGAAAAACATTATAGTCACAGTTGGTTTGGCCCTGAGAAAGAAGAAACCAGATATGATTTTACTACAAGAAGTAAAGCTTACGACCTACAGAGAATTTTACTGAACATAAAGGGGGTAGGTTTTGGAGTCTTCCTACAACTCAGTAACAGAGGAAAGGAATCACATAGAAGGAGAATTTTGTTCAATATGCAATTGAGGATGTTTGAAAGAAAATCTCAGTTGCCAGGTGTATATGTATAATGCTGTCCGTGAATGGGAGCCTAGGAATAATAAAATGTGTTAACTGTCTCCCAAAAGGAGTTTTTCCTCCGTACAAGAATGTTTCAGTGTTGTTTTTCAAGAGGCTGACACGTGAGTAGTCATCAAAAAAAAAAATCAATCTATAATAAGTAAGGTCTCTAGGCAGAGTTTGGGAAAGCTGAATTGAAAATGACAACTGGGGTACCCGTCCATCAAGACTCGAACACATTTCTTCTCTCTGTTTGCTAAGGATAGATATTCAGTAAGTATTTGGGCAGACAGGGCACCGAGAGAGCTTCAAACACAATTTTGTAATGATGAATTCCAGGCCTTTGTATCCTGATCTGTAGAATGGAAATGATTCTCGGTGTCTGACACATTACTAACCCTCAGTAAGTATTTCTACTGGCTTGTGAGAACACCTAAATAAAGATCATTTACTTCCATTCATGTGTCTGAACTATACGTACCAGAAAGAGAAGGAATTGGTAGAAATTTCTGGACTGTGACAGAGAAAGAAAGAGCAGAGATTATGAAGTATAAGGTGTAAAATAATATTCTTCCAACATTCCAGAGCCATAGCTGAGATCAATTTTTCAGTATGTAATAAATTTGTCTGAATTGAGAATGAGCTAGATTGTATTAGATCAAGAAGGAATTTTTTAAACGATCAAAGCAAGGAGGGAAAGAGGGCTCCAATTATCCTTCAGGATTTCGGAGAGGATGGCACATGCTAAAATGGACACAACTGATGGAAGGATAATGTCACATATTTGCTTGCCAGTTACAAAGGGACATGTGTTCATTGTTAAAAATCCAAATAATACCAGCACGTATAAGGCAGGAAGTCAAAGTATCCGCCTTCAATTATGTAGGTTGGCGTTGAAAAATAAAAGTAAATATTCCTCCTCCAATTCCCTGAGCAGCTTGCAATCCATGAACTGAATTTCCCAATTCAGTCAGATTTGTGGAGGTGAGACTCTAGCATCCGTAGCTAAATCTGCCCAGGTGACTCCAGGGGGCAGCCCAGAAGGAGAAGCAGGGCCTTGGGGCGGTGGACCTTCAAGGGTGAGCCTCGAAACAGCAGCAGCAGCAACAACACGTAGGAACTTAGTAGAAGTGCAAATTCTTGGCCTCCCAACCCCACCCCCACTACTATAGGTGTTCTGAGACTAACTTCCAACGTGGGGGCGAAGGGTACGCCCCACACCAACAAAGAGCAGTTCTCTGGACAGCAGCAGATCACAGTTTGTGCATAAAAGTCTGCTAATTATGGGTATTGTCATCTCAAGAACTTTGCAAAACAAAAACAACCCTTGGCTATGATGATTCTGGGAAAAGAAACAGCAGTAAGAGAGTCATATGCAGCACCCAACACAACATGGTTTAATAGAATAAAGAGTTGTGGGTTTTTGTTTTGTTTTGTTTTGTTTTGTTTTTGAGAATATTAATAGGGATTCGCCGTCAAGTTGGCAGAGGCTGTCACATGAAACAGCTGGAGCAAAGGCGCGTGTTCAAACGCTGAAGGCAGAAAATAAGTTCAACTCGGTTCTGGCACCATCTGGCCAGAGACAGTGTCCGCTTAGGGCCTAGGGCTTAGGGCTGACCGGTTCAGGGCTCAGTCCTGCGGGCCTCCCCTCTACCGCCCCTGCAGCGGCCCTTGCGCACCCGTGTTACTCTCCGTTCTTCGGACCCACCGACCACGGACTTTCCAATGACCCCTCCTTGGCCTTCAGACCCCAGTCCAGGTGCAGGCTGTTACCTGTGCTTCCGACCAAGACTGGCCATGAAGAGGTCCCCATGACCCCCATTAGGTTCAATTAAGTCGCGAGAGCAGCTCTCAGAACTCGAGACAACGTGGCTCGTGGGGTCACCCGTTCACAGACGAGGACGTAAGTCAGGAACAGCCAGAGAGAAGAGCTGCAAGGACAGGGACAGGGAACAGTGGGGCGCTCCCAGGTCCCCTCCAGGGTACCCGCTCTTCCAGAATCTCCACGAGCTCACAACCTCAACGCTCTCCAAACTCTCTCCTTTTGGGGTTTTTATGGAGGCTTCATTATATACCCACACACCTGATTAAATCATTGGCGGCTGGCGACGGATTCAACCTGCAACCCCCTTCGTCATTCCTGGAGGGCGGGGATAGGACCGAAGCTTCTGCTGTCCCAGGCACAGGCTGGATTTCCCTGGCAACCCGCCCCCAGCCTCGGCGGCCCCAGGAGCACTTCAAAAGTCACCCCGTTAACAGAGAAAAAGATCCCTTTACTGCTCTCAACTCTTAGGAAACTCCCGGGCTTTCGGGAGCTCTGTGCCAGATACGGGGACCCAGACCGATCCCTCCTCCTTACTAGAAACCACGGTTTCACTTACTCAGTGACAACCCGGGAACAGAGCCCAGCAATCCGGGCTTCGAGGAACACGTCAGGGATTCGGTGCAGCTCAAGGGCGAGACCCACGGTCCTCGCGCCCAGCAAGAGAAGATGCCGGTGACGTTTGTATTGAGTACAGTCCCCAGGGTTTGCATGATGTCACACCTGAAGAGTGTAGCTTGTCGGACGGACAAGCACAATTGGTGACATAATTAGAGGACAATTTTGTTTTATCTTTCACTTTCCCTTTCAAATGTCGGAGTAAACGTCACCTGTCCCTTCGCTGAAAACACAGCCGGGCCTTAGGACTTTGTCTGCTCGCTCTAAGGCAACATCTCCCAACCTAGAAACTACAAGATATCTTCAAAGATGAGACTCCTCCTCTCGGCCATGCCCTGCGAGGTGGCATGATGTCTCTCCGTCTGGCACATAGGAAGAGAAGACGGCAAGGGGTAAGGAGGGCCGAAGAGGTCCCTTGTGACTGATGGGCCTGCTCTCATAGCTGCGGGGGTAGACATCTAGGGCCACACGCCCCCCCATGGAGGCCACTCTGCTAGACATCTCTGCCCCCTCCATTGGAGGTCAGTCTGCTACACGTCTCTGGCCAACTTCCCCCCCATTGGAGGCCACTCTGCTAGACGTCTCTGGCCAACATCCCATATGGGGGCCTGCCTTCCGCTCCTCAGGCCACTGCCCCCTGCCCCCCATGGCCCTCTGCTGTCCCCTCCACAGACTCTGTCAGGGCCTCCTTTGCTGTTCCCTCACCTTCTCTGGGGGCGGGGCAAGATGCTACATGGCTCCAGCCCATTTCTCACTCCTGCAAGGCCAATCGACCTCTGATCCCCAGGAAATCCTCGTACCCTCCACAGCCCCCCAAGTCCCTGTGAGTGTGAGCAATACACCTACCCTGCTGGCCCTACATTTCTGTGACTTTCTCGGACATGAGTCGGGCACCCCCGCGTCAGCTCTTCCCCCACCTGCAGGGACGGAGATCAAGCTCTCCTAATGGTTCCCTTGAAGTCACTTGCCCCCATTGGACAGGAGGTGGGGACTTACATTGTGGCAATTGTTCTCTCAAGAAAATTCCCTCACACATTCTCTGTCCTCTCCTCTCTCAAATTTGTATTATTTCAAGCAGTTGAGCAGTCCGAGAGAATTTGAACCCATTTGGGGACATTTTCTTTGTAAATGGTCCATACAGTGATTTGGTTTTGGAATGTGACGTATCATGACTTAGGGTCTGTATAGAAACTTCTATTTTATTTTTTTATTTTTCTAAAGACTTTATTTATTTATTAGAGACAGAGAGAGAGAGAGGCAGAGACTCAGGCAGAGGGAGAAGCAGGCTCCATGCAGGGAGCCTGATGTGGGACTCGATCCCAGGTCTCCAGGATCATGCCCTGGGCTGAAGGCGGCGCTAAACCACTAAGCCACCGGGGCTGCCCAGAAACTTCTATTTTAGTATTCTGTTGCATAACAAGCTTCTCATGTGAGGTGTGTGACATGACCATCGTTATCATCCAAGGTCATATCCCTAAAAGAAACAAGGCAGAGACATGGACTCAGGTCTTCCAGCTCCAAACTGCTCTTCTAACCCTCCCATGAGATTAGACAGCACTTGCCGAAAGATAAATAAATATGAGACAGACACAGAATGTATGACCATTTATCAAAGTGGAAGTCCAGCACAGGCCGACAGCCCTAAGAGTACGGAACCGGAAAGAGCGTGCTGCACAAACACACCCAAGAACAGGAAAATGTAAATAAAATGGTACCTTAGATAAATTTCTTTTGATTGCAAAGCATAAAGACCAACCTAGAGCACTCGAAATAAATGGCTCTGTTCACTATCTGGGTTGTGGTAACGGTTTTATGGATTTACACGTACGTCAAAACGTACGTACGTCAATTATACCTCAATAAAGTGGTTAACATTCGAACAGAAGAAACAATAAGACGGGACGGAGTAGGACGGCCAATACGCAATACGAGGGATGAAGACATTCCGGGGTAACAGGAACATGAAAACTGCAGGGGCGATCAGAAGTACTAACCACATCCTATAAAACAGGAACATCAAGCAAGGAAGGGGGGGGGAGGAAAACACTGGGGGGTAAGCGTCCCTCCGATACTGGTATTCAGTGTCTGTGGAGGTCTGTTGGCTTCGGTAGGTGTTAGGAAAAGGGTTGTAACTATTCCAATATACAATAAGAAGCAGAGTTTACAGCGAAAATTCTTTTAAAGGTCCAACGAGACCCACGTACATATTAGCTTTTCGAAAGGTGCAAGTATAACCTGCGAGACGAACGTAAGTCATTATTAATAGCACGTTACTAGTGATTCCTGGTTGATTCAGGTTTCCCCCATCAGATGCCTTCTCCCTTTGTGTAAGATTGAATATCACGCACATCTTTCTCGTCTAGAGGTTGAGAAATTTCCAGAAAAGTGTTTTCGCATGGACAGGCCCCCCCTCATTCGCCTCTTTGAGCCCGTCGCGGACCCTGCCTTGCTGCTGGCATCCGTCACCAGCCCGGTCCCACCTGCCGAGAGGAGGAGCAGGGACACCTTGTGCTGCAGCTGGGCCGGGGCGATCGGCGCGGCCAACCATCTGCCACGGGGAAAGCACGTCCCCACGCGCGTGTGTGGAGCCCACAGATGGAAGCCCGGGGCTGGTTACGGCTCCTCAGAGGGGGGCAGAGCCTGCGTCTTCCCTCCCGAAGCGGCCTTTCCAAGGCCTGCAGACTGCTGGGCCTCATTTCCCGGGACCCCCCCACCCCCCGAGCTCCCGAGCAGCCGTGATCACGTGCCCCTCTCCTGGCCACGTGTCCCTCTTCTCCCCGGGCGATGTTCTTGTCTAGCACCCAGCGGCCTCCCTTGGCACCTGTTCATCAGAGGAGGGATGACGTCGGCCTGTGTCCCCAAGTGCCTGGGACAGTATCTGACACACACTGGGGACTCGAGGAGGATTCGTGGAAGGAAAGAAAGAAGGGAGAGAGGGAGCAAGGCGGAAGGCAGAGTGAGGACGCCCTCTCGGGAGGCTGGGCCCCGCGGACGCGCCCCTGTGCCACCCGTCAGGATGCTGAGGGAGGGCACGGCCTCGCGACGGGCCCTTCGCCAAGGGGGCCTGCCTCGTGGGAACACGGACCTGAGAAATTTCCAGGACTTGGGAACACTGCCCTTTCCCCCAGACCACACCTGACCCGGAGGGATGGTTTCCCACGGCAGGCCCTCCATGCTGTCTACCGGCAGCCCTTCCTGCTTCCTCCTCAATTAGAGAACATCGACTGGCTTGGCAAGGTGCCATGTCAGCTCCCTTGGATTTCCTTGCAGGCAGGGAAGGGGCCATGTGACCTGGTTCTGGCAAATAAGAAATAAGAAGAAGCCTACGGCTTGGAGCTCCTAGGGAAGCTTGGTTGTTTCCTTGGAAAGAAGGAAGGAAGGAAGGAAGGAAGGAAGGAAGGAAGGAAGGAAGGAAGGAAGGAAGGAAGGAAGGAGGGAGGGAGGGAGGGAGGGAGGGAGGGAGGGAGGGAGGAAGGAAGGAAGGAAGGAGGAAGGGAAGGAGGGAGGAAGAAATTGGCCTTTTTACTGTCGTTTCTCCCCTTCCTACTGAAGCAAAGCGTGGTTCCTAAGGGTGAAGTAGTCGTCTTTCTATCGCGGAGACCAAAGCCGCCCACTATGGATCGCAAACCAGGGAGATAAAGGAAGCCTGAGCCCCTGCTGCATTGTGGATACTTCCTATCAGCTGGAGACCGCCTTCCTCCAGACTTCATGTAAGAGGAACACGAAACCTGTGTTTGGTTCACCACAAGCAGATTTCTGTTACAAACTGTCGGATGTAATCATAACTGATGAGTCAGGAACACAACGTGGATAAGGGCAACACCAACTCTCCTGGAAACCAGCCCACTGGGAGGAGAATCACAGCAGCGAACCCCCATGGGTGCAATCCCATGAGTTAGAGCTATTGTCCCAATTATGGTCTCTCAGACTCCTAAGGAAAGAGACTAAAGAAAGCAACCGGATGAGGTGCTGCAACGCCCCAAGGTCAGCCCAACGAGGCTGTCATGGCATCCGTCACCCCCTGCCCGAACACAGGATTGGCGCCCTGTTGGTGGGAGTGGTGCTGCTGGGTATGGGTGCAGTAGGAAGACAGCTTTTCAGGGAGACAGTCCGGTGGGTGGGACAAGAGTGGGGACCGCTCGTCAGACTACCAGCAGACTAGCACCTACGGCCACTATGGCAAAGTGATGAGAGATGACGGCAGAGGATGGCGTGTCATGGGCTAGAACAGGATGTCCACACGCCAACAGAATCTCCCAAGCTACCGAGGAAACAAGCTGAGGTAGGCGACGGAAATTTGATGGACTTTTGGATGTTGCCGTCAATGGCCCTGATCAGATGTTTGGAGGACCAGATGCTCCTGGCTGCCCGCCCAACAAGCGTCCCCTCGACCTTTCCTCCTTGCCGAGCAGCCCATCACCACCGCACAGGTGAGGAGGCGGCTCCCCTCTTTCCCAGCTTCCCCTGCGGCGGAGGCATGAGCCTGAGACCTAACCCTGGCCTGTGGACCTGAGCAAATTTCAGCGAAGGGCTTCCAAAAAGAGATTTTCCTCCTAACCAATGCACTCTTCTTCACTTGACATAGGTTGAGGTCAACACTGTGGCGAGCATCAGTCCTGAACTGGGTCATACGTGGGTCAGCAGGGACATACGGCTCTGTTCTCGGGACTTTACCCTTGGGTCCATCATCAACAAGCACGTTTTCTTCGAAGTCATCGTTTTGTAAGAAGATAGGCCTCCAGTGTCCAAAAAGCAGCAAACGTCCTGAAAGCCGTCACGGGGCTTCTAGCAGTCAGGATAGGACAGAGAACAGCCACGTGACTCCCCTGGGACTCTCTCGACCACCCCCCTCCCCAAGAGTTGAACGAGGAGCCACTGCAACTTCCAAACTGCCCGGAGTGAACATCGCGTCAACACGGCGCTCTCCCGGGGCTGAGGGGGCATGAGGCTGGGCACGGCCGCCTCCCCTCCCCCCGACACCAGGCGCCCAGCCCCTCAGCGGTGCCCACATTCCATGATGGGGACCAGTCTTGGCCCAGAAGTCAGCTTTAGCAGCCCCAGAGCATGGCCCCGTCCACAGGGTGGCAGAGGGCCCAGGGGTGGCTTCGGCTGCCACGGCGCTGCCCGGGGGGGCTCCTGGGCCTCCCCCCGCAGGCCCCTGGCGGCCCAGCACCTCGCAGGTGGCCTCCCCTCCCCGCAGGTGGCCTCCCCAGGGTGTTCCCCAGCCCCGGGACTGGAGCTCCCCGCAGGCCTCAGGGCCACAGGAGGAAACCAGCTCGTCCCAGAGGTCACCGCTCCTTGGGATTCTTAGATGCAAGTAATACATGTTTTTATGGCAAAGAAGAGGAAGGAAATAGAGGAAGGGAGGAGGAAGAAAGGAAAGGAGCCCGTAAGGCTAAGAAACACAAACATCACACGTCTGCGCATCAGCAAGCCGGCCTGCGGCTGTTAGTCTGCACGGCCGTGGACGCGGACAGACAAGGTGACAGGGCTCCTATGACAAAGTGCAATAGTCCCGCCCGGGCCCTCGCGTGCCCCGCCCTTCCCCTTGGCAGCACAACCGCGGGCCCTCGTGTCGTGGCAGGCAGCTCTGCCCTCAGCCCAGATGCCGCACCATTTCCTCCATCGATAAGATCGGGGAACAGAAGCCCCCGAAGGGCAGGAGCAGACGCCCCAGCTGCACCGGGGGGGGGTGGTGCTCACGGCGCACCCCGCACAGGCCGCTGGCCGCCTCGGCACCCATGCACCCACCAGCCCCCCAGAGGCCGGTTTGGGAGCTTCAGCATCCGACCCTGCCCAGCTTATCCTGGCCTCAGTGGGCCTTGGACCCCAGGAGCCCGGGGGTGAAGGGCAGGGGGTGCAGCAGGTGCACCCCCCGGCCCCGGGTCAGAGACACAGTGAGCTTTAAGGAAAGCGGCCCGAATCTTCAACATGATACTTACTGTTTTCAGAGTGTTCTACGGTAAAAGAAGGTATATTCACACTCGTTTATCAGACACTTAGGATTCCCGTTGGCATCCATTTAGGATATCTCATTATTTTTTTAGATAAGTCCCATCACTACGCCAGATCTCGGTGCCCTCCCATAAATATCTCCCAAAGATAAGCTTCCAGACGTAGAACTTCTGGATCAAAGAAAACCACAGGTTTTAAGGCTCTGAAACAACCGAATTGGCCGAGGGTGTATCAGTCTTAGACTCGTGTCTCAAAATGCTCAAGAAGAGTGGTCTGTACCCCATCCTCACCTTCGCTGCCGCTGGACAAAAATATGGCAGGAAAGGGCAACCAACCCACCTGCTGTCTTTTTTTCTTATTTGTAAATTCTCGAGGGAACGTAAGACACATTTTAAAGATTAGGTGACTGCTGCCCGTTGGCTCAATTCATACTTTTTTGAACTGCCCATGAGAGTAAATAATTCCGAAAACAGTCAAGAGATTATTTTCGTCCCGTCTTTTGTGAAGGGAGAGTTCTCGAGCTTCGCCCCAGACTCCGGGATGTCCCGCCGCTTAGACGCCTTGGGGTAAAACAGCCGAAGCCTGGGTTCTGTGCGCCGCGGGCTCCGCAGGGGTCAGAGAACAGCTCTCCCGTTCCCAGGGCCTGGCCCCCCACGGCTGCACCCTCGCCGCTCCCCGGATCTGGTTACGGAGGCCCAGAGGCTCAGGCCCATCTGATGAAGCAGCGGCGGCTTCTTTAGTCTCTAACTGCAGAACCCCGAAGCCACCCGACCTGCAGCGACCCCCCCAGATGCAGCTCAGCCCAGCCCACCTGCAGCTGCCTCCTATGCCCCAGGCCCCGGGGGACCTCCCAGGTCACGCGTCCTCACGTCCCTCTGCCCTGGTACACCCGGAGCTGAGGCACTGAGACCGAAGCCTGTGTCTGTGTGTCTGTGTCTGGGTGTCTGTGTGTCTGAATGTGCGTCTGTGTGGGCCCGTGTGCGTCCGTGTATCCGTGCATGTGCCTGGGCCTCTGTGCATGTGTGAGTGTGCGTCTGTGTGTGAGTCTGTGTGTGCCTGCCTCTACGTGTCTGCGCCTCTATGTGAGGGTCTGTGTCTGCACGCGCACAAGCACCTGAGTGTGTCTGTGTGTCATTTTGCCAGAGCTGAGCACCGGCCTCGGCCCGGGGCCCAGTGCTCGCGGAGGCCTGGGGATGGGAGGGAAAGGCCCGGCGCTCACCTCTGGCATGGAGGAGCAAGCGTGGGGGACCACCTGGGGCAGGTGGCGGAGACGGTGACGGTGACGGTGACGGAAGGCAGAGTCTGCGGATGCCCCAGCAGAGGCAAGGCCATGTGGCCTGGGAGGCCGCCCCGGGTCTGGAGCCTGGAGGGCTTCCCGGAGGAAGAGGCCGTGAAGGCCGGGCGGGGCCAGTCAGGTGCAAGGCTGGAAAGGGCATTCAGGGCCCAGTCGGTGGAGGGCAGGTGGTCCACGGAGGAGCCACGGGGAGGCCGGGGGGCTGGGCCGGAGCCAGGGTCCTGGCCCCAGGACTGAGCGAAGACGGCCCGACGTGATCAGCCCCGAGCACCACAGTTGTGTCCACGCGGACATCAGGCGACTAACCCGGGAAGACAAGAAAGGTATAAATTGCCTGTTGTGCCTGAAAATACAGCACTAGCGGCTGCCCTCGATGTGGGCTGAGTACGGTCCCACGGGTGTTGTTTTCCCACACAATGGGATTTGCTTACAACCCAGAAAGCTTTGCATGGGCTCATCCTCTTGGTTCGTCGGGGTGGCTCCCTCTGTGGTCTGGTCTCCTCCAAGGCTTCCAGGCGGGAGGAAGAGGGAGTGCCCCTTCTGCAGCCCAGTCTTCAAATACATCTGGGGAGCTGCTGTCTCCACCTCCACCCCCTGCCTTCACCCCCTCCCCAGTGGATCGACCCAGAGCCCCTCTCTTTTCTCCTCTCCTGATCTCTCAGGCTCCTCCTCCCAGTCCACAAGGGGCTTTTACTGGCTCCCTGGGTGGTGGGCAAGTGCCCTGCTGTCACACCCCACCTGGCTTCCTCTTCTGTGGTTCACCTGCATAGACTACGCTCTGGTCCTGCAGCGTTGTCTCCCACAGAGCCCACAGACTCCATTTCCCTCAAGGAAGCTGGCTCTGCATGTAAAGCTCCTACAAATGAAAATCCCCATTGTTGCCTCTGCAGGGCACTCGGAAGGCCTCTCTAGGAAGTCAGGGGCTGGAATTGGTCTCTGCTTTTCAGCTAGAGTCTGTGAAGCGTCCTTTGTGGTCAAGAATCTAACATTGCCTGAAGAGAGGTCTGGCCTTCACCTTTGGCCCCTGGGGAGGTCAGCTCTAAATGCTTGGAATTTCCTGCTGGATAAGAGTGCCCTTGCTTACGTGGGGGCTTGGAGCCACACCAGAAAGTCCGGCAATATGATTTATAGCAGGGGCTTTGAGTCAAAGTTATCAGTTCAAGTTCTGGAAGAGCTGGAACCCAACAGGAGCCTCGTGGGCAGTCGGCCATGGAACTCCAACAAAAACACTGGACGCTGAGGCTCAGGTAAGCGTCCCTGGTTGGCGAACCAGAACATACGTTATCACCCATCCTTGCTGGAAGAGTGACACTGTCCATGACGCCGGGAGAGGCCAACTGAAAGCTCTGCACCTGAAACTCTCTTAGGTCCTGCCCCATGGGCCTCTTCATCTGGCTGACCTAAATCCCCATCCTTTCCCTGTAATAAACCACAACATGAGTGTCACAGCTTTTGTTGATTTATTTCAAGCCTGAAGATGGTCTTGGAAACGTGCGCTTTATGTCAAAGTGAGGGCAGCCTTGGGAGCTGTGCCTCTAACTTCTCTAACTTTGCACCCCCCGATTCAGTAGATGTCTCAGCCTCAATGGGGAGAGAGGGAAACAGAGGACAAAAATGACCAACAATGAAAACTATACCAGGGAACAGTTGAAAATATTATCCCATCCCACATGTATAAAAGGGAAACCAACAGGGCATAGCAATCCGTGGTAAGTGCCAACAGTGAGTCGCTGGCTGAGTGCTACTGAATTCAGAAGAAAGAGCCGGGACTGTGGGGAGAAGGGGTCGGGGAGTACCTCGTAGAGCTGGTGGCACTTGCACTAGTATTTTGAGAAAGTAGAGAAATTAAACAGGCAGGGTGAAGAACAGCGTCCCAGGTGGGAAGGAATGGTTGATGTCCGCTTGCTAAATTGGCCTGTTACTTAGAAGTCTAGGGAAGAAAGGCTACAATAGAAAATTAGGGTATGATTAGCCTTGAAAGCTTCTTGATGTTATTTATTTCCCTGAACTCCCTCATTAGCCAATCATGGTGAGAATCTCTTCAAAATACCAAATAATCACTCTGCTAGTTTGGAACACAGAGGCCAGGCTCCGATTCTTGATGCTTCTTTGATCTTTTCCACAGCCCATGCTAAACATGTATATGAAAGAATAGATTGGCCATGAGAAAGAACGGTGTCCGTGAAGACCCCAGTGGCCTTTGCACCCACAAGAAAGCCTCAGTTACTAACAAGGCTGTTGTATGGCCCAGTTCTGAGAGGTGCCACCAACATGGATGAAAGTGAACCGTGTCCTCTAAAGTTGTGTGATGCGGCTGCCCTCTTGGGTAAGGAAATGCCTCCGGCTACAAGCCTGATACGGCTAATTATGCTAAGGGGGACTGCAAACGCCCAGAGTGAAGCCCGCGACATAAGTAAAGCAGAGGGAAACATGCACACACAGAGATCCCCACACATCCGGTGACGATCAGAACTGTCAACCTGGGTCACTTTCTGGATGCACAAACACCAAAGACAGCACTTGTAGTTCCGAGGAGGTAATCCAAAGGCCAAAATGTTGGGAGCAAGGAAGATCATAGCTGTTCTAGTCCATCCATCCTGGAGCTCAGAAACGCCATCAACCAGGAGCCCCAGCTCTGGTGGCACGAGGATTCAGAGGCAACAAGCCTGAGCTGCTAACTACTCTCACTGTCCTGGAACAGAACACCACAGCCTACGCAGGCTGCAAACCAGAGGATCCCGTTTCTCCAAGTTCCAGAGGCTGGGAAGTCCAGGTGAGGTATAGGCAGATGCCGTGTCTGGTGAGGACCCATTTCTTGGTTTATGGGTGGACATCCCCTCAGTGTCCTCACACGGCAGGAAGGCCAAGAAAGCTCTTGGGGTCTGCTTAATAAAAACACTAGGCCCATTCGTGAGAGTTCTGCTCATGACCTATTGCCTCCCAAAGCCCACCTACCTCCTAATACCATCACATTGAGCGTTGGGACTTCAACACGTGAACTGGGCCGGGACATAGACGCTCCGTGCATTGAACCATCCCACCTGGATATCTGCACTTTTTGCCATCTGTTTCCTCCAAGACACTACAGAAAATAGAATTTCCTCTTTCAGTATGTCTTATAACATTTGTAGGGAGATAGTGACCCACCCGGAGAGTCCAATAAAAGCTCTAAACTCTTACCTCAACTACATACACACACACAGAGTTTTGTGCAAAACTGCAGACAAGGGAATAAAGGGGAATGGAGAAAAAAAAAATAAGTGGGAAATATCAGAAAGGGAGACAGAACATGGAAGACTCCAAACCCTGGGAAATGAACTAGGGGTGGTGGAAGGGGAGGCGGGTGGGGGTGGGGGTGACTGGGTGATGGGCACTGAGGGGGGCACTTGATGGGATGAGCACTGGGTGTTACTCTGTATGTTGGCAAATTGAACACCAATAAAAAATAAATTTATAAAAAAAAAACTGCAGACAACCTGAAGCCCATCCTCAACACCCTACTCCTCATAGAACCAAAGTGTGATCCCGCGACTCAATAAGAAGTATCCTTTCCTTACTAACACTCAGCACTTTGCCTCCATCAGGAGCTTTTGAATTTTAACTGCGCCACAGTGGCAGTGTGGTCATTCACTTTAAAGACTTTGGCTTTGAACTATGTAATCTGCAGAGGTGATCAGTTAGCATGAAAAACCCTACACAGGAATCCACAATTCAGAGGTGGCTACTAAGCCCTTCAAACGTTGTTGCTCACACCTCCTCCACCAGTTTGTTAAATAGCAAAAAAAAGATGTGAAAGATGATCTATTTTGGTGAGTGAGTGGTATTCAAGAAACATAGTTGCTATTAAAATTACCCAGGTTCCTTGTAGACATTAATGTCGACTTAAGCCAGACACAAAAGGACAACCATGATTCCACTCATATGGGGGATCTGAAATAGTCAAATTCATAGACACAGAAAGTAGAAGGGCGGTTGCCAGGGGAAAGTAAGAATGTTTAATGGGTGCAGAGTTTCTGTTTGGGATGATGAAAAGTTTCTGGAGATGGTTGGTGGTGATGACAGCACAACGTGAATGATTTACTTGATGCCACTGAATGGTGTATGACGCTTAAAAAAATGGTAGAATTTTATGCTATGTGTATTTTACCAAAACAAAAGAATACGTATGTATCCAGTCCCTTCTGTGCCTACATAAATGAAGTATTAGGATCAGGCAAGCCCAGGACCTAATACTACCTTCAGAGAAACTTGCCTCCTTTACAAAATCCCATCCCACACCTTAGGGACTCCAACAAGTACTTGTGTGAGTATCTTAATCCAGGGTGGATGCGGTGGTTTATGATGGCAAGGAGAGCCAGTCTTGCTCTTGGACTCTGAGTTTAACTTGACTCCAAAGTCATCAGAAACCACAGCATTCACCTTGAAGTAACGCTTTGACCAGGTCAATGAAAGGACCTTCGCCCAAGCTCACAAAGCAGACTGCATGACTGGTTCTGACGTGTCTCACACAATTTAGTTGAAGATTCGCTTTCTTTGTAACATCCCACTGTGAGCCTGGTTGTGGTGGTCCATATGCCCCTCTATTCATCAGAAGCTGTTAATCCTTTACCTAAGGAGCTGGACAAGAGCTAAACAGATCAGATTTGCCCAAGCCACACCCCAAGAGTGCCTACGAGCTTCTTTCAGAAGAAACTCCGATCTTAACCTCCAGCCAAGAATGCAGCCAAACAAACAGTAGCTCAGGCCTCCACATGGCTGCTCCCTCCCGCAAAGCAGACAGCGGCCCAAGGCCTTACACCCAGCGGGGATTGTTTTGATTTTAAGAAAAGGCACAGGATGAATGGAGAACCCTGTCTTGTCTCCACCCAGATTCAATAAGAGAAAGTAGCCGCATCAAGATGTTTTAAGAGCTGCCCCATAATATTTTACCAGCTGCTAGGGACTATGAGGAGGAAAAGGAAATACTGTCATCTATTTAATTAAGGAGCTAACCCGGGATCCCTGGGTGGCGCAGCGGTTTGGCGCCTGCCTTTGGCCCGGGGCACGATCCTGGAGACCCGGGATCGAATCCCACGTCGGGCTCCCAGTGCATGGAGCCTGCTTCTCCCTCTGCCTGTGTCTCTGCCTCTCTCTCTCTCTCTCTGTGACTATCATAAATAAATAAAAGTTAAAAAAAATTAAAAAAAAAAAAAAAGGAGCTAACCCAATTATGACAAAACATTCATGCACACCACCGTATAAATATATACGTTAGATTAAAAGTGTGGAACTATGTCATAATTAAGCTAAAGCTTGTAAAAATTAGAAAAATTGTTCATTCTCGGGGCCCCTGGGTGGCTCAGTCGGTTAGGCATCTGTCTTTGGCTCAGGTCATGATCCCAGGGTCCCAGGATGGAGCCCTGCATTGGGCTCCCTGCTCAGCAAGGAGTCTGCTTCCGCCTCTGCCCCTCACCCTACTTGTGCTGTCTCTCTCTCTTTCTCTCCTTCTTTCTCCCTCTCTTGCTCTCTGTCTCCCAAATAATAAAATAAAATTTAAAAATCAGAAAGAAAGAAAGAAAGAAAGAAGAAAGAAAGAAAGAAAGAAAGAAAGAAAGAAAGAAAGAAAGAAAGAAAGAAAGAAACTGTTAATTCTCAAAATTCAGAAGTGCTGTATCCTAAAGAACAAGGAGTGAGATTGCAGTGATGAACACAGGTTTGACCACACGCACCACAGATGTTAACTAGCCGGTCCTCTCCATCACGGGCGCATGCTTATTGAGCAGGTACGATGCACTAGGCTGACCTGGGATGACACACAGATGAGGATGGCCTTGGCTTTTTTTTTTTTTCCCCTTACAAGTTATTTAAAGAGGAAGTGAAAACCAAAAAAAAAAACAAAACAAAACAAAAAAACAATTCAGAGATTGAAGATCTCCCCCCGCCCCCCCGACTACACTTCTGGCACCAGATGTGGGGGTTTTCCACACCAACAAACCGATTCTCTGCGGTCTTACAATTCAGTTCAACTCTGGCATTAACTACCCAGGGATGGTGTCAGATTTCACAGGTTGAAGGGCTCAGTCCACAAGACCAGCCCCTCTCTGGACGCCAGTCACAAGTATCAGGTGCCCAAGTTGTCCACACCTCTGAGCAGCGTGGCCACAAAGTCAGAGTTTCTGACAACCCCACCTCAGTTTTGATCATTTGCTAACATGGATCGCAGAACTCAGGAAAGCACGCTATTTACATTTCCTTGTTTATTATAAAGATACAACTTGTGAACATTCAAATGGAAGAGATGCAGAGGGCCAGGTCTGGGGAAGAGGCGTGGAGCTCCCTTGCCCTCTCTGCATGCGCCACCCTTCCAGAACCTCGTAGTGTCCACCAACCTGGAAGCTCTCTGAATCCTGTTCAGAAGTTCTTGCGGAGCTCACTCTCCAGCCCATTCCACCTGCCCAGAGCTCAGTGGGAGGGACTGAATGTTCCCACTCCCCCAATCACTGGGTCTTGTAGATGACCAGTCCCATCTCGAGGCTATCTAGGGGCCCACTCTAAGTTCCCATTAGCACAAACTCAGGCTCATTATGAATGGCAAAGTCAGTCCTAACACTCGGGAAATTCCAGCAGTTTAGTTAGTTCCTCCTTCCCAGAAACTGGGGCAAAGTCCGATATATTTTTGTTTTATACTGCAGTATTAAAGTATTCGAAGTGGGTTTCAAGGGGACACAAACAAAGTAGTGGACAATTTTATTGGGGGCAATGAGTCAGGGAAAGCCTCAGACAGGAAGCCGTGGCTGCATCTTAAAACATGACAGGTGTTCACTGTATAGACAATGGAAGAAATGACAAAGGGCAAGGGCCCAGCGCAGGACCTTGGAGGACCAGCTCCCAGGAACTACCACAGCTGCTCTGACTGGTCTCCCTGACTCCTCTGTGGCCCCATCTTCCACCAAAAAGTCAGACGAATTGTTTAGAAATGCACATCAAATCTTATCACTAGTTTGCTTTCAATCCTCCAAGGACTTTCCATCTCACGTTAAATAAATAAAATCTAAACCCTTTGCCCTGATTAACAAGGCCCTCCGTGATCTGGCCCTGCCTACTGCTCTGTCCCAAAGTAACATTTTCCCTCCTTCGTAGGCCTCATTCTAACCTGATCAG